>NC_060145.1:294670230-295295230 GCF_021461385.2 Schistocerca piceifrons | reverse complement strand
TTCATGGAAATTATACTTCCGATGTACGGAAAATTGTTCACACCATTTAGCTGATCGCCACCTAGTTTCCCCCTCGTGGGACGCCCATCTCTGTTGACTGCCATACTCACTATTCCATTGATATGGAGGTTGTACTCCTGGAACTGGGATTTCCAAATGTTGAGTCTGGTCCGAACTTCCTATTCTGTTTCACATCAGATGCATGAACGGTACTGACTTAATTTAGCCTTCTTAAGGGAGAAACTAAGGTCATTGTGTTAAAAAAAATACCGTTGAGAGCTAGGATATTTTGTTCAAGAGTATGTACGGAAATTATTTTATTGTTAAAATTTGGTTCAGAAACGTGGAACGAATTGGTGGGCGTGGAGAAAACAAGTGACCAAGAAGACTTTCGAGCCCCTTCAAAAATTTTGATGTGAGGTCCTGGAATATCCTCCTTACAGCCCTGATATCTCCCTTTGTATCTCGCGTATCTTCGGATTCTTAGAACAATCTCTGAAAGGGCCGAGATTCACCAGTGGTAAGGATGGGGAGAAATAATGTAAGTTAATGCAGATGAGTTGGATAAAAACCGTAATTTTCTAATACAGCGTTAGTATTGTGCTGCTTGAAACAGTCACGTGTGTTAAATATCTAGTCGCAATGTTGAAAAGCCACATGAAGTTGAACGAACATGTATGGATTGTAGTAGGGAAGACGGATGGTCAACTTCCGTTAAGTGATGGAAGCTTAGCTAATTGTAAAGGAGACCCATAAAAGACACTAGTGCGACCCATTCTTGGTTACTGCTCGAGGGACTTGTACTTCCTTTAGGAAGACATCGCACCAATTTAGAAGCGGGCTTTGTTACCGTTAGATCCGAACCACATGGAAGTTTACGCAGCTGTTTCGGGAACTCAGATGGGGATCCGTGGAGAGAATGTGACGTTTCTTTCGAGGAACAGTTGAGAAAGTTTAGAGAACCGGCATTTGCAACTGATTGAAGAACAATTCTACTGCCACCAACATACATTTCGCACAAGGACCACTAGAAGAAGATAAGAGAGATAAGGGATTGTACGGAGGCATGTAGAAAGCCGATTTTCCCTCGCATTATTTTCGAGTAGAACAGGGAAGGAAATGACTAGTAACGGTACACGGGATCCTCTGCCACGCATCGTACGGTGGCCTCCGGAATATGTACATACGAGTGGCTTCCAGTAAGTATCGCAACACATTTTTTTTTCTGAAAGCAGATTGCTTTTATTCCGGATTCCAGTACACCGTACTATTCTCCACCTTTTTGGCTTCAAAGCCTTGCTTATTACCTGCATTGAAAGGGACAGCCTTACGCCACTTTACTGGGAGAGGTTGTATGTGCACATGGTACCACTCTACTGGCCGACGCCAGTGTCAACGCCTAGCTGCATCAATAGCCTCCGCACAATTCACGTATTGCTTCCCGCGTAGTGCATCCTTCATTGGGGCGAGCAGATGGAAGTGCGAGATCCGGATTACAAGGAAACACAATCCAACGAAGTTTTGTGAGCTCTTCTCAGGTGCGCAAACTTGTGTGAGGCCTTGACTTGTCACGGATAAGAAGAAGATCGTTTGGATTTTTGTCGCAATGACACGCCGAAGTCATTTATTCAATTTCCTGAACGTAGCACAGTATACTTCCGAGTTGATCGTTGCACCGTTCAAATGGTTCAAATGGCTCTGAGCACTATGGGACGTAACATCTGAGGTCATCAGTCCCCTAGAACTTAGAACTACTAAAACCTAACTAACCTAAGGACATCACACACATCCATGCCCGAGGCAGTATTCGAACCTGCGACCGTAGCGGTGGCGCGGTTCCAGACTGAAGCACCTAGAAACGCGTTGCACCGTGAGGGAGGACATCAAACTCAATAATCCCTTACGAGTCGTAGAAGACCTTCGGCATGACTTTACCAGCTGAAGGTGCAGCTTTGAAGTTTTTCTTCGGAGGAGTTTCCGGTTCAAAGTGATGAAACCATGTTTCATCGCCTGTGACGATGGTCGCCAGGTTAGTAACGTGCAAGCAATTCCGCCCATATGGTCCTTCCTTGCTGTTTGTGGTCTTCTGTCATCCAGAGAGAAACTCAGTGGACACACACGTTTGAGTACCCAACTGGTAGACGAGTATGCCATCACTACCAGCAGAGACGCCCAGATGAGCATTGAGGTGTTCGATTGCGATCAGTTGATCGCCTCGAGTGAGAGTGTCCGCACGTTCCAGCATTTCAGAAGGCACAGCTGAGTGCCATCAGCCTGAACGCAGGAGACACGATTGTTAGCGCGACCTTGTTGCGATGATGACAAATGCCTCGCCCAACACTCACCGTAGTTTTATTCACTGCCGAATCTCCACAGACATTCTACAAGTGTCTATGAATATCTGCGATGGTCTGATTATCCACATAAGAAATTGAATGACGGCTCTGTGCTTGGAGTGCACATCTGTTACAGCCGCCTTTTTGAAGGCTACGTATAGCACCACCTACTATCGGAAGGAAAGATTAAGGAAAGGCAAACCTACGTTTCTAGCATTTGTAGACTTAGATAAAGCTTTTGACAATGTTGATTGGAATACTCTCTTTCAAATCCTGAATGTGGCATGGGTAAAATACAGAGAGCGAAAGGTTATTTGCAATTTGTACAGAAAGCAGATGGCAGTTATAAGAGTCGAGGGGTATGAAAGGGAAGCAGTGGTTGGGAAGGGAGTAAGACAGGGTTCCAGCCTATCCCCGATGTTATTCAATCTGTATATTGAGCAAGCAATAAAGGAAATTAAAGAAGAGTTCGGAATAGGTATTAAAATCCATGGAGAAGAAATAAAAACTTTGTAGTTCGCCGATGACACTGTAATTCTGTCAGAGACAGCAAAGGACTTGGAAGAGCAGTTGAACGGAATGGACAGTGTCTTGAAAGGAGGGTATAAGATGAACATCAACAAAAACAAGACGAGGATAATGGAATGTATTTGAATTAAGTCGGGTGATGCTGAGAGAATTAGATTAGGAAATGAGACACTTAAAGTAGCAAAGGACATTTGCTATTTGGGGAGGAAAATAACTGATGATGGTCGAAGTAGAGAGGATATAAAATGTAGACTGGCAATGGCAAGGAAAGCGTTTCTGAAGAAGAAAAATTTTTTTAACATCGAGTATAGATTTAAATGTCAGGAAGTCGTTTCTGAAAGTATTTGTATGGAGTGTAGCCATGTATGGAAGTGAAACGTGGACGATAAATAGCTTAGACAAGAAGAGAATAGACGAGGAGCTTGTGGCACAACTTGACTAGAAGAAGGGATCGGTTGCTAGGACATGTTCTGAGACATCGAGGGATCACCAATTTAGTATTGGAGGGCCGAGTGGAGGGTAAAAATCGTAGAGGGAGACCAAGAGATGAATACACTAAGCAGATTCAGAAGGATGTAGGCTGCAGTAGATACTGGCTGACGAAGAAGCTTGCACAGGATAGAGTAGCATGGAGAGCTGCATCAAACCATTCTCAGGACTGAAGACCACCACCACAACAACAACAACAACAACAACAACAACTATCGGAACTTCATGAAACTATATGAGCTGAAGCTGGAGTAGTCCACGATGTCTCACAACAGATTTTTTTTCAACAGAAACTGACGATAAAAAAATGTCTTATTACTTACTGAGCGCTACTCTTACATGTGACACTGTGGAAAACTGGATCTTTCGGCAACCCAGGAGATTCTACACCGAAGCCTTGTACGTCCTTCGAACATGTTGGGATCGGTGTATCAATGTCACTGGCAGTTATGAATAGTTGTTCTGTTGCTTGTGAACTGTATTTATGATATTGTTATTAAAATTTCTGCTTATATAGCTGCATTGTCATTTTCATTTCGGCACATCTCACGGGCGCGGTCTACTGGCGGTTGCTATTTTCTCTTCTCATTTTTCCCTTTTACTCGTGCTTTCAGACTGTAGGGTAATTCTATCAGAGGCAGCGTTCAGATACGATGCAGGCCTGCTACTAACCTTACAGAGAGAGAAGAGCGATTTCCTGGTAATGATAACTGGACGGCGACGTGGACAGAGTCCGCTATTGACTTGTGGGCTCGAGGTGGCAGCTGTCACCCAGATTAGCGACAGGCCGGAAGACCGGGAGGAGCAGCTGGTGTGCTTCTGGAGCGCGATAAGATCCCTCGCCGCGGACAGTCCAGCGTCCCGACACTCCCGTTGTGGTAATTCAGCCGGCCGCGGCTGGTGACGGCGCGTCACAGGCCGTCTGATAAAAGGGGTCCACACCAGAGCAGCCCGGAGGGGAGCCAGCGGTCAGCGGACCCTCCGACGCGCGTACTACCCTCACTCGTCTTGCGCACGATCGACTTACTGCTCTAATTAAGCCCGCCACGTTACACTATAAGTAAGAATGCTGCACAACAGAGCGAAGGCTTTGTAACTCCTAACAAGCTTCAAATGGCACTGAGCACTATGGGACTTAACTTCTGAGGTTATCAGTCCCCTAGAACATAGAACTACTTAAACCTAACTAACCTAAGGACATCACACACAGCCATGCCCGAGGCAGGATTCGAACCTGCGACCGTAGCGGTCGCGCGGTTCCAGACTGTAGCTCCCGCTCGGCCACTCCGGCCGGCCTAAGCTCCTAACAAGGCCTCAACTATTTCTATGCGAAATCCCCTCTTCGAGGAGACTTACCCTAACCCATAAATCTAACTGAGGGCGGCCACTTCTAAGACCGACCCTATGAACTTACGTGCATAATTTATAGTGTTTAACGCGCTTTTATTCGCCCAAGTCGTAGATCCTAAAGTGGGGGGGGGGGTGGAAGTGGTGGGGGTGGGGGAGGGGTTGGGGGGGGGGGGGAAGGTGTTACACAGTAATTTAATGTGACAGGAGGGTATCTGACAGAAACAGTCTCTCACTTAAACACTACAATTTACTCTTTAAAAAACAGAAAAAGGAGTCAATGAAACAGTTGACTATTGCGATCTGTAAGAAGAACCTCGTTAGTGATTGTATGGACATCAGTGTTACTGAACTGATGAGGAACTACACGCTGTTAACACAAAAATGACGGTCTAAAACTTGATTTAAAAACGCGATATTTCCTGACAGAAAGCAGGCCGAGGTGGCCGAGCGCTAATAGGCGCTCCAGTCTGGAACAGCGCGACCGCTACGGTCGCAGGTTCGAATCCTGCCTCGGGCATGGATGTGTGTGAAGTCCTTAGGTTAGTTAGGTTCAGGTAGTTCTAAGTTCTAGGGGACAAATGACCTCAGGAGTTAAGTCCCATATTGCTCAGAGCCATTTGAACCAACCTGACAGAAAACAGGGACTGAAAGCTTGACGACCGACTGAAAGGTTCATACATTCAAGACATATACATTGAACTTGAGACAGGCTATCGTATATACACTGAAGAGCCAAAGAAAATGTTGTACCAGCCTAAAATCGTGTAGGGCTTCGCGACACTCACAAGCGCCATTGCATGTCGTGGCATGGATTCGACTAATGTCTGAAGTAGTGCGCCGCTCGGGACTAGCTGAGCGGTCTAGGCGCTGCAGTCATAAACTGTGCGGCTAGTCCCGGTGGAGGTTCGAGTCCTCCCTCTGGCATGGGTATGTGTGTTTGTCCTTAGGATAATTTAGGTTAAGTAGTGTGTAAGCTTAGGGGTAGCGTCTTTGATTCGTAATCAAAACATCTTCGGTCCTGGGTTCGATGTCCGCCGCTCCCTAAATTTTGATAAATAATTAGCAATGGCGGCCGAAGACTTCCGGCATAAGAAGTCAGCCTCATTCTGCCAACGGCCTTGTCAAAGAGGGCGGAGGAGCGGATAGAGGTGGGAAATTGCCCCTAAAGGCGGAAGAATCAGCAATGATCAACGACATTAGGATGCAGAAGGCAATGGAAACTACTGCATTAAAGACACGTAACGTGTATCCACAGGACATGTGGTCTGTAATTGAAGAAGTGTCGTGATGATCTCTCCATTGGCAAAAGATTCCGGATTAGTCCCCCATTCGGATCTCCGGGAGGGGACTGCCAAGGGGGAGGTTACCATGAGAAAAAGATTGAATAATCTACGAAAGGATAACGTTCTACGAGTCAGAAGCTTGAACGTGGTAGGGAAACTAGAAAATCTGAAAAGGGAAATGCAAAGGCTCAATCTAGATATAGTTGGGGTCAGTGAAATGAAGTGGAAGGAAGACAAGGATTTCTGGTCAGATGAGTATCGGGTAATATCAACAGCAGCAGAAAATGGTATAACACGTGTAGGATTCGTTATGAATAGGAAAGTAGGGCAGAGGGTGTGTTACTGTGAACAGTTCAGTGACCGGGTTGTTCTAATCAGAATCGACAGCAGACCAACACCGACAACGATAGTTCAGGTATACATGCCGACGTCGCAAGCTGAAGATGAACAGATAGAGAAAGTGTATGAGGATATTGAAAGGGTAATCCAGTATGTAAAGGGGGACGAAAATCTAATAGTCATGGGCGACTGGAATGCAGTTGTAGGGGAAGGAGTAGAAGAAAAGGTTACAGGAGAATATGGGCTTGGGACAAGGAATGAAAGAGGAGAAAGACTAATTGAGTTCTGTAACAAGTTTCAGCTACTAATAGCGAATACCCTCTTCAAGAATCACAAGAGGAGGAGGTATACTTGGAAAAGACCGGGAGATACGGGAAGATTTCAATTAGATTACATCAAGGTCAGACAGAGATTCCGAAGTCAGATACTGGATTGTAAGGCGTACCCAGGAGCAGATATAGACTCAGATCACAATATAGTAGTGATGAAGAGTAGGCTGAAGTTCAAGACATTAGTCAGGAAGAATCAATACGCAAAGAAGTGGGATACGGAAGTACTAAGGAATGACGAGATACGTTTAAGTTCTCTAATGCTATAGATACAGCAATAAGGAATAGCGCAGTAGGCAATACAGTTGAAGAGGAATGGACATTTCTGAAAAGGGCCATCACAGAAGTCAAGAAGGAAAACATAGGTACAAAGAAGGTAGCAGCGAAGAAAACACGGGTAACAGAAGAAATTCTTCAGTTGATCGATGAAAGGAGGAAATACAAACATGTTCCGGGAAAATCAGGAATACAGAAATACAAGTCGCTAATGAATGAAATAAATAGGAAGTGCAGGGAAGCTAAGACGAAATGGCTGCAGGAAAAATGTGAAGACTTTGAAAATGATATGATTGTCGGAAGGACCGACTCAGCATACAGGAAAGTCAAAACAACTTTTGGTGACATTTAAAGCAACGGCGGTAACATTACGAGTGCAACAGGAATTCCACTGTTAAATGCAGAGGAGAGAGCAGATAGGTGGAAAGAATGCATTGAAAGCCTCTATGAGGGTGAAGATTTGTCTGATGTGATAGAAGAAGAAACAGGAGTCGATTTAGAAGAGATACGGGATCCAGTATTAGAATCGGAATTTAAAAGAGCTTTGGAGGACTTACGGTCAAATAAGGCAGAAGGGATCGATAACATTCCATCAGAATTTCTAAAATCATCGGGGGAAGTGGCAACAAAACGACTATTCACGTTGGTGTGTAGAATATATGAGTCTGGCGATATACCATCTGACTTTCGGAAAAGCATCATCCACACAATTCCGAAGACGGCAAGAGCTGACAAGTGCGAGAATTATCGCACAATCAGCTTAACAGCTCATGCATGGAAGCTGCTTACAAGAATAATATACAGAAGAATTAAAAAGAAAATTGAGAGTGCGCTAGGTGACGATCAGTTTGGCTTTAGGAAAAGTAAAGGGACGAGAGAGGTAATTCTGACGTTACGGCTAATAATGGAAGCAAGGCTAAAGAAAAATCAAGACACTTTCATAGGATTTGTCGACCTGGAAAAAGCGTTCGACAATATAAATTGGTGCAAGCTGTTCGAGATTCTGAAAAAAGTAGGGGTAAGCTATAGGGAGAGACGGGTCATATACAATATGTACAACAACCTAGAGTGAATAATAAGAGTGGACGATCAAGAACGAAGTGCTCGTATTAAGAAGAGTGTAAGACAAGGCTGTAGCCTTTCGCCCCTACTCTTCAATCTGTACATCGAGGAAGCAATGATGGAAATAAAAGAAAGGTTCAGGAGTCGAATTAAAATGCAAGGTGAAAGGATATCAATGATACGATTCGCTGATGACATTGCTATCCTGAGTGAAAGTGAAGAAGAATTAAATGATCTGCTGAACGGAATGAACAGTCTGATGAGTACACAGTATGGTTTGAGAGTGAATCGGAGAAAGACGAAGGTAATGAGAAGTAGTAGAAATGAGAACAGCGAGAAACTTAACATCAGGATTGATGGCCACAAAGTCAATGAAGTTAAGGAATTCTGTACCTAGGCAGTAAAATAACCAATGACGGACGGAGCAAGGAGGACATCAAAAGCAGACTCACTATGGCAAAAAAGGCATTTCTGGCCAAGAGAAGTCTACTAATATCAAATACCGGCCTTAATTTGAGGAAGAAATTTCTGAGGATGTACGTCTGGAGTACAGCATTGTATGGTAGTGAAACATGGACTGTGGGAAAACCGGAACAGAATAGAATCGAAGCATTTGAGGTGTGGTGCTATAGAGGAATGTTGAAAATTAGGTGGACTGATAAAGTAAGGAATGAGGAGGTTCTACGCAGAATCGGAGAGGAAAGGAATATGTGGAAAACACTGATAACGAGAAGGTACAGGATGGTAGGACATCTGCTAAGACATGACCGAATGACTTCCATGGTACTAGAGAGAGCAGTAGAGGGCAAAAACTGTAGAGGAAGACAGAGATTGTAATACGTCAAGCAAATAATTGTGGACGTAGGTTGCAAGTGCTATTCTGAGATGAAGAGGTTAGCACACAAAAGGAATTTGTGGCGGGCCGCATCAAACCAGTCAGTTGACTGATGACCAAAAAAACATTTTATTTGAAATAGTGTTGGAGGGTATTGACACCATGAATCCTGCAGGGCTGCGCATCAATCTTTAAGAGTACGAGAGGGTGGAGATCTCTTCTGAACAGCATGTTTCAAGGCATCCCAGATACGCTCGATATTGTTTATGTCTGGGGAGTTTGGTGGCCAGCGGGAGTATTTAAACTCGGAAGAGTGTTCCTCCAGCCACTCTGTAGCATCTCTGGACGGATGGGGTTTCGCATTATCCTGTTGGAATTGCCCAGCTCCGCCACGATGCACAATGGACATGAATGGATGCAGGTGATCAGACAAGATACTTACTTACTTGTCACCTATCAGAGTCTTATCTAAACGTATCAGGGGCCCCCATATCACTCCAACTGCAAACACCCCACACCATTACAAAGCCCCCACCAGTTTGAACAATCCCTTGCTGACATACTGGTTCACTTCCATCCACTCTACACAATTTTAAACGACACTCGTCAGAACAGGCAACATGTTTCCAGTCATCAACAGTCCAATGTCGGTGTGACGGCCCCAGTTGAGGCATTAAGCCTTGTGTCGTGCAATCATCAAGTGTACACGAGTGGGTCTTCCACTCCGAAGGACCATATCGATGATGTTTCCTTGAATGGTTCGCATGTGACAGTTGTTGATGGCCCAGCACTGAAATCTTCAACAATTTGCGGAAGGGTTGCACTTCTGTCACATTGAACGGTTCTCTTCAAGCTTCGTTGGTCCCGTTCCTACAGGACCTTTTCCCGGTGGCAGCAATGTCGGAGATTTGATGTTTTACTGGATTCCTGATACTCAGGGTACAATGGTGAGATGGTCCTGCGGGAATATCCCCACTTCATCACTACCTCGGAGATGCTTTGTTCGATCGCTCGTGCACCGACTATAACACCACGTTCAAACACACTTGAACTTTGATAACGTGCCATTGTAGCAGCAGTAACCGATCTAACAACTGTGCCAGGTTTTTGTTGTCTTATATAGGCGCTGCAAACCACAGCGCTATATTCTGCCTGATTACACATGTATGTATTCGAATACGCATGCATATACCAGTTTCTTTGGCCCTTCAGTGTAATTCCATCAGTGTGAAGTAAGAATGACCTAGCTCGCCAATGTTGTTATGAACACTCACCCTAATTCGTTTACTGTGCGTCACGATGTACACCGCTGTCATGGAGGCTCTGTCGGGAAAACGAGGGTGCATTGTTACGACTGTGACACCGTTCCCTGAATCTCTCCCAGCTCGGAAGTCGCTGTGGTCAGCTCCACATCACAGCCGAAGTTGAAGCCGCCTCCACCACGTGTCAACCCGGAGTCTATGCCATCTGCACTACATATGAATCTGTGACTGCCATGTCTTCGGGTCTTTCCTACGCCCCGCTCTCATTCCTTTCCAAACAGCTGCAGTCGCCAGTAGCGAAAATACAAACCATTACGGCCTAGTAGCGAGGTTAGGCAAACGTCCGTCCCAGCTCCGTACTTATGACGTCACACTCTAACATACCAATCGTGCTTTTTGCGCCTACGGCACTACCCTCGCAAAAGCCAGCCTCTTAAAATCGGACAGACAGCTGCATCACGTGTTTTCTAAAGCTGCTGTTGGAATCTACAAATGTGGTCCGCAAGACGCGAGGAAGCGGGTGACGAGTGGCACCTCTACGCCTTCGGGGTAGACAACACACTGAGGAAGGCTGTAAAGCTGGACAGTAATAGTTTGCCACCCTCCGGGAAAGCTCGCAGCTCCTTTTCCATGAAGCCCACCTGCGCCTCCCGCCTCCACTCCAAGTAAAGTTCTGTTTTCAGTAGCATTCTCTATTCACCCTGTCTCTGATCGCACCATGTGCTGTGCCTTCTTTCGCACGCAAAAAACGATTAGAAAACAGTGAGTCCATGCCGTGTACCGCAAGTCTCTAGAGGAACGGAAGATTCCAAATGATTGGAAAAGAGCACAGGTAGTCCCAGTCTTCAAGAAGGGTCGTCGAGTAGATGCGCAAAACTATAGACCTATATCTCTGACGTCGATCTGTTGTAGAATTTTAGAACATGTTTTTTGCTCGAGTATCATGTCGTTTTTGGAAACCCAGAATCTACTATGTAGGAATCAACATGGATTCCGGAAACAGCGATCGTGTGAGACCCAACTCGCTTTATTTGTTCATGAGACCCAGAAAATATTAGATACTGGCTCCCAGGTAGATGCTATTTTTCTTGACTTCCGGAAGGCGTTCGATACAGTTCCGCACTGTCGCCTGATAAACAAAGTAAGAGCCTACGGAATATCAGACCAGTTGTGTGGCTGGATTGAAGAGTTTTTAGCAAACAGAACACAGCATGTTGTTGTCAATGGAGAGACGTCTACAGACGTTAAAGTAACCTCTTGCGTGCCATAGGGGAGTGTTATGGGACCATTGCTTTTCACAATATATATAAATGACCTAGTAGATAGTGTCGGAAGTCCCATGCGGCTTTTCGCGGAGGATGCTGTAGTATACAGAGAAGTTGCAGCATTAGAAAATTGTAGCGAAATGCAGGAAGATCTGCAGCGGATAGGCACTTGGTGCAGGGTTATTTGGTAACCGTGATAGCGTTACGGAGATGTTTAACAAACTCAAGTGGCAGGCTCTGCAAGAGAGGCGCTCTGCATCGCGGTGTAGCTTGCTCCCAGGTTTCGAGAGGGTGCGTTTCTGGATGATGTATCGAATATATTGCTTCCCCCTACTTATACCTCCCGAGGAGATCAGGAATGTAAAATTAGAGAGACTAGAGCGCGCACGGAGGCTTTCAGACAGTCGTTCTTCCCGCGAACCATACGCGACTGGAACAGGAAAGGGAGGTAATGACAGTGGCACGTAAAGTGCCCTCCGCCACACACCGTTGGGTGGCTTGCGGAGAATAAATGTAGATGTAGATGTAGAATACGTTACAAAAGCGAAATGAAGGTACATAGAACACTGGACTACGAGTTACTGTGTTGCAAGGACTTCAATAAAAACATCCGCAAAGCAGACCCCACCATTCTTATCCTCTAATTACACTAATAATCTCCAGTTCAATGATTTTAAAAAACTGACTCTAAGTACTATGGGACTTAACATCTGAGGTCATCAGTCCCCTAGACTTACAGCTATTTAAACCTAACTAACCTAAGGACATCACACACAGCCGCGCCCAAAGTAGGATTCTAACCTGCGACTGTAGCAGCATCGCAGATCCCGACTGAAGCGTCTAGAACCGCTCGGTTACAGCGCTCGGATAAATGATTTCACCTACACTATCTGATGAAAGTACCTGGGCATCAGTTGGTGGACATCAATATCAGCTGTATCCATCCTTCGTCTCCATGATGGCTTGAAATCTGCTGGTGACACTTTCAGTGAGGTGTCTGAATGTTTGTGGAGGACTGTGATACCAGTGATACGCCCGCTAAACCCGCAGGGCAGAACAAGTGATTAGGACTATGGAAAGGGCCAAATAAGGTGGCGGTCGGTCCCACTTCAAAATTGTAATTTATTGTAACTTAATAACACATTTAAACCAAAACGGGACATAGTCGAACCTTTACAACTACGAGTTTCAAAATCAAATTCCTTCACGGCTGAAGACCTCCAAACAAGAAATCTTAAAAATCAACAAGATAAATTTCAAGTGACTGAAGACAACAGCTAAAATTGTAAATAAAATAATTAAAATATATATGTATATATCAAAGCTAGGCTGAAAGCTTCAAGGCAAAAGTGGATAGAACAAATATGAACAAGGTGCAATACCAACTGCTGAAGGCCACAATAGAATTTCAAAATTTGAAAATATATTACCACAATCTTTTAAGGAAGAAGGCCGCAATGTTTTCACTTAAGGGGAAATTTTATGAAAAGGGCTTTAAGCGGCTGAAGACCCACAGTTTATTTTACAAAAATTCAAAAAATAGCTTAGTCCTTTAAGTTTTAAGTGGCCGAAAGCACACTGAATGAAAAGGCAATGCAACGAAAATAACTAAATTTAAGAATAAGGTTTTAAGCGGCTGAGGGCCCACAATCGACTATCCAAAAATTCAAAATACCTTAAACCTTTAAGTTTTAAGTAGCTGACAGCACACTAAATGAAAAGATAGCACAACAATAGTAACCTTCAGCAAAATATCCACTTGCCAAAATTCAAAGTTACTTATACGGGCTGAAGACCCTCGATTTACATAAGACACAATAATTTTTTGTGCTTTAAGGCATTGGCTATAATAGGTTACCAACAACCATTAAACACCCATGAAAAGGTCAGTATAGACAACGGCACTCAGACGCCTCCAACAAGGCGGGGGGTGGGACTGCCCTCGAAACATCAACGTTCACTTAGATGAGAAATTTGGTGGGCCCAACTACACTTGATCTGTCGGGAACCCAACCAAGAGACAGTCACGGACCGACTGGCCAAACGTCTTGCTAGCCACCAATCGGTACATGAAAACTCAAGGACCAAACTGTTACGGACGTGATTATCCACAATGAAACATATATTAAGCTGTCAAAACTACACACCATGTTGGACAGCGACAACAGGTGAGGAAAGTACACTGCCTGAAATTACGTTAGCCGGCCGGAGTGGCCGAGCGGTTCTAGCCGCTACAGTCTGGAACCGCCGACCGCTAGGGAAATGATGACATCAGCTTTTGAGTCCCATAGTGTTCAGAGCCACGTTTATTTTTTTTTGTTTTTTTTTTTTTTTTAATTACGTTAGTTGCCAGAGCAGATAACCGGAACACTAACGGCCACAAGGCAGAAAATTACGCTGGTACACTTGAATTTGAAACAAGGTAATATAGTTAACTCCACCAAAAAGAACGCTGCCTGAATTTACGTCAGTGGTCAGGGCATGTAACTAGAATACTAACGGCCACAAGGCAGGAAATTCCGCTGGTGCACTTGAATTGTAGTGAACCAATATACATAATTCCACCGCACGGAGGCTCGATTTCACCGCTACAAACACTCGGTGTTGCTCACAGGAAAAGCTCCCCAACAGCGAACCTCCGAAACGAACGACACAACACGAACGGATGTGGTTTAGGTATTTAACACACCACTCAACTTTGACATCCTGGATCGGTGAGCTACGAAGCTTGTAGCGATCGGACTGCTCCACACTCGCTTCCACACTGCACAGGGACCGCCAGCTAACCCAGCCGACTGCACCGCACAGAGATGTCCTCCCTGGTCCACACCAACCGGCCGACTGCCCGCACACGCCCTAGGCGGAAACTATATGCACATGAGCAAAGGTGGTACACGGTGCAAATATCGATACACATCGCTGCTGCCACACGTAGAAGGAGGAAGAACCACGGCATAACCACAACAACGTCGGGAAACCATACACAGATAGACAGCCAAGGAAGCGGGTAGTTCGGAGTGAGCAGGGCTCGGACTGGTAGCCCATTTTAACTTAAGAGCCGTCATCACAGAAAGTAGTGATGTAGTGCACCGTGGTCTGGAATGAAGTCAGAGCTCTAACACATGCCAAAGGTGCTCTATTAGGTTCATGTAGGGACTCAGGCCAGAATAATTCATTTCAGGAATGTTATTGCCCACAAACCAGTGCCTTACAAGTATACCTTATGACAGGGTGCATTCTCATGCTGATATAGTCACCACCTCCGAATTTCTCTCCTACTGTACGCAGTATACAATGCAGAAAAACGTGTTCATTCCTATTAACATTTTGTGTCTTCTTAAGCACAGAAAGGAGTCAACATTCTGGCTATGATAAACACCCACATACTCTAACAGCGCCTCCTCTAATCCTTACTGTTGCCACTACACATGATTGCAGCTAACGATCTCCAGGCGTTTGCCAAACCCAAATTCTTCCATCGGACCTTTATACTGTATAGCGTGATTCATCACTCCAAATCATTCGTTATCAGTCATCCATTGTCCAATGCAGTCGCTCGTTTCGCCAGCTGGACCATCGCTTAGCACTGAAGTTAAAATCTACTGGGTTATTAGGCCGAGTCATGTTTCTTCTGAAATGTTCGACGTTTCGACCCTTCTGCTGGGATCGTCCTCAGGATCTTTTGGTGTTCATTACTGCTAGAACATTGTCAGAGACGAGTGTTGCGTCCACTTATAAAGGGGGGAGTTTTCTGGCGTTCGTTCTGGAGAAGTATTGATTAAAATTCATATGGCTACCATTGGTGGGCCATAGTCATAGGCTAATATTCCCGCTATCGTGCAGAAGAAGGGGCGTTGGTAGCTCATCTCCTGCGGATACCATTTGCGGTCAATCATCATTGGATAGAAAGGCATTATTCCACACTTATGCTGGAGAAGGGTTATTGGTTGAAATGCCTGCTACCGCAATTGGTTGGTCGTCATCAGTGGCTAGATTAGAAACGGACAGAGCAAGAGAGGGGGAATGTTTACCCTAAATATTTTTGTCCGCCGAGGTGACTTGCAGCGCGTATGTACTTCCTTGATGGCGGGGAGCCACGATGCCGGAAGCCTATAGCCGTCCTCACTATCGAAATTAGATGCACCGCGGCCGCGGTGTGTGAGCGGCATAAACAACGCGCAAAGTCAGTTAACCTAAATTCAGTGGAAAACTCGTCTTTGACACTGTACGCAGCATGAATTCCCTCACTAATTTTCTTCTTCGATGAACTCAGTGACTTTGACAACAATTGTTCTTCACACTTAGGAACAGCATCTATTATGCTGTTATTTAAATTCCTTGTACCTTTTACACATGTCACTCGACATTTCCTCACTTTTTTTGAATGTGCGTCCACTGTACGTTGAATGTGCACGTTCCAAGCAAAACATGTTGATATATGCAAAACTAAAACTGAAATACGTTTGTAACACGTACTATATAAAAACTCTTTGCAGACAAAGAAACAAGGAAAAATAATCTTTCTAATAGCCATCTACCTTCATCAGCAGCTAGTTTCGATTGGGAGAACGAAAAATTAACTAACAAAAAGTTTCTAATGTGGAGAAGTGTGGATCACAGCGTAGAAAGAGAAGGCGCGGCAGGCGCAGAAGCCCAAACAAGCTCTTTGAAACATATTTCTAGCCAGAATTCGATTATGAAACTTATCGACGTTATTCTTGCAGGATAATATAATAAATTACGCATTAAGAAAATTCAATTTTTTCGCAGTTTTGGCCTACATCTGCCCTTCATGGACTCCTAATCTTGAGGAGTGGGGTCTCTGTCATCAGATAAATTCCTCGAGGGATTCCTTTAGTAACTACAGAAAAGTGTCAAGTTAGTTCGCCTGAACTGATTTCCATTCCCATCTACTATGTAACTGAGTGTCCGCCCTTCAGTGATAACAAAAATGGTTCAAATGACTCTGAGCACTATGGGACTTAACTTCTGAGGTCATCAGTCCCCTAGAACTTAGAACTACTTAAACTCAACTAACCTAAGGAGATCACACACATCCATGCCCGAGGCAGGATTAGAACCTGCGACCGTAGCGGTCGCGCGGTTCCAGACTGTAGCGCCTAGAACCGCTCGGCCACTCTGGCCGGCTCAGTGATAACACCGTTGATAGAAATTTAGGTTATCGCTTATCGTGTTTCGGCTGAAAGATGGCTGCTTAAAATACAAGAAACCATTTTGGGGTTGTATTCAGTCAGGTATAGTTATCGAGACATTAACCTCAATATTTTTTTCGTATTCATGTTGAGTGAAAGCACTTTGGCTTAAATCGTAACTTAAACTGACGGCACCCTTATAATCGTGTGTGCATGTCTACATCTACATCTACATCTATACTCCGCGAGCCACCTTACGGTGTGTGGCGGAGGGTACTTATTGTACCACTATCTGATCCCCCCTTCCCTGTTCCATTCACGAATTGTGCGTGGGAAGAACGACTGCTTGTAAGTCTCCGTATTTGCTCTAATTTCTCGGATCTTTTCGTTGTGATCATTACGCGAGATATATGTGGGCGGTAGTAATATGTTGCCCATCTCTTCCCGGAATGTGCTCTCTCGTAATTTCGATAATAAACCTCTCCGTATTGCGTAACGCCTTTCTTGAAGTGTCCGCCACTGGAGCTTGTTCAGCATCTCCGTAACGCTCTCGCGCTGACTAAATGTCCCCATGACGAATCGCGCTGCTTTTCGCTGGATCATGTCTATCTCTTCTATTAATCCAACCTGGTAAGGGTCCCATACTGATGAGCAATACTCAAGAATCGGACGAACAAGCGTTTTGTAAGCTACTTCTTTCGTCGATGAGTCACATTTTCTTAGAATTCTTCCTATGAATCTCAACCTGGCGCCTGCTTTTCCCACTATTTGTTTTATGTGATCATTCCACTTCAGATCGCTCCGGATAGTAACTCCTAAGTATTTTACGGTTGTTACCGCTTCCAATGATTTACCACCTATGGCATAATCGTACTGGAATGGATTTCTGCCCCTATGTATGCGCATTATATTACATTTATCTACGTTTAGGGAAAGCTGCCAGCTGTCGCACCATGCATTAATCCTCTGCAGGTCCTCCTGGAGTACGTACGAGTCTTCTGATGTTGCTACTTTCTTGTAGACAACCGTGTCATCCGCAAATAGCCTCACGGAGCTACCGATGTTGTCAACTAAGTCATTTATGTATATTGTAAACAATAAAGGTCCTATCACGCTTCCCTGCGGTACTCCCGAAATTACCTCTACATCTGCAGATTTTGAACCGTTAAGAATGACATGTTGTGTTCTTTCTTCTAGGAAATCCTGAATCCAATCACAAACCTGGTCCGATATTCCGTAAGCTCGTATTTTTTTCACTAAACGTAAGTGCGGAACCGTATCAAATGCCTTCCTGAAGTCCAGGAACACGGCATCAATCTGCTCGCCAGTGTCTACGGCACTGTGAATTTCTTGGGCAAATAGGGCGAGCTGAGTTTCACATGATCTCTGTTTGCGGAATCCATGTTGGTTATGATGAAGGAGATTTGTATTATCTAAGAACGTCATAATACGAGAACACAAAACATGTTCCATTATTCTACAACAGATTGACGTAAGCGAAATAGGCCTATAATTATTCGCATCTGATTTATGACCCTTCTTGAAAATGGGAACGACCTGCGCTTTCTTCCAGTCGCTAGGTACTTTACGTTCTTCCAGCGATCTACGATAAATTGCTGATAGAAAGGGGGCAAGTTCTTTAGCATAATCACTGTAGAATCTTAAGGGTATCTCGTCTGGTCCGGATGCTTTTCCGCTACTAAGTGATAGCAATTGTTTTTCAATTCCGATATCGTTTATTTCAATATTTTCCATTTTGGCGTCCGTGCGACGGCTGAAGTCAGGGACCGTGTTACGATTTTCCGCAGTGAAACAGTTTCGGAACACTGAATTCAGTATTTCTGCCTTTCCTCTGTTTCGGTGCCATCGTGGTCAACGAGTGACTGAATAGAGGATTTAGATCCGCTTACCGATTTTACATATGACCAAAACTTTTTAGGGCTCTTGTTTAGATTGTTTGCCAATGTTTTATGTTCGAATTCGTTGAATGCTTCTCTCATTGCTCTCTTTACGCTCTTTTTCGCTTCGTTCAGCTTTTCCTTATCAGCTATGATTCGACTACTCTTAAACCTATGATGAAGCTTTCTTTGTTTCCGTAGTACCTTTCGTACATGATTGTTATACCACGGTGGATCTTTCCCCTCGCTTTGGACCTTAGTCGGTACGAACTTATCTAAGGCGTACTGGACGATGTTCCTGAATTTTTTCCATTTTTGTTCCACATCCTCTTCCTCAGAAATGAACGTTTGATGGTGGTCACTCAGATATTCTGCGATTTGTGCCCTATCACTCTTGTTAAGCAAATATATTTTCCTTCCTTTCTTGGCATTTCTTATTACACTTGTAGTCATTGATGCAACCACTGACTTATGGTCACTGATACCCTCTTCTACATTCACGGAGTCGAAAAGTTCCGGTCTATTTGTTGCTATGAGGTCTAAAACGTTAGCTTCACGAGTTGGTTCTCTAACAATCTGCTCGAAGTAATTCTCGGACAAGGCAGTCAGTATAATGTCACAAGAGTCTCTGTCCCTGGCTCCAGTTCTGATTGTGTGACTATCCCATTCTATACCTGGTAGATTGAAGTCTCCCCCTATTACAATAGTATGATCACGAAACTTCTTCACGACGTTCTGCAGGTTCTCTCTGAGGCGCTCAACTACTACGGTTGCTGATGCAGGTGGTCTATAGAAGCATCCGACTATCATATCTGACCCACCTTTGATACTTAACTTAACCCAGATTATTTCACATTCGCATTCGCTAATAACTTCACTGGATATTATTGAATTCTTTACTGCTATAAATACTCCTCCACCATTGGCGTTTATCCTATCCTTGCGGTATATATTCCATTCTGTGTCTAGGATTTCGTTACTGTTCACTTCCGGTTTTAACCAACTTTCCGTTCCTAATACTATATGCGCACTATTTCCTTCAATAAGAGATACTAATTCAGGAACCTTGCCCTGGATACTCCTGCAGTTTACCAATATTACGTTAACTTTTCCTGTTTTTGGTCTCTGAGGACGGACGTTCTTTATCAACGATGATAATGTCCTCTCTGGTAAGCCGTCAGGTATTTTATCGTTTCGCCCAAGGGGGGGTCCCTCTAACCTAAAAAACCCCCGTGTGCACGCCACACGTACTCTGCTACCCTAGTAGCTGCTTCCGGTGTGTAGTGCACGCCTGACCTGTCTAGGGGGGCCCTACAGTTCTCCACCCAATAACGGAGGTCGATGAATTTGCAACCATTATAGTCGCAGAGTCGTCTGAGCCTCTGGTTTAGACCCTCCACACGGCTCCAAACCAGAGGACCGCGATCGACTCTGGGCACTATGCTGCAGATATTAAGCTCAGCTTGCACTCCGCGTGCGATGCTGGTTGTCTTCACCAAATCAGCCAGCCGCCGGAAGGAACCAAGGATGGAATCAGAACCCAAGCGGCAGGCGTCATTCGTTCCGACATGTGCTACTATCTGCAGCCGGTCACACCCAGTGCGTTCAATAGCTGCCGGAAGGGCCTCCTCCACATTACGGACGAGACCCCCCGGCAAGCACACCGAGTGCACACTGGCATTCTTCCCCGACCTACCCGCTATTTTCCTAAGGGGCTCCATAACCCGCCTAACGTTGGAGCTCCCTATAACTAATAGGCCCGCCCTCTGTGACTGTCGGGACCTTGCCGGAGAATCGGCCACTGGCCCAACAGGCGAGGCATCCTGTGGTGGCTCGGAAACGATGTCATCACCACTAGGAAGCACCCCGTACCTGTTGGAAAGGGGTAAGGCAGCTGCCACGCGGCCAGATCCCACCTTCGCCTTTCGGCCAGGCACGCGCGAGCCCACCACTGTCCGCCTTAACCCTGGAGTGATGGCTGACCGGTAAGATGCTCACTGCCGGAAGACGCAGCGACATCAGGGGTTCCATGTGATTCCAAGGCCACCGAAGTAGGCATAGGTCTCACCACAGTTGCCCCAACGCCACTACGAGCCGACGCCTGCGACTCGAGCTCGATGAGCCTAACAGACAAAGCCTCCACCTGCCCCCGAAGAGTGGCCAATTCTCCTTGCGTCCGCTCACAACAACCACAGTCCCTACACATGACTATGTTTACCCTACTCTATACGGTGACAAATTCCCAAGATAATCTTCTGATGAGCTACTCTGATAATCAAGAAACACTCACTGAAATACGAGACGCGAAAACTACGCTAGGTTTTCCCAGAAAAACTATTTAAAAGCTAAGCGCAGCAAATAAGTACAAAAACGCTTTATACAAACAGTACTCGCTGCTGCTGGTGCTCTCGCTCTGGCTGTCACAAGACAACTGCTGATTCAAGTGACTAGTGGCTAACGGCCACGAAACAAACAAAAGACGGTTTTAGGGCGCTTTCTGTTCTAAACGATCAAGAAAACACTAAGAAATCTAACACGAAAACTACGTAAAGTTTTATCAAGAACTGTTAGTTACTATGCAGAGCAGATAAACACAAATAGAATCCCTTCCTTAGTGGAAGGTCGTAAACAAAATGCAAAATAAACGCTTTATACAAACAGTACTCGCTGCTGCTGGAGCTCTCGCTCTGGCTGTCACAAGACAACTGCTGATTCAAGTGACTAGTGGCTAACGGCCGCGAAACAAACAAAAGACGGTTTTAGGGCGCTTTCTGTTCTAAACGATTAAGAAAACACTAAGAAATCTACCACGAAAACTACGTAAAGTTTTATCAAGAACTGTTAGTTACTATGCAGAGCAGATAAACACAAATAGAATCCCTTCCTTAGTGGAAGGTCGTAAACAAAATGCAAAATAAACGCTTTATACAAACAGTACTCGCTGCTGCTGGTGCTCTCGCTCTGGCTGTCACAAGCTTGGATAACACCTGTGAGATGCGGTCATGTCAGTAGTTAAGGAATTTTCAAGATTCATCAAATAATATGAGTCAAAGTGAAGGTTTTTTTAATATAATTTCATTACAGACATATCTGTTCTTTGTAAACCATTGTGTGGTGCATGGGAGGGAGTACCTCCCATGATGTCGCTTAGTAGTCAGTCTTTTAATATTACTTTCTGGTAACGTGCGATCTGCTTTTCTATGGAGAACGCAAAGACAGCAAAAACAATCCTGGTAGTACTGTTGACCATATCGAATAATATATCAATATGTACAGGGATATCAGCGGTCCTATCACACTTTCTCGTAGTATTCGAAGATTTAATTACGTTTCTGTTCAAGATGCAGTATACACATTTACTTTTCTACATCTATCTGCGTCTACTTTTCGCTACAAACTCAACATAACAATGTGAAGCACATGGCAGGGTACAATTCTCACTGTACCACATATTAAGGTTTCTTCCGTTCCACTCAGGTATGGAGCATACAGAGAAATACTGTTTCAATGCTTCTATGTGCACTGTAATTAGTCTAGTCTACGCGTTACCTGCGTGGCCGATACGTTGGAGGCGGTCGTATTTTCCAGGATTCAAGAACTAATACTGGTACTCGAAACTATGTAAGTTGACTTTCACGGGATACTTGGTATCTGTCTTGCCTGGTCAGCAAGTTCAGGGTTTCACAATTTCCCTGACGCTGTTGTGAGTCTTGTGACCATTCGTTCCGCCCTTATTTGTATTCTTTTTAGATATTCTATTAACCCTATTTGTTTTAGGTCCCACACACGTAACACTCCAGGATGCGTCATACAAGTGATTTGGAAACAATCTTATTTGTAGATTGCTTTCGCCCAGTATCCTATTAATGAATCGAAGTCTGCCATCTGATATATCATCGACTCAGTTAGAGTCACAATTCTATTTCATATTACCATAAATTATTAGACATTGGTATTTGTACGAGTTTAATGAATGGAACTGTGACTCATTGCTCAGTGACATTGTGGCTATAGGATACTACGTTTTTGGATTTTGTGAAGTGTAAAATGTTACATTTTTGCACTTTTAAAGCAAGAAGCCAGTCTAAACACCATTTACAAGTTGATTCTTGCAAAGAAGAAAACAGCAACCAGCCGCTGCTGATAATCGTATTTATTCAAACAAATAAAATCATTACAACTTTACAACCGATCGGTTCACCTTCAGACGGCTGTTCCACGTTTAGGTTACATTTGTTGTTGTTTATATCGGATGTCGACTGTTTTTCCCCGCTTGTGGGGGACGTTTTTCGGGGTGCTGTCGCTCTGTAACAGGAAAAGATGTGATAATTGCCTATTTAAATGGTCTATTTAACTGTACATAAAGTGAATGAAAACGATTTTAACAGATCCACAAGAGATAACTATTACTTGTGGGCAATCTATGTCGACATTCCTGCGTCATTATGTTGCACTGTTGACTTAGTGTGTGTGCATGGAGTGGAGCACTGGTTACATGCCCAATAGTTTTTTCCTCATGGAAAACTGCATACAAATATGACGATATAAAAGATAAATCGGTGCCAGAGTGTGTCGTATCAGCTCTGAGAAAGCTCCATTTTATCTGTAATATCGCTACAGTTATATGAAATTTCTCATAAGGCAAAAACTACTTGGTGTGTGTGTGTGTGTGTGTTTGGTGGTATACACTCGTCTACACTATGCGCTTATTTATGTATCAAAAAAGTACCTTACATACATTTTTTATTATTTCGTGAACAGAAGCTGTCAGCATTGCAACAGAACGACGATGGAATTTCGACGTAAGTAATCTAAAACTAGAACATCTATACCTTAGAGAGTTGTTTACATTGTTTTCAGTCGTTTCTCACATTGTTTTCTGCTGTAGGGGACCATCATCTTAAGGAACTTTCGTCACAAGCGGGAAAAACAGCCGACTGTAAGCTAGCATATGGTGGCGGGAGTTCTCCATCAGTCAAACGACTAAAATGTTTATTTAAATACACGTCAAGTTCCATAGGACCAAATTGAGGAGGAAATCTCCGAGGTTATGGAACGTGTCAGTACATGAAATTACAACATAAAGTAACCAATAAAAATAAATGTTTACGAACCCTAAAAATATTCAATCCATAAGTTTAAGTAAACGTAGTCAACACTACAACAAGAATCAGCTAAATTTTTCAAGGAATTCCCCGACAGAATAGAGGGAGTGACCCGTGAGGAAACTCTTCAGTTTCGATTTGAAAGCGCGTGGATTACTGCTAAAATTTTTGAATTCGAATGGTAGCTTACTGAAAATGGATGCAGCAGTAACCCCGCACACCTTTGTGCACAAGAGTTAAGAAAGTCCAATCCAAATACAGGTTTGATTTCTGCCTAGTATTAACTGAGTGAAAGATTCTTATTCTTGGTAATAAGCTAATATTGTTAACAAGAAATGACAGTGAGGAGTATATATATTGAGAGGCCAATGTCAAAATACCCAGACTCGTGAGCAGGAGTCGACAAGAGGTTCGTGAACTTGCACCACTTATTGCCCGAACCGCCCGTTTCTTAGTCAAAAATATCCTTTTATTGTTCGAATAGTAAAATTGGCAGCATTGAGTCTTTGAACAAGGTCCTGAACATGGGCTTTCCACGACAGCTTACTATCTATCTGAACTGCTAGAAATTTGAACTGTTCGGTTTCACTAATCATATGCCCGTTCTGTGAAATTAAAACGTCGGGCTTTGTTGAATTGCGTGTTAGAAACTGTAAAAACTGAGTATTACTGTGTTTTAGCGTTAGTTTAGTTTGTACAAGCCATGAACTTAGGTCATGAACTGCACAATTTCAAACCCAGCCAATGTTGCACACAACATCGTTTGCTACCAAGCTAGTGTCGTCAGGAAACACAAATATTTTAGTGTTACCCACAGTACTGGAGGGCATATTATTTACATAAATAAGGAACAGGAGTGTTCCCTGGGGCTCTACACCCACCCAAGAGGTTCCACGTTTATCAATAGCGCAAGGAAATCTAACATTCATAAATGGTAGCCCCTGTGTGGATCACCCCTGAGTTGGCAGATTTGACATAAAATTAATTTAATTCCTTCAAACCTACAACAAAATAAATGACATCACAGGGAATGAAAATGACTGTAATTGAAAAACTGATAAAAATGCCGTACCGTATCACAAAGAGATTTATTAACTAATATCAAGGTTAAGAGAAAACAAACATATAAACAGATACTCCAACTGTATAACATTTAATTAACACGAACTCAGGTTGGTTGGCAATAGACTTGGGGAAATTAACTGGAAATTACGTGTAGATGAGACTGGCTACTGTGCGTGGAAAAATGCCAGTCTAGGAAAGCACGCTCTGCTATCGTACCACTGATTTGTCTCTCATGTTAAATTATAATTACGCATGCAATGGACTCTGAGACTGACTACCGTGAGTATTAAAAAAAAAGAAAAAATGCTGTAAAAACGATTGACAAGCTGCTCAATTTGCCGGAGCTGCGCAACATTACCGATATATCTGGCGAAAGACGAGATGCTGTCCTCTGCGTCCCAGTGCTGCCGAAGCTGCTAGGTTCGGTGGCGCGTCGTACTACAGGAGATGACCCCACCTCCGCCGATGATTGTGTCACGTCCGCGGAAACATAAAATTCGCCTGGGCGTCCGGACGTGTTTGCAACTAACTGCTCTCTCTGTAGAAACGGAAGAGCTCTAGCGACTGTACTCCACGATAGTCGAGAAGTAAGTCCTTGCCTCTCCTGTTGCTCAACACCTTCCGAAAAGTAGCTGTTCACCCCCGATGTTCTAGCATAATCCTATCATGGCCCAGCAGTGGTTACCGTGGCAATCATGTTTTCTAGCAAGGAGACCCAGTCTTCCTCAACCAATTACTCCACTGCAGTACACATCCTGTTCTCTGAAAAAAAAAAAAAGAAACAGCACACAACGTCTGGAGGTCCTGCAGCCAAACCGCTGAAGCATCTCACAAGGTGAGGGAAGCTTCCTAGTGAAAACGAGCTCTGTCTCGTCCATAAAACGATTTAGTGGGCGGCGTTTTGGTGAGGCGCGTCGGTATCTAAGGAACATGACACCCGGGGGAATTCGTCGTCTCACCTCATAAGGTACGATGTTCCTGCAATAAATACATTAACCGGGCGCCAGCCCGACGCTGCTTTACCTGGACCCATACACTGGATAAGGAGACCAGACTCCTACACCCCGTACACTCACTAATAAAGTGGTTAGGCTAGAGCCAGGATGCCCCGCGGCGCCAGTATCTAAAGAAGTGTCATTTCGCAGTCAGCCACGGCGTTCCTACCCTCTCGCTTGGCCGCCATCGGAACAAGGTGGACTCCCAGATTGATGGCTCATAAACCACTGCCCTGCAGGTGCCACGGCCTGTTTCAGTGAATAGAAAGGGAATGAGAAGGTGCTGAGAACTTGGCATCTTCAGTAGCACTACAGCCCTTGGTGAACTTTAGCTTCTTCAACCATCTTCCTCCACACTACTCTGTTATTTGCTGCTCTTTTCCACCCCTGGACTACCATACTGGTGACATCGATTATTACCTTGTCGATCCATCTTCTTCTAGGTCTCCCCTTTCACCTAACTAAATGGATCATACCTTTCATCATTTTCTTTGGAATTCTATCCTCTACCATTCTCTCCAAGTGTCCTCGCCATCGTATTCGCTGTGATTTCACAAATTTTACTATGTCCCTGCCTTGTATTAACTCTTGTAATTCGGCACTGTAGCGTATTCTCCAGCCTTCTTCCTCACTTACTGGCCCATAGATTTTGCTTAGTATTTTCCGCTCAATGGTTCTTAGTGCATTTTTATCGTGTTCTGTCAACGTCCATACCTCTGAGCCGTATGTGATAACTGGGCGGACTAGGGAATTATATATTAGCAGTTTAGTTTTTCTTGTAACAATGCTATTTTTGAAAAGTTGCATATTTGCAAAGTAAGCTCCGTTTCCTGCTAGTATTCTTGCCCTTATAGCCTTTCCAATACTTTTATCATTTGTTATTAGGGCTCCCAAGTAGTTGAAAGAGGACACTCCATTGAAGCATTTCCCGTTGATGTTTAGATTTTTAGAGGTTCTTCTGGCCCGAGATTCTGACATTACCATATATTTTGTTTTGTTTTCATTTACTATGAGGCCAATTTTTAAGGCTTCTGTTTCCATTGCCCGGTATGTTTCTAAGAATGTGTTGGTGTTTCTTCCTACTATAGCAGTGCCATCAGCGTATGCACATATCTGGCTAGTTTTCATAAATATGGTGCCTCTTTTGTTGATTTCATTTACTACACTATGCGGGGCTACATTGAATAGGACAGTGGAGAGACTATCCCCTTGCATCACACCTTTATTAAAGTCAAAGCTTTCACTTGTTCTGCTAAGGACCTTTACTTTTGCTCTTGTCTCTGTCGTTGTCATTCTGATTAGTCTTATTAATTTAGCACATATACCAACTTCTTTCAGTACTCTGTATTGTTCTTGCCGATTTATGCTGTCAAAGGCTTGTTTGAAGTCGATGAATAGGAAATGCAGATCTATATCATATTCATAGAACTTTTCCATCATTTGTTTTATCACAAATATTTGATCAATTGTTCCTCTGTCTGGTCGAAAGCCACACTGATATTCCCCTAGTATGCCTTCTGCACACTTCTGTATCTATTCGTTTAATATACTTGTGAAGATCTTATAAGCTGTACTTAGGAGTGTTATACGTCTATAGTTTTCACATGCTGTTCTGTCCCCTTTCTTATAAATGGGGATTATTATTCCAATTTTCCAATTATCTGGCATAGTTTCTGTTTCCCATGTGTCTGATATCAATGTGTGCAGTACTTTATTACAGCCTCACCACCAGTTTTTATTATTTCAGCAATTATGCTGTCTTCCCCAGGGGCTCGATTGTTTTTTGACTTGTGCACAGCCTGGGAGACCTCTTGTAGTTTTGGCTTTCTTGCCTCATTGGTTTCATTGTCTACTTCCAACTCCACTCTTCCCTCCTGTGTGGCTGTCTCTTCATTTTCTAGGCTGGTGCTTAGTGTCTCTTTGAAATACTCTGCCCATCTTCCCACTATCTGTTCTTCCACTGTTTTTGGCTGGAATCTATTCTTCATTTTGCCTATGGCATGACAGAATTTTCTTATTTCACTCTGTTCCTTTAGTACTTCTAGTTCTTGAAATTTCTTCTTATTCCACTCTCTTTTCTTTCTCTTGCACAGTCTGTTAGCTCTTCTCCATAATTCTTCTGTTCCTTGTTATGCCTGTTATTTCTTCTGCAGCATCCTTAATGGCTTTTTGAAACCTGTTCCACCTTTCATCTATTCCTACTGTGGTGTCTTCATTGCTCAACTTTCTGCTTAGTGTTACTTGGTATTTTTTTACTTCATCAGGGATGTTCAGTTTGTCTGTATTCCATTTCATCATCTTTCCTATCCTGTTGCAATTTGTTAGTTTCTCTCTCAAGACTGATTTTATCACAAAGTGGTCTGAATGACAGTTTGGTCCTCTGCAGTTCCGTACATCCGTAACTGACGTGGAGTGGTGTGCAATCACTAAAATATGGTCAATCTGATTGACTACTCCATTGACTGCAAACTTCCAAGTACCCAGATGGATCCTTTTGTGTGGGAAGCAGGTACTTTTAATAGTCACATTATTCCTTGCTGCGGATTGGCATAGTAAGTCTCCGTTGTCGTTGTTGTCTTCATGTAGTGAATATTTTCCAGATACTCCGTATGGATATTCATTCCTCCCTATTTTTGCATTAAAATCTCGTATTACTAGCATCAGGTCATATTTAGGTAATGCGCAGCATGCTTTTTCCAAGTCTTCGTAGAACTGTTCTTTAATTATATCCTCTTTTTCCTCTGTTGGTGCATGTGCATTAACTATTGATCTGTTCCTAAATTACCTCTTCGCTGTTGCTCGGGTAAAATTCTAAAGCTGCCTCTAATGCAATGGTCACCTCCAGCGTCCAAAAATCTGACTCTGTAGCCGAGTTTAATTCTACTACTGCTACTCAAGTAATGCAAGTACTGTGAGATCAGTCAGTAGTTTAACCTAACCCTAGTAGCCCATCAGATTAAAATCAATCAGGAAAAATTTAGATTCACCGAAGGCGAATGAAATTTTTGGTAATCACCGAAGCAAAATGAAAGAGGAGGTGCCTGACGGGTATTAACATGCAGTGGCCTGCCCAGAAGGCACCGCAGTCTTTCAAGACTTCTAATGTAGGCAACAAAAAGTGTAATCTAAACGTGAACAGCTGTAGGCAGATGTTCCTGTCGAGTTTAAGTCTCTAAAGGAGCTATATGTGTAAATAAATAACACTATTAACTGCGACTGGTTGCTGCAGTCTTCTTTGCAAGACTCAACTTTTCTACGCAATCTCAATCTCCGAAAGTCAATTTTCTACAATGTAGCTATAACACCACATGCCAGTATTGGCGTCATTTTGTGTGAATTCAGTATCGATCTTTAGAAAACTTTGCTCTCTGTTAACTATTCGTTTATTGTGTCAAATTATTAGAGCAAATAAAAATCCATAGCACTCCGACATCTTTATATTACAATGTCCTTTAAATTCCCCAACAATTTTTCTACGGTTACACGACCCACTAATAATAAATACATTATCTGCTGCACACCGAAGCTTGTTGTTCTCACTGTGATGGTGTTGCCGTTGTGCACAGTGGCCTACCTCAATGTGTTGTTCTGTGAAAATAACGAGCATCGCACTGCTTTGCCTCGTCTCATTGTTACTCTCTTTATTGACTATGGAGAGCTGTGGTGATGTCCTCTACGATTATACATTTGCCGGCCGAAGTGGCCGTGCGGTTAAAGGCGCTGCAGTCTGGAACCGCAAGACCGCTACGGTCCCAGGTTCGAATCCTGTTTCGGGCATGGATGTTTGTGATGTCCTTAGGTTAGTTAGGTTTAACTAGTTCTAAGTTCTAGGGGACTAATGACCTCAGCAGTTGAGTCCCATAGTGCTCAGAGCCATTTGAACCATTTTTGATTACACATTTCCTGTGTGTTGTTTCATGATTATTTAGGTAACTAACTTGCAGCGTACAGACGTAACAAGCGACCATACTTTATAGCAACATTATTTTATAGCGACATCATGACATTACGCAAGTCCAGGGCCGCTGCCCAAGTAAACAACTTAAACTTTTACTGGACTGAGAAAATTTGGAAAAAAATGGTCATGAATGTCTCACTACTGAATAAAGTTTAATTATTCGTAAGAACTACAACATGATTTTCAAAGAATTTACAACGGTAGATTTATTCTTTGCACAGAATGAAAACGAATAAACGAGAAAGCAACGATTCCTAGCACCTAAAACTTACCTAGAATTTTCTGCCGGAGTGTTTCTGGTTAAATAGAATGGCTCGCAACGACACTAAAATTACATTAAATGCAGCAGAACATTACCGTTCATATTTGTGATAACTGGTGTGTACGTAACGGCGTTCTATTTTTGAAAAATTTTACGTATATTATTTGGTACTGAATTGACAGCAAACATTAAATAGTAAAGTAAACCGTCCATGTTTGCTTGCAGTTATTTGGCCAATATCTCACATAAGTGGTACTGTATGATATTCACATATGTATTGCCATTACTTACAATGTAGTCTCCACACAGACTATTATAGTGATATAGGAACAGGATCTGTCTTTATTATTATTATCCATCATAAACAGATCGAGAGATTTTGAAACCTATAGAAAGCCTTGAATTTATAGATTACATTTACATACAGGGCGGTCCATTGATCGTGACCGGGCGAAATATCTCACGAAATAAGCGTCAAACGAAAAAACTACAAAGAACGAACCTTGTCTAGCTTGAAGGGGGAAACCAGGTGGCGCTATGGTTGTCCCGCTAGATGGCGCTTCCATAGGTCAAACGGATATCAACTGCGTTATTTAAAAACAGGAACCCCCATTTTTAATTACAACGTTATGTATTTTAATTTAAAAAACCTACCTGTTACCAACTGTTCGTCTACAATTGTGAGCCATATGTTTGTGACTATTACAGCGCCATCTATCACAAAGCGAAAATAGTGGCCCAACTAAAACATTCATATTTCCTTACTTACTACACGAATATGTAATAAAAAATGGGGGTTCCTATTTAAAAAAAAAAAAAAACACAGTTGATATCCGTTTCACCTGTGGCAGTGCCATCTAACGGGCCAACCATAGCGCCATCTGGTTTCCCCATTCAAGCTAGACGAGTTTCGTTCTTTGTAGTTTTTTCGTTTGATGCTTATTGCGTGAGATATTTGGCCCGGTCACTATCAATGGACCATCTCGTATAGATTAGCACTGTGTCGCTATCCAGCAATTCTTAGTAGAAATTTTTTCGTCATCTTCTTTTCTTTGTTGTGTCTGTGTGATAATTTGAGTGTTTCAATAAGGACACAGAAAAGTATAAGAATCCTGCCATGGTTGTAAATCTACATCTTTGATGTATTTCGTTTTTATATATTTACTCTAAAGCTTTTTTGAAATGACCCAATTGAGGTTTAGTAGGCCCCTATGTCTACTAGAAATTGTCCGTTATATTGTAGTTCTTGATACACTGCACAGTTCTAAAGGTGCCCGCGCTGAAGTTTTATGTTCTCAAACACTGAACATCATGAATGTCTAATTTTGTGGTCGTTTAGGGAAACTTGCTATGACCTCCTCCTATTGAATTCCTTTGTAATCTTGGCATCATCCACTGCAAAAATAAAACCAGTCGTTTTTGTATAGCCCATACTATATGACACTGGTATGTGTTATACCACCCATCTCAACGTGTAAAGGAAAACGTGGTGGCATAATAAGAAAAAATTGGAAATTTATGTTAAAGACTGTGGGACCAAACTGCTGAGTCATCGGTCCTTAGGCTTATACACTGCTTAATCTACCTTAAACTATCTTACCCTAAAGACAACACATACACCCATACCTGAGGAGCATAATAAGATAAACATGAATAACAAAATTTTGTCAGTCTTCCGACCGCATCAGGTGGTTAAAATACCACGAGTTTTCACCCTAGTGCTCCTCGACCATTGTCAAATGATAAATCACTGCAGTATCGCCGAAGCATCGTTGTTAAATAGCCGCATTGCTGGCAGTGACGTCACCGGTGCTTTCTCCCTGGCCAAATGTGGCAATGGTTTCCTCCCGCGTCCGTTGCGCCCGCTTCAGCCTCACTATTGCCGACTTCCATGCTGTACTGAGTTGCAAACTGGCATCGTTACTGATAGTGTTTTCAGATACTTCTATTTATATAGCTTCTGATATAACGCTGTCCCAAAATACCTTCGTCCTCATAACGACAGATGTGCCGTAGAATAGAATTCCATGTCGATTTTCCAAATCGTGTTCCGGCACGGCTGATATTTTTAGGACAGCGTTGGCGTAAGCAACACTCGTGTTCCGTCCGGGGGTTGCTCCACAGTGCGTACTGTTTGGTTCACATAGTAGCAGCTAGGATGACATGATGTTTTCTACATTCCAGTCGTTCAGGGCCTAGAACGCCATTCACAGGCTCTTGAGGTGTCGTATTTTTGTTGGGCTCCTGAACTCTTATGAAATGTTGTGCCTCTTCAAGAACTGGCTGATCCTTTCCGACACGATGCCACAGAAAGGCAAAATAGCAAGTTTCTTGCTCTCTTCTTTGGTGGTGATTTTACAGCCAGTCTCACCATAAATAACCAGTGATACCCGGCGGTGGTTGCACCCATTTTCCCGATCTACTTTTCGGAGGTAACGTAGTTCTAGTGGCAGATTTCCAGCGTCTGAGACAACCTCAGCACGATGAAGGGTGCTGTTCAGAACGCGATGCTTTTTTTATCGGATGGTGGTGGCTCAGAACGTGCAAATACCCATCCGTGTTTGTAAGTTTCGCGTAGACACTGTGGCTGGGATGTCCATTGGTTTTCCGGCGAGCGAGGACATCATGAAAAGGCAATCCACCATTTGACTCTACTTCCGTCGTAAATCTAACATGGTCGTGAATGCCACATTCCTGGTCCATTCGGCCAGATGATAAAAGTGTCATCGACATAACGACAAAAGCACCTTGGCTTAGCAGGAAACCGTGTACAGAGTGATATCTTCAAATTTATCCATTTAAAGATTGGCTATGAATGAAGCTAACGGACTTCCTACCCCATGCCGTACATCTAGCCGAAATACTAGCCGCCATATAGAAAATACGACACTTTCAATGTGAACTTAAACAAACCCTCAATTTTATTATCAAATAACTGGGAGAGGAGGTTGTTACAGTCTTTGATAGTAATGCCAGTAAATAGGAAGCTTATATAAAAATTGACTTTTACATCACCCTGCCAGAGATGCAGAGGTTCAGTTTCGTTTATAATATCGTCGGTGTTCTTGAAGTGCTGTTCCCAGTGATCTACATACTGTGTAAGGAGGCTTGTCAGATGTTTTGGCAGCCTGTAAGTTGGTGACCCACTGGGGGGAAGGGCAAAACGGAGAATCCGTTTTGTGTATCTTTGGCAGCCCGTTAGGCGTACGTAGTTTCGGCACCTGAGGAAGGAGATTCTTACTAATGGCCTCTTCCAGTAATGACTGTTTTACCAGCTCTGATTTTTTCCTCATTATCCTTGTCGTCGCTTCCGTAGTAGTTTCCGTTTAGGGATACCTCTCGAGGATTAACAGCCATTTACGACTTGACAATGGCCGAGCAGAGCTAGGTCGAAAGCGCATGGCAATTTAATCAGCTGACGTGGCCGGAAGCCCGAGAACAATTTGTTCACTCATATAACAGCAAGACAATGTATTCACACACAAACAGATACATTCGTTTAAAATTTTGAAGTTGTGCTCTGGACTTTACTTCCTAAGCGGCAATATCATTAGCATTTTTATAAAACTGCCTTTCAGCATTCGTCTAGTGAATTGTTATTTTTTAAATTTCGTTTCCATGTTCATCTAATGAGCCATCAAATGTAACTTCCAAACATAAACACAGTACTTTCTCGGCCACAACAGTGACTGCAAGGATGTCTCCACGTAACAGGATGACAATGAGACTACTTGCAAGGCACCTTAACGTGCTGCAACCTACCACCAGATCCTAGAAAGAACTAATGTGCTGCAATGGCCACGGGGCGGTACTCTCCTCCTCTGCCCTGATAATAAAAGTACCTGATTACAGTAATTCATCTGTTATGCAGTTGTCAGAAAACACTACCTTCAGTTTCCACTGGCAATTCCCAGGCGACTGTTTATTTGATTTCATCGATAACGGAGCCCTTCCGACCCGTTCATTTGGGGTGGAAAGCAAACACCTCAATTTCACAGCGACAACGGAGAGAAAATTGCGTGATGCATCTGCAACGTCGTGCAGGGATGCAGCGCGCCGCCTTTTGATCTCTCTGTCATTTGGTTACAATAGCGCGGCGATGCGATACGCCCCCGCTCACGACGCGGTCGCCTGTTTGAAGTGCGCCGCGACCCACCTGTCCGAGCGCGGCGTGTCTGATGAGGCGGGAACAATGACCCCTGCGCGGAGCGGCCGACGCAGCGTTTAAAAAAGACGAATTACGGCGCGCTGTAATCTCCGACGCGGCGATTAATGTCGCCGGGGTCAGGCGCCGGGCGTAAGGAATTACCGCACGGAGAGCGATTTCCAATTTCACGACGGAGGCGGGCTGCGCGTACGTACAGTGAGGGACGCGAGTGCGGGGGATCGCCGTCTGCGGCTGCGGGCCGCGTGTGGAAACGCCGCCGCACGCGTAATGAGCACGTGGGAGGCGGTGTCGTGTGCGATGCGGTGCGGCGCCGGGAACGCCTATGGGCGTAATTGCGAGCGTCAGGGCCGAGGCTCGCGCTCGCCGCAGAGTCCCTGCGAACCGAGTTCTCAACCAGCTGCCGACAGGCGAGAGGGGCTGACCTCCCGGTAATGGGGGGTCAGAAACATTTGCATACTAAAACAACGCCGTGTAATGCGCCGGCGGTCGTAGATGAGAGCCGCGGCGAAGGGCTCGTCGCTGGTGCGAACCGGCACGGCCGCAACCTTGAAGACGCTTCGTACGTTGTGCGCTGTGATAAGAAGTGAACTCCTCCCATGAGCTGTAAATGTAAGCGCCCTAAACTTTTAAGCCCAGCATTAAATATGGAGTTTCAAGCCCCAGAATCAAATTTGAAACATAGTCTAACCCGTAATTATTAACAGAATAGGCACACACACAAACGTACATAATTTAAGCGCAGCTGAACCTGGGTTTTGCATAGGTATCATCTGAACACCGAGTAACTAATGATGCATCGAGAATTAAAAGTTTGGTTTCTATTTATTGCGTCCATCAAATCTCGTATTAATGTCCCTTCTCAGCATTATAAAATAGAGCTGCATGAAAATGCAACTGCAGACCGCAATGCGCTAGTCATACAAGTGAAATACGTGTACAAATACGCGATAAATATATTAAGCATGTGTGAAATGTATTTCACATTTGTGTATTCTGGCAGAGCCTCCGGTAAGAAGCTCATCCTAAATCCGTGGAATGAGTTCACTCAAACTTTCTGCACAAGTTAGATACATTCTGGATAGATATACTGTATAGATAAGAACCACAAGTCTCCTATTGGGGTGAATGTGATAACGCAGTGAGAGGGTGGAGGACGAGGAGATGCATAAACAGCGAGGGGAAGGAGGAGATAGGCACAGATTGGAACAGGAGTAGGTGGAGGAGAGGGGAAATTGACAAGGAGAGGGGAGAAGAGGAGATGGAAAGAGTAAGGTAAGGGGAGGAGATGGACAGAGAGAGAGATGGACGGAGAGATGAGGGAGGAGGAGATGGACAAGGGATAGCGGAAATAGGAGATTGATAAAGAGAGGGAGAGGAAAGAGGAAGAGATGGAATAAGACGGGAGAAGGGGATTGACACAGGGGAAAGGAGCAGATGGCCGGGGGGGGGGGGGGGGGGAGGCGGGGGGCAGGAACAGCAGATTGACAGAGAAATGCGGGTGGAGGAGATGGAAAGTGCGTGGGGGCTTGAAGGAAGTGGACAGAGAAAGTGGATGGTCAAGACGGACACAGACCGGGGGAAGGAGGAGATGGATTAACAAAAGGTTGGGATAAATACATACCCAGGGTACTCAACTATCTTTATGTGATGCAATTTGTTGACTGCATATTTGTCTATGTTTCTTACAAGAGAATAATAATTATCAGAGAAACAACTACAATGAAAAACGTAATTGATGCTTCTCCTATGGTAAACAGTAACTGATTCTATCCGTTGGCAGTAGACCGTCTGCCACTCTGCGCAAGGAGACGGAGCGTCATGAAGTAATCGCGGCGTGCCTACCAAAGTTTTGTTTCCGGTGCAAAGCCGGGGAATTCACTTATCTGATTAATGCGTGGAATGTCCTGGATGAAGTAAGAGGTCACGAGAAATCAAAAAAGCGGAGAGCTTTCAGCTAGATTTTGAGTCACGCAGAAGAGAGCTCGATTCAGGGATATTGTTATAGCCGTGCTAACTTTTGGACGTGAGAAAGGCGAGAACTGAGGTGCACTGCATGACCAAAAGGAATTGCGTTTATGGGAAATATATATAAGATTGTTGTAATCTCCTGATACACTTCACCAGCCGGCCGAAGTGGCCGTACGGTTAAAGGCGCTGCAGTCTGGAATCGCAAGACCGCTACGGTCGCAGGTTCGAATCCTGCCTCGGGCATGGATGTTTGTGATGTCCTTAGGTTAGTTAGGTTTAACTAGTTCTAAGTTCTAGGGGACTAATGACCTCAGCAGTTGAGTCCCATAGTGCTCAGAGCCATTTGAGCCAACACTTCACCATTTCCTCGTATGACGTACAGTGTATTGACTTATATACAGGGTGGTTCAACACTCGACGGCAAAATTTTAGACATATAACCAATAGAAGAAAATGTCCAGTAAATATGGGTTCTAAAATGCCTACCTTTAGAGCTATTGAACAAGTGTTCACAGCTCTTAAGGCATGCATTTTAGAGCTCATATTTACGGGACATTTTCTTCTTGTTTTGGTCGACACTGTCCTCCCCCCTCCCCCCCCCCCCAAAGCATGAAAAGCAAAGAGCTTGAAGTAAAAGAGATTTGTCTCACAGTATGGAACACGAAAAAGTGCTCATAAATCTTAAGGTATATACTTTAGAGCCCATGTTTACTCGACTTTATTTGTTCTCGGTATATGAACAATCCATTCCTAAAGTTCGGCTGCCAATTCTTGAAACATCCTGTAGAGCATACGATTTTAAAGCAGGTTCGCCAAGGGCAGGTGATATAATTTGAAGAAATGAAACCAATTACCTACAGATTTTTTTGACTTTAAAGTATTAGTTATTATGTTTGTAAAGAATCAGTTAACGCCGGCCAGTGTGGCCGAGAGGTTCTAGGCGCTTCAGTCTGGAACCGCGCAACCGAGACGGTCGCAGGTTCGAATCCTGCCTCGGACATGGATGTGTGTGATGTCCTTAGATTAGTTAGGTCTAAGTAGATCTAAAGTTCTAGGGGACTGATGACCTCAGATGTTACGTCCCATAGTGCTCAGAGACATTTTGAACCAATCAGTTAACAACACTGTGCTGTCGAAATTTGCCAATATCCACGGAATTTGCTTCATTTCAGTTAGTGATATGTGAAAGAAGTGATTCGTTTCAGGTTAGTATCACTTTGAAGAAACATAACTACTGCTGTGTATATTTATCGCCACCAAATCATTGTTTATGAGAGTAGTTTTTTGCGATGTTACAGGTAACTTCATTTACGTTATGATTGAGTTTTATTGTGTGTTTGGAACACGATGTGGCCGTGTTCTTGTTTGAAAATGCATCAAGTTTGTGTGATACACTGTAAAACGTTTCCTGTGTGTGTGCTGATGTGATATTTGTGGTAAGGAAGCACCTGATAGGACAATAATTAAGAAGACTTATCAACGTTGTTTTAATCTGTCAAATCTGGATCGATGATATATTATGGTCATTGGATGCCATCGGGACATTAGTGCTCATTTTTATTGCTCGTTTGGTCTCCATGATTTATACAGAGGATCTTGTTAATAAAACTGACTCGGAAGCAAATAAAAATTATTAAAAGCAATATAAGTCATCCGAACATCCCATGCACCTTGAACAGCTGTACTCAACCCTGCATTCAGTATTACCCGAGATGTTGCTGGAGTAGTAATCAGCACGTTCGATCTTGCCTCACCGCTGTCTGCTGGAAATGGTCGCCAGGCTGGAAACTTTCAGGTGGTCATAATAATATGACTCGACACGTCGAGTAGCTGGACAGAGAGGAAGGCGTGTGTTGCTTGTCAGCGACCACAGGGGATGGGCCGACGGGAACAGAACGCAGACGCAGATAAGGCAGGCGAGCGCTGTCCCGATGGACTGGCGACGCCCCCCCCCCCCCCCCCCCACAGAGGGGGGAGGCTGAGGGTTGATGCGAGCGAGGACCAATCTCTTATTGTTCGCGCAGGACGCAGAAATGAAAAGAGATAAGCATCGGCTCTGGTTTCCCCGCAATCTCCTCCCTGCGCCCGCGCTCCATAACAAAACGCCCACGCCAGGCGCGCCCCGGAGCGCGATGTATGGATTACTGCCGAAGGAGCCCGCAGAATGGTTGAGCAAGGGAGTAAGAGAGTCGCGGGGTGGGTTGGATGGGAAGGGGGCGGGGGGGGGCGGGGGAGGCGAGGGGATGGACAGAAAGTAATGTCGCATCGCTCACTGCTGCACAGTAGTCCTCGCTCACCAGAGTCAGTACCGCCGCTGTTGTGGCGGCTGCGGCCGAATCTCTTCACCAGAGGAGACCATATACAGTTTCTCTGAAAGGATGAGCTATTGTTCGACCGCGTCCAATTTTTAATCCTTACAAAATTATTGGACATATTGAAAGGTTGTCTTATTGACTGTAAGGTCGTTTGATTTTCTACAGATACGTCTCTGACGTCTTTGGAGAACATTCGAAGCAGAGAAAAGGACATTTCAGTTCAAGTTCAATTCATTTCATCTCCTTCTGTACACTGATCAGCTACTTAAAATCTTATCCAGATAGTCATCATGTGTGGATCTTCACGATGTGTCTATGGCTCATTTCTCGCAGGACATGTAGACAAAATAGCTGAATTACTTAAATTGGAAGCCATTCGACCTTCGGAATGAAGGCGACTTTGGACTAATTCTTGAAACTAATACAAGGATTATGAATACATTACAAAATGCTTATATAACAATCTGACACAAATACACTACTGGCCATTAAAACTGCTACACCAAGAAGAAATTCAGGTGATAAACGGGTTTTCATTGGACAAATACACTCCTGGCAATGGAAAAAAGAACACATTGACACCGGTGTGTCAGACCCACCATACTTGCTCCGGACACTGCGAGAGGGCTGTACAAGCAATGATCACACGCACGGCACAGCGGACACACCAGGAACCTCGGTGTTGGCCGTCGAATGGCGCTAGCTGCGCAGCATTTGTGCACCGCTGCCGTCAGTGTCAGCCAGTTTGCCGTGGCATACGGAGCTCCATCGCAGTCTTTAACACTGGTAGCATGCCGCGACAGCGTGGACGTGAACCGTATGTGCAGTTGACGGACTTTGAGCGAGGGCGTATAGTGGGCATGCGGGAGGCCGGGTGGACGTACCGCCGAATTGCTCAACACGTGGGGCGTGAGGTCTCCACAGTACATCGATGTTGTCGCCAGTGGTCGGCGGAAGGTGCACGTGCCCGTCGACCTGGGACCGGACCGCAGCGACGCACGGATGCACGCCAAGACCGTAGGATCCTACGCAGTGCCGTAGACCGCACCGCCACTTCCCAGCAAATTAGGGACACTGTTGCTCCTGGGGTATCGGCGAGGACCATTCGCAACCGTCTCCATGAAGCTGGGCTACGGTCCCGCACACCGTTAGGCCGTCTTCCGCTCACGCCCCAACATCGTGCAGCCCGCCTCCAGTGGTGTCGCGACAGGCGTGAATGGAGGGACGAATGGAGACGTGTCGTCTTCAGCGATGAGAGTCGCTTCTGCCTTGGTGCCAATGATGGTCGTATGCGTGTTTGGCGCCGTGCAGGTGAGCGCCACAATCAGGACTGCATACGACCGAGGCACACAGGGCCAACACCCGGCATCATGGTGTGGGGAGCGATCTCCTACACTGGCCGTACACCATTGGTGATCGTCGAGGGGACACTGAATAGTGCACGGTACATCCAAACCGTCATCGAACCCATCGTTCTACCATTCCTAGACCGGCAAGGCAACTTGCTGTTCCAACAGGACAATGCACGTCCGCATGTATCCCGTGCCACCCAACGTGCTCTAGAAGGTGTAAGTCAACTACCCTGGCCAGCAAGATCTCCGGATCTGTCCCCCATTGAGCATGTTTGGGACTGGATGAAGCGTCGTCTCACGCGGTCTGCACGTCCAGCACGAACGCTGGTCCAACTGAGGCGCCAGGTGGAAATGGCATGGCAAGCCGTTCCACAGGACTACATCCAGCATCTCTACGATCGTCTCCATGGGAGAATAGCAGCCTGCATTGCTGCGAAAGGTGGATATACACTGTACTAGTGCCGACATTGTGCATGCTCTGTTGCCTGTGTCTATGTGCCTGTGGTTCTGTCAGTGTGATCATGTGGTGTATCTGACCCCAGGAATGTGTCAATAAAGTTTCCCCTTCCTGGGACAATGAATTCACGGTGTTCTTATTTCAATTTCCAGGAGTGTATATTATACTAGAACTGACATGTGATTACATCTTTACGCAATTTGGGTGCATATTTCCTGAGAAATCAGTACCCAGAACAACCACCTCTGGCCGTAATAACGGCCTTGATACGCCTGGGAATTGAGCCAAACAGAGCTTGGATGGCGTGTACAGATACAGCTGCCCACGCAGCTTCAACACGATACCACCGTTCATCAAGAGTAGTGACTGCCGTATTGCGACGAGCCAGTTGCTCGGCCACCATTGACCAGACGTTTTCAATTGGTGAGAGATCTGGAGAATGTGGTGGCCAGGGCAGCAGTCAAACATTTTCTGTATCCAGAAAGGACCGCACAGGACCTGCAACATGCGATCGTGCATTATCCTGCTGAAATGTAGGGTTTCGCAGAGATCGAATTAAGGGTAGAGCCACGGGTCGCAAGACATCTGAAATGTAATGTCCACTGTTCAAAGTGCCGTCAATGCGAACAAGAGGTGACCGAGACGTGTAACCAATGGCATCCCATACCATCACGCCGGGTGATACGCCAGTATGGCGATGACGAATACACGCTTCAAATGTGCGTTCAGTGCGATGGCGCCAAACACGGATGCGACCGTCATGATGCTGTAAACAGAACCTGGATTCGTCCGAAAAAATGATCTTTTGCCACTCGTGCACCCAGGTTCGTCGTTGAGTACACCATCGCAGGCGCTCCTGTCTTTCATGCAGCGCAACGCTAACCGCAGCCATGGTGTCCAAGCTGATAGTCCATGCTGCTGCAAACGTCGCCGGCCGGAGTGGAGGTTCTAGGCGCTACAGCCTGGAACCGCGCGACAGCTGCGGTCGCACGTTCGAATCCTGCCTCGGGCATGGATGTGTGTGATGTCCTTAGGTTAGTTAGGTTTAAGTAGTTCTAAGTTCTAGGGGACTGATGACCACAGCAGTTAAGTCCCATAGTGCTCAGAGCCTTTGAACCATCTTTTTGCAAACGTCGTTGAACTGTTCGTGCAGATGGTTGTTGTCTTGCAAACGACTCCATCTGTTGACTCAGGGATCGAGACGAGGCTGCAAGATCCATTACAGCCATGTGGATAAGATGCCTGTCATCTCGACTGCTAGTGATACGAGGCCGTTGGGAACCATCACGGCGTTCCGTATTACCCTCCTGAACCCACCGATTCCATATTCTGCTAACAGTATTGGATCTCGACCAACGCGACAGCAATTTCGCGATACGATAAACCGCAATCGCGATAGGCTACAATTCACCCTTTATCAAAATCGGAAACGTGATGGTACAAATTTCTCCTCCTTACACGAGGCATCACAACAACGTTTCACCAGGCAACGCCTGTCAACTGCTGTTTGTGTATGAGAAATCGGTTGGAACTTTCCTCATGTCAGCACGTTGTAGGTGTCGCCACCGCTGCCAATCTTGTGTGAATGGTCTGATAAGCTAACCATTTTCATATCACAGCATCTTCTTCCTGTCGGTTAAACTTCGCGTCTGTATCACAACTTCGTGGTGTAGCAGTTTTAATGGCCAGTAGTGTATGATAAAAAGACAGTATTTTCGAATTCCATTACTATTTATTTCACTTTTTTTCATTCCGTAGGATGTTTATTTGTGGATAATATGCTCGTAACAAGTATTATTACACTGCATCAATTTTTAAAAAATCGCACTCATAAAACATAGCCACAAAATCGTCAAATTAAAATATTAGAAACTAGATATTAGACAATGAACAGGAAATACGTTGACCTCGGTCTGTCAATTGAAACTGCCCCAGTATTTGCTTAAATCGATTTAAGAGAACCATGTATAATCCTTACCCGAACGACTAACACACACTATGAGCACTATACACATCGCAAAATCTAAAATGCTGGAGGAAGGTTGCTTATCAAAGTTGTAAAAAAAAAATCATCAAAAAATTATAAAAAGCTGTTAGTGCTGTTTGTTGAGACGGGACTCGAATGATACATGATTCCTATTAATCAAAAATGTTCAAATGTGTGGCCAGCAGCTGTGGCCGAGCGGTTCTAGGCGCTTCAGTCCGGGACCACGCGGCTGCTACGGTCGCAGGTTCGAATCCTGCCTCAGCCATGGATGTGTGTGACGTCGTTAGGTCAGTTATATTTACGTAGTTCTGAGTCTAATGGACTGAAGACCTCAGATGTTAAGTCTTATGGTGCTTGGAGCCATTTTTTTATTTTTTTTTATTTTAAATGTGTGCTAATGCCTAAGGGACCAAACTGCTGAGGTCATCGGTCCCTCGACTTACACAGTATTTAAACTAACCTACGCTGAGCACAAACACACACCCATGTCCGAGTGTGGACTTGAACCTCCGGTGGGAGGGGCCACGCGATTCGTGACATGGCGCCTCTAACCACACGGCCACTCCGCGCGGCTTCTATTAATCATTCGAACATTCTGAGAAAATTAATAGGTGTCCATGTGTTCGCAGCCTACCATCACTCTATACAAGTTTCGTTAATTTACCGACGTGTGGAGATAGAACGAATTTTTCTTAATCTCACAATCTGTCACTGTTGAGCTGGTAACACTTTCGGGCCTGAGTAAAGGCCTGTTGCTGGCTTCGCTATTGTCTGTAAGCTAAGAATGCGACTGCAGATTCCGATGACTGTTTCGCAGACAAAAAGACTTCATGAAGAGCATTCACTCTCCTGGTGGCCTTTGCGATGGCCGGCTCTGTCGATCTCGTTAGATGGGTGGCGCAGTGTCGCCAGCTACGTGATAACTCTCCTGTTTGCAATTAAGTGCTTGGCAGAGAGTTCACAGAACCAATTTCATTCCGTTAATTTTCGAATAGCATGTGGGAAAAATGAGCGTATAATTCTTTCCATTCGAGCTCTAATTTCTCTTATTTTATTAAGTTGATGGCTCTCAGCACTATGGGACTGAGGTCATCAGTCCCCTAGAACTTAAAACTACTTAAACCTTACTAAACTAAGGACATCACACACATCCATGCCCGAGGCAGGATTCGAACCTGCGACCGTAGTGGTCGTGAGGTTCCAGACTGTAGCGCCTAGAACCGCTCGGTCACTCTGGCCGGCTATTAAGATGAACGTATCTCTTGCGTTGATAGGATTCAACGAAAAGAGAAAGTTGGTGATCGGAATTTCGTGAAAAGATCTCGCAGCAGAGAACGGCTTTACTTTAATGAGTGTCACCCGCGTGTATTTCCATGCCACTATCTCAACCATTTGGCGATCATACAAACATAACTGCCCTTCCGTCCTTTTTTTCCTATATTCTCCCTCAGTCCTACCTGGTAAAGTATCCCATACTTTCCTGAATATTCCAGAAGAGAACGGACAAGAGTAGTGTAAGCAGTTCTTCAACATATTTATTGCGTATCATAAGTGTTTTCCCAATACAACACTTTCTTTGCTTCGACTACCGCACAACTATGCATCATACGACGGAGTTGATAACGAAAACTTTCATTACTGTTACGCATATTGCCAATGTCGTTCATCCTAGTTCTTCTATTACAGGGGAGGGTAAATGTTGGTCTTTCGTGCGTTACGGATTTGCAATCAGTAAAGACTGATTCTGGATGTTTCCCGACAAGCGTATGTGGAATTACTGCAGAACTAACGTTTCGTGGGTCCAGTATTTCTCCCAGCTATCTTTCATCTTTGTGCTCATAATCGAGGTAAACTGAAGCAACATATGCTCGAAGTGCAAATGCGAGTTTTTAATAAATTGTTGATACTGGGTCCTGGACTTGTAACGACGACGTGTAGAGGCTTCAGTGGGTTCCCTTGATCCTCATGTTCTGTTTTCGTAATATCCTACGATTTCGCTTCATGTGTTTCCTCGCTGCTTTCGTAATCAAGATTAATGCACCACTAGCCTGAAAGTTTTCTAAATAAACAAAAATATGGACTGAAATACTATGTTTCTGACTGTAAGCTGCCAATGCGATAGTAAATGAACTGTTACAACGAAACCTGTACTGTCGCAATATGTAAGACAAGCTGCACTGATAAAGTAATCAACTGTCATAAAGAAAAGGGAAGTCTTTCATACTATAAAAGTTAGCAATCTGACTGCAAGAATTTCGAACAGTATAAACCGCCTGAATAATTAACTTGGACATGAAAACTAGAGTAACTGAATTTGCAAAATTTGATCACAAAAAACTGTCACTGAATAACGTAAGCTGGCCCAGATTGGATAAATAAAAAAATCATAATGTTTATCCTTACCTCTAATCTGCGCAAATCTGCATAACGCGTTGCAGTACTGTTCGGTCTTGCGCGCCGCTATGCTAAAGCTGCAAATTACTGTATCTACACTACTGCCCATTAAAATTGCTACACCACGAAGATGACATGCTACAGACACGAAATTTAACCGACAGGAAGAAGATGCTGTGATATGCAAATGATTAGCTTTTCAGAGCATTCACACAAGGTTGGTGCCGGTGGCGACACCTACAACGTGCTGACATGAGGAAAGTTTCCAACCGGTTTCTAATACACAAACAGCAGTTGACTGGCGTTGCCTGGTGAAACGTTGTTGTGAAGGAGGAGAAATGCGTACCATCACGTTTCCGACTTTGGTAAAGGTCGGATTGTAGCCTATCGCGATTGCGGTTTATCGTATCGCGACATTGCTGCTCGCGTTGGTCGAGACCCAATGACTGTTAGCAGAATATGGAATCGGTGGGTTCAGGACGGTAATACGGAATGTCGTGCTGGATCCCAACGGCCTCGTATCACTAGCAGTCGAGATTATAGGCATCTTATCCGCACGGCTGTAACGGATCGTGCAGTCAACAGATGGAGACGTTTGCAAGACAACAACAATCTGCACGAACAGTTCGACGAAGTTTGCAGCAGCATGGGCTATCAGCTCGGAGACTATGGCTGCGGTTACGCTTGACGCAGCATCACAGACAGGAGCGCCTACGATGGTGTACTCAACGCCGAACCTGGGTGCACGAATGGCAAAACGTCGTTTTTTCGGATGAATCCAGGTTCTGCTTACAGCATCATGACGGTCGCATCCGTGTTTGGCGACATCGCGGTGAACGCACATTGGAAACGTGTATTCGTTATCGCCATACTGGCGTATCACCCGGCGTGATGGTATGGGGTGCACGTCTCGGTCACCTCTTGTTCGCATTGACGGCACTTTGAACAGTGGACGTTACATTTCAGATGTGTTACCACCCATGGCTCTACCCTTCATTCGATCCCTGCGAAACCCTACATTTCAGCAGGATAATGCCCGACCGCACATTGCAGGTCCTGTACGGGGCTTTCTGGATACAGAAAATGTTCGACTGCTGCCCTGGCCACCACATTCTCCAGATCTTTCACCAATTGAAAACGTCTGGTCAATGGCGGCCAAGCAAGTGGCTCGTCACAATACGCCAGTCACTACTCTTGATGAACTGCGGTATCGTGTTGAAGCTGCATGGTCAGCTGTACTTGTACACGCCATCCAAGCTCTGTTTTACTCAATGCCCAGGCGTATCAAGGCCGTTATTACGGCCAGAGGTGGTTGTTCTGGGTACTGATTTCTCTGGATGTATGCTTCCAAATTACGTGAAATTTTTTCACATATCAGTTCTAGTATAATAAATTTGTCCAATGAAAACCCGTTTATCATCCGCATTTATTCTTGATGTAGCACATTTAATGGCCAGTAGTGTACACAGAGACACTCGAGAGGTGCAACTAGTTCTCTGTTAAGTGGAGAGCGAATAGTTCATCGAACATATTTGGTTGAATGATCCATTAAAAAGAATTGTGATAGAAAGATTGGTAAGAAAATGAAATATGCGCAAAACTGACAACACTATTTTTTTTTGTATACTAAGAAAAAGTGCTCAAGGCAGATTTTAAATTTAATGAGCTTCTCAACATCCAAACAATACACTTCCCAATCTCTCAAATCTAATAACTTTCAGTACAATTATTAAGTTAGTTCGATGGCGCAGCAATAGTGGAAAGGAAGTGACATCATTATTGTATTTACCTGACATTCCATTAGATTTCTCCCTGCGCATATCAGTTTCATAATGATGTTGATTGAACAAAATGATTAATTGAGACATTAAATTTGAATCATAGTACTGCCATAGCTTCCTCACTCTTAACATTATCAGCCTAACGCTAACACAGGTGACCTTTGACTGCTGTCTCTACCAAAGCGCAGCTCAAAGATACTCACTTAAATTCTGCGATACAGCTTATAATATCACTGCTGCCTCACAATCGAATCAGATACTAAAAATTCATGAACCAAAATTATACTTGACACCTGTAAAGGCGTATGACTTGCCCTACAGATTGTGAGCCTTGAGCTATTAGCCACGAATACTTACGTCATTGGTAACATTTGGAACACTTATTTTTTTCTTTGCCATTTTTGTCTCCATTTCGAACGTATTTTTTCATCACCACTCCTTTCCACATTTTAGGTTTAATCAAAGTTGTCTCTGTACACCAGACGCGTAATTTTCAACTCATGTCTCCACCACACCTTTCAGTAAAATGTCAAGCTGCGTACATTGTTCATATGGTACACGGGTGTCTTCTGTTTCAGTGCATAAGGTACGTTGTCGCAGTACAAGTTCACGAGACAGCTACACAAAGTATATCCATCGATCATAATATCACAGGTTACAGATTTCAAGCGCTTCACGAATCGAGCTTGTGTTGACGCATACATGTTGAGCAGGGGAAACTCAGTAGGGTTACAGTGTACACACACAATGGCTACATTAGGTGTTATTACACATGAGTTTATTTAACGAAAGCGATGACTTTACTACGATTTCAAGCTTTTTTGACGTTCAGTGGCTCTTCCAATAGCATTAGTTGAACGCCATGCCGATGGCGACCTCTCTCTTGTGAGCTGTCTAGAAGACTATATAGCTGGTAGTCTACACATGTCCCTGGCCACACATTATGCTGCTAAGTGTGGCCGTGCGGTTTGAGGCGGTATGTCTTGGATTGCGCGGCCCCTCCCGCCGGAGGTTCGAGTCCTAATGGTTCAAATGGCTCTAAGCACTACGGGACTTAACATCTGAGGTCATCAGTCCCCTAGACTTAGAACTACTTAAACCTAACTAAAGGATATCACACACATCATTGCCCGAGGCAGGATTCGAACCTGCGACCGTAGCAGCAGCGCGGTCCTAGACTGAAGCGCCTAGAAAAGCTCGGCCAAAGCGGCCGGTGGTTCGAGTCCTCCCTCGGGCATTGGTGTGTGTGTTGTTCTCAGCATAAGTTAGTTCAAGTAGTGTGTAAGTCTAGGGACCGATAACCTCAGCAGTTTGGTCCCTTAGGAATTCACACACACACACACACACACAAAACTTCTTGCTCAGTTCCAGCCGAGACGCGCAGTACAGTAATCACCTCGCGCTAAGCTCCGCCCCTGCCCTTCTGCCCGTTTCTTTCTGACATTGTTAAACAGATGTTCAGAGATGGAGTTGCCTAGACAGAGACATTTTCCATTTTCCGCCGAAGGATAAAGGGAGCTCGCTATCCGCATTATCCTGGCCTCCGCATGCGGACGCGTCCTCCGGCCTGTGTCCGCTACGAGACTGTATAAGGGCCGGCCGGCACAATGCGACACAGGGCCCGAGGGCCTGCACGACGACGCAGCCCAGACAAAGACTGCAAAGCGTCCCCATTCTGAGGGCCTAAGCTTCTGCAGAGGAGGGGTGCCACCCTCTATTTGTCGTTACGCGACTGCCGACCGCAGAGGCTTTTACGACACGAATAAAAAAGTGGGGAACTGTAAATACTACGTGTTTAAGAGACCTCAAGGGAGCAGGGGCTGGGTGCAGAAAATAGTCCTCGTTTTCTGTATTACTTAAGGAACAAGTAACAGAACCGTACAGGGCATTATGACATACTAAAATAAGGTGGAACCTCAAAACGGTAACCAGGTTACAGTGCTGTTCCATTACGACTGTCACATTCATATGAAGGGCTTATTTCAATAGTGGTACAATTCCATTTTTGTTCATTTTGAGATACAGAGTCCTAAAGTTAAAGAAGGCTGAATAATCTGCAGTTGAGATACCAGAAATATTCACCGACCGAGGTGGCCGAGCGGTTCTAAGCACTACAGTCTGGAGACGCGCGACCGCTACCGTCACAGGTTCGAATCCTGCCTCGGGCATGGATGTGTGTGATGTCCTTAGGTTAGTTAGGTTTAAGTAGTTCTAAGTTCTATGGGACTGATGACCTCAAAGTTGCTACAGTTCAAATGGTTCAAATGGCTCTGAGCACTATGGGACTTAACATCTGAGGTCATCAGTCCCCTAGAACTTAGAACTACTTAAACCTAACAAACCTAAGGACATCACACACATCCATTCCCGAGGAAGGATTATTCCAGACTGAAGCGCCTAGAACCGCTCGGCCACACTGGCCGGCAGTTGCTAGAGATGAACCTTTGTTTCTGTCTGTTTGGATCATTAATTTAGAAGTATTGTAGACAGAAAAATGGAGGTAATGGACTTGTACCACTACTGAAATAAGCCCTTAATATATTTCAGGAAGAAACGTGCCTAAGGAGAAATAAGTTGATTGTACACTGCCCCGAAAATGTTAACATATTAACCACTCTTGTCGAAATGTAAGAAAGTGCGGAAGAATGTTGTCAGACGTCTTACAGTTGTGCACAGATAGTTGGAGGTCATGCGGCGCGAGGCCAGCTCGAATGCAGCGTCAGATGGGGCTGGCTCCGCAATACGAGGCAATTGAAGGAACGGGAAACGACAACATGTGTCAATCTGCGAGCAGTTGCAGTGCACTGTAGTGGTGTTCTTGATTACTAGATGGATCGGGTGACATTTGGTTGACTTCACACGGCAAAATTCACCGGGAAACTGGAAGAAAGACAAAGTGTGACGAGTGGAGCCCAAGTGCTTTGTATTGGTCTGAGGGTTATTTCAAGTGCATTGGGACCGTTCAAACCACAGCCACTGCTGCCCGAGGGGTAGAAAGTGGTCGATCACCGTCAACTACAGCAGCAGATGACCGCTACATTGTGCAGTAGCCACTAAGGGATCCACATTTATCATCATTTAACAGAACCTCAAGACAAACTGTCTCACGTTGAAAGGTAAATAAGCTATGTTCCGTCACAAGAAGGATTATGCTTTGAAATTCATACAGCAGTTATTCTTACTGGAATCAAACTAACTGTGATCTAGTTGGAAAGTAAAGCTGTGGTTATGGAAATCAAAGACGATCATCAACCTAAAAAGGCAAAAGTAATTCCAAGTAAATATACTGTTAACAAAATAACTAAAATACCAGTGAGGTTTCAGTCCATAGACAAACTGTGTAGAGCAGATCATTACGCTAAAATTGATTATGGCATACTATATGAAATGGAGCGCAACGGCCTTGCCGTAATGGCTACACCAGTTCCCATCAGATCACCGAAGTTATGCGCTGTCGGGCGTGGCCGGCACTTGGATGGGTGACCTCCGGGCCGCCATGAGCTGTCGCCATTTTTCGGGGCGCACTCAGCCTCGTGAAATGAGGAACTACTCGACCGAATAGTAGCGGATCCGGTGAAAGAAAACGGTCAAAACGACCGGGAGAGCGGTATGCTGACCACACGCCCCTCCTTTCCGCATCCTCAGCTGAGGATGACACGGCGGTCGGATGGTTCCGATTGGCCACTTGTGGCCTGAACACGGAGTGTTTATATATATATATATATAACGGTCTAGGGGTAGCGTCTTTGATTCATAATCAAAACGTCTTCGGTCTCGGGTTCGATCCCCGCCACTGCCCAAAATTTGATAAATAACCAGCATTGGCGGCCGAAGACTTCCGGCATAAGAAGTCAGTCTCATTCTGCCAACGGCCTTGTCAAAGAGGACGGAGGAGCCGATAGAGGTTCAGGGCACTCTCTTGTCCTAAGGGTGGGAAATTGCCCCTAAAGGCGGAAGAATCAGCAATGATCAACGACATGAGGATGCAGAAGGCAATGGAAACCACTGCATTAGTTACACGTAACGTGTATCCACAGGACATGTGGCCTGTATTTGAAGAAGTGTCATGATGATCTCTCCATTGGCAAAAGATTCCGGAATAGTCCCCCATTCGGATCTCCGGGAGGGGACTGCCAAGGAGGAGGTTACCATCAGAAAAAGATTGAATAATCAACAAAAGGATAACGTTCTATGAGTCGGGGCGTGGAATGTCAGAAGCTTGAACGTGGTAGGGAACGTGGTAGGGAAACTAGAAAATCTGAAAAGGGAAATGCAAAGGCTCAATCTAGATATAGTAGGGGTCAGTGAAGTGAAGTGGAACGAAGACAAGGATTTCTGGTCAGATGAGTATCGGGTAAAATCAACAGCAGCAGAAAATGGTATAACAGGTGTAGGATTCGTTATGAATAGGAAGGTAGGGCAGAGGGTGTGTTACTGTGAACAGTTCAGTGACCGGGTTGTTCTAATCAGAATCGACAGCAGACCAACACCGACAACGATAGTTCAGGTATACATGCCGACGTCGCAAGCTGAAGATGAACAGATAGAGAAAGTGTATAAGGATATTGTAAGTGTAATGCAGTATGTAAAGGGGGACGAAAATCTAATAGTCATGGGCGACTGGAATGCAGTTGTAGGGGAAGGAGTAGAGGAAAAGGTTACAGGAGAATATGGGCTTGGGACAAGGAACGAAAGAGGAGAAAGAGTATTTGAGTTCTGTAACAAGTCTCAATTAGTAATAGCGAATACCCTCTTCAAGAATCACAAGAGGAGGAGGTATACTTGGAAAAGACCGGGAGATACGGGAACATTTTAGTTAGATTACATCATGGTCAGACAGAGATTCCGAAATCAGATACTGGATTGTAAGGCGTACCCAGGAACAGATATAGACTCAGATCACAATATAGTAGTGATGAAGAGTAGGCTGAAGTTCAAGACATTAGTCAGGAAGAATCAATACGCAAATAAGTGGGATACGGAAGTACTAAGGAATGACGAGATACGTTTGAAGTTCTCTAACGCTATAGATACAGCAATAAGGAATAGCGCAGTAGGCAGTGCAGTTGAAGAGGAATGGACATCTCTAAAAAGGGCCATCACAGAAGTCGGGAAGGAAAATATAGGTACAAAGAAGGTAGCTGCGAAGAAACCATGGGTAACAGAAGAAATACTTCAGTTGATTCATGAAAGGAGGAAGTACAAACATGTTCCGGGAAAATCAGGAATACAGAAATACAAGTCGCTGAGGAATGAAATAAATAGGAAGTGCAGGGCAGGTAAGACGAAATGGCTGCAGGAAAAATGTGAAGACATCGAAAAAGATATGATTGTCGGAAGGACAGACTCAGCATACAGGAAAGTCAAAACAACCTTTGGTGACATTAAAAGCAACGGTGGTAACATTAAGAGTGCAACGGGAATTCCATTGTTAAATGCAGAGGAGAGAGCAGATAGGTGGAAAGAATACATTGAAAGCTTTTATGAGGGTGAAGATTTGTCTGATGTGATAGAAGAAGAAAGGAGTCGATTTAGAAGAGATAGGGGCTCCAGTATTAGAATCGGAATTTAAAAGAGCTTTGGAGGACTTACGGTCAAATAAGGCAGAAGGGATAGATAACATTCCATCAGAATTTCAAAAATCATTGGGGGAAGTGGCAACAAAACGACTATTCACGTTGGTGTGCAGAATATATGAATCTGGCGATATACCATCTGACTTTCGGAAAAGCATCATCCACACAATTCCGAAGACGGCAAGAGCTGACAAGTGCGAGAATTATCGCACAATCAGCTTAACAGCTCATGCATCGAAGCTGCTTACAAGAATAATATACAGAAGAATGGAAAAGAAAATTGAGAATGCGCTAGACGACGATGAGTTTGGCTTTAGGAAAAGTAAAGGGACGAGAGAGGCAATTCTGACGTTACGGCTAATAATGGAAGCAAGGCTAAAGAAAAATCAAGACACTTTCATAGGATTTGTCGACCTGGAAAAAGCGTTCGACAATATAAAATGGTGCAAGCTGTTCGAGATTCGGAAAAAAGTAGGGGTGGGTAAGCTATAGGGAGAGACGGGTCATATACAATATGTACAACAATCAAGAGCGAATAATAAGAGTGGACGATCAAGACGAAGTGCTCTTATTAAGAAGGGTGTAAGACAAGGCTGCAGCCTTTCGCCCCTACTCTTCAATCTGTACATCGAGGAAGCAATGATGGAAATAAAAGAAAAGTTCAGGAGTCGAATTAAGATACAAGGTGAAAGGATATCAATGATACGATTCGCTGGTCACATTGCCATCCTGAGTGAAAGTGAAGAAGAATTAAATGATCTGCTGAACAGAATGAACAGTCTAATGAGTACACAGTATGGTTTGAGAGTAAATCGGAGAAAGACGAAGGTAATGAGAAGTAGTAGAAATGGGAACAGCGAGAAACTTAACATCAGGATTGATGGTCACGAAGTCAATGAAGTTAAGGAATTCTGCTACCTAGGCAGTAAAATAACCAATGACGGACGGAGCAAGGAGGACATCAAAAGCAGACTCACTATGGCAAAAAGGCATTTCTGGCCAAGAGAAGTCTACTAATATCAAATACCGGCCTTAATTTGAGGAAGAAATTTCTGAGGATGTACGTCTGGAGTACAGCATTGTATGGTAGTGAAACATGGACTGTGGGAAAAGCGGAACAGAAGAGAATCGAAGCATTTGAGATGTGGTGCTATAGACGAATGTTGAAAATTAGGTGGACTGATAAGGTAAGGAATGAGGAGGTTCTACGCAGAATCGGAGAGGAAAGGAATATGTGGAAAACACTGATAAGGAGAAGGGACTGGATGATAGGACCTGCTAAGACATGAGGGAATGACTTCCATGGTACTAGAGGGAGCTGTTGAGGGCAAAAACTGTAGATGAAGACAGAGATTGGAATACGTCAAGCAAATAATTGAGGACCTAGGTTGCAAGTGCTACTCTGAGATGAAGAGGTTAGCACAGGAAAGGAATTCGTGGCGGGCCGCATCAAACCAGTCGGTAGACTGATGACAAAAAAAAAAAAAAAAAATGAAACGAAACAAATCTCTCGCAATAAAAATCGTAGATTTAAAGAAGGCGTATGACTGCCTCCATAGACCTTTAGCGCAAAAAATTTTAAGGAATCTGGGATTCCATTGCTGGTTGCTGTGGTCGAAGGGTTCTAGACGCTTCGGTCCGGAACCGCACTGCTGCTATGGTCACAGGTTCGAATCCTGCATGGATGTGTGTGATGCCTTTAGGTTAGTTAGGTTTAAGTAGTACTAAGTCTAGGGGACTGATGACCTCTGAAGTTTAAAGTCTCATAGTGCTCAGAACCACTTGAACCATTTTATTGCGGGGGGGGGGGGGGGGGGGTTCCATTCAAAACTAATTAAAATAATAGGACTTACTCTAACCAACACCAAATCGAAGGTTGAGTTTAGAGGAGAAATTACTGAACCACTACCTATAAAATCAGGCTTAAGACAATGTGACTGTGTATCACCATTATTGTTTAACTGTTCCCTGAGAAACGTAATGAGATAAAAGTGCAAGAATAACCCAAAGAACATAAGAACTGGAGCTGCTGTGCTGTTTATTTGCTTGAGATCTGCTGATGATCTTGCTCTCATGGCCACCAGAGTTCAAGGAACAAGGCAACAAGTTACATCACTACAACAAATACCACAGAAAATTGGCCACGGAATATCATTTGAAAAAACACAGATTGTGCTAACTGACCGACCAATTGCAGATAAAATTACAATAGGAGGTCAAGGAATCAAAATTGTTGATAAATGTGAATATTTAGACGTCGTAACTTACAATCTAAGTGGGAAACAATAATGGGAAAACAGAATAAAAAACTGATCAAAGCAAATTATACTACCTAAAACACATGCAACAAAAAAGCCTGTCCATAGATGCAAGATTAAAACTTTATAAAACAATTACACAATTAGACACAACTTACGCAGCAGAAACTATCTTCAAAATAACTACTACGGCAGAAATTTACAAAATACTAAAAATAAAAATAAAATAACTAGGAAATGCATAAATAAACGATATCAAGTAAATGGAGGGTACTTCAAATGTAACATTATTCAAGGAAATACAACCAATAATTAGCACGATCAGGAAGAAGCGTATCTCATTTTTTGGACATCTGATGAGAACACCACAAAACAGAATCAGTAGACGAATAATAGAAAAAATGTGGAATAGTAGGAGTTGCATAAATGAATCACAGAAATTAAGGGAGGTATGAAAGAACTCCAAATTAATGTAGACGACTTAAGAAACAAGACAGAGAAAACCAGAATACTGCAAGCCACACAAACCGACTACAAACTAAGATCAATAATAGGACTACAGGAAGAGTGAGCTCAGACGAAGAAAGATAAAAAATATCTGAAAGAATGAACAAGTATTGTGCAAACAGATGAGCAAAACACCCTTCACATAATAAAAAATTATAAAAATCCCTGTGTAACTACAGCATTATCGAATTTCTTCTTGAATTATTATTAAACTGTATTGTATTACTGAATACAACGACCTGTACAAACCTTTGTATAACTGTCTAAGGTCTTCCAATGAAGGCCATATAATAAAAATAAAATAGTACGAACAAATAGTAAAAGTTACTGCTGTAAAACTTTACTTGGAACAGAAATCTGTCTTGTAAATCATACACGAAAACAACAGCATACTGTAGGAAATATCAGCAAAGCATCTATCCATGAGGAACGCAGAAAATGATTACTATGTATTGGCAACAAACTGTTTCATGGTAACGTACAGTCTGCTTTAAATTGCGAAGGATCGTACTCATTACAAATAATCACTTAACAAGGCAGAACCACAGATAAATTGGAAATGAAGTTGCGAAGATTTCAGTCCACAAAGGTTTCTTCAGTAATTTTACGAGCACTTTCTCCACAGAAATTTCTAAAATACTGGCTCAGCACAAGGTGGAGGAGTGGGGAGCAGAAACAGATATGTCTACTGACTGGGTTTAGGACTATCATTTTTAACAAGACACAGCAAAAGAAAACTCTCGTATGAATAAAATCACAATTACCGTGAAGTAAATAAGAATTATGCAGGTCTTTGAACTGTTATGGGCTGGGCTTGGATTTTAAATACACCAAAGCAAAAACAAATCAGGAAGACAAGAATTTTATTTGCTTTTTGGGTGTCGCCTACAAAGAATTAGTTGTAGGATTATAGTTCGGTTCTCAGATTTAAATCAAATCTGAGTTTAGGAAGTCATTTACTTACTCTAAGATCTCAACACATGTGGCTTTGAAATAATAGGAAATAGGTTTCCAACGAATATAAATCTCTTTATATCGACTGAGGACGTGCTCCAATACAATAAGCACGAGGTCACTTAAAATACTGAAACACAAAGCTATGTAGAAGCTCAATTTAATTTTGAGTGTTCAGCCAACACTATACGCAGATACCTCATCTACGTGGATGATTCCTCGAAAACGCTACAAGGTGCCCTAATCTATGCAGCTCGCATATGCTGAGTAAACGAGTCCAGGACGAGTCCAGGACCTAAGGAACAAGACAATGAATCGGGCAACTCTACTTGTGTAGCAAATCTCACAAATTGTGGATAGCACTAATTCGGAACGTGACACTCTAAACTCGGCGCATGTGTATCTCAACTGGCGCCAGAATCAGAAGCCTCCTTCCCTCTGCAGCAGGACCGCATGTCTCTCTCCCCCGAAGGAAGGATGGCAAATGCCACAGATGGGTTCCCTACGAGAAGTGCACGAAATTCTCCTCTTCTAAATCTAACTCATGATATTTTCGAAAACTGTGCATGGAAGGAATAACACCCTGCTATTGCAACAGAGACCAGGGAAAATTACGCTTTGTTTATTTGTATACAGGGAAACCCTGCAGAAATTTCTCATTCTTGCATTATACAATTCATATTAACGTGGAAGAGGTTAGTATTGATTGATATCTATACTCTACTCACAGGTCGAGTCCTTCGCGCCTAAGCACAGTGGTGAACAAGGCTCAGCAATTGTATAAAAAGATTAGGAGGGAAGGGTAACGAATTGTCTCACAGTAGCCGAGCTGCACCATGGTGACCCTTTGCCAGAACTGTATACAAGGAGGCGATATTGTCACGCATAATTATATTCAAGTTATTTGCAGTGGCTCAGCTGCAGTTTCCTTCAAAGCAAAATAACTAATTAGTTGCCAAAATGCGGAGGCAGGGACTTGTCGCGACCGCTTTCGTGATCTGCAGTGTCCTGGGGACCCACTTCACTTTACTAGAGCCTCTGACATCCTGTGGTCAAGTCAGACCATGAGAAGAAAAAGTCGGCCTATTGGTTTCTTGAAAACATTATTTGAACTTATTTATGGATTCTTCCGTCGCTTCTTGATAGAACAGTTCTATATCGAAGGTTGAATAAAACTTATTCGGCTTTTTCATCTACTGATTTTTATTTTATGAACCAGTTTTCGGTTTATTAGGCCGTCTTCAGGTAACTACAGGCTACTGTTTACAAGGAGCTTGTGTTCTTACGAACCAAACATTCTGGACTAAGGTACAATGCACTTACATACGATCTTTGGAAGTGTCAAAAGTGTCTTTTACTTGTGCTCTGTAAAACTGTTCTTTAACATAATAAATCACACTTTATGGTTTGTCAGTACCATGTATAACAACAGTGAGTCCAGGATGTTTGATTCGTAAGAACATAAGCTCCTTGTAAACAATAGCCAGTAGTTCTTATTAGGCCATCTTCAGATGGCCTAATAAGACGAAAACTAGTTCATACAAATAAAAATCAGTAGAACAAAAGCCGCCTAATTGTTATTCAACCCTCAATAATTTTAACTCACCTCAAAAACAGACAAGAAATGAGCAGAAAACTAATCAAGTATTGCTCAGTGATATGTGATAGTCACATCATAGAGGATTATTATTTCTATATTTGGGCAACAAAGTAACTGAGATGGCTGATGTAGAGAGAGAATAAAATGCATACTGGCAATAGAATGAAAAACATTTGAGCAAAAGAAAGTATTTGCTCACATCTGTGTGTTTAAGTGTTAGGAAATCCTTTCTGAAGATTCTCCTCTGAAGTGTACCCTTCTACAGAAGTAAAACTTTTATGATAAGTATTTGAGACAGTAAGAGAGAATAAGTTTTACAAATGTCGAGTTACGAAATAACACTGAATATTGGCGAGGAAAATTGGGTAACTAATGTGGAGGTACTGAATCGAATTGGGGGAAAAAAAAAACAGAAATTTATGGCAGAATTTTATTACAAGAAGTGATCAGTTGGTAAGTGTGGTATCATAGATCGATACCACCCTCACTGAACTCTCAAAGTTCATGACGGAAGCGCAAGTTTCCGACAGACGCCGATAGCAGTCGCGTGGGGACCCAGGGGATCCAATGCCGCACGCCCGCAGAGCCACGCCTGCGGCGGTTCCTTCTACGAGAGCCCTCTGCCGCCACGCTATAGGATGGCCGGCGGCAGATGCACAGCCCTATCTCAGCCACAGTCTCCGACAGTCTTCGGTCTTAGTCAGCCTTCAACAGTTCACTCGCATTAATAGTGAAAGCCTCACACTGCATGACACAGATTCAGTCTCCCTTTTATTCACTTTTTGAATAATCAGTCTTCTGACTAGTCTGATGCGGCCCGCCACGAATTCCTCTCCTGTGGCAACCACTTCATCCCATAACAGCACTTGCAATCTATGTCCACAATTATTTGCTAAATGTATTCCAATCTCTGTCTTCCTCTGCAGCTTTCCCCTCTACAACTCCTTCTACTACCATGGAAGACATTCCCTGATGCCTTAACAGTTGCCCTACCATCCTGTCCCTTCTCCTCGCCAGTGTTTATCATGTATATCTTTCCTCTCTGATTCTGCGCGCAACCTCCACATTCTTTACCCTATCAGTCCGCCCAATTTTCAATACTCGTCTGTACCGCCACATCTCAAATGCTTCCATTCTCTTCTGCTCTGGTTTGCCCACAGTCCATGTTTCAGTACCATACAATTACGTGCTCCATTCGAACATTCTCAGAAATTTCTTCCTCAAATTAAGGTATATGTATCATAATAGTAGACTTCTCTTGGCTAGGAATGCCCTTTTCGCCAGTGCTAATCTGCTTTTGATGTCCTCCTTGCTCCGTGCGTCATTGGTTATTTTGCTGCCTTGGTATTAGAATTCCTTAACTTCATCTAATGCGTTACCATCAGTCCTGATGTTAAGTTGCTCACTGTACTCATTTCTGCTACTTCTCATTACTTCAGCCTTTCTTCGAATTACTCGCAGTCCATATTCTGCACTCGTTAAATGATCATCCAGTGTAGCAGATCATGAAATTTTTCTTCCCTGTCATTAGCGAATCGTATCTTTGATATCCTTTAACTTTGAATTTTAATTCCACTCCTGAACCTTTCTTTTATTTCCATCATTGCTGTTTCAATGTACAGATTGAAAAGAAGGGGCGAAAGACTACACCCTTGTTTTACACCTTTTTTAATCCATGCACTTCGTTCTTGGTCGTCCACCCTTATTAATCCCTATGGGCTCTTGTACATATTGTATGTTACCCGTCTCTCAATATAGCTTACACATATTTCTCTTAGAATTTCGAACATGTTGCACCATTTTATATTGTCGAATACTTTTTCCAGTTCAACAAATCCTGTGAACGTGTCTTGACTTTACTGTAGCCTTGTTTTCATTATGAACTGCAACATCGGAATTGCCTCTCTGGGCCTTTACCTTTCCTGAAGCGTAACCGATAGTCATCTAAAACATCCTCAGCTTTTTTTCCATTCTTCTGTAAATTATTCTTGACACTAACTTGGATGTATGAGCTGTTAAACTGATTATGCGAAAGTTCTCGCAGTTGTCAGCTCTTGCGGTGCTCGGAATTGTGTGAATAACATTTTTCCGAAAGTCAGATACTGTAGTATGTTGCCAGACTCATACTTTCTACACTTCTTACTACATTTCGACATGCTGCCATTTTCTGGTGCATTGTAGTTAATCTGAGGTGAGATCAGCATTCTTTGTTGGATGTGCCGGTGAGGTTGTGTACTGAAATTTATTCCTGTACAGAAGGACTCGTTTAGTTCGGTTTACCCCTTCAGTGAGTTGTATGTATGAATATTTTGAACACTGTCTTTCCCGAAACTTTTGCTAGAAATTTATTTGTATGCAATGAGATCACAGTAAGTGACACATCATCACGTAACACTATGGTAATCGTACTCTTACCTTCTAGGATAAATTTATATCAACTTCTAAGATAGTTCAAACAATGAATTGTGTCCTGAAATAATTTTATTCCAGCAGTTAAGAGTCCATAGACTGTAAACATCTGAATATGGAAGTGTTAACTGATGGTGTGCCCACTACTGTACTCTGTGTGACAGGGAAATAAATTTCCAGCAAAACTGTAACTAAAACTCAATGAAATGATTGAAATATATAACTCACTTACGGAATACTCTCAAGGAAATGCTTCTTTATGCACAGGGTTAAATTTGGATACATAACCTTACTGGCACACTAAAGAAATAATCGTCATCATGGTTGAGATAAAAGAATATGTATTACTATAACATATACGAACAGTGAAAGGAATAGAATGATTGTTAGTTACGTTAAGCTGCAGAGAGGCACAACTAAAAGGCCGTTACACATTAGGTTTCGACCCAGCCTTCTTCAGACAAAGAAACACACACACATTCACTCACACAAGTAAGCAAGCTTCATGCACCCCTGACCACACACTCGATAGCGAACTGTCGTGCGGTGTGCTTGCTTGTGTGAATCAATGTGTGTGTGTTTCTTTTCCTGACGAAGGCTATGGGCAAAAGCTAATGTGCAAGTGTCGTTTAGTCGTGTCTGTCTCGAACTTAATGTGTCATCTTTACGGTAAGTAGCAATGTATCTACCATTACGAGAAGCAGTTTTTTGTTTTATGAGCCATCACTTTTCTAACGTGTTTTGATGCGGTCCACCAAAATCTACTCTCCTGTGCCAACCTCTTCATCTGAGAGTAGCACGTGCAACCTACGTCCTCAGTTATTTGCTGGGTGTATTCCAGTCTCTGTCTGCAGTTTTGACCTTCTACAGGTGTCTCTGGTACCACGAAAGTTATTCCCTGGCATCTTGGAGCACATGTCCTATCATCCTGTCAATCTTCTTGTCTGTGTTTTCCGCATATTCCTTCCGACGTCGATTCTGCGGAGAATCTCCTCATTCCTTACCTTATTAGACCACCTAATTTTCAACATTCTCCTGTAGCACCACATCTGAAATGTAGTAACAGTACGTAATCAAACCCCTCCGTCTTTCCTGTAGCTACTGACCACAATAAGCAAAGTCTGTTATGAGAAATTTAAGAGGAGTGTGGCTTACAATAAACGTTCTAGTTTAATTAGCTTCTCATGTTGAGTTGACTCCAGTTTTTCTTGTTTAGGCGTCTGATTCTTGAAGGTAAAATTCTCACATTTTAGGTCCTCACAGTTGAATTGAACTAAATAAATTTGAAGATTGTTGTTTCAGACTTTTTGTTTTTACGTAAATATGTTTTGACACTTTTAGTGTATCGTATAGTCTTTTGATTATTCACATTAACAAAGCAGAAATTACATTGTTCGCACAAAATTACAAAAATATCACCTATCACATCAGAGGCATGCTTACAACTCTCACACTCTGCGAAATTTAACCGACAGGAAGAAGATGCTGTGATATGCAAATGATTAGCTTTTCAGAGCATTCACACAAGGTTGGCGCCGGTGGCGACACCTACAACGTGCTGACATGAGGAAAGTTTCCAACCGATTTCTCATACACAAACAGCAGTTGACCGGCGTTGCCTGGTGAAACGTTGTTGTAATGCCTCGTGTAAAGAGGATAAATGCGTACCATCACGTTTCCGACTTTGGTAAAGGTCTGATTGTATCCTATCGCGATTGCGGATTATCGTATCGCGACATTGCTGCTCGCATAGGTCGAGATCCAATGACTGTCAGCAGAATATGGAATCGGTGGGTTCAGGAGGGTCATACGGAACGCCGTGCTGGATGCCAACGGCCTCGTATCACTAGCAGTCGAGGTGACAGGCATCTTATCCACATGACTGTAACGGATCGTGCAGCCACGTCTCGATCCCTGAGTCAAGAAACGGGGACGTTTGCAAGACAACAACCATCTGCACGAACAGTTCGACGACGTTTGCAGCAGCATGGGCTATCAGCTCGGAGACCATGGTTTGACGCTGCATCCTGAAAGGAACGCCTGCGATGGTGTACTCAACGACGAACCTGGGTGCACGAGTGGCAAAATGTCGTTTTTTCGGATGAATCCAGGTTCTGTTTATAGCATCATGATGGACGCATCTGTGTTTGGCGACATCGCGGTGAACGCACATTGGAAGCGTGTATTCGTCATCACCATGCTGGCGTATCACCCGGCATGATGGCATAGGATGCCATTGGTTACACGTCTCGGTCACCTCTTGCTCGCATTGACGGCACTTTGAAGAGTGGACGTTACATCTCAGATGTGTTACCACCCGTGTCTCTACCCTTCATTCGATCCCTGCGAAACCCTACATTTCAGCAGGATAATGCACGACCGCATGTTGCAGATCCTGTACGGGTCTTTCTGGATACAGAAAATGTTCGACTGCTGCCCTGGCCAGCACATTCTCTAGATCTCTCACCAATTGAAAACGTCTGGGCAATGGTGGCCGAGCAACTGGCTCGTCACAATACGCCAGTCACTACTCTTGATGAACTGTGGTATCGTGTTGAAGTTGCATGGGCAGCTGTACCTGTACACGCCATCGAAGCTCTGTTTGACTCAATGCCCAGGCGTATCAAGGCGGTTATTACGGCCAGCGGTGGTTGTTCTGGGTACTGATTTCTCAGGATCTATGCACCCAAATTGCGTGAAAATGTAATCACAAGTCTGGTATAATATATTTGTCGAATGAATACCCGTTTATCATCTGCATTTCTTCTTGGTGTAGCAAATTTAATGGTCAGTAGTGTAATATTGACATGTCCAAAATTCGAAAAATAATACTGGTGTCGACAAATGTTAGAGGAGGATGTTCCAAGTAGCAAAAATAAAATAAAAGGAGGAAGTGGTGTAGCATATTCGTAGGTACACGGCTGTCTTCTTTGGTACGTATAGCACCCGCCTTACGAGGTCTCTTGGCTACGTAGTCTTAGTTGAGAGGGCGCGTCGTGTATGAAGTCGACACGGGAGGTAAAAAGTGTCTGGCTCGGAGTGGTGGGCGTGCGTCAGTGCCGTAAGGAGCTCGGCCCTCCTCCTCATTTAGCGGCGCGTAACAGGAAGCAGCGCCCGGCGCGGGAGAGCTCGCAGACAGAGACAGATGGCGCAGCAGACGAGAGCCAGCCGGCCGGGGCTTCCCCGTGCGTCATCGCACGCACGACAAATGGCCTCCTGCCTGCCGCGAAGGGCAATTAAAACCAACACAAATCAGTCGCACGCACTCCTGCTCCCACGGCGTGCTGTAACGCCTTTCAGTAGACAGCTCTGATTTGTAGTTCCTCTACACGAAGAGTCACAAGTATCTATATAATTAATTTACCTACAACCCTGGATTCGTTTTCTGAAGATGCACCTCGTCATAAAGAATGTGCGCAACGAAAGAGACAGGTCCTTGCAGAACGAAAAATTTACTCTATGAAAACCAAACTGATTCCATACCCAGAGATCTTCCGAGACAGTGCTTGCGCAGTTCATCTACGAAATCCAAAGCGCCGTAGGCAAAGCCTCCCAGGTTGATACCATCCCCCTACGCTTCCAGAAGGCTCTCGATGCAGTTCCGGACTGAAATGAACAAACCACGACCTCGCTGAACATCGGGAGAGATTTGTGACTGGTTTCAGGATTTTCTGACATGCAACTCAATATGTTACTCTTAACGGGGTGAAATCGACAGATACAGTGGTAATTGCTGGAATATCGCAAACGTTGTTTTAAGATCGTTACTGTCTATAACGACCTGGTGGATAAAAAAAAAGTGGTTCAAATGTCTAAGCACTGTGGGACTTAACATCTGAGGTCGTCCCCTAGACTTAGAACTACTTAAACCTATCTAACCTAAGGACATCACACACATCCACGCCCAAGGCAGGATTCGAATCTGCGGCCGTAGCAGCAGCGCGGTTCCGGACTGAAGCGCCTAGAAGCGCTCGGCCAAAGCGGCCGGCCGATCTGGTGGGCACCATCCGAGGTTGTATTTTACAGACGAAGCTTGTGACGTAGCAACTGTGTTATGTAGTAATGTATAAGTATACCCATTCTACTTTGCAATTTTATTTAAAGGCTTCAATAGCAATTTTAATAATAATAATAATGTTAGGGCTTCACCCAAATTAAAAAAAAATGGTTCAAATGGCTGTGAGCACTATGGGACTTAACTGCTCAGGTCATCAGTCCCGTACAACTTAGAACTACTTAAACCTAACTAACCTAAGGACGTCACACACATCCATGCCGGAGGCACGATTCGAACCTGCGACCGTACCGGTCTCGCGGTTCCAGACTAAAGCGCCTAGAACTGCACGGCCACACCGGCTGGCTCCCAAATTTAAACCAAAGTAATTCAGGCCAGCCATAAGGCAACGTGAACTATTATATTTTCGTTATTATTCAAACTACATGTAAATGAGAGTATGCAGGAGCCAGTATGGGCAGGCGCACGTCGAATGATTCATATAGATCTAAAGCGGAAGGCGCACTGGCTGACGAGGTCGGATGTAGATGGAAGCCCCAGTTGCGTGAGAAAATGATAGGTTTCTAGAACCTTCTAGAAGAATTTCAGTGCAATAATACCGTTCCGGTATCAAAAAGCGAGAGAATTTGTGAATGCTGAGGGAAATCCCCCCCTGTAGAACTTCGATGGCGGTATTGGGAGATATCGGCGTCGAGAGAAAATAGTCCCACTTGTTCTTAATCTTTCAGGTTAAGAAAAATATGTTTTAAATGTGATCTAAAGCTCGTAATTGAGGACAGGGCTTAAGAAAACGATATCCTCTCTTACATGTTACTTACTTTCATTAGTTTACAAAATGAGCAGCGACGTGATCACTCATCGGCGCGGAGTTATGAATACAGTGGAGGGAAGCGCTGGTTTTGGTGTTGGCGCTTTCGCTCTAGAGTCGCTCTGCTTCTTTCATAATGGACAGACCCGCATCTGACTGCTCCAATGAAATCCTAACTTTATTCGGTCACTACTTTGGCAGTAAGAATGGCTTTCCAGGCACTGTTTTGAGTGTCTGGAACAGCAGTTAATTAGCGACAGGTTATTCCGCAATTTAATACGCCAATAAAAGCGTACGCGAGGTAGTGATTTTGATTGTGTGATACGAAGTCTCACTGGAACTGTGATGAGCTTTAGAACAACGGTAGAACTGCGTATCGCAATAAAGACGCAGTTGTCACAGTCATGGGTAAGTGATTTTGTGCATGGCTCTGTGCTGGGGTGAATTTGCGATATGTCTTCAAGGTTTTGCTGTACGTAAGATGGCCGTAGAATCGAGTGCAGTTAAACGAATCTAAATTCGTTGTGTAATGTGGTAATATGGTAATCCCCCCCATGAACCATGGACCTTGCCGTTGGTGGGAAGGCTTGCGTGCCTCAGCGATACAGATGGCCGTACCGTAGGTGCAACCACAACGGAGGGGTATCTGTTGAGAGGCCAGACAAACATGTGGTTCCTGAAGAGGTGCAGCAGCCTTTTCAGTAGTTGCAGGGGCAACAGTCTGGATGATTGACTGATTTGGCCTTGTAACATTAACCAAAACGGCCTTGCTGTGCTGGTACTGCGAACGGCTGAAAGCAAGGGGAAACTACAGCCGTAATTTTTCCCGAGGGCATGCAGCTTTACTGTATGATTAAATGTTGATGGCGTCCTCTTGGGTAAAATATTCCGGAGGTCAGATAGTCCCCCATTCGGATCTCCGGGCGGGGACTACTCAAGAGGACGTCGTTATCAGGAGAAAGAAAACTGGCATTCTACGGATCGGAGCGTGGAATGTCAGATCCCTTAATCGGGCAGGTAGGTTAGAAAATTTAAAAAGGGAAATGGATAGGTTAAAGTTAGATAAAGTGGGAATTAGTGTAGTTCGGTGGCAGGAGGAACAAGACTTTTGGTCTGGTGATTACAGGGTTATAAATACAAAATCAAATAGGGATAATGCAGGAGTAGGTTTAATAATGAATAAAAAAAAATAGGAGTGTGGGTTAGCTACTACAAACAGCATAGTGAACGCATTATTGTGGCCAAGATAGACACAAAGCCCATGCCTACTACAGTAGTACAAGTTTATATGCCAACTAGCTCTGTAGATGATGAAGAAATAGATGAAATGTATGACGAGATAAAAGAAATTATTCAGGTAGTGAAGGGAGACGAAAATTTAATAGTCATGGGTGACTGGAATTTGTCAGTAGAAAAAGGGAGAGAAGGAAACATAGTAGATGAATATGGATTGGGGGGAAGAAATGAAAGAGGAAGCCGCCTTGTAGAATTTTGCACAGAGCATAACTTAATCATAGCTAACACTTGGTACAAGAATCATGAAAGAAGGTTGTATACCTGGAAGAATCCTGGAGATACTAAAAGGTATCAGATAGATTACATAATGGTAAGACAGAGATTTAGGAACCAGGTTTTAAATTGTAAGACATTTCCAGGGGCAGATGTGGATTCTGACCACAATCTATTGGTTATGAACTGCAGATTGAAACTGAAGAAACTGCAAAAATACGGGAATTTAAGGAGATGGGACCTGGATAAACCGAAAGAACCAGAGGTTGTACAGAGTTTCAGGGAGAGCATAAGGGAACAATTGACAGGAATGGGGGAAAGAAATACAGTAGAAGAAGAATGGGTAGCTCTGAGGGATGAAGTAGTGAAGGCAGCAGAGGATCAAGTAGGTAAAAAGACGAGGGCTAATAGAAATCCTTGGGTAACAGAAGAAATATTGAATTTAATTGATGAAAGGAGAAAATATAAAAATGCAGTAAATGAAGCAGGCAAAAAGGAATACAAACGTCTCAAAAATGAGATCGACAGGAAGTGCAAAATGGCTAAGCTGGGATGGCTAGAGGACAAATGTAAGGATGTAGAGGCTTGTCTCACTAGGGGTAAGATAGATACTGCCTACAGGAAAATTAAAGAGACCTTTGGAGAGAAGAGAACCACTTGTATGAATATCAAGAGCTCAGATGGCAACCCAGTTCCAAGCAAAGAAGGGAAGGCAGAAAGGTGGAAGGAGTATATAGAGGGTTTATACAAGGGAGATGTACTTGAGGACAATATTATGGAAGAGGATGTAGATGAAGATGAAATGGGAGATAAGATACTGCGTGAAGAGTTTGACAGAGCACTGAAAGACCTGAGTCGAAACAAGGCCCCGGGAGTAGACAACATTCCATTAGAACTACTGATGGCCTTGGGAGAGCCAGTCATGACAAAACTCTACCATCTGGTGAGCAAGATGTATAAGACAGGCGAAATACCCACAGACTTCAAGAAGAATATAACAATTCCAATCCCAAAGAAAGCAGGTGTTGACAGATGTGAAAATTACCGAACTATCAGTTTAATAAGTCACAGCTGCAAAATACTAACGCGAATTCTTTACAGACGAATGGAAAAACTGGTAGAAGCGGACCTCGGGGAAGATCAGTTTGGATTCCGTAGAAATGTTAGAACACGTGAGGCAATACTAACCTTACGACTTATGTTAGAAGAAAGATTAAGAAAAGGCAAACCTACGTTTCTAGCCTTTGTAGACTTAGAGAAAGCTTTTGACAACGTTAACTGGAATACTCTCTTTCAAATTCTGAAGGTGGCAGGGGTAAAATACAGGGAGCGAAAGGCTATTTACAATTTGTACAGAAACCAGATGGCTGTTATAAGAGTCGAGGGGCATGAAAGGGAAGCAGTGGTTGGGAAAGGAGTGAGACAGGGTTGTAGCCTCTCCCCGATGTTATTCAATCTGTATATTGAGCAAGCAGTAAAGGAAACAAAAGAAAAATTCGGAGTAGGTATTAAAATCCATGGAGAAGAAATAAAAACTTTGAGGTTCGCCGATGACATTGTAATTCTGTCAGAGCAAAGGACTTGGAAGAGCAATTGAACGGAATGGACAGTGTCTTGAAAGGAGGATATAAGATGAACATCAACAAAAGCAAAACGAGGATAATGGAATGTAGTCAAATTAAATCGGGTGATGCTGAGGGGATTAGATTAGGAAATGAGACACTTAAAGTAGTAAAGGAGTTTTGCTATTTAGGGAGTAAAATAACTGATGATGGTCGAAGTAGAGAGGATATAAAATGTAGACTGGCAATGGCAAGGAAGTCGTTTCTGAAGAAGAGAAATTTGTTAACATTGAGTATAGATTTAAGTGTCAGGAAGTCGTTTCTGAAAGTATTTGTATGGAGTGTAGCCATGTATGGAAGTGAAACATGGACGATAACCAGTTTGGACAAGAAGAGAATAGAAGCTTTCGAAATGTGGTGCTACAGAAGAATGCTGAAGATAAGGTGGGTAGACCACGTAACTAATGAGGAGGTATTGAATAGGATTGGGGAGAAGAGAAGTTTGTGGCACAACTTGACTAGAAGAAGGGATCGGTTGGTAGGACATGTTTTGAGGCATCAAGGGATCACAAATTTAGCATTGGAGGGCAGCGTGGAGGGTAAAAATCGTAGAGGGAGACCAAGAGATGAATACACTAAGCAGATTCAGAAGGATGTAGGTTGCAGTAGGTACTGGGAGATGAAGAAGCTTGCAAAGGATAGAGTAGCATGGAGAGCTGCTTCAAACCAGTCTCAGGACTGAAGACCACAACAACAACAATGTGGTAATGTTCAGATAAGCGAATGTTTGTCGTAATTGCATTATTAGAAGTCCCGTGTGGCAGTGTAGAATTAATAGGTTAACTCTGAGTGAAAAAGGTATCTAAATTCTATGTACGTAAAGAGAAGTCAGATTGTTCTAGAAGGGGCTAACGTATATGGCACTGTTCTGAAGGATAGCGCCTGATTCATAAATGAGAGATGTGTCGTTATAAGGCGCGTAGGTTAAGACGTTAGCCTGATGCTCTGCCATTTGCGTGTTCCCAGATAAATACAGGTGCCAAACATTACAGTAATAGCAACGCCTTGCAGTTGCAGCGTGTGTTTTATTGGAGGACACTGCGCCTCTGAATTACATTTTATTTGTCACAATAGTTCCGTGTTCTTATTTGCGGCAACACCGTTTTTCCTAACAGTATTACTTGATTGATTTGTCGCTTCCCAAGACTGCTTACGGTGAGGAGCATCGAGAGCACGAGTATCTTTGAGAGCTAAACATCTTCGACAAATATAAAGGTCGTGATCTGTAGTGCTTACAACACATAATAAAGGTTAGGTGGACGTTGGCCCGCTGCGCGCCCGATTTATTACATTTTGTGTGGCACCAAGGCTCTCAAGTAACTTACCACTGGCATCGATACATTAGTAATAGTATACCAATCATGTTATACCACCTTCCAGCATTCGGTTTAGTCATAATGGTAGTCAGATGAAATAAATCTCAGGGTAATAAACTGCTCCACCGACTCTGGTAACTTCCAAGCTGTTGCCAATAGCAAGGTTGCTATGCCAGAAAAATGCAGCGAAGTACAGATGACCTGAACTAGAGCGATGTTTGGGGCAGAGACGGCAAGTCTGAACGTAAGTAAATGGAACGTATAGCTTTTAGCAACCTAACATACAGAGGTTGAACAAAAACATGGAATCACCAAAAACACAACACCTTACCAAGCCTAATACGATGTAACTTTTGGCAAAGCACCACTCGTCTCGGAATAGATAAACAAATGACTTGAACGGTTTTCAAAGGAATCCATTCGTTCTGCAAAACGATGGCAAACTGAGATAATGATGGTGCAGGAGGATAGCGATCAAGCACATTTTTCTCAATAGTAGACAAGAAAGGCTCAATAATATTGAGGTCTGCTGACTATGGTGGTCAGGGGAAATGCGAAAACTCACTCTCGTGTCCACGACACCAGTTATGAACGAATCGAGCAGTGTCAACAAGGACCCTATCGTCTTGGAACAGCAAAGTCATTGGGGAACAAACGTTGTACCATGGGATGAATCTGATCATCCAAAATGGTTGCAACATCCTTCACAGTAAGGCGAGCTTTCACACTAGCTGGGGTCTCAAGATATGGCTGCCCAAATCGTCATCGAACCACCAAATGTTTCACTCTTGGGATGCAGACTCCGCCAGAAGTTGGAAATAGTGTGAAACAAGATTCATCCGAGAAATATCATTCTTCCATAGCTCACTAGTCCTGGTTTTACCGCCATAGGGCTACGGTTCCCTGTTATCGTCATTTGCATCACTAATGAGTGGTTTTGAAATTCCAATTCTCCCCGCCTGTCCCTGCTTATGGAGCTCCCTTCGTGTTGTTTTGGTCTTGACAGGGTCCGCGTGCGACACATTGAGTTCTGCAGTGACTTCTGCAGCTGTCGTCGTCTAATTTTTCGTCACAATCCACTTCAATGACCGTCCTTTACGATCGCTCAACACACAATTTCTTCCACGTTGTCACTTAGTGGACGATATTATTTTTAGCTTTTCCTGTAGGCGGTGTAAAGCGTCAATACTGTGCCTCGTGAAACAGAGAGCACCAAACACTCTTGGTTATGGAAGCATGGACCATACGAACACCAACAATTTGATCACGTTCAAATTCACATATTGAGGATACTGCACACGTGCCGTTCGTGATAAAAACCAATAGTGCAACCTGCAGGCTTTGCTAGCATGTTCATCTATTTTCAAGCAGGCATTTCTAATCCAACCTCTGTACGTATATGTGAAGAGATCCATTACTCTCGCATTACACTGTTTGTGAAAAATATAGAAACAACCGTGAATTATCTGGTTAGTAATCGTCTGGAATGACTACAGAAAACCAGTTGTACAGTTGTAGGGAAAGCAGATGCAAGGCTGAATCTCAGTGGAAGAATGTTAAGGAAGTGTATTAAATCACGAACTAAGTGGCATACGAAATGTCTTTTCGACCGATTCTGAAGTACTGTTCATCGGTCTGGGACGCTCACCAAGTACGGTTAACGGAAGAAGTAGCGAAAATCCGAAGAAGAATAGCACGTTATGTGACGTTATCGTTTATTGGGTGTGTAAGCATTAGGGATATGCTCAATACATACTACTCACAGTCACTAGAATATACGTGGTGTATATGAATGAGGATATTACACTCGCCCACTCTATTTCTCTATCGTAGCGGTTATGGCATGAGGTAGGTATGATAATGCTATAATTTGATCACTGCTATGGTAGATAGCCATCACTGTAAACAATGAAATTCTAAGCAGCAAGCGTGGTCAGTGCGCGGGCATTTCAGTTGCAGTTACATGGCACTGCGAGGCGGGACAGATCACTGTCAATGCACTGTTATGATGGGCTTCTTGCAGGACACGCCAAAGCGGCTTCTACACCGTTGAGCGACGGATTTGCTATGGCAAGCCCGAATGGGAGCAGTGCATTGGCACAACAGAAGCGCTTCTAAATTGTTTAATTAATCGTGAAGACTCGCCAAGTGCCAGAACGATAATGAGTCAGCGAAACAAGGGCGGGCCTCCGTCACTGCCAAACCATCCTCTAGCACCATGTCCCTTTCCCAGGGCTTGACACCTTCATCCTGGTGGGCCGCCTTCAGGCTCACTCCGGGATGATACATCTGTTCGCCCTTTTCATAAGTCGGTACGGGCCTCCTGGATCCAGGTGTCTTCAATCGCAGGGGCGAGTTGTTCTTCCGGAGGCTGTCTGCCCCTAGAAGTGTTCTGGCAGTCCTCGGCGCCGCTGGTGCCTACAGCGAGTACCTGCAGCGCACCGAACTGGGCCACGCGCTGGTGAGCGAGCTCCTTGGGTGTCAGTACTCCAATGCGTAGTCACCGCAGCCGGCTATTGGGCCTCCAGGTGGCCAACAAGGGCCGACAACGCCACGCCAACAGGGTGAGACTGCAGCGCCGCAGCGCTAGAAGTGAGGTAGTACGAATTCTCAATAAAACGTTTAACTTTATGATGTTTCTGTGAGCTGCACCTTCCCCACGAGCCCCCACCACATCCCAGTCCTGCGCAGTAGTGGTCTTCACCCCGTACCACTTCATCTGCTACAAAATTTATTAACAGTCGTTTTTTTCACACACTATTAGCGAATGGAACAGAGAAGGGCGAATATGATAGTGGTACCAAGCGTACCCTCCACCAGGAACTATAATTTCGCTTGTGAAATATACATGTAGACGTAATCCTCATACGAATTTTGTCTACCGGCATTTGCATAATCTATTAATAACAAAACACTTGCTCATTACTTTTGTTCTTTTGTTTATCTTTCAAAGTGTGCGGCATGAATGTAAAGTATGTATACAATCTCTGTCACGTGCCATGTCTCCACTTCGAACCATCTTATTGCACGAGTTGTAAAGAAACTGGTTCTGTACTCCTAAAAAACAACACAAAAAAAACATGACTTACACAAGGAATCTGATTACCCCTGTTAGTCATGAACGAAAAAAAAATAAATTAACTAATTCAGTACAATTATTATATAGATGCGATAAATCACTTTAATGGGGGCCAAACGAACAATTCAAGTCAATATAATTCCAGTAAACCTGCAAAAGTAAAAACAAATTATTGTAAGGGCCTACATAGACATCGCGCATCTGCTAGATGCCCACGAAATACGTAATTTTGTTTTGAAGCTGACAGCCAATGAGAAAATAGGTGCAGTTTTCAAGCAGTAATGGCGGACAGCATCAGCTGGTAATATACGTAATTTTATGGTAGCTAATTTTACTACACAAAAAATTAAAAATATGTACTGTCTCCAAACGAAGTTACAAATAAAAATTAAATTAAAATTATAAGGAGCAGCAAAATGTCTGAGGAGAATTTTGAAAGAAAATTATTAATTGAACTTTAATTTGGCGGGTTTTCAACACTGTCAACAAGACGAAATAATGGAAAGAATATTTATTGGGACTAAACAAAACTGGGATATTGTGACAGTATTTATAAAATAGTTAGTTTAATTGCAATTGTCTTCAATTTTGAAATGAGAGAGAGCGCAATAATTTTCTTGTTATGTCTTAACTGTTGCTGCTGGCAGTGCGATGACGTCAGCGGTAGTCCTCGCGGACGATGTGTGAAGTGAATCCTGGTTCGTGGAGTGAAGATAATGATGGATCCTCCTGTTTCATTAATATCCCAGTTACGGCGGTCGTCCACGTCTCCGTTGTAGTCGAATCAGTTGGCAGCACTGTCGCGATAGTAATAGTTCCAGTGTGTGCGTTGTCGTTACGCGTGCGACGTTTTATTATTAAAAGATTATTAATCACGCGGTGCGGGTAGGTCGGAATTAGGCAATGTCTTTAGCGTTTAAGATATATATTCGGTTAATGCCAATACTTCGGACAGTTCTTTCATCGTGTTGCCACAGGAAAACAGTCACATGTGTTGATCACTATAACAGTCCGCTAAACATGAGTTCAATTTACGTCGTGGTCTTTAAGACGGTTTGGACGATATAATAAATGTTTCTTGATCAAATCACTGCACTGACCTTTTACTTAACATTTTGGTTTGTTCCACTTTCACAGTTAGTATCTCCAGACGTCAATGGTGTCTGATTCATGGCTAATTGTCACAAGTTCACACAGTTTGTAAAATCGCCACCGCAAACACTCGATATACTTTTCAGGTTTTACTGTTCACTTAATAATGCACGATCTCCTATTAACACAGCGGTCGCACTCTAATTAATTGTTCCTACACGTATCACCGTCTTTCACGCCGAAATTTGCAACGTTTTTCACCCGCGAACAGACCACGATACCACAACTCGCACGCTCTCTATCGATAGTCGTTCGCTCTCTCTCTTTGACACAGTACTTCTGCTAGCCTAACCAAAGATTTACAAAGCATATAGAACCATAACATTCATATTCGTACAATATAAAATATAAAACAGTAGCAAAATGAATGAAGAAACAATGTGACGTATTAACAAATAAAGAATATTTGAAATAAACGATACATACGTACTATGACAAGGTAATGCACAAAAGAAAAAAAAAAATTATCGACTTCCGGGGAAAGCAATGTCTTTACAGAGTCCATACAGCTGACTGTCATATGCACCTCACTTTGTGCTCTTTTGTGGAGACACTACTACAAGTGGCATTCAATAAATGGTGCAGCACGTTTTTTCCTCGGCCAATTTCGGTTGGAAAAAAAGCGGAATTCGCTGTGGAACATTGTGAAATATTACTACTTCAGCCTAATTTGATGAAGTTGCGATAGGTGGTGGTGCCCTACGTAGCCTTCAAAATGGCATCTGTAATGGAGGTGCATTCCAAGCAGAGAGCTGTGATTGAGTTGCTTTTAGCGGAAAACCAGAGCATCGCAGATGCATTCATAGCCGCTTAAGGAATGTCTACAGAGACCTGGCAGTGAACAAAGACACAGTGAGTCGTTGGGCGAGGCGTCTGCTCATCTTCTCACAAGGCCACGCTAACCTGTCGGATCTCACACGTGGCGCGGGATCAGCCGAGCGGTCTCAGGCGCTGCAATCATGGACTGTGCGGCTGGTCCCAGGGGAGGTTCGAGCCCTCCCTCGGGCATGGGTGTGTGTGTGTGTGTGTTTGTCCTTGGGATAATTTAGGTTAAATCGTGTGTAAGCTTAGGGGCTGATGACCTTAGCAGTTAAGTCACATAAGATTTCACACACATTTGAACATTTTTTTTTCTCCCGCGTGCCGGCCAGCAGCACACAGCTGTGGCCCCTGCAATGTTAGATCCACAGCGTCTTCGTTGCCACAAAACTTCGAACAAACTTATACTTCTCACAAGTCAGCGGACCAGGGGGAGCACACAAAACTTAAATGGACTGATTTCCCTCATCCACCCTACAGCCCGGATCTCGCACCTTCCAACTTCCGTCTGTGTGGCCCTACGAAGGATGCACTCTGCGGCCAGAGTACGTGGCTGATGGGGAGGTTATTGTGGCAACAAGACGCTGGTCCCGACATCGACATGTGGAATGGTACTACGCAGACACGGAGACCCTCCCAGCGAGGTGGCATAAGCCCATCCCATTGAACGGAGATTATGTTGAAAAATAGGATTTTGTAGCCAAAAGAGTGGGAAATAATATGGTGTATTCAAATGCTGAATAAAACCAAACAGCCTTCAGAAAAAAAGTGTTGCATTAATTATTACATGCCCCTTGTATTATGAGCTTATATTCCAATAGGGCCAGGCGCTGTCTCTCCTGGTTGTACCAATTACCAGAACGCCTACAGGAACGGTGATTAGTATGGATCGGCAGGTAGTATGGGCTACTTGATGCTCTTCGTGTTTGCCGCAAGGTAACGGACGTATTCAGGGCTTGTAATAAAGCGCAAACTACATTCCGCCGTTTACAGGATCTTGAGTAACATACCTGTTGAGTTGTGTGACAAGCAAATTTTATAAGAGTGAGTGTCGAAGCTGGTGAACGGTGTGATTTTCACCATCGGTTTACGCATTAAAAAAAAGTAACGTTATGATACTGGTATTAATATTTAATTATTCAAACGCAGAATGTATGGTAATAATGAAACTGCACCAACTCTATCCGATGTCTGTTTCCGCCACGTTTTAAAGTGTAATATCAGTCGGGTTGTATGGGTCATATCAAAGTCTGGCCATACAAGTAATTTCTGTTTTATGGCGCGATGCCGAGGTTCAAAAAGAAGCCTGCCGCTGAAGGTCGAGGAGAGTGGTCCAAGGCTGCAGTGAATCAAATGTTTTGGAAGGCGAAATGACCTAGAGATCTGCTGTCAGTCGCTTTAATGTTACTAGGATTACACTGTGAATGACATTAGAATCAATTACAGGGGATCAGCAAGCATTTATGACACGCCATAAGAGGTTCTTCAATCCCATATTTGAAGAAAGTTACGAAGAAATGCTTGTAACCGACATAAGAGATTTACTAGATTCCAGGTTAATGCTGCTCATTATGTTTGAGATTGAAAAGTTGGCTTTCAGTTTTCTCCAGAAGATTTAAAACTGTCTCACGATTTAACAGAGAAAATAAAATGGCAGATAAAGTTCTGCATATAAACTATGTGAAGAAGCACCAAGAACTGTCGTATGAAAAACCTCTGTCTGGCAAGATTAATGCATTGTGTCAGGTTCAGCCGATCACACGTTGAAATGTTTTTTAATCATCCGCTTTTTATTATCTTGTGCTTTTGACACATAGCGCTGCAGTCCGGAACCGTGGGACTGTTACGGTCGCAGGTTCGAATCCTGCCTCGCGCATGGTAGTTTGTTGTCCTTAGGTTTAAGTAGTTCTAAGTTCTTGGGGACTGATGACCTAAGATGTTAAGTCCCATAGTGCTCAGAGCCATTTGAACAATTTTTTTTATACATGAACAGATTAATTTATTTCTGAGCCACTAAAACATTTTTTTTTTTAATTTAAAAACCGGTATTTTGTTGCGTGGCCCAGGCTACCCGAGACTTTTCTGAACATCTTGAATTTTAAGACTTGGAAAATCTTTTCTTGCTGCGTGTTGTTTTGGTTAGGTATCTTTTTTCCACCATTTAGAACGAAACAAATGTTCAAACTAAGATTTTCTGAAAGTATACCTTATTTAAAAGTAATAAAGCGAACCGGAGCGACTGAGGCCGCTATGGTGCAAAGGTGGAGTGGCCGATTGTGGAGACGGTGGTGCAGGTCAGGGTTGATTGGACATCTCCCCTGTAAGATACTAAATACTTTATTCATCTGAGATTACAATGTCAAGGTGCTGCTACGCCCCTGGATTCGCCCTCTACAGCGCATGGTCCACCAGTGATGTCGATGACGTCGGAAGGTCACGGCGGTGAGATTATATTTTGACGTCGGCATCCTGCCTTGCTGACACTATTTACCTCACCCAGCAGTGCGTGTCTGATCTAGCACTATGCAGCCCTGAGTGAGTGGTGCCAGCGAAGTATATGACTGCTGAATTCCCGTAGACGGTCGCGGCTGCTGGGTTAGAACCTTGCCTTGGCGCGGAGAGATGACGGCGATTCCTCCCTGGCTGCGAACCGCGGTCCTCCAAGGCAGAAGTTTGGTGTAGCTGTGGCGCCTGGGGGATGCCTCCTTGTTGTGTTGCCTTAGTCTTCGGCGATGGACTTAGAATCGTGAGCTGGTCTGGTGGGGCTGGCGGTCCAGACCCGAGTCGGCTGCAGGCTGGCCCGTAGGGTGCTGGAAACAGAAGTGGACCCCATGTCGTGGATGGTGCTGTCAGACTGCGCACAGTTGTGCTAGAAACAAAGGGTAATTATAGCGTTTAGTAGCACACTTGTTGTGCCATTACACTGCTTCCAGGCACGTACACATCAACACTTCTGGTTGATTTAAAGGGGGGGGGGGGAGGGACCCAACTCTGAGGTCATCGGTCCCTTGTTTCCGGTAAAATAATTACATAAGGAGGGAAAGAAGAAAAGAAAGGAGACATACAGCACGGGGAAAGAAGAAAAGAAAGGAGACATACAGCACAATAACTTGAGAATGAAAGAATCAGAAGAACGACACAAGGACAACAAACACTACTATGGACAAAACAGGAAATGAAAAGCACAGAGAGAAGCAAGAAACAGGTAAAACGGATAAAAACAAGAGAGCAGATGACCGTGGCTGGTCGGCCACGAGAATAAAAAGTACAAGCCAACCATTCTGCAACACATTAAAACATCCATCTTGAAAACATTAGAGTGCATAACACAAAGGGACGAAGGACATGCGCGAAAACTCATATAGAATGATAAAACCCATCGTCACGTACAAAACCTAAGACTAAATTAGCCGATGAGGCGTTGTCAGCTAGAATTAATGGCGACGAGTCCGGTAACTGAAGAGTCCGTCGCGGGGTAGCCAAAGAAGGACAGGTCACCATGATATGGGTGACTGTCAGCCGGGCGCCGCACCGACACTGAGGTAACATTTCTGTGTCCCGACAGGCCGGCTCGTTATTCCATGGCGTTTCCGTGATGTCACCAAGACCTTGCGTTGTAAAACCAGAATCATTTGTGAAATTACATGTCAGGACCTCTGTGTCTGCCCGTTTGCTTCACACACGGCTGCAATGGGGCTACTTTAACTCACTAACGCCCAAAATTTAGCGACGACGTTATAATCACAACAAAACTCTTACTTCAGTTTTAGCTTAAATAGCCCACTACAGCCGACGTTTCCCAACTTAATAGACAAGCGTCACCAGCAAGCACGGTAAGAGAAAAAGAGCCTCACCCTTTTGTTTTATTGCACTGCCTAGATAGCTATCAAAACTCCTACTAACTGGAAGGAACTCTCTTTTCGTTGTATGTTCAAGAAATATCGTCAGAGTTCGCGCGCTGAGAAAATCATAACGAAATTATCTGCTGGGCCCATGAAAATTACTGACTAAAACGTACTCGCAGAAACTGGGGCCGTAAAGTAAGCGTGCGGAACAAGTTCCGCGTCCATGGCGGCCAACCCCTCCGCCGCTGGCCCGATGCCAGACGGCCGCGGGCGCCAGTTTGGTTCCGGGGCGCTAGAAAGGCCCCACCTAATTGAGTTTGCCTTATTTATCTCGCAAAACGGTCTAATGAGAGGCTTTTAAGGCGCCGCGCAGGCCAAGTCTCGCTATAACCTCCGGCCAGAAAAAAACGGCCGGCCAGGTTAGTGGACTCTGTGATGATGAACATCGGTAGACCAGCCACTCTCACGTATGAGTCAGCGGTGGAGTTCTCTAGGACGCTTTTTTTCATCTCTATGTTAATGTAAAATATTTATTCTCGTAAAGAATTATGATACAAAATTTTTGTTTCCTTCCCTCATTTTATATTCAGTTTTATATCAACATTATCTGTGTGCTATAGACATCGTATACGTGTAATTTTTACTTTTACTTACTTTTACAAGATACAAAAAAAAGTACGAGGGTCACTTCAAAAGAAATGCACACTATTTTTTAAAAAATCCATCTTTTATTCTACATGTTTGAAAGTCTTACAGTGTAGAGATACATCATTTAGGAACCAATATTTTCACTTATCCACAAATATCCATCCCCCTCAACTGCCTTACGCCATCTTGGAACCAGCGCCTGTATACATGCACGGTAAAATTCTGGACCAAACTGTTGGAGCCACTGTTTGGCAGCGTGCACAAGGGAGTCATCATCTTCAAACCTTGTTCGACGAAGAGAATCTGTCAGTTTCCCAAAGAGATGATAGTCACATGGAGCCAGGTCAGGACTGTAAGGCGGGTGTTTTAGTGTTGTCCATCCGAGTTTTTGTGATCGCTACCATGGTTTTTTGACTGACATGTGGCCGCGCATTGTCGTGCAACAGCAAAACATCCAGCTTTTGCCGATGTTGTCGAACACGACTCAGCCGAGCTTGAAGTTTCTTCAGTGTCGTCACATATGCATCAGAATTTATGGTGGTTCCACTTGGCACGATGTCCACTAGCAAGAGTCCTTCGGAATCGGAAAACACTGTAGCCATAACTTTTCCAGCAGAAGGTGTGATTTTAAATTTTTTTTCTTGGGTGAATTTGCATGATGCCACTCCATTGATTGCCTCTTCGTCTCTGGTGAAAAACGATGGAGCCGTGTTTCTTCCAAGAAATTCATCTCCACCATTCTCGTATTGTTCCAAAAGTTCGCTGCATACCGTTTTTCTTGTTTCTTTGTGAGCCACTGTCAACATCCTGGGAACCCACCTGGCACAAACCTTTTTTAACGTCAACACCTCCAGTATTCTGCAAACACTTCCTTCTCCTATCCCAACGTAGCGTGACAATTCGTTCACTGTGATGCGTCTGTCAGCAGTCACCAATTCGTTAACTTTCTGCACATTGTCTGGAGTGTGTGCAGTATGAGGCCTGCCGCTGCGAGGACAATCCTCAATATTGCCGTGCCCGCTTTCATCACGTAACCTGCTTCCCCACCGACTGTTTCTCACTGTCTCGTTTTCACAGCACGGGAATTCTATGACAGCACGTTGCTTCTGACGAACGTCAAGTGTAGCAGCCACCTTGAAGACATGCTGTGACGGCGCCACTCACGGGAACAGGTTGAACTAAGTTTGAAAACAAGGGGGAAGGATGTATTTACACACTATAAAACTTTTACACGTGCAATATGAAAACTGTATTTTTACAAAAATAGTGTGCATTTCTTTTGGAGTGACCTTAGTATCAGTGAAAATTTCGCCTCACTACAAAATTTCGTGAAGGGCAGCAAAAGAAATTGATAAATATGTGAACTAGATCAGAACAGAACAGCTGTAGGGAACTTCCCCCAATAATGCGGAAATTTTTGTTCGGTAAGGCAGTAAGCCCGATACATTCCATGTTAATGCGGTACGACATGCTTAAAAGGGAAAGTGAATACTGTCGCAAATACAAATAAGATACTTGACTAAAACAGCAAAGCAAATCCGCAGTGGTCCAGCTTTTCTCCCGCATTTCAAACCACTGTGTTCTATAAGAATCGATCGAGTTATGACTAGGGAGTAATTTAATCAGCCGCGACAATTGTTACAGAACTCATTCCCGAAAAAAAAGTCATTCGCAGTAGCGATAAAGGTATTTGGAGGAACATCAGAAAAATATTATTGCTATCGGAAAGGACTGTAACTGAGTGATGAATTTGTCGCCTCATATTGAAGATTAAGAGTGTCGAGGGGACTGACGGGAAGCAATATGTAGCTACAGTCGCAGCAAAAGAAAATAAATAAGTGTGTGAGTCATGGCGGCTTCTGTGAGCGCACGCACGTGATTCTCTGGCGAAACTTGAGCGTACGTTCCATCGATTATGGCCCTCGTCGTGTCATCTTTGGCTGGTTAGGTGATTCGTCAGGAGCGGTGTGGTAGTGAGTTGTGTGTGGGACACGGAGCTGGATGGGCGTGCCTGAGTACTTGGCGTCCTGCGAAGTGCAGCAGTTAACTGGCTTGTGCTGAGTGTGCCGAGATGAACTGAACAACTTGTTAGCTGCCACGAGCAGGAGGGCAGTATTATCCCGTGCCTGCCTGGAGTCCTGAAGCTATTAGCCTCCTTAGCATTTTTTTCAAATTAGGTATGAAGACTATACAGGAAGTACTGTGCTTAAGGACTGTTTATTCTGCCCGATGTGAGATGGCCAGAATTCTCGTTCCTTTAGGCCTTTCAGTGACCCCTTTGGGGCTGCATGTGTCAATCTGGATGTTTCTGTAAGCGTCAAGCTACAGTATTATTTTGCAATGTTAATCTGGCTCTTGAAATCGTTGTTTGTTATCACTGAGTATTTTATTCTGCTGATTGTAATTATGTTTGTTGTTATGTCCCATCCTGGGGCGACTTATTGCGTATGGCCTGTAGCTAAAGTTGTATGCACTCAGCCTTAAAGTACCGGGTGATCAAAAAGTCAGTATAAATTTGAAAACTTAATAAACCACGGAATAATGTAGATAGAATGGTAAAAATTGACACACACGCATGGAATGACATGGGGCTTTATTAGAAAAAAAAACACCCCACATTGCTAGACGCGTGAACGATCTCTTGCGCGCGTCGTTTGGTGATGATCGTGTGCTCAGCCGCCACTTTCGTCATGCTTGGCCCCCCACGTCCCCAGGCCTCGGTCCGTGCGATTATTCGCTTTAGGGTTACCTGAAGTCGCAAGTGTATCGTGATCGACCGACACCTCTAGGGATGCTGACAGACAACATCCGACGCCAATGCCTCACCATAACTCCGGACATGCTTTACAGTGCTGTTCACAACATTATTCCTCGACTACAGCTATTGTTGAGGAATGATGGTGGACATATTGAGCATTTCCTGTAAAGTACATCATCTTTGCTTTGTCTTACTTTGTTATGCTAATAATTGCTATTCTGATCAGATGAAGCGCCATCTGTCGGACATTTTTTGAACGTTTGTATTTTTTTAGTTCTAATAAAACCCCATGTCATTCCAAGCATGTGTGTCAATTTGTACCTCTCTATCTACATTATTCCGTGATTTATTCAGTTTTCAAATTTGTACTGACTTTTTGATCACCCGGTACATACGTGTGGGGTCATGTGTGTGTGCGTGCATGTATTTGCACTCTCTCTTACTCCGTGTTGAGGAGCCTTTCGGGCTATACGTGTTCGTTTTAACCGGTCATCTACCATATGGTGCTATCCAAATTATAGTGTCTATTGGTCCCTATCAGGACCCAGTAAAGGTACATCTTGACTTATTTTATGTTATTTTTTTAAAAAATGACTTTGCACATTCCTTCTAGTTATTGCTGGGAAGGTTAATTTGAAATGTTTATGAAGGGGCCACTCTTATACTGAAGCTTTAGTAGTTGGTTTCCTTGAAAATAGCCTTGAGTTGCCCGTTTAAGTATTACTGTGTATGTTAATTTCTATCAAACTTGCTTGCTGTTTGTGTTTTGGTATATTGACAGTTTTGTATTAGCAGTAATTAACGCGTTGCTGTTCTGCTGCTGCGGGCCAGGGAAAAGTTTCTTCTGCTTCGGCGGCTTTACCGTCATCGCACGAGGCCTAGGTGCTGGCAGGTCACACGTGCTTCTTTGTATCTCTCGTTCCAGACTCGAGTAGTTTATTGTTATTCTTTTGGTACCTTGCCGCTGCGGTGGCGTCACCGGATTAGGACTTGGCTTTAGTGATTTTGGGGAAGTAATTTACTCAGAGTGCCTATTATTGTAAGGTCATTGCTGCCATTTGATGAAAGCTTTTGGGACAACTGAGCACTGAGTGTCTTGATTTCTTTAAAAAAAATGACAGTTTAATTGTCATTATCATTTTAATAGTGTTTTAGGGGGCCGGTAGTTTATTTAAATACCTAACTTGATTTATCTGTAACAGCTTTGTGACTAATGAGGAAGTACTGAATAGAATTGGCGATACAAGAAATTTGTGGCACAACTTGACTAAAAGAAGGAAGCGGTTGACAGGACACATCCTAAGGCATCAAGGGGTCACCAGTTTAATCGGCCAGCCGCTGTCACCGAGAGGATCTAGGCGCTTCAGTCCGGAACCGCGCGACTGTTACGGTCGCAGTTTCGTTTCTTAGTCCAGTTCCCTGACCATCATCTGATTTAATTTGACTACATTCAGTTAATGTTTATCTTATATTTTCTTTCAAGACACTGTCCATTTCGTTCAACTGCTCTTTCATATACTTTGCTGTCTTTGACAGAATTGCAATATCAACAGCAAACCTCAAAGTTTTTATTTCCTCTACCTGCACTTTTCTTCCTACTCCTAACTTTCCTTTGATTTCGTTTACTGCTTGCTCATGTACAGATAGAATCGGCGATAGGGTGCAATTCCGTCCCACTCCCTTCTCAAACTCTGCTGCCCTTTGATGCTCTTCGATTTCTGTAACTGGCGTCTGATTTCCTTACAAGTCGTAAATAGCCATTCGATCCTCGTATTTTACCTATGCTGTCTTAAGAATTTCAAAGAGAGTACTCCAGTTAACATTGTCAAAATGCTGTAATCGTAGGTTTGCCTTCCCTTAACCTATATCCTAAGATAAGTCGTAGGGTCAATATTTTCTGGCGTGTCCCTAGATTTCTACGGAACCCAAACTGATATTCCCCGAAGACAGCCTCTACCAGTTTTTCCATTCTTCCGTAAAGAATTAGGGATAGTACTTCGCAGACATCACTTATTAAAGTGAGAGTTCGGTACTTTTCACAGTTGTCAGGAACTGCTTTCTTTGGAATTGAAATTATTGTATGCTTCTTGAAGTGTGAGAGTTATTCTCGGTCTCATACGTCTTGCATACCAGATGGAAGAATTTTGTCATAGTTGGCACTCCCAAGGCTATCAGTAATTCTGACGGAATGTCGTTTACTCCAGGTGTCTGTTTCCGACTTATATCTTTCAGTACTCTGTAAAACTCTTCTCCCACCTCATTTTCATCTTCGTCGTATTCCAGCTCTATAATATTGCACTGAAATTCATCTCCCTTCTAGCGACCCCCACACCCTTTCCACCTTTCTCTTCTTAGCTTAGGAGAGGTTGCATGGGGGCTTATTTATATTATGATGAATGCAAATTCTTTTTAATTTTAGTCGCTGTATGTCCGGCTACGGAGTCTCGTAACGGTTGGCCCTGACCAGTATTAGTACGCAATCTGACTGCATAGAATAACAACAAAGAATGAAAGCAAACTACCGTTAACACAATTAATTAATTAAGTCCCCAGCAACTATAAAACCTACGAAACAACAAAACACAAGTGTAGCTGTTCTGTGTGTGGAAGTGTGATTCAACGTACACATCTGGCACGGTTCTTCCTCAGTGAGACCAGATATTTTAAACACAATCTATACTGAAGTAATAAAAAAACCAGAAATACTATAATTGCACATAGAAACCACAAATACAGTCTAATGCAAGAACACGAGCCAGATGCTTTGTTGACTGAACCTGTGACCAAGAGGCATTATTGTTTAAGACATTGAAATAATGAAAAAAAAGGAATTTTTTTTACCTTCATATATATTGACGAAAAGCACATTACAGCATCCCTAATCCAACAACATCTGGTGTCTAGCCCATCAAAACAATACTACAAGTTCAGAACAAGCACTCTCCATGGGAACTTCTCAACAACGACTCACCACTGCTACATCTCAATAAGCACTCTCCACTACGACTTCTCGATAAGAACTGCCTACTACGACTTCTCGACAAGAACTGCCAGTGGAGGCGGCTGAATAATACTCTTTGGCGCAATCTCTGGCGCTGTGGCTCAGTGTAGCCACCTTTCATATGCCCCTCCTCCACAGGCTAGAATTTGATGGTATTTTTGGCAGCATTGGTGGTGAAAATACCACCAAATTCGTCCAAAAAAATACAGACAGAAATAAAAGATAATATTAATAAGTAAATATCACGTAATTAGATAAAATTTTGGCTTTGGACTGACCTTTCAATAACCTAATATATAAAATACAGTAAGGAATACAAATTCTTTCATACATGTGACTTTACATAATAGTTTACACGAGTATCATGTGGTTAAACAATTCAATCAATAGCGTCGGCAATGACGAATATGTGCAGGTGAGAGTCTCATAACATTTCACAAACAGTAATACACAAAAAATCAGTTTATACAAATATTCACATAAAATGCTTTCAATGATTCAATAAACAAGTAGTTGACAGTTCCAGCAGTAGCACCCAGCAATGTTGAACAGGTGCAGACACCAACAAGTGACATCATTACAGTAGAAGCAGTTCCATCAGTGGCACCCAGCAATGTTGAACAGGTGCAGACACCAACAAGTGACATCATTCAGCAGAAGCAGTTCCATTAGTGGCACCCAGCAATGTTGAACAGGTGCAGACACCAACAAGTGACATCATTCAGCAGAAGCAGTTCCATTAGTGGCACCCAGCAATGTTGAACAGGTGCAGACACCAACAAGTGACATTATGTCCGTAGAAGCAGTTCCACCAGTGGCACCCAGCAATGTTGAACAGGTGTAGACACCAACAAATGACATTATGTCAGTAGAAGCAGTTCCACCAGTGGCACCCAGCAATGTTGAACAGGTGCAGACAGCAACAAGTGACATCTTTCAGTAGAAGCAATTCCATCAGTGGCACCCAGCAATGTTGAACAGGTGCAGACACCAACAAGTGACATCATTCAGCAGAAGCAGTTCCATTAGTGGCACCCAGCAATGTTGAACAGGTGCAGACACCAACAAGTGACATCATTTCAGTAGAAGCAATTCCATCAGTGGCACCCAGCAATGTTGAGCAGGTGCAGACAGCAACAAGCGACATTATTTCAGTAGAAGCAGTTCCATCAGTGGCACCAGCAATGTTGAACAAATGCAGGTAACAGTCCATAATACTCACCATCACTAATCAGACAGTTCAGGCATGAACAATAGTTTGAATGCACACACAATTGCTTTTACAAAATTATTCTCAATGCTCTTACACTAAACATACAAATTATAACAAACACACAAATGATATCAGATAATTGTCATATTAACTATTACAATACACAAGTACCAGTAAACCTATAATATTTATGGGTGTCAGTGCAAGCCACAACAAACAAGTAACATAATATTTAGGAGATAGGTCGGTACCAATTATCTGGGATTAGGAAAGGAAAACACACAAAACACACTCACTCATCTTTCATCCACATTAAGTACTACTGTGTAATTGAATAGTGTTAACTGTGTAAATGCAATTCTGTCAAAATTTTATGTTCAACTTGTGTATCAAGTAGTAGTGGCAGCAATGTAAAACAGTCGATACTAGTTAGTCAACGTCATAGTCATCATGTCAAGACCAATGTTTGCCAAGCCAAATCAAATGTACGGTTGCTGAACAACTGTCAGTGTGCCAAGATATGCAATTACTTCCTCTCTCCAAAAAAAAGTATATACTGCTTAGTGATTTAACAAAGTGTGTGTGTAGACAATCCTCCTTCTGCTTGAGTGTTCTAGTCTGCCAACTTCATCCTCCTTGTTCCATATAAACCAACAAAAAAATATGCTCCTCCCTTACTTTACCTCTTATCCACCAAAACCCCAATAATCATTATCATCACATAATCTTAATACTTCAATAATGCCTCTTACGTCGATACATATAAACCTTATCATCAATATCATTTACCTTACCTCTTGTCCACCAAAACTCCAATAATCATCAACTTCACACAATCTCAATACCTCCATAATACCTCTTCAATACGTCGATTCATATAAACCTTATTACCAATATCATTTCACTTCCATAACAACTCTTTCCTCTAGTCAGTCTCCTCGAACAAGTACAGATAAAATTCTAGTCCAAACTTCGATTCATAATCCCATACAATCCGAAGACACAATGTCCACACACAACCTCTGTGTAATCCACCTGACCCAAATCTTCTACTCATTATGAATCATAAAATACATTTTGGTTACCTTGTCCATCATTAAATAAAAGAAATGCATACATGACCTTTAACAGCCTTTACTTCGAATAACTTTCAGTAAGTAAGTACGAGTACGGAGTGTGAATGATAGTAATATTTCACAGTGTGTACACCACTTCAAGAATCATGGCAAAACAGAAGCAAACATGTGGAGTATTTTTTGTGTCAAGTGTCACTTGCTATTTAAAATTGCTCACGAAGAATGCAGAGTAATAACTGTCAATGATCTAAACCTAGTGTTGGTATGTCATGTCGTTAGCTTCCTTCCTATTACATTTATACAGCTTCCATAAAACCTCCAGCTCATGTGACTTCAATGAAGTTTCTTGTACCAACGTCGTTCGTAGAATTATAGCAGTTCATTTTCTTATCTTAAAAATATAAGTCACTGAGCGTAAGCAAAACATGCAATAGCAAGTAAATATACCAGTAGAGAACAGAATGTCAGCAAGTGGATGCAGCACAATTCCTACAGCGAGGCTCTGCCAAGCGAACAATCTATAATTAATACCATAGTGTGACCTAAACTCCATGTTCGTACACAGTATATCAGCATTTCTATATACCAAATTAAAGAGTAGTTATGACAACAAACAGAAATGTATAAATATGCAATCCATACGCAAGCAGCAATTATGTATCTTACATAATAAACAGATCATTAGCATCATATCAGCATAAGCAAATAAATGTTCATATGTAATCTTCATAAGCAAACATGAAGGCGCAAGCAGATACATCACAAAGTATAACCTACATACATAACCATATCAGCACAATTAATCATGTGACAATTATAATTTAAATAAATAAGCACAGCAGGCACATAAGAAAAAAAGTAATGTGACATCAGTGAAAAAGCATAGCAGCCAAGCGATGCATGATATACACAAGTAACACCCTGTTCATTAATCAATCATTGTCAAAATCAGATAACACAAAGTATAAATCACGTAATCGCGAGCAGCAAATTACGTCTAAAGTACGTACCTAAGTGGAAATATGTTACCTGAAAAATAAACTCAATTAAGAGTTAACTTTTAGTTTGTTAGTTACTTCTAAGAAATTACATTCTTCCTGAAAATTTCTCGATAGCAAGTCCTCTTAACGTCGGACACACACAGAATTTACCTGAAGCTCTTAAATATTTTATACAACCGTATCCTGAAAAGTACTGAACGTTAATAACATAATTTATCAAGTCACTATAGCTTTATACCGAATTTAATCAGAGAAATTAGACTGTGTATTTGTTTACGGCTGTCAGTGCATTCGCACTGAGCGCTCGATCAGCTGTAGGCGCGTGACGTAGGAAGTGATTGTTTGCGGACAACGACTGCCTTGTGCGGCGCGCAGACTTGACTGTTGCTTTGAGTATGTGCCGCCGCCAAACCACAGCGCGGTATCCTTGTATTCTCTGCATGTTTACATGTAGCTGTTAGTTTCTCAAAAGTATGTCATTCCACAAAAATTTTAACGTTCGATATATGATGTATTCCCTTGGAGCGTCGAGATTTAAGAGTTTCTACTTCAACAGTATTATCATGAATAATTTTTCGAATTCTATATAGACCGTTATAAAGCAGAAAAAGTTTGCGACACAAGCCCTTTCCTTGTGAGACAAACGATGAGACTTAATTGAGACCAACTGACAAAGTTTTTAAACGACCAGGACGTTTAGCTGATTTCTCTCTTCTAGCAGCCGCAGATGCAATATTTCGTAGAGCCAGGTTGACAACTTCAGAATGCCGCAGTTTTCGTGAAGGCGAAAAAGGAACGATTTCAGAGATGCGATTTGTCGGTACTTTATTTTTTAATATCAATAGAGGCGGTAAAGAAGTTGAATCATTAGGGAGTTCATTCAGAATGTTTTGAAAAATATGAAGGTACTGATCCCATGTTCTGTGATTCTGATGACAATAAAGTCGACACAATTTATTGATTTCCTTCATCCATCTTTCTGAAGCGTTAGATTGAGGGTGAAAAAGTGAAATGAAAATTGGTTTAATCTTACGACGCCGTAGAGTACGAAGCCAAATTTTAGAGCGAAACTGTGATCCATTATCTGATATAACCTTATCAACGTTACCCACTTCTTTAAGAAAATGTTTGATGAAAGCATTAGATACTGAACGAGCTGTTGCTTTGCGTAAAGGTGTAAAATACACATATTTTGATGTCAATTCCACTGCTACTAAAATGTACGCAAAACCATTACTAGAACTAACCACTGGACCGAACAAATCGACTGCAGCCATCTCCTTTAATTTCGCTGGAATGATAGGAAACAACGGTGCTCTGTGAGAAATAGTTGGCGGCTTAGCCTTTTGACATAATTTGCATTTGGCAAGAACAGATCGGCAATAGTTTTCTGCACTACAACGCCGTTATCTTCTATCTCTTGAAATAAGTGTGCACCTAGGCCTTTGTATGATGAGTCCGTCGCCAAACAAAAATCTTTAGATAAATTCGGATGTGAAAGAAGTGGAGCAGCAACTAAAGCATCACGAAGTTGTTCAAATTCTGATTGAGCTTCCTCATCCCAACACCAATTAGAATTCTTTCCAGACAGTTCACATAAACGAGGTGTGGCCAAATCGTCCAATTTAACAAAGTGTCTAAGAAAATTACAGACACCAAGGAAACTACGAACATCACGTTTTGTAGTAGGATCAGCATAATTACGAATAGCGTCTAGTTTCTCTGGATCAGGAAGAATACCTTCTGTAGAAATAATATGACCAAGAAATTTCACCTGAGAACGACCAAATTCAGATTTTTCCAAGTTCACTGTAATGCCAACTCTTGCAAAAATACGTAATAATGAATCCAAAATTTTGTTATACTCACTCCAAGAACGTTTAGCAATAAGAATATCGTCAACATATGAAGTAATATTGTCACGAAGATAAACAGGTAAAATTTCATTTAAACTACGAATGAATGCTGCTGAAGATACAGTAAGTCCAAACGGTAATTTCCGAAATTGGTAACAGTTACCAAAGGCTAAAAAGGCAGTGTATTTTCTACAATCAGGGTGGAGTTCTATTTGCCAAAAACTTGCGCGCATATCAATCGTGGATAAAACTTTAATTCCATGGAAATGTTGAGGAAGTTCATCTAAATTTTGTGGGCGGTCAGTTTCAGGAATGATGATATTATTTATCTGTCTGAAATCCAGAACCAAACGAATTGACCCATCCTTTTTAAGAACGACGTGTAATGGGCTGGTATAAGGACTGACTGCTGGCTCAATAATGCCTTGATCTAACATGTATTGAAGTTCACTCTTAACCTTGTCTCTGTAAGCCAAAGGAATAGCGTACGTTTTCCCCCGAAGTGGTGTGTGTTCTTTTACTTTAAATAAATGTTGTAAGCCTTGTATAGTTCCTGTGTGATGACTAAATACTGTAGCATGTGAAGTCAAAATTTGGTGAAGTTCTTCTCTTGCAACTTCATCTGGCACTTCAGCTTTCTTAACCTTTTCATTAATTAATTCTTCGCTATTAATTATATCATCCATCGCGTCTCTGTATCTATTGTCGTTGTCATGAATGAACACATTGTCGTCATAATGCTCAACGAAAACATCAGAAGTAAGAAACCTTAAACATTTTGTATCTGATTCAGATCTTGCTAAACACTCGAAAAATTTCAAACATTTCGGCATTCCGGCAACAGTCAAATTCACACTTCCTTCTTTAAAGCTCAAAATCGCCTTATGTGTGTTAAGAAACTCCATAACTAATATAATTTGTGTACTGAGTAACGGAACAATAATAAAATTAGCAGAAAATTCGTATCCTTGACAAATGAAATTTAGGTTGGTCTGCTGTTTGACTTCCACACTTTTTCCAGTAATAGCTCCTCGAATTGTAGTTTTAGAAACAGGTAACACAGGACAAGCAATAGTTCTTACACATATACGAAAAACTGATTCACTAATGACATTCAATGGGCTCCCAGAATCTAAAACTGCAGTGAACTTATTCTTACCCATACATACGTCAATAATAGGATGTAAAAATGCGTCTACATTATTTTCCTTTTCGTCTAGCAAAATGTCTCTCATGTCTTCCAGGCGTACGTAGTGTAATGTCGTAGTGTCATTACTTTCTGAACCGTCTATATTGCTGTCAGAAGCCGAAGCTACAAGTCATTGTCGATTGCTTGTGTCACGTCTTTGATTATTCGCGTCATTTCGCGGATCAATTTCTACGATTTGCACTTGTCTCTCTGAAGTTCTGTCACGTGGAGGATGCCAATTAGGTCCTTCCTGTCTGTTAGATGCAAATTCTTGGTTGTGCCTGTTATAAAAATCTCTATTTTCCTGTCTATCTGCATGACTGCTTCTTGTGTAATTTCGACTGTCACTTCTGAAATTACTATTAGATCTACTACCCTGGTTATTTCTGTAGTAAGAATTTCTATTATTGTATGAATAATTTCTGTCTTGATGATACCGATTACTGTTTCCGTATGATTGATCATTCCGGTAGGAATTACCGTTATTATAATTGTCTGTGTAATTTCTGTTAGAACGTCTGTTATTGTCATAAGGCTGGTATCTATTATCCTGTCTGTTTCGTCTGTCATTCTCAAAATTACCCATATATCGTCCGTTCTGATCATTATCCCTTCTCTCTAAAAATCTACTGTGATTACCGTTACTGAAAAAATTACAAGAAGTCCCGTCGTCATTGTCATACTCAAGTTCTTGTAGCAAAGTCTTAAAAGTCTCAATGTCGTCTTTACATCTTCCAGCTAAAGCAATTTGTCTTATGGATTAGGGCAGCTTAGTTAAACAAATGCGAATTAATTCAGTCGGGCTATAAGGGTTGGAAAGGAACTGATTCTTTCGAATCATGTCTTCAAAGTATTCTGCTGGCGTGCGGAACTCAGACTGTTTAAAATTACGCTGCATAATAAGACTATGTTTGACTCTGTCTTGCGTGTTTTCGGACTAATATGCCGATAGAAATGCATGATAAAAATCATTTAAATTATTACAATCTCTAATAAGTGCGTGCATCCGCGTCGCCGGTTCGTTTTCTAAATATCCACACATAAATTCCAGTTTGTGACTTAATGGCCAATTTGGTGGAAGTGCGTACATAAATTGATCTAACCATGAACATGGATGTATGTCGTTCTTAGAATTGCGAAAGATCTTAAATTTCCGAACAGTTAAGAAGTGTTTATAGTCAAAGTTTTCTCCTTGTGGCGACAAAGACCTACCGCGTCTGTCCCAGTCCGAATGTCGATTATTGTCAAGTTCGCGCGCCTGGCGCTCTCTTGTTGCATCTCGTAAATGAAACAAATTATTTTCTTCAAACCCCTCTGCTATCTGTGATTCTAAATTTCTTCTGCTGTCTTTTCCTACGATTTCGCCTTCAATTTGTTTGACTTGCTTTCGTAATGCCTCAAATTCCCTTTTGTCGCGTTTATTAAATTTTCCCTGATTTCCAACATGCTTATATATGTTCTGGTACTCTTCGGTTTCTGCAAATGGCGATGGAGCTGTATCATCTTATAATGAATTCTACTCTGTAAATGATGAATGTCTATATGAATGCAGCTTGCCGCTAACTTGGTGTAATGTTTTGTCTGTACAGAAGTGTATCTGTCGCCTTTATCGCTCTTTCACCCTCACACATAAATCGGTACAATAAAGTCAGGGCTTCGTGTTTTCTTATTAGGCTGATCCGTGAAAAGACAGACAAACAATTATGCTAATGGAGGATTCTGAGTAATTTCTCGAATTTCATTCGCTCTCTCTCTCTGTCCTTTATCTGTGTACAGTTTAACTATATTATTTACGTGAAATCAGCCTAGTAGAATCTCTGGTGGAGCCCTTCGTCTTAATGTTCAGCGGCTTGCGCAGCATTCAGTTGGGAAAATCGATCGTTTGAACAATTCGTTCAGTTTACGACGGATCTAAAATTTCAGATGTGGACGAAGCCTTTTTGGACGATTTATAAAAACTCAGAGATTGCAGGCTCTCTTCGTCACAGCTGAAACTTCCCAATTAATTACAGGGCCCAGACAATCATCAATGGTTCAGACAGAGAACTCATTCGTCATTCACTCTACAATAAAATGGTCACAAACCTTATTTCTGAGGAAAATTGTATATTGAACCCATTTCCGTACATGTTCCGTTTTCTGTTGGTTCCAAGTCTCATGTAATTTTCTTTTACAGGTTTTTCTTTCTCTTTATCTATCACGCTAGTGGCACAAACTTTCCTAGCTCGCTTTAGCGCGAAGAAGAGTAAATAAATCTCTTTTAGCAATCCGAAAATCTTCCAACCGATACTTCCGAAGCTGTTCGTTTCTCCCACTATATTAACCATGGAGCATACATATCTGTACCTCTGTTGTTCCAAAGAATAAAAGTACTGGAAAAATACCATGGCGTCGACGAGCTGTCGGCGCATATATTACTAGGAAATCTGATCAGATACTTTTCAAACGTAAATAAATGTGGATGATTTGATTGACCATTATTAATTATTGCGTGGTAGAGGGTAATGTTCCGTGGGGAGATTACAATGCCCCTCGCAGCGAGCGAAGTTTGTGAGCTCAATTTTTATTTACCGAACACACTTCGCGAGCTATCTATTATCGTGGATAACCCGGAAGTGATGATTGTCAGTCCTCCGACTGGAAAAGAATATTCTATTTGAGACAGACGAAGAAAAGAAATGTTGAAGACAGAAGAAATGAAGAGACCGGTACCGCGGCTGTATTGCTTTTACGTGCATCTAGGTGTTATATTTGCTGTGCACAACCAAGGAAGATGATCTTTCATGAACTGTTGTCAGGATCTACCCATTCGGGAACGTTCTTAAGCAGGGAAACCTTGGAAAACCTCTTAAGCCTAGACCCCCAGCCTAGGGTACATAGAAGATAGGAAAGCCTATAGAAGAAAAAAAATATATAATTTTGAAATATATCTCTAAAGGAAAGACAGGGATCAATTTGTATCACGATTTGGAGAAGAGTGGTTTGTGCCTCTAGCAAAAAAAACGTTTTACAATAAATAACGTGAATTCTCGTTTTACAATCTTGCTCCTGGTACAATATCTTGCGGTGCTAAACTCCCCCGGGTCTTGCATGTCCCCGACGTCCACATTTGTAGTCGGTCTTCTACGCGGCCCCCTCTGTAGTTGATCTTCTACGCGGCCCACAATGGGAAGAGTAGAAGGAACAGGGATACTCGAATTCACATGCAACATTCATTCCAAAAAAATTAGCAATGACCAAAAGGAAAACTCTTCCTGTAAGAGAACTGATTAGGTTGCACCGTCCAAGATTCTCCTTTTTGAAAGCAAAATCCTTATGGCTTCATGGATCCTTTTTGTTACGACGTACTTCAAGGAATTCAACCATTAACTAATGATGTTGCCAAAAGCATCATCCGATTTACTCCCTTTTGAATACTCCTTTTGACTTTGCCTCCCCACTTGTGCTTATAAGTCCAAACGTTCTAACACATTTTCTATCACTGATTTGTTCTTCGTAATTTAAAGGATTCATGTAACTTACTAGAGATTTTGGATTCAAATCATCGAATAATGGAAAGTGTAGTTCATTTTCTACCAAGACATCATCCATATCTCCTTGATAAGTCATATAATTTAGCTATACTCAAAACTTTTTATTCTAAATACATATATTTTTACGCTTGAGTGCTGAAATGTAAAATTTATTAGCATTGAGGAATGTGGATTCACTTCTTTCATTTACTCTCTGATTCATACGGCGTTCATCCATGCTCATATATGGAAATGGATTTTTCCCACAAAATTCCCAAACGAACACGAACCATTAAATTACTACTGAATCTATGAATATTACTTTCTTTAATCATTCGTTAATAAATTAAAAACTCTTAACTTCTAATTATAACACCTATTCCTTTTAAAGTTCAACATGAATCAGTTTATCCTCGCGTTTGGTGCGAGTCTCTTACAAAGCATATCTGTGTCGTCTATATCGATTTTAATTCTCGCGCCGACGTCAACTGTTTTGCGCGGGAAATTATCTTTGCGGCATTAACCGTCACTCACAATTCACTGCCACAACACATCCCTTCACTCGTTTACACATCTCAGCGTTCACATGAGATTATATATGAATATTCACTCGGAACCTCTTTTGATTATTCAACGTCATTTACGGGAAACATTTCATTCTTCTTGACGGTCAGTTAGATCTTTAATCATTCTTAATGACATTAGCAATGCTAAAGTTCTATGTTCACCCAAACCACAGGTGAAGCCTATCTCCACTATCTTCTTTACAACACTTGATATTAATAGTTAGTCACTATTTCTATACTTATGTCACTGATTAACTGTTTCAATTTAAAGGTTTCTATCACTACACACACACAGTTTATTATTATGTTTTTTACGAGCGTTCATTTCTGTCACTCGGAACACCATTCCTCACTATCTTCTAATCTTCATTATATTTTTTGAAGTCGTTATGAGAAAATAACCCTTTTATTTTATTCGATCCCGGGTATGCTAACAGATAAGCCCCCGGATTCGGAATTTGTAGGATAATGTATGGTCCAGTATATAGTAACTCCCATTTCTTGATACTTTTCTTTATTACGGATGATTTGGTATGTCGTTTAACTAGTACCTTCTCTCCGACATGGTATGTCTGTACCCTTTTGATTAATTTGTCATATCGTTGTTTTCTTTGATCAGCCTTTTTCGTCATATTTATAATAGCTTGTCTTATTTTTTCTTCCCAAGGCATCTCAGTTTCCTGAGTTTTGGGGATATGGTCAGTCCAGAAGTTTTCCTCTTTTGTTTCGAACATCAATTCACGAGGTGTATATCCCGTTGAGGAGTGGGGCATGTTATTGTATATTTGCTCAAACTCTTCCACATAATTTGCCCACGCAGTTTGCTTATTATGGCAATACGTCCTCATAAATCGATTGAATTCTCTAAAAATCCTCTCAACCAAATTGGCTTGTGGGTGGTAAAATGATGTTAGTATGTGTTTCACACCGATTTGAGACAAAGTCTGCTTCCATCGGAGTCCCGTGAATATTTTAGCATTGTCTGTTATGATCGCATTAGGTGTACCAACATGTGGAAGATAATCCCTTATCAATCTTAATACAATTACTTTGGCTGTAGCCGCCTTTATCGGGTATAGCTTTACGTATTTCGTACACACATCGAGAAATGCCAACACATATTTAACACCACCTCTTGAAGTAGGTAACGGTCCACACAGATCGCATGAAATTAATTCTTTTGGTTCTTGTACTACTATTGAGCATAATGGGTGCTTAGTCCCTTTTGAATCCGGCTTTGTTTTTTGACATATTATGCATCTCTTTAAGACCTCATGCACTCTGCGCTTTATGTTGGGAAAATAACAGTACCCACTTATTTTGTCTGCACATTTTGTCGCACCGAAATGTCCCCAGGTTAAATGAGTGAACCATACAAGTTTCTCTATTTGTGCCTCAGGTATACAAACACACCAACAGACTTTGTTTGGCCTTCCACAGCGGAAAAATAATACGCCATTTACCAGCTTATAATAGTTTGCCATCTGATCCGAAGGTTGCTGTTGTAACCTTTGAATGACACTTCCCCATTGAGCATCCTTTTCCTGTAACTGGGCCATATGCACACACAAATTGACGTAGCACGTCTTAAATGGATTTTCCTGCAGCAGCAATACGGGGAATTCTGAGGAATTATTTACTTCAATCTCTTTTGTTAAACCCTGCGGTGACCTTGATAGAGCGTCAGCAATAATGTTTTGCTGCCCTGAGACATGTACGATCTTAAACTGGTATTGTTGCAGAGCGAGCGTCCATCTAGCCAGCCTGGGGTGTAACAGTTTACACGTTTGTAAAAACGTTAATGATAGGTGATCGCAATATACGATAGTCTTCGACCCATATAAATAATAATGAAATTTTCTAAATCCCCAGACGACCGCAGGAGCCTCTAATTCTGTCGTCGTGTACGTTCGTTCACAGTTGGACAAAACACGACTAGCAAACGCAATAGGACAAAAGGTAAGCTGTCCGTTTATCTTGCGTACTTGGAAAAGGCACGCTCCAAGACCCACATTTGACGAATCTGTTGACAAGTAAAATTCCTCTTGCATGTCCGGATGGTACAAAAGCGGTGCATTTACTAGTTGCTTCTTTATCTCTTCGAATGCTTCTTGACACTCTAATGTCCAGAGACAGGGCACATCCTTCTTGAGCAAACTATTTAGAGCTGCTGCATTCATGGCCTGATTCGTTATAAATCTTCTAAAAAATGAGGCAAGACCCATAAACCCTTTTAATTGCCTCCTATTTCTAGGTGTTGGAAACTTGCTAATCGCAATTAGCTTCTCCTTGGTCGGTAAAATTCCCTTTGCGTCAATTATATGCCCCAGGAACTTGATTCTGTTCAGTGCAAAATGGGATTTCTGTAGGTTAGCAGTTATTCCCATGGTTTTGAACACGTCCAACACCCGACTCAGTAAGGTAATATGCTCCTCCCAGGTCTTCGATGCAATAAGCATATCATCAACAAATACTGTTATCCTGCTTCTTAGTTCTGGGCCTAGAGCATAATCTAGAGCTGCTATAAAGATTCCAGCACTAATATTGAGTCCGAAAGGAACTACAGTAAATTGGTAACTTCTTCCGGCATAAATGAAAGCTGTATATTTCCTTGATAACTCATCCAGCTTGACCTGCCAATAAGAACTCCGCAAATCGATGCTCGTCAAATATTGGACATCCTGGAACCGTTGTATCAGCTCGTCTATGTTTTCCGGATGTGTCCTCACTGGAATTATGATTTTATTTATTTCCCTTGCGTCGAGTACCAGTCTCACAGTTCCATTTGCTTTTGGCACGACCAACAATGGGGAGCAGTATGGGCTTGTGGACGGTTCGATCAAACCCCATTTCAACATGCGATCTATTTCTTTTTGAACTTGAGCCTTTAACCTCCAGGGAACAGGATAGAAAGTTCTACAATACGTTTCGTGCGGCTTAACGTAGAGATGGCATATGTATCCCTTAATAACTCCTGGCCTTTCATCAAACACGTTTTCATACACTAATAATAATTCTTTGAGCTGCTTCTTCTGATCTTCAATAATGCAGTCGGATTCATTTAACTTCTCATACACTAATTGACCGAAATCTCCTTTGACTTGGAACTCATTATTTACGTGCTGTTTAGAATTTTGTGCAGTCCTAATTACTTGCACACTGATCCCACTATTATATTTTCTGGTAAGGCTTTCCTTTTTCAACAAGTCCAACTCAATTTCTTGTTTATTTACATTTAACCAAATTTTTCCCGTTTTAAAATCTATTCTGCATCCGTATTGACGTAGGCTGTCGACTCCGATAATGCAGTCTACCACCAAATTTTTCACAACAAGGAATGTGCTTAATATTGCTACATTTCCGACTTCTACACTAAGTAGTGACTGCACTTTTACATTAGCCGATCTAGCCCCAACGGCGCCTATTATTCTGCAATTTTGAACTGGAAAAATTGGTTCTCGTCTTATATTCCTGATCTTGTTGAATAGAGCCTCCGAAATAACGTTCGTGGTTGCAGCTGTGTCCAAAACCGCCACTATAGGTACAGTCTCCAAAATGACTTGCACTTCGGCTACTGCCACCTGTTCCTTATCCTCATCTTGGGGTTCTAAGTCCTCGGTCAATTCATCTGCCAGTAATCGTCCATCATTATACGTTAGCATTGGTACACATATCCTGTTGCCCCTCAACCAATTGTTGACCGCTCCTCCGGGGCACGAGTGGGTCCTTACAAGTTTGTTGGATTTTGATTCGCCTGGTGGTTGACATCGTCCGTCACTTCGGTAATTACCGGTTGATTCGTAGATGTCCGTCCCCACTGATGTTGGTTATTTGAATCTATTCCCCCCGGTTGATTCCACTTTCTATTACTGTTATTGTTCCAGGCTTGCGGTCTGAAATTCCTTTCGTTCCCCCATACGGGATTGTATCGTTTCCCATTCCTGTTGTTCCTTGGATAGCCCCTCGCAAGACTATTGCCGGTATTATTGTTGAGATTTTGAGGGGTTTCTCCACTATTTATCGATCTCTGTGCGTTCCCTTGCCTACCATTTGGCGGAGGTTCTATCTCCCTATATTGGAATCTGTTGTTACGGGCTTTCTGGTTGCTCTCTTCTATAATGTCTATATGATCTAACGTCGTGAGGAACGACTCCAAGTCTTTATCGTTCCCGTAAATTAATTGATTCCGGATGTTAGTTGGTAATCTTGCCTTAAGTATGTTTATTATGTCTGGCAAAGGCATAGGTCTGTCCCAATATCTAGTTTTGTTTATATATTTTTCAAAATACTTCCTAAGGCTTCCTTTTGAAAAAGAGAAAGGCTCTGGGTAGAGCACCTCCTGCCTTAGGCGTTCCTGTACCCCTTCTGACCAGAATTTTGCTAAAAACGCTTTCTCAAAATCGTCATATGTCGAGCAAACAGAAGTCATGTCCGAGGCCCAGATCGCCCCCGAACCTTGTATATACCCAGTCACGAAACTGATTTTCTGCCACTCCGACCAATTTCTGGGTAGCACTCCTCTAAAACTTCGGATAAAAACAATCGGATGGACCCCCCTTTTGTCAGTGTTAAAAATCTGGAATTGCCGATGCTTTATCATTCTTTCTTCAGCATGGCAAAGACTTTCGTAATCTCCGTCAGATAAAACTTCACGCGAACAACTAGCTCGTGGCAATTTAATATTCGAGTTACTCACACAAGTCGGTATTGTGTGCGAATGTGCAGTAACTGGCTCTATCGTCGCTGCCAACTTCTGCTGCTGGCCGGTATTCATTTGTTCTGAGCCTTGTTGTGAAACGCGTATCGACTCTTTTATCGTTTGTTTCCAATGCTCGAAATCAGCACCTAATTGCTGTCGCACTTCCTCAAGTCCTTTCGCAAACAAATTCTCTTCCTGTTTGCCGCATAGACTCTGGAATGCTGCTTTAACATTTTGCTCAACGTTTTCACACATTAGCCTTTTGTTTTCCAATGTGATTTCGGATAATTTACCCGTTAATACATTAATTTGGTGGTCTATAACGTCTTGACGTTCGGTCAGATGTTCAACACTTTCCTTTAGGTTCGCCTGCGTACGTGCCAATCAGGAAGTTGCGCAATTGCACATGACATGGCATCTTGCTTTTGTACTAACTGCGGAACCATTTCCATCTGTTCGCGTACGGTATCTATCTTAATCGCCACATACTCCTTCTACACGTACGCGGTGAGTAGATTCCTCACATTGAGCTTTCACCAATTCTATTTGTGCAGTTAATTTTCGTTCCGTCTCTTAGGCCTGATCTTTAAGTTCCTTTGTCTTCGCCTCTATCCGCTGCTCTAATTCGGAAAAACTGTCGTGTAACTGCTGCTTAATCTCAGCTTTCAGATTTTCCTGCCCCTCATTAACTGAGGCGAACTTCGCGTTAATGTCAATTTTTAGATTTTCTTGCCCCTCAGTAACTGAGGCTAATTTCGTATTCATATTATTCATGGTCTCAGTTAACATCTGCATCTGCCTCATGATAATGACCAATGGATCTAATCCATGTTGCGTACTTGCTGTTACATCTCCAGCCGTGTCTACAGGGCGTTCTATCGCGCTATCTGTAGCGATCGGTTCTACAACACTTCTTACTGCATCACTATTATCCGTGCTAACAGCTGAAGGCTGTTGCGTGTTGCTCTGCTCTGCTTGACTCATCTTAAACATTGCCCTAGTTAAAACCATACAAATGTTCTATCGTCAATATGTATGTATCTCCCTTCACACAAGAATACTTCTGTGGCTGCTTTCTTATAGTATTTACAGGTAAATGCAAGTAGAGCAGGTCAATCAAGCTACGTCTGGCATGAACACAATTAGTAAATGTTCAAATCTACGTCTACTTCCTCAATACTAACAATTTTAATAAAACATTATAGATCTGGCCTTGTTTTCTGCGCCCAGCGTACTGGTTTTATTTGTAGATCCACTTAATTTGCCTGCGAGTATTTCTTCTCTTTTCCAAGTTAAGTTGTCTCGTCGTAGTTCACATGAAACAGAGAACAAAATTATTTTAACAACGTCCAAAAACGTGTCCTGTCACGGATTGGCCATTATAATGAATTCTACTCTGTAAATGATGAAAGTCTATATGAATGCAGCTTGCCGCTAACTTGGTGTAATGTTTTGTCTGTACAGAAGTGTATCTGTCGCCTTTATCGCTCTTTCACCCTCACACATAAATCGGTACAATAAAGTCAGGGCTTCGTGTTTTCTTATTAGGCTGATCCGTGAAAAGACAGACAAACAATTATGCTAATGGGGGATTCTGAGTAATTTCTCGAATTTCATTCGCTCTCTTTCTCTCTGTCCTTTATCTGTGTACAGTTTAACTATATTATTTACGTGAAATCAGCCTAGTAGAATCTCTGGTGGAGCCCTTCGTCTTAATGTTCAGCGGCTGGCTTGCTGGAAAAGATCTTTACATTTGTTATTATTATTAAGCGCTGCATTCAGTTGGGAAAATCGATCGTTTGAACAATTCGTTCAGTTTACGACGGATCTAAAATTTCAGATGTGGACGAAGCCTTTTTGGACGATTTATAAAAACTCAGAGATTGCAGGCTCTCTTCGTCACAGCTGAAACTTCCCAATTAATTACAGGGCCCAGACAATCATCAATGGTTCAGACAGAGAACTCATTCGTCATTCACTCTACAATAAAATGGTCACAAACCTTATTTCTGAGGAAAATTGTATATTGAACCCATTTCCGTACATGTTCCGTTTTCTGTTGGTTCCAAGTCTCATGTAATTTTCTTTTACAGGTTTTTCTTTCTCTTTATCTATCACGCTAGTGGCACAAACTTTCCTAGCTCGCTTTAGCGCGAAGAAGAGTAAATAAATCTCTTTTAGCAATCCGAAAATCTTCCAACCGATACTTCCGAAGCTGTTCGTTTCTCCCACTATATTAACCATGGAGCATACATATCTGTACCTCTGTTGTTCCAAAGAATAAACGTACTGGAAAAATACCTTGGTGTCGACGAGCTGTCGGCGCATATATTGCTAGAAAATCTGATCACATACTTTTCAAACGTAAATAAATGTGGATGATTTGATTGACCATTATTAATTATTGCGTGGTAGAGGGTAATTTTCCGTGGGGAGATTACAATCTGAATCTCTGTCCCCATTTAAACTAAGACTTATCAATTTATCTGAAATCTCCTCAACTCTTTCCGATAAGTCACCCATTTTTTCTTTCTGTTTATTTACGTCTTCCGTAAGTGTCGCGACTCGGGTTTCAGTATTGACACATTTAGTAGTTAACTGTTCATATTGTTGGGTTAGGTTACTTATTCTGTCATTTGGTACGGATTCCACGATTCTCTCAAATATTTCATCCTTATCGTGTGCACGTTGTAAATTTAACTCTGAAAATTTTTGTACTATCACACGATCTCTTTCTTCCTGTTCTCTATCCTGCTCCTTTTGTCTGATTTCTATTGAAATTAATCTATTATTGTGAGCATTCAAAATAGGTTGTACTTCTTCTCTAATTTCTTTCTTTAATTCATCTTTCATGTTTTTGAAACATGTCCCTATTCGTGAATCTAACCGTGTTTCCATTGTTTCCATCTCTGTTTTAATTGTTCCTATTTGTGAGTCTACACGTGTTGCCAAAGTTCCCATCTCTCTTTTTAATTCAGATCCTAACTGTGTTTCCATTGTTCCCATATCAATTTTAATTGTTCCTATCCCTGTTGTAATTGTTCCTATTTGTGATCCCAATGAGTCTAGCCGTGTTGTCAAAGTTTCCATTTTCGTGTTAATTCTTCCTATTTGTGATCCCACTGTTTTTAATTCAGATCCCAAATTTAATATTGCACTCATCAACTGCTCCATATTAACTGGTTCAAAATTCTTTTCGCTCCAAACATTTCCCATAAAACCAGCTTCCTTCGTCATCGTTGTAAAGCTATCTGTGTTCGATACTATTCCAGAATCTTCTGTCGCCCGTATTCTGAAAATTTTTTGATTGTGAAAAATTTTGAATTGGTTCCGGACTATTTTCCCGACTTATTAAATTGTTTTCAACTTCATTATTCATCATCCTGTTCTCCTGTGTTGGCGAGTTCGCCATGTTAACAATTTCGACATTCTCACTATTCATCATTTTTGCCTTTTTCATCGATCGCGTAATCATTTACAAAACATACAAAACTCGTCACTATATGAAAATTACACACAATGACACTTTATCACCAACAATATCATTCACACGAAATGCTTCCCTCAAACACGATTAACGAACAATTGAAATCTTCATAATTGCACAAAATTGTCAAACCAGTATACAAGACAACAAAAATTAAATTCTGCAAAAAATACCTACCATTAGAAGAATGACAATTACCAAATCTACACATGCAATATAACTACAATTACTAAACTACAAATTACTACAACAATACTACTGTCTGCTATTTTTACAATCAGAAGATTCCAAGGGACGATCCGAAGCAGCGGTCGCCACGTGCATGGGGGCTTAATTATATATTATGCAAATAATTTTAATTTTTAGTAGCCGTCTGTTCGGTTACGCTGTCTCGTAACCGGTTGGCCCTGACCAGTATTAGTACGCAATCTGACTGCATAGAATAACAACAAAGAATGAAAGAAAACTTCCGTTAACACAATTAATTAATTAAGTCCCCAGCAACTATAAAACCTACGAAACAACAAAACACAAGTGTAGCTGTTCTGTGTGTGGAAGTGTGATTCAACGTACACATCTGGCACGGTTCTTCCTCAATATGACCAGATATTTTAAACACAATTTATACTGAAATAATAAAAAAAAAACAGAAATACTATAATTGCACATAGAAACCACAAATACAGTCTAATGCAAGAACACGAGCCAGATGCTTTGTTGACTGAACCTGTGACCAAGAGGCATTATTGTTTAAGACATTGAAATAATGAAAAAAAAGGAATTTTTTTTACCTTCATATATATTGAAAAGCACATTACAGCATCCCTAATCCAACAACATCTGGTGTCTAGCCTATCAAAACAATATGACAACATCTGAACAAGCACTCTCCATGAGAACCTCTCAACAACGACTCACTACTGCTACATCTCAACGAGCACTGCCTACTACGACTTATCGACAAGAACTGCCAGTGGAGGCGGCTGAATAATACTCTTTGGCGCAATCTCTGGCGCTGTGGCTCAGTGTAGCCACCTTTCAAGGTTTTCCAACTGAGCTGTCGGTAATGATTGAGATTTTCTTTTACCAAGGGCCTCTTTCATTTTTCTGTATGCATTACTCGTCTTTCCCCTAACGAAATAAGCTTGTAAGTTCTTATATTTGTCGTCCAGCCTTACCTGCTTAGCTATTTTGCACTTCCTGTCAATCTCATTTTTTAAAAGTCTGTATTCCCTAACGCCTGATCCGATTGTAGCATTTTCATATTTTCTCCTTTCGTCAATTAAATTCAGCATATTCTGTGTTGTCCAAGGATTTCTACTAGGACTTGGCTTTTTTACCTATTTAATCCTCTGCTTCCTTCACTACTTCATATCTTAAAGCTACCCATTAGTCTTCTACTGTTTTGCTTTCCTCTGTTCTAGTCAACCGTTGCCTAATACTCCCTCTGAAACTCTCAACAGCATTCGGGAGGACGACGGTTCAATCCTGTCTCCAGCCATCCTGATTTAGGTTTTCCGTGATTTCCCTAAATCGTTTCAGGCAAATGCCGGGATGGTTCCTTTGAAAGGGCACGGCCGATTTCCTTCCCAATCCTTCCCTAAGCCGAGCTTGCGCTCCGTCTCTAATGACCTCGTTGTCGACGGGACGTTAAACACTAACCACCACCACCACCATCTCAACAGCCTCTGGGTTCTTCAACTTATCCAAGTCTGATATACTTAATTTTCTACCTTTTTGCAATTCCTTTCGGTTTTAATCTACAGTTAATAACCAATAAATTGTGGCCAGAGTCCAATTCAGCCCCTGGAGGGGTCTTATAATTTAAAATCTTGTTCCGAAATCTCTATCTTTTCATTATATAATCTTTCTGATACCTTACGCTGTGCCAGGTGTCTTCCAAGTATACAGTGTTCTGCCATTATTTTTAAATGATGGCTCTGTGAAAAACTGTATCAGGCGGCTTCCTCTTCTGTTCCTTTCCCCCATTCCATATTCACCCACTATCTTACGTTCACTTCCATTTCCTAATATTGAATACCAGTAACCTAACAAAATTAAATTTTTGTCTCCCTTAACTATCTGAATAAATTTCTAATATCTCATCATAAATTTCTTCAATCTGGGGACCTTGTTGCCATATAAGTTTTTACTACTGTGGTGCGTGAGTGCTTCGTGTACGTCTTGGCTATAATAATGTGTTCACTATGCTGTTCATGGTAGCTTACCCGTATCTCTATTGATTAGGCAACGTAAAAGGAACCGGAATACTAGCAGTGGTGGTATAATCACGAGATATGGATTTCAAAGCAGTTGTAAGTTAGCTGCACATCAGGCAACCAACATTATTTTCCAGAAAAGTCGGTCACGACCCTACGAAAGGCATTTGAACGAGTCGGCAGATATAACAGATAGAATGAAAGAGTGTGTTCGGCAAATGTGTACTTTGTCGTCATAACCAGCAGAGGTTGAAGTACAACGATGAGAAACTCAATAGCTGGGACAAATCCCATGGCGAATTGAAAAAAACGTTTGGCAATAGTCAGCAGCCGAAAGTCCGCTTTGTGGAAGAAAAATTATAGAAGAATAGTGGCCCGACGTCATGGGATAACGACTCAATCGTACATACAGAATATTTTGGCCCTATACCACCATATAAATCCGAATACGATAGAAGCCGAGAAAACCTCACACTTTATGAAGGATGTAGCAGTAGACTTGTAACAAACTCTTCTGGCAAAGGACGGCACAACGACAGAGAAATCCATCCATTCCTGCAACGAATCGAGGAAATGCAACAGAAGAAAAAAGAGAAAAAGAAGACGAGCACGGGCTCGTCGCATCTCTCATACGCTAAATTGTAAGAGATGCAGCAGTGTATGGCAGCTATAAATTTTGGAACTAATACACAAGAGGTAGCAGTCCTCAAAGTCGATGCTACACGTCGGGAGGAAGTAGAGAATGTCGAAGAAGATGTGTGTCGGTCTTAAGCACTAATTTCCGCCACCAGCCGAACGTACCAGGAAGAATGCACTCACCCAGCTCGGAGATTAGCTCCGCAATCGTCAAATGTCAACCCAGCATCCGACCAACGCAGATACAACCAAATCCTCCACTAAGTACTACAACTAGGAGAAGAGCAGACAGTTGGAGAACGGAGAACAACACAGCTGTATGTTCTCACTGCGGAAACCCTCGACATGTTGTACTCTACAGTACAGGAAGAAGACAAGTATTTAACAACTGTCACGCCGTAAGACGTTAGTCATCACGACGTCCTTCATGCCAGTCGACAAAAGACGATTATAGTCGACATATGCAAGAAAGCCCATCGCCGTAACCGTTGACGACGTCACGTCATAGCTGGTCCCCATCGTCAAAGAGAGGTATCAGACTTTCACCTACCCGCCGACTTCATAAAGACTATGCAAGGCGATCAGAATATCAAGAAATTTCATTGACGTCATTATCGGCGACCAGCCTGTGTGTAAAGGCCGATGTTTATCGACGTCAGCTAAAGAAGACTATGTTCCATTACACAAAAGTCGTGTAGGGGGAATACGTCCAGCCAACAGGAATACGCACTGCAGAACACAGCTTTTCGAATTTGCCGTTTTAACTGATTATAATCGTAGTGTTATTCTTGGATGGGACTTCTTGCAGATATTACAAGCCATCGTAGAGTATGGAAGACTAACTTCAGATTGAGGGAACTATTCCAAGAAGCAAACATAACAAAGAGTGCTTTTGGTGACTGTTTTCCAACGAGCAGGTTGTTATCCCACCATGACCGAGTTCCAGTGTTCAGTCGAGATGCTCAACTAATTTGCGAAGATTCTGCCGATTGCAAAATGCTACTCACAAAGGAAACCTACATGCCAGCAACGATCATAAGCACTGTAGGTGACCAATGAGAACCTTGGATCACAAATTTTCAGGAGCTGCTTCAACTCATCCGTAAAGGTATGCGCGTAGGGACAGTCAATCCAGTCGAGGAAGAGCAACTTAGTGTCACCGACAGACAATCGTTTCCCCGCTACCACTACAGGTAACGCACAGGCCTTGATCATCCACTAAGGCGCTAATAAAAAAAAGGACTGCACATTGCTTTTCTCTGTGGATTACCGACGACTGGACATAATCGAGAAGAGAGATATGTCTGTAAGCGTAGGCTTCCGGAGTCATTGTTACCCCAGCCATTAAAATTCTTCTGGGTATGTGACCACATTGTCAAAGAGTAAAATTCTCCAACGTTTCGGCCACTGTTGCAAATGGCCTTCCTCAGGGTGATTTTGTTAACCTACCCTAAAGTGGTTGATATGTCGGAGAATTTTACTCATTGACATGCGGTCACATACCCAGAAGAATTTTGTTGACAAAAATGTGATTCTTCAGTTTTTCCAGGCACATTTTTGTATCGAAAAGTCCACGGGTGTACCCGTGGTTCACATTGTCCAACGGGCGTAATATTTCAGCGAGCAGACATGTCATCATCTTTTTCTTTTCTTTTTTTCATCATCAATGCTTCAGTAAGAGGGTGGGCCTCCCGAGTACAACCCATTTTCCTAATTGGACTTTAGCTGAAGAACACTTTACTGTAAGGATTCTTTATTGACATTATAACTACACTTTAATTAACTATATTTATGGCTTTTGGGAGAGGGACACTATAATTGGGTCTCCGTCTTGAGGTAAGCGTGAAGTAGGGAGGCATTTTGTTGTTGAGGAAGCACAAGTAGCTTGATACTGGACCCACCCCTCCGCTTCTAGTGAAGTGCAGTATTTCTTTGTTGACCAGAATTTCCGGTTGGTGAAAAATTTGATGGTCCTGCGGGTGAGGCATTCTTTCCGCGGTCCTCGCTCTAGGGCACGTGGCAGCAGCGGCGGAGGCGATCACGTCAGCGACTGTGGCCTATCCGTATCTCATCACATGTGTCTCGGACAGTGCTTTGTGAGGGCCGACTTGTCGTTAAAAGGTAGGCGAAGCCGGCGTCTCTCAATCGGTATGACTATTGTCCGTCAATTGGTTGGAAGGTTGGTTGGAAGGCAGAACTTATTTATTAATTCATTTGTAGCTGGTATATGTACAAGTGTGTTATCTAGAAACTAAAGCAGACTAACCTTTTATTCCGTATAATAAGTGTTACCTTGTAGTCTTAATTGCTAACAGTTTCCAGGTAATTTATTGCTTACTAAAATAACACAACGTATTAACTAATATATCAATGTACTAACTACGTTCTACGTACCAACTGTGATCTCTGTTCTTTCTTGTCTGTTCGTTTCCTTAAAATAGATTCCACCAGGTTTATTGCATACAGCACTGCCATCGATTTTCTGGAATTTGGTAGATTTTGATTGAAAGAAGTCGCATCCTGTAACTTCTGCAGTTCCTTAAAAGTAGTCAGTGATCTACAACACTCGGTGCCGCCGTCAGCCCCGTACGCCTGGCTCTGAAGCTGCCTCCACGACCCCAATAAGGAGGTACGACGCGCCAACGGTAGTTACCCAATCTTCTCTGCAACATGTCGCGGACGACGCCCCCGGGGTTGATACAAGCGGTAAGTCCTGGAATTCCCCAACGCTTCTCACCTCGTCATATGTAGCCCACCACATGCCTGCGCTGCGATCTTCGCTCACATAAATTTCTTCGTGTCGAATCAGGGCTGCTTCTTTCTTACCTCTGAACATAAATATGCAGTTCTCTCCAGGATAACTTCTCGGCTACGTTGACTGACTTATGCCACTTTCATTCGTTCCGTGTGATGCTGTTTGATCCTCAGTTTCATATTTCAGCCCTTTCGTAGGCCCTATTCAATGATGTCTATGAAATCATTACAGTGACGAACGATTCCAGTTTCATCGCAGCCACAGTTACCATGTCCCTTTCTGCATATGTCGGAAATATTCATGTCCTGTAAGAATTTATAAAGGGCAGTGAAATGGATACGAGTCTGATAAAAAAAAAAGCGACTTTATTACTTCAAAAGTAATCACCGTAACTGTTAATACATTCATCCCACTGTGAGACAAGATGGTCAATGCCCCGATTCAAAGACGTTTGTGGTTGCCGACGGAACCATGATTGTACCCGGAGGTGCACCTCTTTGTCCGAAGCAGATCAACGGCCACGAATGTCTTTCTTCAGGGCTCCAAAAATGTCGAAGTCATGTCGGGAGACATCAGAACTGTATGGAGGATGCATAAGGGCTTCTTAGAGAAACTTCTGCAGCGTGCTTGAAACAAGAGGCCTCAAGGGCCAGCTGCTCATTGAGTTTCTGTATGTCGCCGCCAAAATTGACTCACAGCGGTACGGGGACATTTTGTAAAAATTAAAGTGCGCCATCAAATCTAAAAGCCCAGGAATGTCGATGGACGGCACGATATTGTTGCAGGATAATGACTGCACACGTGTTGCAAAGCTTGTTTCGACTCAGCTGTAGAAGTTTTCCTGGGAATTCCTTACACATCCTCCACACAGTCCCGGTCTCTCACCATGCGATTCGCTTATTTTTGGAGCCTTGGAGAAAGATACTCATAGCCGTCGACCTTTTTCGGATGAAGTGATGCATGCCTGGGTACAATCACGGTACTGTAGGCAATCACAAGCCCTTCTTCATGACGACAATGAGCATCGTGTCTCACAGTGGAGTGAATGTGTTAAGAGTTATGCAGATTAGTTTTGAAATAACAAAGAGTTTGTATGTTGTGTATTGTGTATTGAACCGGTGACCTACAAACGACGGAGAGGTTTCGTCCCGCCGTATCACTCAGTGGTTCACAACTCCACAACAGACCACAGCAGCCAACCCACCGCATCACCGCCCCACACTGAACCCAGGGTAGTATGTGTGGTTTGGTCCCCAGTGGACCCCCCACCCCTCCCCCGGGAACGTCTCATACTAGACGAGTGTTCCCCCTCAGGTTTTCTTAGTAGAGTAAGTATGGTGTACACGTACGAGGAGACTTCACAGAAATCGCCGACGTAGTGTAACTAGGGCGGAATAAGGGGAACCAGCCCGCATTCGCCGGGGCAGATGGATAACCACCTAAAAACCATTCACAGGCTGGTCGGCACACCGGACATCGACACTAATCCGCCGAGCGGATTCTTGCCGGGGACCGGCACGCCTTCTCGCTCGGGAAGCAGCGCGTTAGATCTCGTACCTAGCCGGGCGGACAATAAGGAGTTTACTCGCGGAATTTTTCCCATCTGTCTCTTTTTCATTTCACTGCCCCTTCATATATCATATCCCTCAAGAATAGAATGCAGTTCATCAGGGGACTTACCCTCACAACGGCAGGAGCTCATAGGCGTCTCGAAGTGTTTCTGCTGTATCACAGTCTGCTGCCGTTCTCACATTATGCACGTACTGTTTCCTTTCTCGGAAGAAACAAGGCTCCTTCTATATATGGTCCACCAACATATTTATAATTACGAACTTTTAGTACACAAGAAGATGAAGAAATGGTTAATACAAAGTAGCTCATTTCCGGTGAAGCTCGCATGCCACGATTGCTCTTGTAAGCCTTTTTGGACATCCTTTCTTATTTTACGCATCTAGCCTGTAATGACTAAGCAGTCCACGGAACTTTGAACTATAACACTGAAATTAGCTTTTCTTCCGAAGCCTCCAGTGTCGCTACCACCAGTTAATCAAGCAACAGTTGAGTGAAATACGGTTTTCCACAGTATTCCAAATCGATAAAAATGAGATAAAGCTGAAAAATAGTTTGCTGGGTTTTCAGAGTAATTTTTCACGAAAAGTTACAATTATTACTAATTCGAAGGGATTTAAAAAAAACGTTTCTGTTTTCGCAGTATTACAGTGCATAAAAAATCGTTGTTCCAAATGTAAGGTGAAATACTGAAATACTCATCCACTCGCATTTCAGTATCCCCATGTTATATTTCGTGTTACTGCTTATACTTTTCAACTCATTACGTAGAATGTCCGAAGAAATATGGAAATAACAACTTTTCCTTTGCTACACAAACACATGAATTTCATACTCATTTTTAGTATCGTTACGGAAAATTGGACAGTACGTTCAAAACGACCACCCTGAACCTGAGTATATTAATTGCAGCATCCTGCCAACGATAGCTGGAGTCTTTTGCACGTTATATGTTTGCTTTTAATTTTTTTTAAACCAGCTAATATTTACGATTTCCATGCGTGCTCACAGGCGGAAACTGTAGCCAATTAACTGCGTTCAGAATATAATTTGTTTGCATTCTATATCCCCATCTTCTCGCAGACGTGGTCAAATCCATTCGTACTTACCGGCATCATTTTATTCACTATTGCAACTACCACAGTAATTCGAAAGAACAGGTGCTTTAACATCACCTTACAATAGATGACGTTAGAGACAGATCAAAAGTCCAGCTTAAGAATACAGAATTAAATCAAATTTGATATTGTACAAGCATATATGGCAACATTCACCGGAAATTCTTTGGGGAAATCGCTGATGATTCGATGAGAGCACGACTCAACTGCATTGTCATGGTTTCACCTCATTAAGTAAAATCAAAATCAAGTTTAGTTGCTGACACTTTTAATCTAATACACATATCGCTTCTCATACATCGGAAACCACAAACTGAGATATATGTTTTCCATTATTTGTCGTCCACCTGAATATGTGAATTAGGTCCCACTCCAATTATCCAGAATACTGCGTCACGTACTACAAACGAATGGTACAGAGATTAAGTACATTTTACAGTACATTCCATTACGCAGCACGATCTCGACAGTTATGCCGTTGTACAAATATCTAAAAAATACTTAAGTTCCAACAAATAAAACCAAGCTGAAATATGTAATTACCATACTTCAAGAACCAAAAATGTTTCTCTCCAACTTCATGAAAAGCAGGTAATTTTAGCTGCATCATTTTTGAATAGAAATTCCTGAGTTGAACTTCGCCGAATGCAAATAATCCTCAACTATAAACTGACCCGCGTAGAAATAAGAATTATTGAGAGACGGAGATGACATACCTGGTTAACTAAAATGAACTGTCGGCCGCTGTGACCGAGCGGTTCTAGGCGCTGCTGCTACGGTTGCAGGTTCGAATCCTGCATCGGGCATGGATGTGTGCGATGTCCTTAGGTTAGTTAGGTTTAAATAGTTCTAAGTATAGGGGACTGCTGACCTCAGATGTTAAGTCCCATAGTGCTTAGAGCCACTTCAACCATCTATCATGAATTGGTTTTAGTCGGTTTCCTAAATCACTTCATACGATTTCAGGATGCTTCCTAAGTCAGACCAGGAACAACTCATTCCTTGCCACTTTCCATCTGAGATAGGGTAAAGGTGCTATCGATGGACCAGCTCCATCGATGGGACCACTCGATTTCTCTATAGATATCGACAATAGGAGCATTCTAGCGGTTATTCAGTGTATTCCGTGCTGCAAAAAATCGTCGTCTTAAAGGTGAGTTGTTCCCCCAAGACAAAAAGGAACACTGAAAGAAGATAAGTTTACCATTACGTACTTGTAAGTGACTAGTATTAATGGTCGAAACATTGTAGTTATACTGATAAAATATCTGCAGCCATCACTGGAAAGTACAAGCAGTTCGCACCATTTTGACACATTCACAGTACAAAGTTATGGGCGGAGATTTGCTGTTGTTAAGCGATGTTGTTGGAGTTACCTTGAATGGGTCACTTCGAATTGTGTCTAATATCTAAGCAGATCACTAAGAACAAAATTTAAATAAGGGTTTCCATTACTTTGATAATTAGTCATATGCGTTTTTTTTTTTATCTTCTAAGGCGACATTTCAATTTCAGCTTCCTTGGTTGCGAATACATGTTTTTTTAGGTTCAGATACCAACAACAAAATCCCAAAATTTAAAAAAAAGCAAAAAAAAAAAAAAGAAATAAAATGGGAATCTGTCTGGCTCAATGAAGGAAACAAGGTTCCTTGATTGTGCCGATGACACGTATGTTTTTAATTCTCAATTAGTTCATTAACAGTAAATATTTACTACTTCTGTGTCCACTAAGATGAAATGCAAAAGATAGTGGTCAGCCTAAGCTGAAAATAAAATATTAGTTAAAATCTCCGATAGTTTCATTATAAAACTTCCTGGCAGATTAAAACTGTGTGCTGGATCGAAACTCGAACTCGGGACCTTTGGAAACATCCACTAGGCTGTGGCTAAGCCATGTCTTCGCAATATCCTTTCTTTCAGGACTGTTAGTTTTGCAAGGTTCGCAGGAGAGCTTCTGTAATGTTTGGAAGGTAGGAGACGAGGTACTGGCAAAAATAAAGCTGTGGGGATGGGGCGTAAGTCGTGCTTGGGTAGCTCAGTTGGCGCCGGGACGGTAACTCAGCGTGTTCGGTCAGAGGGTTAGCTGCCATCTGCATAAAAAAAAACGCTTAGTTAATGGCTCACCAACGAACTGAAACGGGTGTATTACGACGTCCGCCACGAGCAGATGCAACGAACGAAAGCGAACAAAATGAGATTAAAAAAAAAGTTGGTAGAGCACTTGCCCGCGAAAGACAAAGGTCCCGAGTTGGGATCTCGGTCCGGCACACAGTTTTAATCTTCCAGGAAGTTTCATATCAGTGCACACTCCGCGGCGGAGTGAAAATCCCATTCTGGAGTTTTATTATACATTTTATTTTGGTGGCCCGTCGCTAGAAACCTTCCTCTGATGCTGTGTCTCTAATTACCTTCAGTTACAGTAGAGATACTTTTCCTAATCTAAGATCCAGAAGACAATAGTTCCGATTTCTTATGAAGCTTACAGATCGCATAGCTATTGATATGGACGGAAAATATATTCAGTGAAGTATCTTTTATAATAACCCCATTACAATAGTTTGGTTGTATAAATGATCCAAATTTGTCTCATGGACAATACTTTTTTCTTTTTCTTTATTTATAACTGTGGTAAGGGTATAAACACGAGATAGCGTATTGAGTGAATTGTAAAAGAGCTTCGCAAACGAAATAGTTTCTCGGTTATCTTTCTCGATAGAAAAAGCATCGGAGCACAGCTAGACACTGATGCAGAATGGAGTCAGCCACCAAAACAATGACTTAAGTGATTTGGTGGTGTACCTTAGTTATTGACATTCCGTGGTATAGTGCTCATTTCGATTTGTCAACTGCTTGATAATACTTTATCATATATGTTATGTTACAAAATTGGGAAACATTCATATTCATAAATGTAGACTTGTTTGTATTTAGATGTATAGTGACTCAATAGTAACTGATTCGAAATGATAAACGACTCACATACCATCACTGGAAATTCTCCCATGGGAATATTAAGCAAGGCGAGTTTGAAATGCTGCCCGCCCACGTTTCCATCACGAATTTCCCGTTCTGGAGCCGCTTCCTAATACGGAAGGCCTACTCTGACTGGCACTCGGCGATTTACGTGTTCCGCGCGCCACCGTTCTAACGTTCTCGTTACGTCTGCTGATCTATAATGTATTTTACCACTTTGCAAGTAAAGTAGCGCTGTGTTATGGTACCGGAAAACCAAAAATACCAAAAACAAAAATTATATTCACCCCGTAAATTCTTTCTTTATTTCTGGTAAATTATCGGAAGCAAATTATCATCAGACTATCGATTCCGGTCGGTAACAGTTCTGTTAGGAAACTACTAAACAATTTACACTCTAAGACAAAGAAACGACGCACTAAAGAAGAGTATTTCGAATGGGACGGAAATCATTAGACGTGACGTACATGCAGAGACAAACAAATGAAGATACTGAAAAAAATCAGCCAAACAGTTGCAAACCAGAGGTTTATTTAGCCCTTGACCTAGGTTTTGATATTTATAAATATATCTTCTTCAGAAGGAGTGGGCACTAAAAATGTATAGACACGGTTACAAACTACTTTTACATAATATTAAAATATTAATATTTGTGAGTTAAACTTACTCACTTGTTACATCACATGTTGGTATATTACATTAGCTGAAGCCGAGCGGCCTTTGTCATGTATAAAATTTTGATATAAGGCCCAGAAACATCACGTCAATGGCCTAAGACAGGAGCCAGATTACTTCCAGAGTACGTCAGAATAAATGCGCAAATGTATTTGGCCACTGGTAAAACCTCCTGTGTACATAAATTATGAAAGGAGTACAGAGAATAAAATATTTGCATAATATAAATATTCACCATGTCAAAGACAATGGCCAACTTTTCGAAAGTACAGGCTCAAGCGGTGGGGGAAAATTGGGATGCAGAGGGCGCTTAATACATGCGCGTAAGATCTACGCGTTGCTTGTGTTAAAAAACAATTTACGTTAAAGTAAGAATGAAAATTTCTTCTGCATGGCTACTAATAATAAAATAAATATACAGTTATACATTATAAATGTATACATTCATACATTATAAATTCTCTAATGCTTTTGTTGACAGAGCAATGCTGTACGTGAATTCAGCGTTCAGAAGCTAGAGAGTTCTATTCACAGAGGATCACTGTTACAAATTTATTGGGAAAGAAGACCAAGTATGAGCTACAACAACCTCGCTAAAAAGAAAAATTTCCGCTTGACACTATGGAAGCTTAAGCGACAAGGAAAAATTGGAATGCAGAGGGCGCCATATATATACACGTAAGCACTGCGTCTTTCTGCTGTTGATTAACGTAATAATCACATTAAAACAAAATGACGATCTTCTTAAAGAAGGTACTTTTCAGTGATTTCAAGTATCACGTCAATAGGAACGTTCATGTACAAGCGTGTAATGTCATGGGACAACGACCTAGCATGAGCAGTGCACTTAAGCGTTTTCATTTCACTAATACGATCTTGCCTATTTTTAACGGAAAAAGGATAGTCAGAAAAAAAAGATCCCTTGAGTTTACCTTGTCCTTGCCTTTTTAACTTCTAGTGAGCTATCCCTATACTATTTACGATCGGGCTGATAGGGTGTTGCTAATTGTGAAGCTTAAACTGCCTTCTTGAAACGGGAGGCTTTGGATTCACGTTCACAAACATTTTTCTAAATTTTCCGAAAATGTTTTCAGCATTTTTACACAGTTCCGAATTCCTTTCTGCAGATTGGCGGTGGGGTCTGCACTAATTTCCGCGATACCATTTTCCTCAAAAAAATTCAAACATTTAATCCATATACTCAATTTCATAGGCCACAACAACTGTACTTACTTTATCGGCTTTATTTATTAAAGCATAACTATTTTTCAATTTACGATTATTATTATTAATCACTTTCTTTTTCTTAGTGCAAATACTACTTGTAGCTGCCATTTATTTTTCTATGATATTCTTACAGTTATGAGCCACCCAAACTTATTGGACCTCATCAACTTCAGCACTATCTAGTCCAATTTTAAGGTCAACCACCAAGTCATATGTTACTGTAGTCACTAAGCCTGTGGCTACATTGTACTTTAAAACATTTTGTGCAATTAGGCCTCCTTCCTCCGAAAAGTTAATTTGAGTTTAATTTAATACTCTTTCAAAAAATTGATGCTATTTTCTAAATTTTTTCTGTAACTTTATAATTATATATTGGTATCCTGTCCTTAAATTTTGACAATTTCTTTTCGTGTCTGATTTCAGTTTAACGTTTACGATTATAGAACCAATCGTTGATATCGTTCTAATTAACATCAATTTGAAAATTAAAATTTTCTTAGAAAGCTGTAGTTAAAACAAAATATAAATCGTAAGTTACTGCATTCAGCCTACTGTTCTGTCAGCTAAAAGTTGTTGCACTAATTTCTTCTTGACTGAAGGCGTTTCCTAATACAATAACGAAAGCTTTCACATAGTCTGACATCAGTTTAAACTTTTTTACATTGCTTATTAACTTTAAGGTCATACCTGTTATCAAAATTTCTACACGGCTACTAGTAACGCAATAAATTTACAGATATACATTACGTATAAACTCTCCAATACATTTGCTGACAGAGTAATAGTGTACGTAAATTGAGCTTGCAGAAGCTAGAGCACTATTTGCAAAGGACCACTGTCACAAATGCATCCGTATATACACTACATGGGGCTCACTCCTGAACGAGATAGTTTTATAAATATCGAAACTGGTTAGCTGATTTCTTCAACTTCTTCAAGTGTGTTCAGTTGCTGAATTGCAGCCATGTTTAAGATATTGAGACAAACAAATGATTACAATTTGAGAAAAACTGGATAAATTTATTCAGCAGAAAGAGCTTCCGGAATTCAGCAAGTCAGTAACGCGTCGGTCGATCTCTGCCCTTATGGAAGAAATTATTCGGCTTGGCATTAATTGAGACAGTTGTTATATGTCCTTCTGAGGGATATCGTGCCAAATTCCGTCCACCTAGTGCGTTAGATTGTCAAAATCCCGAGATGGTTGGAGGGCCCTGCTAATAATGCTTCACAGGCTCACAGTTGGGGAAAGATCCGGCGACCTTGCTTGCCTAGCTAGGATTTTGCAAGGACAGAGATAATCCGTAGAAACTCTCACAGTGTGCAGACAGACATTATTTTGCTGAAATGCAAGCCCAGGATGGCTTGGTAAAAAGGGCAACAAAGAGAGGCGTAAAATATCGTCGGCTTAGCACTGTGCTTTAAGGATGCAGCAGATAACAACCAAAGGGAACCTTCTATGAAAAAAAAATGGCATCCCAAACCATCATATACCAGAGAAATATTGAAAACCAATCAAAGAAAATCCAAAATTAATCAACTAATTCAGATCAAGCACTATTAAGATAAAGAAAAACTACCACTATGGCCAAGGTTCTTTGACTTAAAAATAAATTTAGAAAAGCAGTATCAGGACCAGTTAAAGAAGAATTTGGAAATAGTAAATCACATACGCATACATATCTGGTAAGTCTCAAACAGATGTTCAAGATGTAACTTATTAAATTAAATCCTTCAGGGCAGCGTTTTAGGTCATTACTAGCAATTCAGTATTTAATTAAAAACAAGACCACTTAATTGGAAAACAAAGTGCAGGATAATAAAATAAGAGCTTAGATGAGCCCAACGGCTCGAATCTATCGGACAGTAAAAGGAAGTAGGTACTACAGAGATAACGTACTCTCAGACAATTCAATAACTGATTAAAGCTTCCCTCAAAAATTTGGTTAACACAACTATTACACAACTCAGGACTAATAAGATACGGACTTGAAATCCGTTACAGAAGAAATGTGCGCTTACAATGGCACCACAATTTGTGGTTGTTTCAATGGATTATGCGCAACAATTTTATTATTTCTCGGGTTACATCTTACTCCATTCGGGGTCAAACTCTTCACAGGCATCGGTCTACTCACAGACCACCGGAACATACGGATATCCCGAAGCCCTTTTTAGAGCAAACGAAGATTTCCCATGGGAAGTCGTTTGACAATGGCGTAACACAAAGGACACGGGGAAAGACAAAAAAGTTTTACAACTGGAATACTACAATTACAATAAACTATGAAATAAGATACTGATTTCATACAAAAAGCAAATATGAGCATAAAAATATGTCGAGACATCAGTGAAAAAACGGATGAAGCCTTAAATTATTCCAGTATGATCAAATCAACGTGGCATCGCCATCAGACATAAGCAAAGTAGGCTGCACGTCGTCGAAGAGATGTATTTTTTGTGTTTTTTATTTTACACATCTGCTTCCAAGGGACCTAATTGAGGATCAAATCTCCATTATCATGGAACGTGTCAGTACATGAAATTATAACATAAATGAAATAACGAATAAAATAAAGTGTCTGTGAACCCAAAAGAAGACAAACCTTAAGTTTCTGTAAAAGCAATCTACAACGCAACACAGGAATCAGTTTAAGTTTTCGAGGAACTCCTCGACAGAACAGAAGGTGTGACCCATGAGGAAACTATTCAGTTTCCGTTTTAAAACGCGTGCATTAATTCTAACATTTCTTAATTCTTGTCGTAGCTTACTGAAAATGGATGCAGCAGTATACTGCACACCCTCCTGCACAAGAGTCAAGGAAGTCCGATTCAAATGCAGATAAGATTTCTACCCAGTATTAACTGAATGAAAGCTGCTAATTCTTGGGAATACGCTGATATTGTTAACAAGAAACGACAGTAAAGGGTATGTGTATTGGGAGGCGAATATCAGAATACCCAGACTTGTGAACAGGGGTCGACAAGAAGTTTGCGAACGTAACACCGATTATTGCCCGAACCGCTCATTTCTTAGCCAGAAATATCCTTTCAGAATGGGAAGAGTAACCCCAAAAGTATAATACCATAAGCGAATGGAAATAAGATAAGCAAAGTAGACTACTTTTCGTGTCGAACTGTCGCTTACTTCAGATACCGTTCGAACAATAAAATTGGCAGCATTAAGTCTTTGAACAAGAGTCTGAACGTGGGTTTTCTGCAACAGTTTACTATCTATCTCAACACCAAGAAATTTGAACTGTTCAGTTTCACTAAACATATTCCCATTCTGTGATATTAAAACGTCGGGTTTTGTTGAACTGTGTGTTAGAAAATATAAAACTTACTGTGATTTAGCGTTAGTTTATTTTCTTCAAGCCATTAACGTATGTCATAAACTGCAGTACTTGAAACAGAGCCAACGCTGCACCAAACATCCCTTACTACCAGACTAGTGTCATCAGCAATCAGAAATACTTTAGAATTACCTGTGATACTCGAAGGCACATATTTACATAAATAAGGAACAGGAGTGACCCCAATTGACTGTGCCCCACTCAGACGCCACACCATAGCCATTCTCAACTCTGTGAATAATTACCTTTTGCTGTATGTTGTAAAAGTAAGAGGTGAACCAATTGTGAGCTACTACCAGTATTCCATAATGATCCAACGTCTGGAGCAATATATTGTGATCAACACAAATGTCACAGTTAAATCAAAAAAGGCACCTAGCGTTCGAAACCTTTTGTTTAAACCGTCCACTGCCTCACAGAGAAAAGAGAATATAGCATTTTCAGTTGTTGAACCACTTCTAAATCCGAACTGTACGTTTGATAGCAAATTATGTGAAGTAAAATGATTAATTATCCTTACTTACACAGCCTTTTTCATAACTTTAGCAAACACTGATGACATAGAAATAGGTCTAAAATTATCTGCATTACCCCTTTCACACGTTTTATAAAGCGGCTTTACTACCGAGTACTTTAATCGATCAGAAAACTGACTACAGTTAAAGGAAAAATTACGAATACAGGGCCAACATGTGCAGCGTATTACTTTAACATTCTGCTAAACACTCCATTAAATCCATCACAGCCCTTTGTCTTCAGTGTGTAAGCAGCTTGTTTATATGTTTGTATGTTGGCAGCGCCATAGACCGCTTTAATATCACTGACAGCGCTCTGCGCTCTCGAAAAAGAGACTCTGTGGCTGGAAGGACTCGCAGTTGGAAGTTAATAGTTAACATTGATGGAGGTTAGCAGTGTTAAACCGCGAGCGGACAAATCGGATTTGTTTTCTTCATGGATATTTAGTATTGGTTGGACATGAATTGTAAAATAATATTGGATGTATTTGCTGAAGTTTTGGAAATTGAATTACTGACGATTACATAATTTTTGAAACTGGATGTCACATGATTAAGGTAAAATCTGCAGAATCTTTCCTTACCTAACCCCATAGCTATTAGTAGTTGAAGCCTATAGTAGTTAGAATCTTTTATTTAGCTGGCTGTAGTTGCTGCTTGCTGCATTTCATGGAGGTTTCCTGTGAGGTACGTGACTTATGAAATGTATGGGTTATTGTTAGGATTTCTTCTAATTCAGGGCCATTCTTTTGTGTTGATTATTTGCAGTCAGACTGCGTTGCGTTTGTATATTATAGGTAATAAATGACTAGGAAGAGTTTTATTTTGCAGGGAAAGTTCTGTAGGTCAGTGTTGAAATGATAAAAACACGCTGATTAACTACGAGCGCTGGATAAGTGAGCAGCCTTGATGTGGTTTTTAGGCGGTTTCCTACATCCAGCTAGGTAAATACCGGGCTGGTACCCACGTCTCACTTCAGATACACGTTACGCAAAAATTTTGGAAACTTTCTCACACGTGAACATGGATTTACTCAAGATGTGCACAGATGTTGTCCCGGGTAGGTGGCAAGCGTGGACTGGAGCGGGGGAGGTGACATTACGTCAGCGTCAGAAAAGGCATCCGCCAACCGTCACTAACACTGGAAATCCCCGTATAGCAAAATTTACTCCGTAGAGAAACGGGAAAAAGGTTAAGAAGGAGAAGAAGAAGACAATACAGGCCAAATCATAGTGATGCTGCCGGCACTGTGAACGACTTTAATGTTCACATCGAACTGTTATGCAGCGGGAATATGAGAAACATGTTTCTGATGTAACATGCAACGTGTCACTACTGGAATTTTACAAGTGCATACCAACAGTTAATTAAAGTGAAACGTGCAGTCAAGTGAAAACTAGTAAGACCTAAATTTATCCTGCCGCATACAGTGTTCAAACAACTTACGGGAATGTAGCCGCGTGACGTCGCCGACAACAGCCGAAATTTCGACAGGTGCACACCCTATCATTTTCAAGGCAAAGCTGTAAGCAAGCAAACGCTGTTCGAGTGAATTTAAAATCTCGGATTGCAGAACATTTCCGCCAAGATAACAAACACACACACAGACACTGCAAACTCTTCCGTTGTCATCACTCAATAAAAGATGACCGACGTCAGAACTTATCGATAGTGAATTGTGGCATGTGCTGACTTCCGTTTTCTTTATATTCAACAACCATTACTACGAGCAGACAGATGGAGTTGTGATGGCAAGCGCTTTGTCACCTATTATTGCAAATTTGTTTATTGAAGACATCGATGATGATGATGATGTTGGTTTGTGGGGCGCTCAACATATTGGTCATCAGCGCCCGTACTAGTTCCCAATCTTAACAGTTCCAATCTCGCCACTTCCCGCGTGATGATGAGGACAAAACAAACACCCAGTCCCTGGGAGGGAAAATTCGGTGACCCGACCAATAATCCAACCCGGGATCCCGTGATCCTGACGTAGCATCACTAGCCACTTTACCACAAAGACTTCCAAGAACGTGTCTTAAAGTCTGCAGCTTTGAAAACTGCGGGCTTTTTCAAATACACAGACGATACATTTCACAACACCTGAATTCAATACGCCAGAATACTCGTTTCATAACGTGGAAAAGTTGGTAGCCTTCCTTTCCTCGATATGTTGGTCAGCAGGAATCCTGATCGTACGTTGCGACATGCCGTTCATACGAAACCTGCACACACTGAACTGTATCTACAGGCTGTTAGTTGTCACAATTCAGCTGAGCGCGTAGGTGTACGTTGCATCTTGGTCCACAGAACCCATGTCATCTCGGACCCAGAGAGTATGTCAGCTGAGTTAAGCCATCTTGAGGTAATCTTGCATCTGAAAGAACTTAGTGAAGACAGATCAGATGTGCGTTACGCTACTGACCAACCGTGCACCGGGTGAGCGGTGATAACACGGGATTGGCATCGAAGTCTACGGCCTTTCTGCTTTACGAAACGAAGGTCTCCAACAAGATTCATCGTATTTTGCAAAAACATGATAAGAAATGCTTTTTCCGACCTCCATCTGAGATTACAATCCTTTTACGTTCCGTTAAGAACGACCTTGATTTGCGCAAGGCCCGTAACTGCTGTAATCCTTGCAGTTGTTGTAGCTCATCAGATTGTCAGGACCGTGGAGAACCGGTGCACTGAGCATAAGCGTCACACACAACCGAACACATCAGCTGTCGCAGAACATTGTCTTGGCATCGATCACCCTGTGGTATATAACAACAAGGAGATTCTGGCCTGCACTTCTAGCTACTGGGATAGCGTTATTAAGGAAACGGTTGCGATTAAATTAGTAAGCAATTATGTAAATATAAATGGAGCTTCCGTTTAAATTCTGGGTGTAATCGTTCTTCCTCCCTTGTCAAAAGACAGACACACTGAGCTAATGTTACAACACACGTTGTTTGGCAATTTTCACTAGAGGTACGTCTGGCATCGGTCGTCTTTGGTTGTGTGGTGGCGACAGTGTTTACAGTATGTGTGTGGGTTACGTATCCGGAATTGCTCTGCAATCTGAGGTTTCAAATTCACTTACCCAGGGCTTAACTATTGGAGTTTTGTCTTGAAAATGACAGGGTGGTCAGCTGTCGATATACCGACAGCTGTCGACGTCGTCACCCGGCTGCATTCCCGTAACTTGTTTGAAGAAATAAAAACTATATTTGAACTGCAGAGTGTTATAAGTTGCTACACGAATAAAATAAAATACATCATTTTGCACATCTACTTTCGTTATTAAACAATACTAAGAGTTCTTGTTTCTAAAAAATATTTGTTGTTGTCTACTGGTGGCGAATGAACTTCGACAACTTAGTCTGATTTCTGTACATACTGTAAATAGCAGTACGCTCCCTGTACTTTAATCGGGCTTACTTCAGAGTCTCCAAGAGGGTATTCCACTCAGTATTGTCAAAACCTTTCGCTAATTCTACATACGCTATGTAGGTCTGTCCTCCTTAACCTTTTGTTGTATGATACTTCGTAGAGTCAGTATTGGCTTGCGTGCTACGTTTGTTCGGAATACAGCGGGATCTTAAAAAAAAATGGTTCAAATGGCTCTGAGCATATGGGACTTAACTTCTGAGGTCATCAGTCCCCTACAACTTAGAACTACTTAAACCTAACTTACCCAGGGACATCATACACATCCATGCCCGAGGCAGGATTCGAACCTGCGACCGTAGCGGTTCCAGGCTGTATCGCCTAGAACCGCACGGCCACCCCGGCCGGCGCGGTATCTTCTCCGGGGCCAGCTTCTACCAATTTTTCCATCCTTTTGTAAATAATTTCTTTACGTATTTTGCTATCATGAATTATTAAACGCATTGCTCGGTAATATTCACCCTTGTCAGCGCATGTCTTCCTTGCAACTGGAATTACTGTGCCCTACTTGACTCATAAACGTTGCACACTAGTTGCAATAGTTTCGTTATTACTGGCTATCCAAATTATGACAATAATTGTGAGGGAATTTCATCTACTCCAGGGTGCAGTGCTTCAAGCCTTTCAGCACTCATTCTTTCAGTGCCATATCGACTATCTCATATTCATTTGCGTCCACTACAGATTCTATAGCACTGTCTTCAAGCTCTTATTCCCTGTAAAGCCCTTGATTATATCACTTCCACATTCCTAATTTTCCTGCTTTGTGTAGTACTGGATTGCCATCTGAGTGTCTGACATGCATACAGCTGCATGTCGTCTCACCCAAGGTCTCTTTAGTTTCCCATCATGTGGAATCTACCCTAATCACCCACTATTCTACAGACATGCATTTGTCCTGTAGCCGCACCTGCTTAGCAGATTTGCGCTTTCTCTCAAAGATATTTTTACAGGTCTGTATTCACTTTCATCTCCTGCATCTGCTTCATTTCTATGTTTTCTCTTTTTGTCAGTTAAATTCAGTGGCTCGTGTTGTCCTACGCTATCTGCTGTGTCTTTCCCTTTTAACTATTTAATCGTCTACAGCCTTCACTATTTCATCTCTTAAAACTATCCATTCTACAGTATTCCTTCCACCTCCTTGACTCAACCGGTTCTTAACGCACCTGTTTAACTCTCTACATCCATTGCTACTTTCCATTTATCCTTTTTCCATCTCCTTGATTTCCTATCTTTTGGCAATTTTTCCAGTTTTTATCTGAGGCTGATAACCAATAAATTGTGGTTCCTTGTAATATAGGTCCACAGATTCTCCAAATATTCGAATTTAACCGTTGCTGTTTTTACTTAACTCTTTTATTCTCTGTGTTACTTTTGATGGTAATAGTCACTGATTGTAACTGATAATATTAGTAAATTTGTTATTGGCATCCAGGTTGACGTGGGCCTAAGGTAACGAGTACATTAAATCGATCAAGAATCACCAACTTATGGACAACATACATAATGGCTGGGTTTTACATATTTAAAGCTGTGCACTTATGGTACATTAGAGTAAATGCGTAAAAAATTCAGAAAAGTTTTATTTTTAAGACAGTTTTTTGATTGAGTTCGTATTTTCGCTATACTCTGAAAGCTCTATAAAACTCAACTTCAAATATATGCTCAAAATCAGGATTTACGATATTCACTAACACAAAATCTTCTGTACAAACATGTACCTGTGTGCCTCACACAGAAATTTTCAAATTACCCACATTTGGTTATACAAATTTCTGACTGGATTTTTTTTCAGTGGGTGATGAGACTGACAGTTTTCTCTGTCTTGTTCTCCGTGGGATATAAGATATGCAGATGAATTTTACGAAAATTACGGACTTTTCTGTCTGGTGTAACACAATAATAAGGCAAGGCAATGCAATTCGTTTCTTCTGGTCTGCATCTAATATCAATGTAATTTCCTTTTCTGTGTTACTCTAGCCCTACTGTAGCTGATATTAGAAGTCTTATTATTTTAGTATACATAAATTTTCGGTAGCTTAATTTTGTTCTAAACGATGATTGATGATCCTATTGATCAAGCAGTGTAAAAAAAAGGCTTTCTTACGTACCTCTGGGTGGCATGAACGGTTATTCATTATGCTGTCAGTGGTGCACGCTACCAGGGAGGGGTAATGTATCACAAAATGCTTTACTGCTGGAGTTATGTGAGCTCTCATTCCGCATTATTTTGATAACTCTCCTTCATTGTTCTGTCTCAGTTTCACATTTTTAATTAGATTACATGTAATTTAATGTACAACAGAACAATGGATCAGAATTATCTTAAATGTTGTCTTGACACCGGTGGTCCTATGGACTCTGGCATGCACTTTCACCTACTGAGATAGTGTTAATATAAAGCAGCTGAAATTAAATTAGCAAGTAACCGTATAAATAGAGATGGTGCGTTTTGTTTAAATTCTGCATGGAATCCTGCTCTCTCTCTCTCTTGTCAAAGAACAGATGGACAGAGTTAATGCTACCTCATCTGTTGATGATTAATTTCACAATCGATAACTTCTGATGTCGGTCATCTTTGGTTTCTGACAGTGCAAGTGTTTACAATGTGAGTGTAAGTGTATATGTGTCTGTGACTGTGTGTGTGTGTGTGTGTGTGTGTGTGTGTGTGTGTGTGTGTGTGTGTGTGTGAGAGAGAGAGAGAGAGAGAGAGAGAATGTTTGTTTTATCTTTCCAGAGTTTATTTGAGAACCGAGGTCTTAAATTCCCTTGCACAGTGCTTACTTGCTCCAGCTATATCGTGAAAATGACAGTGCGTGCTCCTGTCGAAATATAGGCGGTTCTCGAAGACGTCACCCGTCTGCATTCCCGTAAGTCATGTGAACAATACAGCTGCTGTTTCTCACAAGACGAATATGCCTACTATAGTGGCAACACATTAGTATTTCTAATACGGTCTGGTAAAGTTCCTGGCATGAAAAACAACTCCCAGTCGTCTCGGAATGGATAAACGCTCGTCTTGTTTTGTTTTCAAAGGAATGTTACACAACTGTCGTGCAAAATAGTCGCAAGCTAAGGTAACGAAAATGGAGTAGGATAGTGATCGCAGGCACTTCCCTCCAAAGTAGACCACAAAGGCTAAATATTATTGGGATTTTATGATTGGAATGGACAGAAGATATATGACAATTCATCCTGGTGCTCACGAAACGAGGCCTGAACGATGAGGGTTGTGTGAACGGATACCTGTCGTCTTGGAACACAGCGCCACATTTGGGGAACAAACATTGTACCATGAGATGGACCTATCAGCCACAATGGTGGCGTAACCCTTGGCAGTAATGCGAATTTGAAGAATATCGCGTTGAGGCTACCCACATTTTAACCGACTTCCCACCGTGTTTCATTCCTGGTACGTAAATTCGGCCAGAAGTTGAACAGTGTGAAACAAGACTGATACCACCAAATGACTTACTTCCACAGCTCCATCGTTTAGGGTTTATGGATTCAGCTACACCACTGATGAGTGATTTTGGAATTTCAGCTCGCCCTGTGTTTTCTTGATTACGGAGCTCCCTTGGTGTCGTTTTGGTTCTGACAGGGTTGGCAAAGTGCGACGTTCAGTTCTATAGTCACTTCTGAATTTGCTGTCATCTTATTTTTCCTCTTAAATGACCGTCTGCTTCGATATGTCAAAACACACTTTCGACTACGATGTGACTTAGCGAATGATGTTTCCCGCTTTGCCTGTCTGCAGTTATAAATCTTCGATATGGAGCCTCTTGAAAAACCAAACACTTCGTCCCCCTTGGTTACGGAAGCCCCCACCGCACGAACACCAACAATTTGCCGACGTTGGAATGCACTAAAGACCGTCGTAACGTACTGACAACTAGACAGGTCAATTTTCTGACCACAACGGATTTCGCAAAATATTGTGGATATTGCACAGGAGGTCGAATACACTGAAGAGCCAAAGAAACTTGTATAGCCATACATATTCAAATACAGAGATATGTAAACAGGCAGAATACGGCGCTGCAGTCAGCAACACTAACACAGGACAACAAGTGTCTGGCGAACTTGTTAGATTGGTTGCTGCAGCTAGAATGACAGATTATCAAGATTTAAGTGAGTTTGAACGTGATGTTATAGTTGACACACGAGCGATGGGACACAACATCTCCGAGGTAGCAATGAAGTGGAGATTTTCCCGTACGACCATTTCACGAGTGTGCTGTGAATATCAGGAATCCGGTAAAACATCAAATCTCCGACATCGCTGCGGCCGGAAAAACATCCTGCAAAACCGGGATCAATGACGACTGAAGAGAATCGTTCAACGTGATAGAAGTGCAACCCTTCCGCAAATTGCTGTAGATTTCAAAGCTGGGCCATCAACAATTGGCAGCGTGCGAACTACTCAACAAAACATCATCGATACGGGCTTTCGCAGCCGAAGGCCCACTCGTATACGCTTGGTGAATGCATGACACAAAGCTTTACGCCGTGCCTGCGCCCATCGACATCGACACTGGACTGTTGACGCCTGGAAATATGTTGCCCGCTCGGACGAGTCTCGTTTCAAGTTGTATCTAGCGGATGGATGTGTATGTGTACGGAGACAACCTCATCAATCCATTGACCCTGCATGTCAGCAGAGGACTGTTCAAGTTGGTGGAGGCTCTGTAGTGGTGTTTGGCATGTGCAGTTTGAGTGATATTGGACCCCTGATACGATTCTGACAGGTGACAAGTAAGCATCCTGTCTGATCACCTGCATCCATTTGCGTCCATTGTGATTTCCGACGGACTTGGGGAAGTCCAGCAGGACAATGCGACACCCCACACGTCCACAATTTGCTGCTGAGTGGCTCCAGGAACACTCTTCTGAGTTTAAATACTTCCACTGGCCACCAAACTCCCCAGACAGGAACACTATTATCTGCATATCTGGGATACCTTGCAACGTGGTGTTCAGAAGAGATCTCGAACGCCCCTTACTCTTACGTATTTATGGACAGCCCTGCAGGATTCATGGTGTGATTCCCCCCCACCACTACTTCAGACATTAGTCGAGTCCATGCCACGGCATGTTGCGGCACTTCTGCGTGATCGTGGGGGCCCTACACGGTATTAGGCAGGTGTACAGTTTCTTTGGCTCTTCAGCGTATAACAGCGCAACATATAGACTTGGTTAGCATCTGCATTTTTGTTCAAACATGCATTTCCCGCAGTGTTTCCATATATTTATCTTACCCGTGTGTTAGTTGCTCATACATTTGTTTCTCGCGAAATGACTGGAATATATCAGACCTCATCCGGTGGTTCACCAACAATCTTTCTTACTACGCACCAGTCGCGAATGGAATGCGATTGGTCGAAATAATCATTTTAGAAATACACTCCTGGAAATTGAAATAAGAACACCGTGAATTCATTGTCCCAGGAAGGGGAAACTTTATTGACACATTCCTGGGGTCAGATACATCACATGATCACACTGACAGAACCACAGGCACATAGACACAGGCAACAGAGCATGCACAATGTCGGCACTAGTACAGTGTATATCCACCTTTCGCAGCAATGCAGGCTGCTATTCTCCCATGGAGACGATCGTAGAGATGCTGGATGTAGTCCTGTGGAACGGCTTGCCATGCCATTTCCACCTGGCGCCTCAGTTGGACCAGCGTTCGTGCTGGACGTGCAGACCGCGTGAGACGACGCTTCATCCAGTCCCAAACATGCTCAATGGGGGACAGATCCGGAGATCTTGCTGGCCAGGGTAGTTGACTTACACCTTCTAGAGCACGTTGGGTGGCACGGGATACATGCGGACGTGCATTGTCCTGTTGGAACAGCAAGTTCCCTTGCCGGTCTAGGAATGGTAGAACGATGGGTTCGATGACGGTTTGGATGTACCGTGCACTATTCAGTGTCCCCTCGACGATCACCAGTGGTGTACGGCCAGTGTAGGAGATCGCTTCCCACACCATGATGCCGGGTGTTGGCCCTGTGTGCCTCGGTCGTATTCAGTCCTGATTGTGACGCTCACCTGCACGGCGCCAAACGCGCATACGACCATCATTGGCACCAAGGCAGAAGCGACTCTCATCGCTGAAGACGACACGTCTGCATTCGTCCCTCCATTCACGCCTGTCGCGACACCACTGGAGGCGGGCTGCACGATGTTGGGGCGTGAGCGGAAGACGGCCTAACAGTGTGCGGGACCGTAGCCCAGCTTCATGGACACGGTTGCGAATGGTCCTCGCCGATACCCCAGGAGCAACAGTGTCCCTAATTTGCTGGGAAGTGGCGGTGCGGTCCCCTACGGCACTGCGTAGGATCCTACGGTCTTGGCGTGCATCCGTGCGTCGCTGCGGTCCGGTCTCAGGTCGACGGTCACGTGCACCTTCCGCCGACCACTGGCGACAACATCGATGTACTGTGGAGACCTCACGCGCCACATGTTGAGCAATTCGGCGGTACGTCCACCCGGCCTCCCGCATGCCCACTATACGCCCTCGCTCAAAGTCCGTCAACTGCACATACGGTTCACGTCCACGCTGTCGCGGCATGCTACCAGTGTTAAAGACTGCGATGGAGCTCCGTATGCCACGGCAAACTGGCTGACACTGACGGCGGCGGTGCACAAATGCTGCGCAGCTAGCGCCATTCGACGGCCAACATCGCGGTTCCTGGTGTGTCCGCTGTGCCGTGCGTGTGATCATTGCTTGTACAGCCCTCTCGCAGTGTCCGGAGCAAGTATGGTGGGTCTGACACACCGGTGTCAATGTGTTCTTTTTTCCATTTCCAGGAGTGTAATACCCTCTGCCACACACAAAAAATGTGGCTTGCAGAGTATGGATGTAGATCTTGAAAATTTATAGACGTAAACGTAGACTCCCTACCAGTTCCTCAAAGAATAAAGATTCCGTTGTGTATTGTCTCTAAAACACCATATTCGATCCTTCTCACAATCATGAATCAAGAAATGTATTCTTATACTGATTTATAAAGGCTAATGATCTCGGTTTTATGGCGAAACAGAAATATTACACCTTCTCCCACCGGCCCTGTCATACACAGTAAAATAAAATGAAAAATAAAAATAATTGCTACTCTCACCAGCGATAAATATGCAGCTAGAAAATAGCACTTGGTTACAGAAGGGGTTTATTATTTCATTCTCCGTGTTACCACAGATAGCACGTAACTCTCTCTACAGTTGGAATAGCACAACGTGTAAAGGAACTAGTTGTATTCTGCCACTTCCGAAGAAGGTACTAAAGTTATAACTGTTCCAGCAAGCTACTGCCTCCATGCGATGTCATTTTCTAAGCACACAACTGGCACGTGAGTGTTGATACCGTTGCCTTTGATGAGAGTGTGCATGGAACTGCAGTAGAACAGATTGAAATGGATATTTTTGCAACGTTCTAGTCTGTTCTGGCTAAATGCTAAGTATCTGTTTTGTGTTTAGTATATATTCTAGTGTAGTTATTGGTCTATTTCTTCTCATACAAGTATGAATTTTTCGAGAGCTTTTCCATTAAGAAAAATTTATGTGACTTAATAATCATTGGACGAAGGCAGTTATGTTGATAGCTGTGGTGGAAGTGCACTAGTCAGGACCATTATAAAATTGGAAGGAGGAAGTGTTATGTATTTGATCTGGGACATGTGGGTAAGGGTATTAAAAGAAGTACTTTAACTGTATAGTATAAAATTAACTCACGTCTAAGAGATTATTAGATCGACATTTTTAATTTTTGTCGTTTGGATACATGTATACAAGTCACAGAAATATTTACACTGTAAAATACAAAAGGAATATGCAAGAGCTCTGGTCACATACAGTGTGATGCCAAGAGGGTCTGTCCATTGCAGTGTAGTTGCAGAGGCATTGATGATATCATTCCAGTCTCCAATGAAACATCTCTTGGAATTTTAATATACAGTGTGGTCAATGGTCTGCCATGAAACTCCACCGTCACACAATGACAGTTCCTATTTGTAAATGACGGATTTTGTTCTTCTGGGTCCATTTCGGATTCTGTTTGGTTGACACCAGGTTCGTCTAAGCATTTACAAGCCTGATGTACATGTAGGGTCTCCGAGGTCATGACGACGTAAATGCCAGCTTTTTTTCCAACACGTTCTCCATCTAGGGATAGTTGGACCTCGATAGCTGTCCAGAATTGTTCTTATGACTTGAGTTGCAATGGAGCGATAAAGAATGATGTTGCGTCGTGGCATAAGTGCCATGTACTAAAGCTGTTTAGTGAACTTTATGTTGAAGCATCTAATATTTAAAGCCTCCTGGGGACTATGGATGAGTAAAATCAAGGCAGAGAGGAGAGCTGAAGGACTGAAGAATGGACAAAGGTATTTACTGGTGAAAATCCATGTGTAAGGACGTATTCTGGAAGCAGTCAATGGCTGATTTCTCTGCGTCAAACGAGAGACGTTTTGTGGCTGATGTGCACTGAATTAAGACATACTATGGGAAGGATTATGAAGAACCAATTACTACCAAGTATTAATAATACTGTTAGTGAGAGAGCAATGTGTGTACCAACTGTGGCTTGTAAATTAGTTGTACAGTGTAAAGATAAAATCTTCAACTCAATATTTTACTTCAGGAAGTAAATTAAAGCTATTAAATAAATGGAAGGGCGTACCATGGGTTTTGTGTGAAGCGTTAGCTAAAAGGCATGTACGCAAATAAATAAATATAATCATGTGTGTATGCTTCACTACTGCAAGATGGTGGTCTCACTACAGTCCTATTAAGAAATTGTTCTTGAATTGTTTAATGACTTTTAAGTACATCCAGTTAGTAAATAGACGATTCTCCGTAGTAAGAATTTGTTTGCACTCATTTTCGGTGGAAGTTGTTAAAATGGACGCCGACGGCAGTCATTTGTAGTAGGTTATGGCGAGCAGCTACAACGGGAGAGGACCAGAGATCCAACTGTAGAAAGGTAGGAATTTACAATAAACATGTCGTGATTATGAAGCAATAACAATAATAAACCATAATGTGCAACGCGCGAACTTTGGATTTTCTGTCAAAAATGTTCCTGTTAGTTAGGAAAAACTACACTAGGAATTATCATGAACTAAACTAGTTTCCTGACAAAGGATTTTGCAGTGTAAGCAACATGGAATGTTGGAAATTTGACATGCTTACCCAGATTCAGTTTGAATATTAAACTTCCTTGCAGATACAACTACATTAAAGCGTTATATGTGAAAACTGTTAAGAACCAAACATCTGAGGAGGAGCGTGACTGAACTGTTCAATGTATTTGTGGCATGTTCGAATGTATATGTGACTGACCTGTCCAATGTATTTGTGGTATGCTTGAATGTATGTAAGCAATGTATTTGTGAGTGAACCGTCCAATGTATTTGTCATATGTCTGAATGTGTACGTGACTGAACTGTCCACCGTATTTGAGGAACCGTGAGTGAATTGTTCCATGCACTTTTGGTATGCTTGAATGTATGTGAACAATGTATTTGCGGTATGCTCGAATATATGTGTGAATGAACTGTCCAGTGTATTTGTGGTATGCTTGAAGGTGTGTGTGACTGAACTGTTCAGTGTGTTTGAGGAAAGTGACTGCCTGCACTTACGTGTGACTGAACTTTCCAGTGTATTTAAGGAACGTGACTAAACCGTCCGTTGTATTTGTGGCATGTTTGACTAAACTGTCCAGTGTATTTGTAGTATGCTTAAACTGTCCAATTTATTTGCTGTATGTTTGAATTTGTGGTATACTTAAATGTATGTGAGCATGTGTGTATCTACAAAATACATGCTGTCTAATGTATTTGTGGTGTGCCTCAATGTATGTGAACAAGGATGCATCAACACAAAGCATGTATTAAAAGCGATAAGCTAAATTTAAAAGACACAGCAAATGAACTTTGACGACCTCACAAGAATCAGGTTATTTAATTACAATAAGTCATCAGTTCATAGGGATGGCAGCTATTTGTTATTAGAAACATTTCCCACCAGAGAAAGTAGCAAACTGTGTTATACAACGCTGCATAGTCGTGCACACTGGTGTCAAGTTCCAATGATGAATCGTCAGTGATTCTTATTAGTCAAGATTCAATCCTCTGTCAGCTTCCGACTGAAGAGTACATATCATTAACGTATCAAAAGACGAATTAAACACTTCTGAATTCATAACATAATCTGTTTTGTTCATAGGTGTCCTGTCTTGACGGTGCACTTGCTACCAACATGTCATCACAATTGTCACCGTCTAGTTGGTGCCAACAGAAAAGCTGGACATGACGGACGAAGTGACTCGTGTCTCCTGTGCAAGTCTATTGTTTATCTAAAATGAGCTATAAAATTATATTCTGATCATGTCATAATACTAAAATGCCGAGAGTGTCCCATGCTACTTTGTACTATCTCTGAAGATTATTTTAATCACCATGAATAAGCAGCAGCCAGTCCAAGGGCAAGTATTACGTTAGTAATTTTCATATTAGGAATGCCCTGTATACAACTGAATGAAAAGACTTGTGTCATGACACACGCGTTTCGCCTTTATTTTATGAAAGACATCAGTAGAGGTCTGAAATATACACATGTTTATGTCTATGCTGTTTTGTGTTCCATGTAAGACACACTAAACGTAATAAAATAGAACATCTATAGCAGTCGTTTTGATGTTACTCTATTATATGAAAAATAAAATAAGACCAGAACGATCGCTGTAGGTGTTTCATTTCACTATGTAAGTGAATGGCATAAGTCCCGCACACCATTAGCCACGAGGATGGATATACAAAGACACATTGAGTTTACGTGGGAATCATAAACATTAAAATAATCTCATGAGATATAACTACATGGAGCTTAATCGAATTCCATGGTTGTGGATTCTAACTAATTAGTAATTATTAACAAGTTTTAGTTAATAATTATGAAGTGAATGGAGTTATATCATGACTGGAAGCAGAGAAGAATAAGCCATGCCGAACCAATAACGTGATAAAACCTCGGTCTCTCTCTCTCTCCCCTCAGTATCACATACAAAACTGACGTATTGCCCGTTGGTTACCAACAGTGGAGAGTGAACCTCAGGCAGTGCCAGCCACCTGTCCTGACGAAAAGCCAGAAAAATATCAGTAATAAATGTCGGAGGAAATACCAAGATAAAATCTGACAGACAGTAACTCAATTTGAGCCCACGAAACCGTAACCAATTTCTTACACTTTGTTGTGAAAATTATAGCTCCCGTTAATTAGTACCGTAATCGGTATCGAAAATAGTAAACTTCATATTAATTGTGTCATGACTTTGTGTCATAGACTTATATAAAATTTTCTACCCCATCAGCTGTCAAATTAGGTCTTTCTGACAAAGAGAGTGACCTCTTTCCATAGGAAGGATGGAAGATTAGTATTTAAGGTCCCGTTGACGACGAGATAGTGAGAGAAGGAGTACAATCTTGAATTGGAAAGGTTGTGGCTGACCAAAGAAACGATCTCTAAAGTTACTTTAAGCAATTGCCGGACCGGGAGTCGAAGCGCCACCATTTAGAAAACGAGTCGGGTGTCCCACTACTGTGCCATTTCATTCTACCTTTACATTGGTTGTCCTGTATGTAATACAACTGAACATGTGTTGTTGTTGGTGTTGTGGTCTTCAGTACGTAGATGAATTTGTGCAACAAACCACGATACTTTACTCTTTGCAAGCCTGTTCTCTTAACAACTACTGCCACTTTCATCAATTTCAGCTGGCAAACTGCATTCTGGATTGGGCTTCCCTCTATAGTTTTGCCTGTAATCCTTCCGCCCATTAAGCTGCCGTCTCGCGATATGTGAACATACACGTGAATGAGGAGCTGGTGCCATCACAGCCAAGAATGAATGTGGCATGTCCGATTTTCGCCTCGTGGAGGGGAATGTGGCAAATAACATGCGACATCATTTTACGTCACAAGCAGAACATAGAATTCCCATACTATATGGCGTTAATCATACACTGAAGAGCCAAAGAAATTGGTACACCTGCCTAATATCATGCAGGCCCCCGCGAGCAAGCAGAAGTACAGCAACACGACGTGGCATGGACTTGAGTATGCCTGAAGCAGTGTTGGAGGGAATTGCACGATGGATCTTAAAGGGCTGTCCATAAATTAGTAAGAGTACGAGGAGGTGGAGATCGTATCTGAACAACACGTTGCAAAGCGTCCCAGATGTGCTCAATAATATTCATGTCTGGGGAGTTTGGTGGGCAGCGGAAGCGTTTAAACTCAGAAGAGTATTCCTGGAACCTCTCTGTAGCAATTCTGGACGTGTAGGATGTCGCATTGTCCTACTGGAATTGCCGAGGAATGCACAATGGATGCGAATAGGTGCATGTGATGAGACAAGATGCTTACTTACGTGTCACCTGTCAGAATCATATCTAGACGTTTCAGGTGTCCCATATCACTCGAACTGCACACCCCCACACCACTACAGAGCCTCCACCGGCTTGAACATTCCCTTGCCGACATGCAGGGACCATGGATTAATGAGGTTATCCATACCCGTACACATACATCCGCTCGATACAACCTGAAACGAGACTCGTGCGACCAGGCAACATGTTTGCAGTCATTAACAGCCCAATGTCGGTACTGACGGGCCCAGGTGTGGCGTAAAGCTTTATGTCGTGAAGTAATCAAGGGTACACGAGTGGGCCTTCGGCTCCGAAAGTCCATATCGATGATGTTTCGTTGAATGGTTCGCTCGCTGACACTTGTTGATGGCCCAGCAATTTGAGGAAGGGTTGTAATTCTGTCACGTTGAACGATTCTCTTCATTCGTCGTTGGTTTAGTTCTTGCAAAATCTTTTTCCGGTCGCAGAGGTGTCGAAGATTTGAAGTTTTACCGGACTCCTGATATTCACGGTACACTCGTGAAATGGTCGTACGGGACAATCTAACATCGCTCGCACGTCGACTATAACACCTCTTTTAAACTCACTTAAATCTTGATAACGTGTCGTTGCAGCAGCGGTAACTGATCTAACAAGTGCGCCAGACACTTGTTGTCCTATATAGGCCTTGCCGACTGCAGCGCCGTATCTTACCTGTTTTCATATCTTTGCATTTGAATACGCATGTCTATACCAATTTCTTCGGCGCTTCAGTATCTTTCATAGGTTTTCTTTCTCGTAGAGAATATGGTACGAATATAAGCTGTTACAAAGAATCAACAGTTCGATGATCTCCAGAAAACTTGTCGTTTTAGCTATAATTTGATATAATAAAATGGCAAGACACTTCATATCTGTAGGTGAAGGCTTCTTGTAATTGATGGTCTGTTGTAACCTACTTGCTTCGAGAGTATACTGTTTCAACGATACGGCCCAGTGATGATGCGAGTGTTTTTGATACAACTCGCTCATTAAATGGCAGATGATGACATTTGTAGATACTCTCTCGACAGCGCATGTCATGTACAGATAGCCTGTGCCGACGTCGAAGCTGTAGCGTGGTTGATACCGTCGTGAACTGTTGAGCTGTAGAGAGAAAAGTACCAGTTTTGCGACCATCTACTTTCAGGTTTTTCCCACCTTTTTTTTCTAAAAGATTCTGGGTCTTTCTTATTCATTTAATAGAAGCATTGTCTTGAAAGTCGATTTTATTTATAATAAACAATGTATTTTATGCAATACTTGCCGCAAAGATCAACGATTAAAATGTTTCCCAGTAGTTAGAAATCGTAACGTTACCGCCAGTCTATGTATGATAGTAAACACAATTCACACGCAGGAAGTATTCCTTAATGTTAAGTGTCTATACTTGGCTCTCGGTTTATGGACTGGATCATGTCTGTATCTTGCTAGTAAAATCTTTTTCAGTGATGGTGAGCAGCTTCGAAAAAAAAAAAAAACTCCTCTTCCATTCGAATGCAATTATAAAACGGATATCGATCTTGAAATGTGTGTAATGAAGCACGTTATTTCAAAGTGACGGTAGTCAATGTAACATCGACAGTATGGATATTAAGCATTGACAAATGCTATTAGACGGTATAACGTAGCCATGCTAAATTTAAAAAAAAATGTGATGAAAACTGTACTAAGTTAATAAATAACTTCTACTAGTATATATCATTGTACAGCATTATGTAGTGTTGCACTACCAGTCATTCGCTATTCAAAACATCGACGAGTTCAGAATATTCTTCGCGATTTTCTTCGCTCTTCTTCGACAATCGCCAACACAATGAACGAAGCTATTTTACATGCGCCTAGTTTCGTAAAGAAGCTGTGTGGCTGGCGAGCCAAATAGAGCCGACAACGGCTGCTGGAGAGCGCTGAGAGCGCAGATCACGTTAACCACCACGTCCCTTGTGCCGACAGAGCTGTATCTTGTGAGATACGATGTCGAGTCTGCGTCCACGTCAACGTCAGCTGCCTCGTCCCGTGTGAGGTCGGCTTTACCAATCAGACTATACCACGAAGCTTCACTATGCGTCCCATCATTGTTTACTTCTTTTAGGTTTGGCTGTAACTTTCGATTTCACTAAATCGATTCAGTAGTTCCTCATTAGTTATTTGATCCGCCCACCATAAACTGCACGAAAAAGTAATTCTTCACACCACAACGGTAAGGCACACCTAAGAGAACGTATTGGTGGTTCAACACAGGTTGAAGACAGAGACGCATCGGAAGAAACTGAAGCAGGCACAGGTCACATAACGTCACGGTACGGAATGCTGGCGCGTTCGCCGATGTCGTGACTCAGTGTGAGTGGCCGCCAAGTGCCGCTTGGTTCCAGGCGGGGAGAAATAAAACGCAGCATGCGGAGCGCCGGGCTCGCTCGGATGAGGAATAGGAGCAGAAGCGAGCAAAAAGGCGCCTCTGTTTTGAGAGATCTGAGGACCGAGGAGTGCCTCGTAAATCTGTCGGCCGCCGCCTTTAAAGAGACGCCGTGCCTGGGAAATAAGGGGCGGGCGCGAAATATTACAGGGGAGCGGTGACTCCGTAAATAAATACTGGGGCGGGCCGTGCTGCGCGAGAGGCCGGTATTCGTGCCTCTCCTCTCTGTCTGCGCCGCTAAGTGTGTGTGTGTGTGTGTGTGTGTGTGTGTGTACCTGTGTGTGTGGTTGTGCCGGAGGTACGCCGCGCGTGTCGGCGTGTCGAATGGGAAGCCAAACCCGTAAGGCGAGAAGGCGTAAAATAACTGGGGTGGGGGGGACCGAGATGCCGACGCCGTGCTTTGGCCCACGTGACGCCTTGTTTGTAAATAGCCAGTAGGCCGTAAATTGTCGGCTATGAAAACGTTCCGGACGGGCCCGTCATAACCGCCCTGGAGCGTACACTATTGTGGAACAAGGTGGTCTGTCGAATGGAGCGCCGGTACCTCTAGTGACAGCACCACAAAGTTTCTGCGTGGCTCCGACATCCACAACCATATTTATACGTGCATCCGTACTATGCAAAAGACTGACGTGCGTGGCAGAGGTTACGTCCCAATGCCCCTGTTATGAGGGATTTTCCCTTTACATTTGCGTATCTGTACAAAGAATGATTGCTTAAACGCCTCTGTGTGCTGTAATAAGTGTAATTTTGACTTCACGATCCCACTGGCAGTAATACGTAGGGTTGTAGTACCAGAAGCATTCAGTAAGTACTTCATCTTTTTTTTCGGCCAATTTCTGTAGAATAAAAGCAGAATTTGTTGTGGAACGTCGTGGAATATTGTTGCTTCAGCAACTATAGTTTCATGAAGTGCCGATAGGTGGCGACGCTATCGGTAGCCGTCAAAATAGCGTCTGTAACGGAAGTGCCTCCTTAGCTGAGAGCGGGCGCTGAGCTTCTCTTTGTGGAAAACCAGAACAAAGCAGATATTCACAGAACTTGCAGAATATCTACCGTCACCTGGCAGTAGACAAAAGCACGGTAAGTCGTTGAGAGAGTCGTCTGTCATCATCGCAACAAGGTCGCGCGAACCTGTCCGATCGGACACCCCGATGCTCAACTAGACGTCTTGAGTCAGATTTTATGTACGGTGTAAGTGGTTAAGTTTAATAAGTCATCCATCTTCCTTATTGTTAAACATTGATCTGATCTCACAACAACAAACACATGTTCGGCGTTTTTCTCAGTTTTTGAACTTGAAGGTTTCCGTGAGCGAGGTTCATCTACAAAGTGTTTTCTGCCTTCCAAAGATGGTTTTTACCAGCGAAAAACTTGTGGTCTTGATAAGGAACGTTCCCACAGGCTTGTTTCAACCTTTTAGAGATCACACTCTCGGTTTCTTCAAGTTTAACACAAAACTTGATGGCGTAACGTTGCATCTACATTCCACTGTTTTATTTTCGTAGGACACAGCAAAAACACAGCTTCACTGATGGCGCTCTAAGAGGTCAAGTAATGGCAGTTCGGAGCTAACTCTCCGCAGCTCATCTGGAAGGGATGAACACACTGTCCTATACAAGAGGAGCAACACAGGGTTGCCAGATCGCTCTTCAGTGTTGTCAGTATCATTACTATTCTGACACACTTAGTACACTGGCCGGCCGTTGTGGTCGAATGGTTCTAGGCGCTACAGTTACGCTCACAGGTTCGAATCCTGCCTGGGGCATGGATGTGTGTGATGTCCTAAGGTTAGTTAGGTTTAAGTAGTTCTAAGTTCTAGGGGCCTGATGGCCTCAGATGTTAAGTCCCATAGTGCTCAGAGCCATTTGAACCATTTTGAACTTAGTACACTGCCGGGGATGAAAGCTGCAACACGATAAGCCGGTATGCAACGAACCAGGAATAGGGATAAAGTACCCGTCAGCCACACGCAGCCGTGACTCATGCATTGCTGGGACCTGCGGGCACTCTCATTCGAGGTGAACGGTGGATCACTTCGGAACGGAAATAAAATGTCCACCCATAGAATGACATCACACCACGTCTGCTCTGAAGAAAAACTTTATAGCCGCAGCCTCAGTCGATAACGTCATGGAGACGGTCTTCTGAAGGGGTTATTCTGTCTGATATCCCACTATGACGTGAATTGTGCTACCCTCAGGAAAATGAAGAAACGATTTCAGCATGTTCGTCGCCGCTAAAATGGAAACGGACTTCTCCTTCTCCTTGACAACGCAAGCCCTCACCCAAATCTGCGCTTCCGAGAGAACCTTACAGAACTTCATTTGACTTCTCTTCCTCAGCCACCCTACAGCCCAGACCTCGCACCTCCCGTCTTCTATGTGTTTGACCCAATGAAGGATGCACTCCACGGGAAGCAGTACGTGGAGAGCGAGGGGATTATTTATGCAGCAAGACGTTGACGAGTTGGATAGTACCAAGCGGGTCTACAAGCCCTCCGAGTAATGTGGCGTCAGACCGTCGCATTGAACGGAGATTATGTTGAAAAACAGTGTTTTGTAACGAAAAGATTACGGAAAAATATGGTGTATCGGAATCATGAAAAAATGTGTTGCATTACCTACTGAACGCCCCTCGTATATTTCTAAATTCGTCACGTAAAGCTGTCTCTTGAAACTTATTAAGTAAGCTTTCATTTGATGGTATGCGTCCATCTTCTAGCGCTTGATAGTTCGGCTCCATTCAACATCCGCGTGACACTCTACCACTGGCAAGAAACCCGTAGTCATTCGTACTGCCCTTCTCTATGCACGTTCAACGTTTTCTTTCAGTCCTATATGGTACAGCTCCCACACACTTGAGCAATATTCTCGATGGATCGCATGAGAGATTTGTAAGCAATTTCCTTTATGTACTGTTTTCATTTACCTAGTGTCCCACCAATAAACCGTAGTACGCTACCTGCTGCGCCCACAACTGAGCCTATGTTATCGTCCCCTTCCCCCCGAGGTATTCGTATGAGCTTAGCGATTCCAATTGTGACTCACTGAAATTGTAGTCTGAAGTTATTAGGCTTTACCGTCTTTTTAAGTCATTAATTTTACATTTATAAACATTCAAAGTCAGTTGCCAATCGCTGAATCGGTTTGAAATCTTACCAAATGTTCAAATGTGTGTGAATTCCTAAGGGACCAAACTGCTAAGGTCATCGGTCTCTTGACTTACATAATATTCGAACTAAGTTAAAGTAACTGATGGTAAGAACAACACACACACCCATGCCCGATGGAGAACTCGAACCTCCGGATGTCCGATGGAGGACTCGAACCTCCGGTGGGAGTGGCCGGAATCTTATCAAGTTCATGTTTGGGCAGCTTTTCTCGCAGACAGAACATATCAGACGACTATATCATTTGAAAAACGTCTAAAATTACTGTTAATACTGTTTGCAAGGTCCTTAAAATACAATATTTACACTAAAAGCCCAATGAACTTCTCTGGGGCACACCTGAAAGTTACTTCCATATATGTCGACGACTCTCCAACCATAATAACATGCTGCGTCCTTCCTATAAAGAGATCGTCAATTCAATCAAAAATTTCACTTGTTAACCTCTACAAGACAGTTTTTGTTATTGTTGTTAATAAGTGTGGACAGTGTAGCTTTGCTCGGCATTGCTTACTGGTTCAAATGGTTCAAATGGCTCTAAGCACTATGGGACTTAACTTCTGAGGTCATCAGTCCCCTAGACTTCTGAGGTCATCAGTCCCCTAGACTTAAGCCTAACTTAACCTAAGGACATCACACACATCCATGTCCGAGGCAGGATTCGAACCTGCGACCATAGCGGCAGAGCGGTTCCGGACTGAAGCGCCTAGAATATCTCGGCCACAACGGCCGGCGGCAGCGCTTACTACAAAAACTAACGGTGAATAATGTTGAATTCTTGATCAGTGTCTATAGCAGCTGCAAGGAGCAGTGCAATGCAGCACTTAAAAATAAGCGCCAAGCCCAATAATTGTTAAGAGGAAATGTTATACTGGATGTGTTTGAACTACAAATAATGTCGGATCGCAGAGAAGACTGCAAATGCATCATTTCGATTACGAACTCTTGTGTGGAATTATCCTGTATTAGTTTTACAGTGACAAACATGCCGTATAACGCAGTCCATTGTCCAGTAACTCTGGGTGATACAGGGATAACTGTTTATTGTGACCCACGTATTTTTACTACATTCGTAACCAATTCCTTAACAGGTCAGCAATGCTATATGTGAAGGATAAAAGAAATTTACCGTGTTATTGTGAGACATTATACAAATATACCTATTCCTGTAATGGCGTCAGCAACCTGTTCCAATAGTGGTTGACACTGAGCAGCGTTACCACATTAGTTCTTTGGTTATATAAGTTGTGTTATCACAGTCACAGCGAGTTACCCACCCTTTGGAGCGTTTAGGGGGAGTGCCATACATATTTTCATGTGGTTTTTCTGTGACGCAGAAGCTGTACGTTTCCGGATATTAATCTCTATTGTCACTGTATACCATTGAAGTATGTAAGTGATACTTATAAAATACCTGTAAATAAAATAAATTGTTCTGCATCTATATGTGAAAAATTATTTAAAAACATTTACTAGCGAACATATAAAGAAACTGACAATAAGTTTAAATACATTCCTATTGCAGTTAGCCTGGACGGAATTACCATATGCAGACTCTTTGAAACACATATACAGCAGTTAACTCCATAAAAGCAAAATTTTCTGCATAATGATGCCGTGTCATCCTTCATTTAATTCTTCATCATTTTGTCTTTTCTGTCTTCTTCAGGAGTCATACGATGTACTTCTTTTGTAGCCATTGGAAGGTTTACATCGTGTTGGATACTTTTATAACAGTGGCAAGCGTACAATTTGTAGAATTACAAATATCGGTAGCATCAGAAGGGAGCATGTGACTAAACTTTTGTTACTATTATTTGTTATTATTATTGAGATCAAATGTTACAGCAATGGATGAGGAGCAGCCTTGCGAGTGCTGTAGACCCAAAGTAATGCAAGGCTTATGAAAGACGTTTGTACATGTGGGTGAATTTCCCTAACATGAAGTTCAGTAGGAATTAGGTAAGATTCCCAGGGCATGCCCAATGCTTTTACCGAAGTTCGTAGGCTGGCGTTAGCCTTATATGGTTTTCTACAATGTAAGAAAAACTTTTAAGGGCTTTATTACGCTAATAATCATAAAAGAAGGAAACGAAGATCTAAGTTTAATTTTATGTCTACAACTAGGATATTAGATACAGTGCAGAAGTTCAAGTCTGCTGTTATTGTCACTTTAATCAACTTAGCAAAACCTAAGGCTCACGGAGACCAAAAGGAGATCTGAATCTTGATCTTCCTGCTGAATACTGAGAAAAAGCTAGAATAACTCGTATTAGAAGCTCGCTGCAAGTAGAGAACAGTGACTAGTAGAAAACAGGTCGTCATCTATATTGCCTTACCCAGGCAAATGTAAATCTACTTCATACCGCAGGACCGACTGGCTGAAAGGCTACTAACTGAACAGTCTTTTGGAACTGTGCTGGGCTCGATACATCGAGTATCCGGCAATGAAATTCCAAAGAGTCATTTAGAGAGATTTTCTGGTCGTAAAGTGTGCGAAGTGATGACGAAACTTTTTCGATGGATTCTGTTTCAAAGGCTAGAGTTGTGGAGCTACTGTTGAGGCTACACAAGAGGTATTTGAACACGCTTTAGTCATGGAGACGTATAGCCCTTGACTGAATTGAAGTTCTAGAGCGAGTAGCTCGATGAATAAGGCTTTTTTCAAAGCAAGATAATTGCGCACGTCTGATTAAAACATTCTTGATTTGAAAAATTACATGATTACATTTGTGTGAGTCGGGACTGTCGTCTTTCTAATTACTACCTTAGGGATTACTGGACAGTGATTACCTAGAGACCCGGCACCGTGGTATCACACCGCAGAAGCATTCGGGAGGAAGATGATTGAGATCCTCGTCTGATCATTAACATTTAGGTACTCCGTCGTTTTCCTAAATCGCTTGAAGCAAATTTCAGGATGGTTTCCTTGAAAGACAAACGACTGACTTGCTTCAGCTCATTCCCCAATCGGGTCTTGTGCTCGGCCTTTAATGACGTCGTTGTCGACAGGTCATTGAAAGCTGCTCTGCTTTCCTTCCCTTCTTCGACGGACATTAAAGGTTATCCACTTCATTTAATGAGTGAAAACATAAAGCAGCATGTAATATATGGTCTATTAATGTGAACGGTAGTTTCCCTGAATAAAGTCAACTGAAACGGTACAGATCTCTACTGCCGCAAAAAGATAAGCAGTGAGAATGGTCGTCTTGCAGCCAATCCATGGTGTTCCAGACATCATTTCGCTGTCCTTAAACATACTTGTGTCACTCTAAACAGGCTCATTTCCTGATTCAAGGTATGTGACGCGGCTCATTCTGTACGGCTGAGAGAACATTGTCTGTCGTTACACGCGCTTGTGGTGTGCGGCCCTTGAGGATATTGGATGGAGTTGATTGCTGAGCTCCTGAAACCGTCGATTTCATGTTATAATGGCAGTGGCGATGTCCCAAATAACGTGAGTGGCAATACTGGAGTTCGATGAAGTAAAGCCTCCGTAGGCCACAATACAGCCTGCTTTAAAATACAGACACTTGATGGGAAACGTTTGCACTTTTTGCACGAGTTATGATACGATCTTCTCACAAATTGGTAAGGTTCCAGGGCGAACTGTGAATAAGAAACGAGCGATGTAGTCTCTCCTTATGCAGTGATTCCAAAAATGAATGCTCAGTATTCAAAGATACGACTGGAACGCACGTATCAAGACAAAAATTTCATATGAACGTATGCCCTGTTCCGAATGGTTTCTAAGCTAGAACACATTTAATGTACATTGGTTTATGGGCTAGTGACGAAACGAATGTGTCTTACGCACCCAGCTTCTTTGACTTTTTATTCTAGCCCAACCTAGCTTTCTGCTTACAACCTCTATGTTCGGGTTGTCTTTCTCACATAAAACTTTCCCGTTTAACGCGCCTTTCTCCGAATTTTGTCGTGAGTGCAGTAGTGCGAGGGACTTAAAGTCTGTCAGAGAGAAGAATGGATTGATTTTACACACGGGCTAAAATGCCACACATCTACACTAATCGAGGATGTGCGGGTATAGTGCACGTTCACAACTTCTGCGATAGTAGTGTTCCTGCAGCTGTCGAAGACTACCGTCGGTGCTTCCCGACACGTCTAATTCCTTATTGTAGAGTGGCTACTTTAGTTTTGAGCACACTGTGCGCAACAGTTGTTCTTCCAAGTTCCCATTTTTCTTAGTAGCGTAGTTCAACAACCTTTGCAGGAACAGTAACACAATGTGGAAATGGTGCACCGTAGTCCTACTACAAGCACACAGCGACTTTCTACACGTATCAATACCCCACCATCACTTGTATGGCGAACATTACATGCGGAACACTAGAACACCTTTTACACAGACCTACGAATGTCCATAATCATCACGCTGATGACAGTGCCTCACGACTTGAATTTTGTCTCCTGTTATATAACAATCGTCTATTGCTTCTGTTAACACTATTCACTGACTTTGCCGCGTCTACATGGAATGGAGTCAACAACACACCTAATAACTAACGAAGGGCGCAGGAAGATTCGAACGCTACAATGGAAATCAGTTTCCAATTTCGTATTTCGGTCAGTGTTTGGCGCGGCATAATGACTCTAGCCTTTTACGCGCGTGAATGATGGGACAGAAGAACGGGCATTTTTGGAAAGTTTCTTGTTGTAAACTTTGGCCACTCGGACTTAAATGTACTCGTACTTTCGTCATGACGGAGCCCCTGCACCTTTTAGCAGACGTCTAAGGGAACCTCTCTCTCCACCGCTCTTACCCTATTCACTGGACTGGGCGTGGGATACAACTAACTGGCCACCAAGATCGACAGATCTTATGCCACTGCATTTTTCTTAACAGGCTTGGATAAAGTCTGACGTGTGCAACTGAAAAGTAGACAAGCGAGATGAATTACATGGTTTCATCATGGACGTTGCTGTCCCCATTAGGGAACGTGCAGAACCACTGAGGGAAGCACTACAACATATTCTCCCAAGAGTGTATAAATGTACTGAAGTTGATAGTGAGACATCCGAACATTTATTGGAAACTGTACGACAGCTGTAATGTGTTCGACAATCCTTAGTGGTGCGTAAAACGCATGTTTATCAACTGTTGTGCATGTTTACATGTGTAAGGCTGAGAGTGTATTGCACAATACAGAAAATGAATAGCAACGCACATTAAATGGGTTCTAGCTCGGAAACTATTCGTAACAGGGCATATGTCCATATGACGTTTTTGGCTTCAAATGTCCTATTTTTGAATACTGACCGTCCTTTCTGGGACATCCAATATAAAAAATGTAGATGACGTTACTCCTTGTTAGTAAGTGCGGCTGCGCTGAAAAGCTAGTTATTGTGTCTTTATCCCTATTCCAGGTTCGTTGCATACAGTCTTATGGTGTAGCAGGTTTCATCCCCAGCAGTGTGCTAAGTGTGCCACAAAAGTAATAATACTGGTTTCACTTCTTACGTGCTACAGGTTCTGTGCATACTGCCTTATGGTGTTGCAATTTTCATAGCCAGGATTGTAGTAAATGAGTCAGAAAAGTAATGATACCTAACAACACTGCGAGAGATCTGGCAACGCTGTGTTGTTATTCTTGTGTAGGCCAGTGTGTTCATTCCTTCCAGATGCTCTGCCGAGATTAAGTTCCGTACAGCCATCAAGTGATCTTTTAGAGCGCAATCAGTGAAGCTGTGTTTTTGCTGTCTGCTACGAAAATGAAACAGCAGAATCAGGAGCAAAGTTACACCATCAAGTTTTGTGTTACACTTGAAGAATCCCCGAGTGTGAAAAGTTGAAACAAGCCAATGAGAATGTTTCTTATCAAGAGCACAAGTTTTTCGCTCTTTGGAAGGCAGAGAGCACTTTGAAGATGAAACTCGCTCACGGAGACCAAGTTAAATAACTGACGAAAAAGGCGAACATGTGGGTGTTGTTGTGAGATCAGATCGATGTTTAACAATAAGGATGATGGATGACCTGTTAAACTTAAACAGTTACACATTACATCAAGTCTGACTGAAGTTTAGCACATGCGAAAGATTTATGCCAAAACAGTGCCAAAAATCCTCATAACTGAGAAGAAGGACAGTGGAAGAAACGTATGAGTTGAACCTTTCGAGAGAATTGCCAGTGCCCACTAATGGTTCAGTCGTAAATACAGATGGTGAATTATGAATTTTTGAGTTTGAGCCTGACACAAGGCAACAACTAGAGTGTTGGCACATTGAGACATCTGCTAGACCGAGAAAAGCTCGAATGAGGAACTCAAAGATCAAAATAATGCTGATCTGCTTTTTTGATAGTAGGGGTCTCGAGCATAAAGAATTCGTTACCCGAGGACAAACAGTCAACCAAGTGTTTTACAAAGATGTCCTTGTAAGACGCAGGAAAAGGGCGAATCGAGTGAGAGCGGACATTGCAGACAAGTGGTTGCTGCATCATGACAACGCTCCATGTCACAGGGCCACTTCCATCATGAAATTTTTTACCCCAAAAGGTATTCCTGTTGTTCTACAGTCTCCCTATCCACCTGATCTGAGATCTTGTGAATTTTTTTCAGAAATTGGAAACTTTCTTAAAAGGGCGTGAATTTCGGACCCTGAAGAACATAAAAACAATGTGATCCACATGCTAAAGCCATTACCATCTGAAGCCTTTCAGCGCTGCTACTAAAACAGGGAACAATGTCTACGCCGGTGTATAGCTGCCGAAGGGAACTACTTTGAAGAGTACCATATTGTTTTTTGAAAAATAAATAAATAAATAATCAATTTGGTCGATAAACAAATCAGTCCAGCACTTTTCTCAGGCACCTCCGAAGAAGAGCTACTCCAGGCATCAAGCTCTTGGCGACAGGCGCGTCAGCAAACTGTTGGTATCTGCGTACACGTGTCGGGCGCTTTGGTCGAGCACAGTGGCGGGGACGCCGCGACGCGGGGGCAGTTTGTAACAATTACCGGCGCGGGGGCGGCAGTGGTGGCGACGGGCAGTCCGGCGCCAGGGGCGCCGTCCATCCCCAACCCCACACCGCGCCTTCTCCTATGCCGGCGGGGAGCCGCTAATGAACACGCAGCGGGGTGCAGCCCCTGAAGGGGTGTGCCGACTCCGATAGGAAAAACGCAGCGCTAGTACTTCGATTCATTACAGCACTTCGACGCGAAAGCTTGCGGCCAGTGACAATTCCCCTCTCAAAGACTACACAGATAAACCGTCATTTGTGGTAGCTGTAAAAAACGAGAATACGTATGACAGATATAATGTTTCTATAATAGTCTAAAGAGGCTTAGTGGTGAGAAAATACAGAGGGAGTCTCGTAGAATTCGATCATTGGCCCACTACACTTCACGCTTTATTTTACTGACCTGCCATGTAATGTGAATCAGAAGGCCGAATTAGTCCTTTTTACAGTTGGTACAGGATTATTGTGAAGCCGAACAAAGAAACATCAAGAGAGAAGGTAGTAAATTAAGTAATACATGAAATGTGTTTTCATTTGCGAATATGGACAACCATCAGTTGTATAATGGAGTGAAGACAATGTAGACCAGAACCAAACTTTCATATGTTGTCAACCATGTGTCTACAGCCTGCATAATATTCATAGTGTATATTCCTTTATAGGGCAGACATTTTAACTGAAAATCGCTTTGACTGTTGCCGGCGGATAGATACGGTATTGCAGTGCCCGTGGTATTCAGAAGTACGATGAAATGTGCCTCCAGATATGAATGCATCTCCGAATGAGTGTACGAGTGTAAGCTGTAGACACATGGTTGACGATATATGAAAGTTTGAGTCTCATAATGGGACTTTTCCGGGTAGCTTAATGGTAAGGCGACCGTTCTCGAAAAGCGGGAAATCGGGATTCGAGTTCCGGTCGGGGACAAATTTTCATCGTCGTCATTCAATTACACAGCTGATGGTTGACCATATTTGCAAATACGAATACATTTCCTATATTTCATAACGGCTATAGTCACCGCGGTGCATGTTCTTTCGGACGTGCGTGAATGTCCTGGTGGAGCATTCCTTCGTACTTCCGAACAGCACAGGAACTGCAATATTGTATCGAATAAACTATTTCTGAAATTTACTGAATGAGTTTGCACAAAAGGATCATTTTTAATCTTTGTAAAAAATTCATACACCCTCATGCTGTCAGAAATATCCCTCCTTCCACTAACGAAGTGGATTACACCAGCAAGAAATAATAAACAGGTTGGAAAATTGTAAGCTCTTAGTTGCGCATATTAATGAAAAATTAAACTGTTAAAACCATATAGAAGACCTGTTGAGGGTTTGACTACTTTTGCTATAACAATAACAGCCAATTTTTAGATATAATAGTAGTAAATTAACTTATTTTGCATATTTTCAGTAACTGATGTCTTACGGGATAATATTCTGAGATATCTCCTCGCTTAGGAAATACTAATCATGGCACAAAAGTAAGTCATTAGAATTATGTGTGGAGCTCACACAGATACACGTGTGCTGCTTAAGCAGCTAGGAATATTAACGCTTCCAGAGCCTCTGATTACATTTGTGTACATTAACTTCTGTGTGCCTTAGCTGCAACAGGAGTATTTTATTTCAAAGGGGTATCTGAGGTACGCATTTGTGAATGTTCAACCATTTCACCGTGCGTAAGTGCTGCCAACTGTTACGCATCACCATGAAAATATCGGAAAGTCTATGTAGAAGTGTGCAGCAGCGCATGACCACCAAAATACACGTATGTGGTTGGTTTGTTATATTCCACTGCATAGCTAGATCCTGTTATTGTTATAGTGCATGATAATTATTGAATTATCATTTTATTGTTTAGTACAATAGAAAATATATCGAAATTAGTTATTTTAGTCCATAAAATTAAATCAACTGTATAAATTATGTTTTGAATACGGGTACATATTTTTGTATAAATCTTGCATTTAAAATCATTAAAAATCACCTAAGATCATTATGATATAAAGAAAATTTCTCCATCCTCCAGAAAAAAAATCAGGTCTGATAGGGTTAAGCAACTAAGCATTGAGCCATAAATTCTTGACATATATGGTAATATGAAGGCAGCATTAGTTGGCTTGGTCTTCACCTAATTATTCTAGATAATGACTATCCGCAGTTAAATGTTAAACGCATTTTAAGTCAATTATTTATGTAAAAGGCTATAAAAAATGATACCAAATAGCTACGGAACTAGCGGGAAGCAAAACTAAAGTATGAAAGAGATGTGAGTAGCGAGGAGAAGAACGTTCTTCCTTTGAGATGATCATATTGTACTTTGTAAGTTTATCATTATTCTTTTAGAATGTAAAACCGAATGTAAGTAAGTTTATTAGTTTTGCTAATAAATTGCGTAATACTGTACTGTTCCTGTAACTAGAAGTCACAGAATAACTATGATGATTGTCGTATTATGCTAATATTAGGTGTATATACACAGATAACCTTAGTTTGGAGTGGTAGTCATTGCTTCACTGTTTAACATTGATTCAGTTGTGTTTGACGTATCAGAACGTGTTTCGGAGCCGGAAACAGCGTATCAATGGTGACATTCGCTGATGACATTGCGACCCTCACTGCCATTGAAGAAGAATTACGGGATCTGTTGAACGAAATGAACAGGTTGTTGAGTAAATGATATGGATTGAGAACAAACCCAAACGTAATGAGAAGTAGCGAAACTGAGAATCTAGAGGAACGTAACATCAAAATTGGTGATTACGAGTAAACTGGTACCGTGGAAGCAAAATAGGCTACGGCAGGCGAAGCAAGGAGGACGTAAATGGCAGACTAGCACAGGCAAGGAGGAAATTTCTGGCCCAGACATGTCTACTAGTGTAAAATACATGCATTAATCTGAGGAATAAATTTCTGAGAATTTACGTTTGAAGCACAGCATCATCAAGGGCAGTGGGAAAACCGGAACGGAACAAATCCGATTTTGTTTTGTTTTCTTTGAGTCATCAGTCTTCTGACTGGCATTATGCGGCCCACCACGAATTCTTCTGCTGTGTCAACCTCTTCACCCCTGAATAGGACTTGCAACCTACGTCCTCAGTTATATGCTGGATGTATTGCAGTCTCTGTCTTTCTCTACAGTTTCTGCCTTCTACAGCTCCCTCTAGTACCATAGCTCCCTCTAATACCACGGTAGTCATTCCCTGATGTCTTAACAGAAGTCCTATAATCCTGTCCCTTTTCCTCCGATTCTGCGCAGAACCTGCTTATCCCTCACCATATCAGTCTACCTAATTTTCAATATTCGTCTATAGCACCACATCTCAAATGCTCCGATTCTCTTATCTTCTTATTTTCCCACAGGCCATCTTTCACTAACATACAATCACGTGCTCCAAATGTACATTCTCAGAAATTTCTTCCTCGAATTGAGGCCCATGTTTGATACCAATAGACTTATCTTGGCAATTAATGCTATTTTTTACAATGCTAGTCTGCTTTTTATGTCATCCTTGCTCCGTCGCTCACTGTTTATTTTCCTGCCTAGAGTTCCATAGTTTCATCTGCTTCATTGTCATCAATCCTGATGTTAAGTTTATCGCTGTTCTCATTTCTGATACTTCTCATTACTTTCGTCTTTCTTCGATTTACCCTCAGTGCATAATCTGTACTCATTAGACTGTTCATTCCATTCAGTAAATCATGTAATTCTTCTTAACTTTCACTCAGGATCGCAATGCCATCAGGCGAATCGTACTATTAATATCCTTTCACCTTGAATTTTAATTCCACTCCAGAACGTTTCTTTTATTTCAATCATTGCTTCTACGCTGTACAGATTGAACAGTAGAGGCGAAAGACTACATCCCTGTCTTCTTTTTTTTTTTTTTTTCTAGTCATCAGATTTCTGACTGGTCTGATGCCGCCCGCCACGAATTCCTGTCCTGTGCCAACGTTTTCATCCCAGAGGAGCAGCCGGCCGCTGTGGCCGAGCGGTTCTAGGCGCTACAGTCTGGAACCGCGCGACCGCTACGGTCGCAGGTTCGAATCCTCGGGCATCGATGTGTGTGATGTCCTTAGGTTAGTTAGGTTTAAGTAGTTCTAAGTTCTAGGAGACTGATGACCTCAGATGTTAACTCCCATAGTGCTCAGAGCCATTTTCTTGAACCCAGAGCAGCACTTGCAACTAACATCCTCAAATTATTTGCTGGATGTATTCCAATCTCTGTCTTCCTCTACAGCTTTCACCCTCTACAGCTCCCTCTGACGTGTTAACAGATGTCCTATCATCCTGTCCCTTCTCTTTGTCAGTATTTTCCACATATTTCTTTCCTCTCCTATTCTGCGCACAACCTCCTCATTCCTTATCTTGTCAGTCCACCTAATTTTCAACATTCGCCTGTCGCACCACATCGCAGATGCCTCTATTCTCTTCTGTTGCAGTTTTCGCACATTCCGTGTTTCTCTATCATTAAACTCTGTACTCCAAACGTGCATTCTCAGAATTTTTTTCCTCGGATTAAGGCTTCTGTCTAGTAGACTTCTCTTGGCCAGGAATGCCCTTTTTGCCAGAGGTAGTCTGCTTTTTATGTCCTCCTTTCTCCATCCGTCACTGGTTACTTTGCTGCCTAGATAGCAGTATTCCTTAACTTCATCTACTTCGTGACCATCAATCCTGATGTTAAGTTTCTCGCTGTACTCATTCCTATTCCTCCTAATTACTCTCGTCCTTCCCCGAATTCCGTGCTCAGACTGTTCATTTCATTCAGCAGATCATCTAATTTTTTTTCACTTTCACTCAGGATAGCAATCTCATCAGCGAATCATATCATTGTATTATTTCACCTTGAATTTTAATACCACTCTTGGACCTTTCTTTTATTTCTATCATTGCTTCTTCGCTGCCACGATTAAACAATAGGGTCAAAGTCTACATCCCTGTCTTACACATCTTTTAATCCGAGTACTGGGTACTCGACCGCCCAATCTTATTAATTATTCCCTTTTATCTTGATTTTTTCTTCAGTCTTCCTTTCCATTATCAACCGCATCGTGAGAATTGCCTCTCTAATGCCTTTACCTTTCCTATCATCTAATACATCCTCAATTTTCATTTCCATCCTTGTTGTAAGCATCTTGGATGCATGAGCTGGTAAGCTGATTGTGCGATAATTCTCGCTCTTGTCAGCTCATGCAGTTATCGGAACTGTGTGGATGAGATTTTTCCGGAAGTCCTACGGTATGTCGCCAGACTCATACATGTTATACACCTATGTGAATAGTCGTTTTTTTTTCACTTACCACAATTATTTTAGAAATACTAATGGAATGTTATCCACCCCTTCTTTCACTCCATACCCCAACTAAATACGAAAGTCGTGATATTCGCGCCCCCTAGACCTTTTAACACTTAGATGCCGGAGCCCATGGCACACACACCAATCTGCCAGTTACGCTACTATCAATAAACTAACGTATGATGTGTTACCTATCAGGCGGGCATGACGAACTGCTATGAATACACTTTGTATCACTATTCAGCAAGAGAGATTTCTGAACAAAAGAAAAATCACATAATTTTTGATTAAACTGGCGTAAAATCATTTTATGTGATCTCTCGTTTTCTTGAAAAAGAATGCACATAATCCTCTTTCAAAATTAATAGCTGAGGTACTAAACTAGTACCCCATGGCGTCTAAATGCGACCTCCGTCATATGGTGAAAAACAGCTAAAGCAGCGCTGCCAGATGAAGGGAAGCATGAATACGTGTGCTGACGCACAGTGAGAAAGATAATTCTCAGTGCTGGAGCGTACGTGTTAAATTGTATGAAAGTTTTGATACTGAGTTACTTAACGATTTTCTCTGAATTTGTGTCATAACTTTAGCCTGTGGCCCCATTAATAAAAGTTCCGCTATGCCAGAGAAGTTGCCCAGCCGTGAATACCTACATTGCTGCTACCCGCGTGAAGCTGGGGCGGGTCGCTAGTTCTGCATAAAGCGTGACTACTTTACGTCTTGTATGTGAGGGTTATGACGACAGTCCGCTTGCACCATGCCAACTGCATCCAACGACGCTATAAACACCATTGTTTGGAAGTTTCTCGTATAGATTCAGACGTTAACTACGATTAATCAGATTCATGCATATCTATTAACTATCTGCTGTGTCCATTACAAATACACTGTGCGAAGTATGTCTTTGATCTTCTATGTCATCTAGCTATGTCAGATAGCGTTACTGTATGATTTCATTAGTCTGTACTTAGTACATGAGAGGGCATTTCAATTCAGGGTACTGTTTTACCTTTGCAGGTAATCGGTTTTTAAGAGTAGACAATGAGTTTACAAGGTAAATCACTTAAAGCCTGAACGTTGATGGTCAAAAGGGGAGTGTCACAGCAGTTTAACCAGAATGACATTTTAGTGTCTTACCCACCAAGTGTGTCACTCAAGGTGCCCAATAGTATGACCAAAGTTCAGTCATACATAATTAAATTAAGGTTCAGTATTTTTTAAAACTATGAATCAGTTGTCTATTGGAATAGATGAAATGAAAATTTTATACATATATCACGGCTAGAGGTATATAAATATTAAATAACTGGAGAGAGCGTTGTACCTTGGAACACTTCTAAGCCTTACGTCTCCAGCTAGTCCCATAATAGAAGTTTATCACAATATCCTCTTCCATTTTTGAGTGATAGTATCACTTTATTTGAGCTTGAGTTTTTAATGAAATTACAAAAATTACTAGTTTGTTTCTGTGGCCATAATCCTCCGCAAGCACAGAAATATTCGTTTTGTAAATAAAACTGAATTTTTCTTGCTAAAATGTATTTTATTTGTTTCAGGCACAGTTCAACTTTTACTTTAAGTCATCTTCAATCTGTTCACGACTTGTTTTTTAGGTAAATTAGTGATTACTTAGAGTTAATTGGTTTTTGACTGACATTTGCCTTTCGCCCTGACACATGCTCGATGTCGCACTATGACATCCCTTAAGCAACATAAGGACGGTTTAATGTTACCAACCTTTTCCTTCACGATTTTCACATTCTTTCCACTAATTGCTATGGAGCGCTATTAGTGCTCTGTCACTAGTTGTTGATATTTTACCGAAAACTATGATTCAGAGTCATAACTACTATGTGTTTACGTTATGTCTCTTTCTGTTTGCTTTTTTTACACACATGTTGGCAGCTGTGTGTATGCTGAAAGCTAACGTCTGTTTATTTCTATTCTCTTTGTGTATGCGCGCGCGCGTACGTGTGTGTGTGTGTGTGTGTGTGTATGTGTGTGTGTGTGTGTGTGTGTGTGTGCGTGCGAACAGTTGCCAGAGAGTGGTTGAAAGTTTTGGTGTTGAGCTGATTTGAGTTTTCGTTTGAATGTTTTGTGGAGGGGCTCGTGGAAGAGTGAGTGGAAAGGGGCTGCGTGGTATTCTTTGTCATGTGTTCTTGCTCATCCAACTGGGTTTTCTTTTCTGCTTTGGTCTTTTGTATGTGGTATTTTCTTGCAAAGTTAGGATGTTTTTTTGTCGATTCTAATTATTTTCATGTCCTCTGCTCTAGAGGTTGGTTTGTGATTATGTTCTCTTGCGTGTTCTGCAAATGTGGAGTGGTTTCCCCACTACTTACAGGCTCCTGTGTGTGTTCTTTACATCTGACATCAAACCTTATGCTTGTTTGTCCTATGTAGCTGCCTTCACAAGTGTTACACTGCAAATGACATATACATGATTTCTGGTATATGTCTATGTTTTTTTTTTTTAAGTTTTGGGGTGTATTATTCGATAGAATTGTCTGATGCATATGTTGTGTTTATGCCCACTCTTTTGAAAATGTTGGTGACTTTATGTGTGAGTTTGTGTTTATATGTCACTGTTTACCATCTTGTAACTTCTCTTGCACTTACCTGATTATTCTGTGAAATTGCTATGTTAGTGATTGCTCTTGATAGTGTTTCGTTCTGTTGTTATCCGTGGTTCTGAGGTTTCTGCTTTTATTTTTCTTTTAATTATAGTGCTTAGCTTTGTGACTACGATTATATTGTAACCATTGCTTTTTATTATCTACGTTATTATGTGATAGACTCTACTTAGCGCCACTCAACAAAGAGGACTACGAAGACGACAGTGCGTTGTTTGTCATGTGTACTTGATCATTCAGCAGAAGACTAATAGTGCTCCACAGCAATTAGCATAGAGAACATGGCTAAGAAAAATGTTCGTAACATAAAATGTGCTTATATTTCATAGGTGAAGTTATACTGCGACCTCTAGCACGTGACCAAATGAGAGGAAACGCAGATACCAACCAGAAACTCGAATAACTGTAAATAGTCAATTCAAGACGTTAACTGTTTTATACTCTACAAACATCCCGTCTAAAAACGAATACATATCATTCTACACTAAAGCGCCAAAAAGACTGGTATAGGCATGAGTATTTAAGTACAGAGATATGTAAACAGGCAGAATACAGCGCTGCGGTCGGCAACGCCTGTATGAGACACCAAGTGTCTGGCGCAGTTGTTAGATCGGTTAATGCTACTACAATGGCAGCTTATCAAGATTTAATTGAGTTTGAACGTGGTGTTACAGTCAGCGCACAAGCGATGGGATACTGCATCGCCGAGGTAGCGATGAAGTGGGCATTTTCTCGTACAACCATTTCACGAGTGTACCGTGAATATCAGGAATCCGGTAACACATCATGTCTCCGACATCGCTGCGACCTGAAAAAGATCCTGCAAGAACGGGACCAATGACTGAAGAGAACCGGTCAGCATGACAGAACTGCAACCCTTCCGAAAATTGCTGCACCCGCGTAGCCTTGATGACTGCGCGACACAAAGCTTTACGCCCCGCCTGAACCGTCAATACCGATATCAGACTCTTGATGACTAGAAACATGCTGCCTGGTCGGACGAGTCTCGTTTCAAATTGCATCGAGTGGACGGACGTGTACGGGTATGCAGAGAACTTCGTGAATCCATGGACCCTGCAAGTCAGCAGGGGACTGTTCAAGTTGGTGGAGGCTCTGTAATGGTGTGAGAAGTGTGCAGTTGGAGTGATATAAGACTCCTGATACGTCTAGATATGGCTCTGACAGGTAAAATGCACCTAAGCATCCCGTCTGATCATCTGCATCCATTCATGTTCATTGTCGATCCATTGTGCATTCCAACGGACTTGGGCAATTCCAACAGGACAATGCCACACCAACACATCCATAATTGCTGCAGAGAGGCTCCAGGAACACTCTTCTATGTTTAAACACTTCCTGCTGGCACCAAACTCCCCAGGCATGAATATTATTGAGCACATCCTGGAAGGCTTGCAAAGTACTATTCAGAATAGACCCCCACCCCCTCATACTCTTACAGATTTATGGACAGTCATGCAGGATTCATGGTGTCAGTTCCTTCCAGAACTACTTCAGACGTTAGTGGAGTCCATGCCACGTCGTGATTTGGCATTTCTGCATGCTCTCGGGAGCCCTACATGGTACTAGGCAGGTGTACCAGTTTCTTTGGCTCTTCAGTGTAGATTCCACTGAGGATACCTTAAAGTAAAAGACGAAACGCCTATGGAACAAATAAAATATATTTCAGCAATAAATAGGCCGTTTTTATTTACAGAACGAATATTACAGAAATTACTAAAGAGAAGTAGGTTTCTTCGCAATGGGGGAAATTGTTTCAAGTTTCAACATTCTCATGTACCTAGGCACCAATATTCTTCTGAATACAGATCCGTTCTGCAATTTCTTTTGGATGAGGTGTCGATCTTCTCGAGGGGTGGTCTTTGTGATGCTATGTGACCCATCTCAATGTGTTCTGTGGCCTTTTATGAACCATTCAGCACACACCCGTTGCACTGCTGAAACACTTCATTCCACATGAGCAGAAATTTCCTGGATGGATGCATCACATGCTCTCATGGTCTCTTTCAAACGCACTGATTTGACGGTATTGTTCTCCCGTCCTTATGTGGGGCTTCCTGCACATCTGCTCAAGTCACACTCATCCATTACTTTCAATTTGCAGTGACGACGAGAGCCATAGGCACATTTTACCAGTAGGTGGCGTTGCACTGCAATATCGATGTTGACCTTGAACCTGCGGGCCAACATGATTCAATTGCTTATCTTTTCTGCAGATCATCATATCAGCGCACACTCCGCTGCAGAGTGAAAATCTCATTCTGTTCTTTTTTTTTATGAACATGAGGGGAAAGAGGAGGAGATGAATAAAGGGAGGGGGACTAGGAGATGTATGGACAACTCCTGCCCAGAAACATTTAGTTTCACCTGAGTGCTCCGGTAGTTAGATTTTCGAATATCTACGTATTATTAGACACAGTTCCTGCGATTTCGTCAGGGTCTACTGTAGAGTTGCGCAGCACGTGCCAATAGTCCGTTTATCTTGAAAGGGTACAGTACCGCCCGAGATTGAAAATAGGTACAACATACTTCATTATTTTTGTCAGAACAACACATTTTTTGTAAAATAACTCAATTTCAATTAATACAGCGAGGCCGGATACCAGTGTGGGAAAGAATGACAATTTATTTATTTAATTGATCACATGTGCACTCCCACAAAGTAAATCCCTACATCCAGTTTGGTGAGATCCGTGAAATGAATGAATGTATGGTCGTCTGCTAACCGCAGATAGTGAATGTAAATATATGATCATCTTTGAGACGATCCTTTGGCCACCTTTGGTGGGACCAAAGAGATGAAATTTACCAGAGCTCTGAGCGCCTGAAATGTGGCTGACCAATACGATAGCAAGGTGCTTCCCCCGCCTCGACAGAGATGGGAGAGGACCTAGAGAACGGCCATGTTTTAGCACTCTGCCGCTGGATCTTGTGCTGTTAAGACCTGTATTAGTTGTGCTCCGTAATGACGAAAGAGTGGAGACATGGTATGCATGTGGGATATTTAAGAGTAGTTTGAAATAATAATTTCTCTGAAACTTCCTGGCAGATTAAAACTGTGTGCCCGACCGAGACTCGAACTCGGGACCTTTGCCTTTCGCGGGCAAGTGCTCTACCAACTGAGCTACCGAAGCACGACTCACGCCCGGTACTCACAGCTTTACTTCTGCCAGTACCTCGTCTCCTACCTTCCAAACTTTACAGACACACAGTTTTAATCTGCCAGGAAGTTTCATATCAGCGAACACTCCGCTGCAGAGTGAAAATCTCATTCTGGAATAATTTCTCTATTTCAGGAACTTTCGTGGGGAGAATTAAATGTCAGGCAGGTAATATTAAAGGGATTGTAGTAATCTTTGGAAGTGACCAACGGTCACAATGAAACCACGTGTAGCAATAAGTTGAAATACTTCCGTGTGCTTAAGTTAAGCTGAATTACTAGCGTGTGTACAATAAGTTGAAATATTTAAGAAATAGCGTGTGTACCATAAGTTGAAATATTTAAGAAATGGCGTGTGCAGGACTTGAAATTAGAGACGAGTACTTCCACGTGGTGAGTACTGTGTGAGTCTCAATCTGTGTATGAGACAAAGAGAAGTACTCGTCCATGGTATCACTTGAGGACTCGCGTGTGTGATGTTCTTAATATTACTTTGCGTGATATGATTCCGTGTGACGCTTGATTCAAACTCTGAGAGAGAAGCAAGGTGAGTCGGCCGTCTATCCAGCAACGCCACTTGGCTTGCATTGCACAGGAAGACGTGCAAATATCTCCAGAGTTCATAGTAGGAAAGTAGAATTACAAAGTGGGGCAGTGTCGTGTTAAACTGGGATAAATATTAATTGAAGTGGGAAAGCTGAAAGTGATAATGTTGTGACTATTCTCTGTGTAGTATTTCATGTTGTAGTGTGGTGTATGTCATGTAATTTGGTTATGTGTGGTTTGCATGGGAGAGTAGCGAGGTAGTTTCAAAAGATTAGTGGGTTATGCTTGTTCCTTCGGTACCGCTCGGTCTGGAGGAAGGTTTAGTGATGATGATTGTGAGAGTCGAAGCGTGAGGTATAATAAAAGATCCACCATCCTATCCAGAAAGTGCACTGTAGCGTTAAAAGTAATTACGAGACCATAATATAGAGATTCACCATTGTAAAGCCATGCCCACTGGGCGGAATTTCTCATGTGTTATTGTTGTAGGTTATAGAATTTGTGTGTTTAGGTTAGAGAATTTGTCGGAATAAATAAGATAGTGAAAAGAAAAAGATTGGCGGACTTTTCCTTCGAATTGTATGTTGTCATAATGTCCCGAATTTATAATGTGTGCGCTATTCATATTCAGTGCGGTGGCCACGTGTTGAAAAAAGCCGTTAAATAAAAGACAAAAAGAAAATGTGGTATTGCCAGTGCGTAGTGTACAGTCAGAGTTCTGTAAATTACTGATAGTCAGATGCGTGTTTCCGTTGCGTATTAATCATATAGGAGGATAACTGGTAACTTAAGTGTGAGTACTAGAGTTCATGTTACTCGATAAATAAGAATGAATCCACTCGCTTGGCAGACCACTCATCTTGCAGGCCTGACTGCTTGATGCCACAGTATGAGCAAGGCATGTGGGTGCCTCTCAATCTGCATAGTTTAGTTAGTATGGACAGGGACTGCCATTGTTGTGTGCGGATGCGAGCCAAGTTGGTGACACTTTGTTTCAGCTTCAGGCTGTGATGGCTTCGGTTACACAGCTTGAGGCTTCAGAGGATAGGCACCACTGTCGTGGGCCGGCCATGGGGATCCAACGGACGTCCAGCACGTCCGAGTCCTCCGATTGGTCCTCACCGGTGGCCAGACCAGTTACTGCTCGCACTGAGGTTGACACCTCACCTGTGGTCGAATGGCATGTCGTCCCAGGGCGAAGCAGGTGGCGAAAGACTTCCCAGGCAGCCTCACGCACGGCCTCCCCGGGTTGTCTGACCAACAGGTTCCAGGTTCTGTCTGTGGCTGACATTGTCACTGAGAGAGATGCTGTCGCCTGTCCCGTTTAGAGGAAACCACTCAGCCTGCAAGATATGGGCAACCACAGACGGTGGGAGTATTGGCAGTTGGGAGCTACAACGTTAGGCGCGTTATGGGGCCCTTTAGGGTCTTGGCTGACAAGAGGTGAAAGAAAACCTATGTGCACTCCGTGTGCATACCGGATGGAGTCATTCCAGATGTGGAAAGGGGCCTCCCAGATACCATGAAGACCACAGGGTGCAGCCAGCTGCAGGTGGTTGCTCACGTCGGCACCAATGATGTGTGTCACTTTGGATCAGAAGAGATTATCTCTGGTTTCGAGCGGCTAACGGAAGTGGTAAAGGCTGCCAGTCTTGCTTGCAGGATGAAAGTAGAGGTGACCATTTGCAGCATAGTCGACAGGACCGATTGCGGACCTCTGGTACAGAGCCGAGTGGAGCGTCTGAATCAGGGGCTCAGACGGTTCTGCGACCGTGTAGGCTGCAGATTCCTCGACTAGCGCCAAAGGGTGGTTGGGTTTCGGGTTCCGCTGAATAGGTCAGGTGCCCACTATACGCAGGATGTAGCTACACTGGTAGCAGGGGCTGTGTGGCGTGGACTGGGTGGTTTTATAGGTTAGAGGGCCTCGGGAAAACACAAGAAGGGTTTCAGTCACAAAGGGTGCAGACTAAACACGGGAAGAACGTAGGTATAGGAACCATTGGTATAACAGTTGTAAATTGTCGTAGCTGTGTTGGGAAAGTACCAGAGCTCCAAGCGCTAATAGAAAGCACTGATGCTCAAATCGTTATAGGCACTGAAAGCTGGCTACAGCCGGATGTAAGCTCAGCCGAAATTTTTGCGAAGAACCTAACGGTGTTCCGAAAGGATATGCTAAACACGGTTGGCGTTGGCGTGTTTGTTGTTGTCAGAAGTAGTTTAACTTGTCGCTAAATTGAAGTAGATACTTCCTGTGACTTAGTATGGGCAGAGGCCACTGTTGGCAACCAGAATAAAATAATAATAGAATCCTTTTACCGACCTCCCAACTCAGATGATACAGCAGCTGAAAGGTTCAAAGAAAACTTGAGTTTGATTTCAAACACGTACCTGACACATACGATAATAGTTGGCGAAAATACATGTTTTATTCCGGAGGTACGCATAAAATATCATCCGAAATTGTGCTAAACGCATTCTCTGAAAATTATTTCGAGCAGTTAGTTCATGATCGCACGCGAATAAACGGTTGTGAAAACACACTTGACCTCTTAGCAACAAATAATACTGAGTTAATAACGAGCATCAAAAACGATACAGGGATTAGTGAACACAGGGTTGTCGTATCGAAACTGATTATTCCAATCCCAAAATCCTGCAAAGTATACCTATTCAAAAAATCAGATGAAAACTCACTTGACGCCTTCCTGAGGGACAATCTCCTCTCATTCCAAATTTGTAATATAAGTGTAGACCAGATGTGGCTTGAATTCAGTGAAATAGTGTGGGCAGCAATTGAGAGATTTATATCAAATAAATTAACCAACGACGGAGCTGATCTTCCTTGGTACACTGAACGGGTTAGAACACTCTTGCAGAAACAACGAAACAAACATTCCAAATTTAAACATGCGCAAAATCCCCAAGATTGACGATCTTTTACAGAAGCTCGAAATTTAGAGCGCACTTCAATACGTGATGCTTATAACAGTTTCCACAACGAAACGTTGTCTCCAAGCCTGGCAGAAGATCCAAAGAGATTCTGGTCGTATGTGAAGTCTGTTAATGCCAAGAAACAATCAATGCCTTCTCTGCGCGACAGGAATGGAGATACAGTACTATTGAAGACAGTGCTGCGAAAGCAGAACTACTACGCACAGCCTTCACAAAAGAAAACGCAGTAAATATTCCAGAATTCGCATAGAGAACAGCTGCCAACATGAGAAACGTAGAAGTAAATATCCTAGGAGTAGTGAAGCAACTTAAATCACTTAACAAAAGCAAGTCTTCTGGTCCAGACTGTGTACCAATTAGGTTCCTTTCGGAGTATGCTGATGCATTAGCACCATACTTAACAATCATATACAACCGTTCGTTCGACGAAAGATCCGTACCCAAAGACTGAAGGTTGCACAGGTCACATCAATATTCAAGAAAGGTAGTAGGAGCAAGCCACTAAATTACAAGCTCATATTGTTAACGTCGATATGCAGCAGGATTTTGGAACATATATTGTGTTTAAACATTATGAATCACCTCGAAGAAAACGGTCTATTGACACACAGTCAACAAGCGTGTAGAAAACATCGTTCCTGTGAAACACAACTAGCTCTTTATTCACATGAAGTGTTGAGTGCTATTGACAAGGGATTTCAAATCGATTTCGTATTTCTGGATTTTCGGAATGCTTCTGACACTGTACCAAACAAGCGGCTTTTAGTGAAATTGCGTGCTCATGGAATATCGTCTCATTTATGTGACCGGATGTGTGATTTCCTGTCAGAGAGGTCACAGTTCGTAGTAATTGACGGAAAGTCATCGAGTAAAACAGAAGTGATTTCTGGGGTTCCCCAAGGTAGTGTTATAGGCCCTTTGCTGTTCCTGATCTATATAAACGATTTGGGAGACAATCTGAGCAGCCGTTTTAGGTTGTTTGCAAATGACGCTGTCGTTTATCGACTAATAAAATCATCAGAAGATCAAAACTAATTGCAAGACGATGTAGAAGAGATATCTGAATAGTGAAAAAATTGGCAGATGACCCTGAGTAACGTAAAGCGTGAGGTCATCCACATGGGTGCAAAAAGGAATTCGTTAAACTTCGGTTACACGATAAATCAGTCTAATCTAAAAGCCGTAAATTCAACTAAATATCTAGGTATTACAATTACGAACAACTTAAATTGGAAGGAACACATAGGAAATGTTGTGGGGAAGACTAACCAAAGACAGCGTTTTATTGGCAGGTCATTTAGCAAATACAATAAATGTACTAAGGAGATTGCCTGCTCTACGCTTGTCCATCCTCTTTTAGAATACTGCTGCGCGATGTGGGATCCTTACAAGATAGGACTGACTGAGTACATCGAAAAAGTTCATAGAAGGCCAGCACGTTTTGTATTATCGCGAAATATGGGAGAGCGTGTCACCGAAATGATAGAGGATTTGGGCTGGACATCACTAAAAGAAAGGTGTTTTTCGTTGCGACGGAATCTTCTCACAAAATTCCAATCACCAACTATCTCCTCCGAATGCGAAAACATTTTTTTGACACCATCGTACATAGGGAGAAAAAATAAGGGAAATCAGAGCTCGTGTGAAAGATATAGGTATTCGTTCTTTCCGTGCTATACGAGATTGGAATAATAGAGATTTCTGAAAGAGGTTCGATGGTCCCTCTGCCAGGCACTTAAATGTGATTTGCAGTGTATCCATATGTATGTACATGTAGATGTAGAAACATGGCGTGTTTCTCAATACACAATCCTTAAGGTACAACACTCTCCTACCCTACATTAAAAAAGCAGTTTCAGTATCATTCCTGTGCCAGGCAAATTGCTACGAGTTTTTTAAAGATATTCACATAGTGTAATGGATTTTCAGGTTACACAGTATCACAGTGACACCCAAAGCGTACACTGGGATGGTAGTCTAACATTTTCTACTATATTACTGAAAGAAATGTCTTTATTAGCTTCTCTATATACTTCTTAAGGTTTTGAACATCGTTAAATATGCACAGGTTTGAAAATAACAACTATGAATTTTCCTTGAATAAATCGGTGCATAAAATAAACATATAAATAAATCTCGCCCCTTGCCGATAATTTTGCGTGCTATCTAGATTGGTCTATGCATTATTAGAAGTAATATTTTCATTAATTCAGGCTGAATTCATACTTATTAGGGCAATAGGGTGCTGCCGCTGCTAGTTTGAATCCACTATGAGCACCAGAGGAAGTTGTCTGATTTTCGTCTTACAAATTATCTGACCCTTTTTTCTAACAAAATGTGCGTTAACATTGTAACTTATGAACACGTTATTTTGATATCGATTGGTTGGACTAAGTCTACTCATTTAACTGATTACTATATCTGTTCATATTTAATCCAAACTTAAAATCCTGGTGTAAATCAGCCATAGCAGATACAAACTGAAATTTGAAGAATTAGAAGAACTATTAAACTTAATATTCTTCCTCCACTATAAGATGAGCGATAGTTATTCTAGCTGAATATTCGTAACAATTACGATGATGGAAGTTCCTGTGCCGATGAAATGATGCATGCAGATTATTTGACGTGCAGTACTAGTGCTACACACGCTGTGTGACTAAAACTACACCATTCTCGAGAAAATTTGTTTAAGTATTTTCTCACCGATTTCTCGTCGGAAATCTAAATGATGCAAGTTGCTGAACTCGGACGCCTCATAGGAACGTATCAATATCCTCAGTGAACTTCCGTATACTTATTCGTGTAAGTGCTAAAATATTATCCATCTGGCAAGTGTTATTTTGGTACAGTTTGTCGGCACGCTGGAAAGCGAAAGCGCCTTCTCCTGCACTTCCAGAATGTTTCCCCTCCGCGACAACTCTTCGGCTCAATTCCACGGCCAGTAACTTTCTCTGCGGTCCCTGCTCGATAGCCGGATTGCAGCTCCGCGCCTGGTCGGTCCAGCGGGATATCCAGAAAGGCTCAGCCCAATTCTCCCCAACTGACCAGTCCCTAGGGAAGCGTGCAAGGCTGCTGATAGCGCCGCCTCGCTGAAACCCTGGGCTTCTTTGGAGGCTGTGAAGCAGAAATGAGTGAGGGGAAGTGGAAAATACAAATTTCACTTGGATACCATTTCTTTCGTCATACTAACCCAGGAGGGAGAATGCTCGTTAGAAATCTGGAGTCGTTAAAGTAAACAGTCGAAGCTCTTCAAAAAAGTCGACATGTTAGCGGGATTCCTGTAGTAGAGACACATGGTCATTTGTAGTTATGATAATCTAAGGCTGTAAGTGAACCAGTGGAAGCGTGAAAACCGCACTCTCAACATATACGCACACCATACATTTCTCCCCCTCTCCCCACGCTCACCCCTAATAATAAGCCACTCGCGCTTCCGAATGCAGTGAGAGAATGAAGGACGATAACGAAAACGACTGGTTGAAAATATCACAATTTTTCCGACCAGTTCACGACATTTATTGCATAATCTAAAAACATTCCGACTCCTTCTGGGCAGTTTTAGCCGATGCTATCAATGTGCAGTGTCTGTTCTTTTGAATATGTCCGAAGAACAGAAACCACGCGGGATCGACAACTATGATATGCACTGAAGAGCCAAATAAACTGATACATCTGCCTAATATAGTGTGGGTCCCCCTCGAGAAGAAGTGCCACAGCACAATGGCATGGACACGAATAAAATCTGAAGTAGCGCTGGAGGGGATTGACAACATGAATCTCACAGGGCTATCCATAAGTCTGTAAGAGTACGAGAGGATGGAAATCTCTTTTCAATAGCACGTTGCAAGCCATCCAAGATATGCTCAATAATGTTCATTTCTAGGAAGTTCGGTGGTCAGCGGAAGTGTTTAAACTCAGAAGAGTGTTCCTCGAGCCACTCTGCAGAAATTCTGGACGTGTGGGATGTCGCATTGTCCTGCTGGAATTGCCCAAGTCCGTCGGAATGCACAATGGATATGAGAAGATGCAGTTGATCAGACGGGCTGCTTACGTATGTGTCAGATCTCAGAGTCGTATCTAGACGTATCAGGGGTCATATATCACTCCAACTGCAGAAGTCCACACCATTACAGCGCCCCCACCAGGGTGAACAGTCCTCTGCTGACATGCAGGATCCATGTATTCATGAGATTGTCTCCATACACGTCCATCAGCTCGATACAATTTGAAACTAGACTCGTCCGAGCATGCAGCATGTTTCCAGCCATCAACAATCCAATATCGGTACTGACGGACCCAAGCGAGGCGTAAGGCCTTGTGTCGTGCAGTCATCAAGGGTACATGAGTGGGTCTTCGGCTCCGAAAGCCTATATCGATGACCTTTCGCTGAATGGTTCGCATGCTGACGCTTGTTGATGGCCTAGCATTGAAAACTGCAGCAATTTGCAGAAGGGTTGCACTTCTGCCACGTTGAACGATTCTCTTCAATCGTCGTCGGTCCCGTTCTTGCAGGATCCTTTCCCGGCTGCAGCGATGCCGCAGATTTGATGTTTTACCAGATTCCAGATACCCACTGCACGCTCGTGAACTGGTCGTACGGGAAAATCCCTACTTCATCGATAGCTCGGAGATGCTGTATCCATTCACTCGTGCGCCGACTTAACACCACATTCAGACTCTGTTACATTCTGATAACCTGCGAATGTAGCAGCAGTAACCGGTCTAGTAACTGCGCCAGACTCTTGTGGTCTTATACAGGTGTTGCCGACCGCAGCCCCTTATTCTGCCTTCTATTCTACAGAGAAAAAGAGGACAAGAAACAGAACAAATAGTACTTCATCTCCTGATGGTACATCTCCTGATGGTACTACCTGAGAATCTCATTGATAGGGTGCTGTCAGCTTACAGATGGGGCTTTACAAAGTCTGTCAGGGTAGTAAGCACCTGAATGCACGTATAGATTACAATCTTATAAAAAGTTCCAGTTGACACTGTAAGTTGGCTCGTTTTGTAACGGGAGTCTAACGTTGACGCCGGTGGGGAACTGAGTTCTGCATACCCAATTTAGCCTCTTGCACAGAAGTACTCCCGGTTGCTATTACAATTCGAATGAAGTGAACATACACGTACAAATTAAATCATCTGATTTTAAATCTCGTCTATACTGTGTAAGTTCATGTGATACAATCGCTTCCTTATGGTGGAGGTTACGTATTTTCTTCCACTTGTTCAATATTAGAAACATAGACCATCATCTGCTGATGGTGGAGTAGGTGTAAAGCGAGACCAAGACACAGACTATAGTACTGACGACCACTCTTCTTTCCATGATGTATATGCTCTCGCTTTAGTTATTTGGTAGGATGCATTGGGGTCGGTATGAGCTGCCCGTAGAGTGGTTTTAAAGGAGTTCCATACATTCATTTTGCTGGAGGCATTGGTGCGATGTTAACCAGAGACTAACTGAACCATCTTCTGCATTGTACTCATTATACGAACCGGAATGCTTGTATAATGGTAACGTCGTCCGTCTCTTATTCTGAGGAAAGGAGTATGACCGCTGTGCTTGAAAATCTGGGTAGAGCTGCCACTGTCCGCAAGTGGATGATCCGTTACTTGCGGCCAGTCTGTGAATATCTTTATGGCATCTGGCCCAGTACATTTCTCCAAGAGTGAAGTCTATGTTGTATTTGTTGGATCTTCACATACATTTGTGAAGCAGACTGGTGTCACACGAAATGAATAGCTGAAAAAGGGAATTTCAAAGAGCTGTCTCTTCCGCTGAACTGGGCACCAAGGAAGTTTCACAGTTTTAAGTGTCAGTTACTCTTCTGGAATGCTCTTTTTGTTTCAAGAGAAAATGGCTCTGAGCACTATGGGACTCAACTGCTGTGGTCATCAGTCCCCTAGAACTTAGAACTACTTAAACCTAACTAACCTAAGGACATCACACACATCCATGCCCGAGGCAGGATTCGAACCTGCGACCGTAGCAGTCGCACGGTTCCGGACTGCGCGCCTAGAACCGCGAGACCACCGCGGACGGTTGTTTCAAGAGAGAACTGATTATTAGGCCTGTAGAAGCTGATGCAACACAGTTATGAGCAATAGGCGGATTCAAAATTTCCATTTTCTCCAACATAATCAACCAGGAACTGAAATCAAATATGCAGGTCGCGCTGTCTAGCTACGGAAATGCCTAATTTAGAATTCGTCCTTCCGTCGTCCGGCGCCCTTCCAACTACGGCATGCTTCCCCGCTCTTCGTCTTTTCTCAATATCTCGCATTGGTTCCAACTGTTCCATCAGTTGGTGCGCATAGTCTATAATGAGGCAAGTGTACATTTACCAGCCAATACATTGTGTCAGGTGTCCATCACGAATTTAATTCTGTCTGCTGGCGTCGCGGTATGAAAGTGAACAGAGCCGAATGGGGAACCGTTCTACGACGGTCTTCTTCTTTGTCTCTTGCTTTGACCTACATCTATGTGGTGTCAGCGTGGCTATTATCGCGACTGGAATGATTAATTTAAGGGGTTCCGGATACCTTTCCCATAACCAAACGCTTCCCCTTCCTCTCCCTCGTCACCCTCCTTCACCCCCACCGGGAGCGGGTAAATCTAACCCAACTATCTGCGTGCAGTGCTAATCTTGTAAAAGTTTGCGAGCATTTTCTAAATATCTGCGAATCGTTTAACTAAAGAAGGAGGTGGGTACCAGCCCGCTGGTCACCTAACCGAACGTGGGAAACCGCCTACAAAGCACCTACAGCCTGACTGTCGGACAGAACCTAGTAGTTAATCTGCCGGACGTAATCGATCGGGAGCCGGCGCACCTGGCCGAACCCAACTATCTGCGTGCAGTGTTAATCTTGTAAAAGTTTTCGAACGTTTTCTAAATATCTGCGAATCGTTTAACTAAAGAAGGACTTGGGTACCAGCTCGCTAGTCACTTGGCCGGACGTGGGAAACAGCCTAAAAACCACCTACAGCCTGACTCACGGACAGGACCGTGTCGTTAATCTATCGGACGGAATCGATCGGGAGCCGGCGCACCTGCCCGCATCATGATAGCCTCATGCAAACTCGTGCGGTTATCTAGACGGGTTAATCGTTGTAGTGACGATACGGGTCAAACATGGGGATCTGAATCGACATAAGCAATTTTGACCAGTTAAGTTGTTATAGATCGGCACCAGCCAACGAACATCTCGTAAAGGGCACACCATTCAGTGCACATTGTTGCATGTGGGATTCCACAAGAGACGACCTCTGTGTGTACACATGTTCACCCAACAACATCTTCAGTTATGACTGCAGTGGGCGCGTCATCATCGATATTTGACTGTGTATTAATGGATACGCGTCACCTAGTTGGAAGAACCAAATCCAAGTGAACGGCAATTTGAAAGAAGCTTTGCGCCGAGGTCCCAATTGGTGGGCGTAGTGTTACAGCATAGGGGACATTCACCTGGACTCCCATGGGACGTGTGGTAGTAATAGAAGGTGACACGACAGCTGTGGACCATCTGCATCCTCTAATGCTTTTTGTTTCCCCAACGGCGACAGCATCTTCCAACACGATAACTCTCCGTGTTGGAAGGCTAACATAGTGCTACACTGGTTCGGGAGGCTGCTAATGAACTCCCGTTGGTGCCTTGGCCATCAAATTCCTCGATATGAACCAAGTGAAACCCATTTGGAATGCTGGACATGTAATTTAAGAGTACTACCTGACCTATGTGTACAAATGTTGTGCCACATAACTGTGGAAAACTTTCAAGTATTTGTCGAATCCATGCTATACAGAATTGGTGGTGAATTTTCGTCAAAAGATGGACTATCACGCTATTAATGAAGTGATAATAAGTCAACTGCGTGATCCTTCTCAAGTGCATGCAGCTTTCTATGTCTGCGTGTGAATCTCCCTCCCTGGTAAATTGTTCTTTTTCAGCTGCTGTAACGACGAATGGACAGGTATCAGCAATAGAATGACGTCGCGTGACGATGTTTTGCAGCTATCCACACTGCGTGAAGATCATTCTTTGCTAGTTTTCCACGTACAGTAGACGCAATAACGTCATGCTGTAATATTATTCAGGGAAAATGTACCTGTGAAGTTTAAAACATATTAATCATACGGTTTTGGCGCGCTTAACAGCACAATAAATGATCCGCTTCACTCTCTCAATTTTACAAAAGTAGTGTGTGTGTGCGTTTTGTTTAATCTGAAACATTTCTCAACATATGTCCGCCACACTCGTTAAAGTGGCTTGCGTAGTGTAGATGTAGATGTATACAAACACACGCGACAAAAAAGTTTTACATCACCTCGGTTCCGAGAGTACCGGAACCCGTACGGAAAACTGGAATAGAGATCGACACAAAGATCATTTCCGCCCTTTTTATTGTGCATGAAAACCACACATTGCATATTTTACCACCATACAGCGAGACCTTCAGAGGCGGTGGTCCAGACCGGTACCTCTAATACCCAAAAGCACGTGCTGTTGCATTGATGCATGCCTGTATTCGTCGTGGCGTACTATCCACAAGTTCATCAATGTCCATATTTTACTATTCCTCAACGGCGATTCTGCGTAGATCTCTGAGTGGTTGATGGGTCACGTCCATAAACAATCTGGCCCAGACATATTCGATAGGTTTGATGTCTGGAGAACATGCTGGCCACTCTAGTCGAGCGATGTCATTATCTTGAAGGAAGTCATTCACAAGATGTGCACGATGCGTGCGCGAATTGTCGTCCATGAAGACGAATGCCTCGCCAATATCCTGCCGATATGGTTGCACTATCGGTCGGAGGATGGCATTCATGTATGCTACAGCCTTCACGGCGCCTTCCATGACCACCAGCGGCGTACGTCGATTCCACATAATGCCACCCCAAAACAGCAGGAAACCTCCACCTTGCTGCACTCGCTGAACAGTGTGTCTAAGGCGTTCAGCCTGACCGAGTTGCCTCCAAACACGCCTTTGACGCCGGCCGCGGTGGTCTAGCGGTTCTAGGCGCGCAGTCCGGAACCGCGCGACTGCTACGGTCGCAGGTTCGAATCCTGCCTCGGGCATGGATGTGTGTGATGTCCTTAGGTTAGTTAGGTTTAAGTAGTTCTAAGTTCTAGGCGACTGATGACCACAGATGTTAAGTCCCATAGTGCTCAGAACCAACCACCACGCCTTCGACGATTGTCTGGTTAAAGGCATATGCGACACTCGTGGTTGAAGGGAACGTGATGCCAGTCCTGAGCGATCCATTCGGCATGTTGTTGGACTCATCTGTATCGCGCTGCATGATGTCGTGGTAGCAAAGATGGACCTCGCTTTGGACGTCGGGAGTGAAGTTGCGCATCATGCACCCTACTGCGCACAGTTCGAGTAGTAACACGACGTCCTGTGGCTGCACGAAAAGCATTATTTAACATGGTGGCGTTTCTGTCAGGGTTCCTCCGAGCCATAATCCGTAGGTAGCGATCATCCACTGCAGTAGTAGCCATTGGATGGCTTGGGCAAGGCATGTCATTGACAGTTCCTGTCTTCCTGTATCTCCTCCATGTCTCAACAATATCGCTGTAGTTCATTCCGAGACGCCTGGACACTTCCCTTGTGAGAGCCCTTCCTGGCACAAAGTAACAATGCGGAAGCGGTCGGACCGCTGTTTTGACCATTTTGGCACTACAGACAAAACGAGCCGTGTACCTCCTTCCTGGTGGAATGACGAACTGATTGGCTGTAGGACCCCCTCCGTCTTATAGGTGCTGCTCATGCATGGCTGATTACATCTGTGCGCGGGTTTAGTTGCATCTCTGAAAAGTCAAAGGGACTGTGTCTGTGATACAATATCCACTTGTCTTCGTATATCTTCAGGAGTTCTGGGAACCGACGTGATGTATGTAGTCAGTAGAGTGCACTATGTCTCCTATCGTGAATGGAAAAACACGGCTTATGTACTTTCCAGTATGTTAACAAGCCACGAGCTTCATTTCAGGCTCAGAGAGTGCGTGCTTTGTCGCATTACGGCGAGGATAGATTGTCAGTGCAGGTAATTCCTCGCAGAATTTGCGTACATCACAGTGGCGTAATTCTAACTTCACATGGCTGTCGTGAGACACAAAACACTGAGGATCTGCGTCAATAAATAAGAGTATAGTACTGGCATCAATTCCACATGAGGTATTATATAAATTGCTACGTGCTGTTATACATGGTGATTCAGCTGTCCCTGTCTCCGCCGTTTTATGCATCCCGCAATGTTTTTTTCTCCTTCATAAACCACCAGCGATATTTTAATATCCTGTCTCCTTCCTCTTGCAAACTATACATTCTACAGAAAAATTAGGAGGATGTATTTGAAGGGAATTTAAAGCAGTTAGATTTTGTAGTGTGATACGTTTACATTGGAAGCCAAGCTGCTCGTCATTCAAGAGAAATGTGCAAAAATGCTTGATACGCACCTCTACTCCATACATGATATTCACCAGTCAAGATTTCTTGTACGTTGTTCGTTGCATCCCCTCCTACCACAATACAAATATTTCCGACTACACGTGTTCTTTCTGATATTCCACCATTTTTGGACTCTATCGATTGGGCTACTACGCTACCAACATAGTCAGCAACTTCATTAATATTATTAATTTAAACGTGCCCGCGAATGTAATGAATGACAAACTACTTTTTTAGACGTTATGCTGAAACTATTTACGTTGACAATTCGATTGAGACTTAATCCTTACAAGCACAGTAGTTTCCTAGTCTGACGAATACAACGATGTTATTGTTTATTTTATGCCGTTAAAATTCATAAAACTGTTGCGTAAAATTTACACAAACGTCAATTTTACAATGTGCATGTTCTCGACTAATCCGGTGGAGTAATAAATCCATTTAATGAAGAACAAGGAAGGTCGAATGTGGGAAATAATTGGTGCAGTGTCAAATATTTGTACAGTTTTAGGATGGAGTACCATGAACAACATACGACAGATCCTGCCAAGTGGGGTCTGAGTGCGAGAGTGGGGTACTTTTCAAGATCACTTTTGTCCGTTTTGCTTTCATAGCTTGAAAATTAGGCCTTTATCGAAAACGTATCCTAGTGCAAAAGTTACGTACATTAAAGATCCTACAAAAAGGTCCCGCTCATCTTCTCTGTAGGACCAATAGTTTGTGCGTAGCGAGTGTGAGAAAATGAAAATTTCGTGCCTGGTTTTGTAGTCCAGCTAGGGCATTATAGATTACAAGAAATCCTTTTTTATAGTGCAGATGACACGGAATATGTAAATTTAATTCACCTGAGAGAGGCCAATAGCTGAAATCGTGGTCGCAAATGAATGCTTTCACTAACAGTTCATGTGGAAAATGTCGTCATTTGTAAAATTACCGCAAAACTTTCGACACAGGAAAATAGAAAATAATATATGTATTTTACTTTTCCGAAGATGATCTCAGTGTAAGATAACGCGATTTCTCCAACAATTTTATCTTCCTCAACATCTGTACATGTTTATCTCATCCATTCTGCTGTAGACCGTTTACACGTCGAGCGTTCGTTTACATCCTCTGCGCTGTGTTCTTACTTACTTCGGAAGTTTGATGTATTTTCTTCTTTCATCCATAGTATCGTGTCTTAACTGGATCATTCATGACTTCTTCGCCCCTAGTTTCACCACACCTGCTGTATCTTGCACTGCCTTAATTATTTCTGTGATTATTGTATTCCAGTTTTCTTCTACTGAACTTTTCTTGAAGAGTATACTTACACAATTGTCACTAAATCTTCAATAAATCTTCTCTTAACGCACATAATAATAATTTGTTATAAAATGAAGAAAATATCTTTGACGATTTTTTTTTTTTTTTCTGGAGAGAAAGGAAATGAAATGTGCGTATGCCATTTTTGGCCGGGAATCCCCTTCTGGGGACTCGGCCGGCCGGCCAGCCCAACCCGGACGGAAATCGAACCCGGAACTCTGTAATCGAGAGTCAGCAACGCTAACTATAATACCACAAGATGTTCACCGAATAAATGACGTGTTCGTAGCAGAAATCTCTCGTGCGTGTTTCAGCGTTCTTTAATGTTATTAAATATTATGTGTCGTAAATAGATATTGAAGTTGATAATAAAACTGATATCTCTTCAGGAGATCAAAATACTATGTTATGTACCATCTGACTACCGCAGTTCCTCCCGTGCAGCGGGGACGCGACAGAAACATGCAATATTCACAGTGTACCATTCGCGTCATGCATGCCAACAAGAACCTCGTTGACCGCTACGGTAATGAATATCGACGAGGAACTGCGTTGACTGCTACCGTTGTGAATATCGAAAACAGCGCGTTTATTAATATTAATCGCAACATCATTCGCAACATCAGGTGGTGAACTTGTTGGTATTGAACCTCTAATGCGTTTTTCAGTGTACTTTAATGATACTAAATATACTCTGTCGTAAATAAATACTGAAGATGATAGTACAGTTATCTGACTTCTTTTCAGGAGATCCAAGTACTGTGTTATGTACCAAAGAATACTGTCAAAAAGGCGCTTGAGTCTGGAACCGTGCGACCGCTACGGTCGCAGGTTCGAATCCTGCATCGGTCATGGATGTGTGTGATGTCCTTAGGTTAGCTAGGTTTAGGCAGTTCTAAGTTCTAGGGGACTGATGACCTCATATGTCAAGTCCCATGGTGCTCAGAGCCATTTGAACCATTTGAATACTGCCAAAATAAATGACGAAAGAATGCAAATGCATAGGTTTACAGGTGACATAGCTGTAATAGTTTCAGATGAAAAGAACTCAAAGAATGTTAGAAGTTAAGTACACAGTAGCAACAAATGATAAGAAAACTAAAAAAAATCTTGTGCTCTAAGGAAACATACGAAATAAACATCAAGATTACAGGAAATAAAACAAAACAAACAAGCTGTTACAAATACACTCCTGGAAATTGAAATAAGAACACCGTGAATTCATTGTCCCAGCAAGGGGAAACTTTATTGACACATTCCTGGGGTCAGATACATCACATGATCACACTGACAGAACCACAGGCACATAGACACAGGCAACAGAGCATGCACAATGTTGGCACTAGTACAGTGTATATCCACCTTTCGCAGCAATGCAGGCTGCTATTCTCCCATGGAGACGATCGTACAGATGCTGGATGTAGTCCTGTGGAACGGCTTGCCATGCCATTTCCACCTGGCGCCTCAGTTGGACCAGCGTTCGTGCTGGACGTGCAGACCGCGTGAGACGACGCTTCATCCAGTCCCAAACATGCTCAATGGGGGACAGATCCGGAGATCTTGCTGGCCAGGGTAGTTGACTTACACCTTCTAGAGCACGTTGGGTGGCACGGGATACATGCGGACGTGCATTGTCCTGTTGGAACAGCAAGTTCCCTTGCCGGTCTAGGAATGGTAGAACGATGGGTTCGATGACGGTTTCGATGTACCGTGCACTATTCAGTGTCCCCTCGACGATCACCAGTGGTGTACGGCCAGTGTAGGAGATCGCTCCCCACACCATGATGCCGGGTGTTGGCCCTGTGTGCCTCGGTCGTATGCAGTCCTGATTGTGGCGCTCACCTGCACGGCGCCAAACACGCATACGACCATCATTGGCACCAAGGCAGAAGCGACTCTCATCGCTGAAGACGACACGTCTCCATTCGTCCCTCCATTCACGCCTGTCGCGACACCACTGGAGGCGGGCTGCACGATGTTGGGGCGTGAGCGGAAGACGGCCTAACGGTGTGCGGGACCGTAGCCCAGCTTCATGGAGACGGTTGCGAATGGTCCTCGCCGATACCCCAGGAGCAACAGTGTCCCTAATTTGCTGGGAAGTGGCGGTGCGGTCCCCTACGGCACTGCGTAGGATCCTACGGTCTTGGCGTGCATCCGTGCGTCGCAGCGGTCCGGTCCCAGGTTGACGGGCACGTGCACCTTCCGCCGACCACTGGCGACAACATCGATGTACTGTGGAGACCTCACGCCCCACGTGTTGAGCAATTCGGCGGTACGTCCACCCGGCCTCCCGCATGCCCACTATACGCCCTCGCTCAAAGTCCGTCAACTGCACATACCGTTCACGTCCACGCTGTCGCGGCATGCTACCAGTGTTAAAGACTGCGATGGAGCTCCGTATGCCACGGCAAACTGGCTGACACTGACGGCGGCGGTGCACAAATGCTGCGCAGCTAGCGCCATTCGACGGCCAACACCGCGGTTCCTGGTGTGTCCGCTGTGTCGTGCGTGTGATCATTGCTTGTACAGCCCTCTCGCAGTGTCCGGAGCAAGTATGATGGGTCTGACACACCGGTGTCAATGTGTTCTTTTTTCCATTTCCAGGAGTGTATTAAGGATGAAGACGATTGCAGCAAAGAAGACATAAAATTATTCTAAGACAGAGACCTTCCAGAGATGTTTAGAACAAGTGTCGAAGTCTCTGTAGTGGTCCAGTCCCCTCCCTACACAAAGAGAGGGGCTATAGTAAAATTCAAACTGCTGCACCAGTCAGATATTCGGGTTCTTTGTACAACTGAGTTTATTGATGATGATTTTTATTCGGTTTCTTATCCATGAAAGGTAATTTTCTCAAGTCATCTCTAAGCACAGATAGCTTCGTAAGTACAGAACTATCAGATGTTGAAGACGGAGGAATTTCTGAGTTCATCAGTCATTTAATTGATAAAATCATCAAAACTGTGCGGAACTCCAGAAAATCCAGTAGACCAGTAGTTTCAAGAATCCGCGCCAAGGCTCCGTCTGCGCGTAGGGACACCGGCCTCTCCGACGACCAGACGCCTACTGTGGTATCGATAGCTACGATGCCACAACCTAGGTGCGCTCTCGTAGGTTAGCACTACGAGAGCGGACGAACAACGCCGACGACAGCGCCCTCTAGCCGGCGCTGTGCGGCTCTACGAGCGCCGCTCCAGTTTCAGCCCATTTGATCACGAGTAGACGACCAAGCAACATTGTTTCATTTTCATAGTGGGCGAGCCACTACAGATTTTGCACGTGTTAGGTTTGAAACATCCGGCTTCGCAACTACGTGCTCCTCAGTACAAAGTTATGTATTCAAGTTAATATTGTGTTGTGATATAGTAAAACTATTTTTACTTTAAAAGCAGTACCGAGAGTTCTACCTCACTTGCTCCTCCTATCGTCCTACATTCGGCCTACCCTTCAGTTTTCAGGACCCACGCACCGCCTACCAGGGGGGGATACAAAATCTACCAGGCGCCAACCCAGTAACGCTAGCCTGTGCGTGGCTAGGCCGAGCAGCTCCTTGGCTGAAAGTCTGAACGACCGTCGACATTTCCGCCCTCGTCCATGTTGGCAGCAGGGACCTTTTTCTGTCGGAGGAAGCACACAGTGCGCGAGAAAACGAAATTGCAAAACTTCTGAGAATCGCCCTCTCGTCCACAGTTCTTGGCCGTGGTTTGTAGTGTCGGTTCGTGGCAGCACACTGTAGGTTTTACTTGGTGACCAGCCGTCGTGTGGACAGTACAGTCTATTTTGCGCTGCATGTGTTCGTTTCCACCGCCATGGAAGTAACCGGGTTACCATTAAACTCAGTTTGCGTCAAGGCATTCTTGGCGGAATGCTTGAAACGAAGTATAGACTGCGAGAGGTCAGCGCCCCGGCTTTATCACTGTTAATTAGGCAGTCTTTGCCATACTGACCCTATCCTGTGTTCGCAACGTGTTTCCACTCGCGGCTGTTTACCATAACCTGTGATTTGAATCCTCCAGTTTATCTTTGTCAAGCTGCATCAAAACGCCTTCTAGCAACTGGAATAGTTATCGTTATTTTTGTTCACGTTTTGTGTTTTTCCATGTAGTTTTGGCTTCGCCCACAGCTGACCTGCGGATCACCTGTCAACTCTGAAATTGCTGACTGGTTAGTTACCATCATCTGTATAGAGACTGCCTCTCATTTCACTATGTTTCTGAGAAAATATCCGTTTTCCTTTTTGCTACCTATTACTGGTCTGTTGCCTCTCCTTGTTATCTTCATTGACCAATTAATTTCAATCAGCAATCGATATCTCTGCAGTACGTGAAAAAGAATCCGACGTTTTAACGATCCGGAGAGCACCAGATCATCGTGTAGGGTTCTTTCGTTTCGGTCCGTCCGAAGTCAAAAGAAATGAACAAGCTACACAAAGTAAGGTAGAAGCTACAGCAACATTCATGACAAAAGAAAAATAATGTGCTGAGGAAATATAAATGCCGAATTGAGGACAAATGTGGCTAAGAGCTGCATTTGGACAATATGTAATGATGGAATGAATTCTCTGAAGTTTTTGATGTATGCCGCTGGAAGTGCTTAGTGAAAATAAAGTGGATATTAAAGTCACTAACCTTAGAGTCCTGCAAAGAACTGGAGAAGAAAAGTCATTCAGAAGTTAAGGGAAGAAAGAAGGAGTGCAGCGTTTACATAACACGACACAACCATCTCCTCGTGAATGTCTTAGAAGGGACATTACAAGAGAATGTTGGCAGAAGACGGAGTCTGGCATTTTAAAAACGACCTATACCAAAGCCTTCTGGATGCAATGCCTACGCACAGCGGCCATATTGGCACGTGACGTCACAAACTGTTGGCCATCTTATCTTCAGTCGGCAGTCCTGTTGGCGTGTATGTTGTGTTGAAAGTGTGTGACTCGTGAAAGTGATATATGTTTCATACAGTACTCGCCTACTGTTCTTCGAAGTATGGGATACAAGTGCTGCATTTCCTTTTGCCAGGGAAATTATAAATCCCAAAAACGCATTAAAGTGCACATGTTTCGATTTCCCAAATGTGTGAAGTTGAGAAATCACTGGATTACAGTTATTCCCAGACAGGAATTTGTGTCTACGCATCATTCAAGGGAAAGTAAATGACAAAAACTTTGTAGCATGTTATTTGTTTCCATTGCACCACATTTGCCAATTGCTTTTAAAAGCAGTTATGTATCATGTACCAGTATCATTTGTTTCTTAATTCTGGACCATTGCTGCGAGGTTAATACGAAGCTGGCTGTGAAATGTCTCTCATATTTGCAACTTTTGTCACACAGAGTTCTTATATTAATTAGTGTGACTCGAAAATGTTGAGTATTGCTTATCAGTCCTACCAGATTATTGAGTTTCCAGTACTTTCATTTGGAAGAGCTACAGAATGATTTTGTTCAGTTTTACATATACAGCTATTCGGAAATAATTTCAATTTGTGTAAACTAACTTAGAAAATTGCTTTAATGAATTCTGTGTTTGACAGATTAAGCAGTATAGAAAGCAGAATTTCGAGGTAAGTGCATTATGATTAAATTAACAGCACCCAGTGACACGTATTTCAATCAAGGATATAGGAGAAAAAATCTTTTCATGTTTAAGGTTTTAAAGTTCTGGAGAAACAGGAAAATAAAATATTTTTTCGGGTTTTTGATTTGATTATGTCAGGAGGTGCTCCATTTGGTCGAATGATTTGAGTTTCGTGTGAGGTCAGCAAATTTTGAAGTGGAGAGGAAAATTTACGAAAATAATCAGGGAAACAAATTCTTAAATTCTGTAGGAGCTCCAGCTGCTTTATTTAAAACCGGAAACATCTGCTTGTTGTTGCATATTGCCGATTTTTTACTACAAGAAAGCGTAGCTCCTGAGGTAAAAGACAGAATTTAAAATTGCAGTTTGTATTCAAGACGCGTATTTAAGGCAAATCGTCAAAATAATTTTGCATCTTGAAATAACATAGGGCAGTTTTCTTCAGTTACTTTACGCAATGATATAAATTTTCATACTTTCATTACAAGGACATGTAGAAGAGGAAAGCATGAGAATCCCTATGCAGTCTGAGCTCTAAAACTCGTAAAGTTCGTATAGCTGCAGAGTGCTTAACAGCAATGTTCCGATACAGACCCGGCCATCAGTATGTGACGTCACGAGTGTGCGCGCAGGCCTGTAGTCTAGGTGGTGTTGCCTATACACAATTCATTAACCTCCAACTATTGACAAATTAAGAAATAGGCTTCTTATAATGCTGAACTACTATAGAATCGCTTACTTAAGCCAAGCAGAGAGTTAACAATCAATCGGGAGACTAATGATGTAGAAGACCTTAATCAAATGGTTAACTCATGTCCTGGCAACAAGTGCTCCTGATCTGAAAAACTGGTAAACATTCTGATACCGGGCACTTTTCCGCCTTACTTCGGGCGTCAAACCGTGGGCCGTAAGGCCACAGTGTGACTACTCAAGAAGTGGTGTTTGGCTCCGAAGCTTATTATGTTCGGACGAATGCCTACGCACAATCAAACAAAACACTTCAGTCAACGGTCGCAGGCCACACTCCTTAGAGTATTGTGTGGCTCCCACATGACGTGAGAAAGGCGTGTGTGGAAGCATTCATGAATGCATTGTCCTGCGCGTTTGTGTGTGTGTGTGTGTGTGTGTGTGTGTGTGTGTGTGTGTGGCGAGTGCAGGAGTGAGTTAACGGCCATCGGTGTAACACGCATGAGCGTGCACCGTGGCAGAACGCTACGCAGGCGGAGAGTGCAGTTGTAGGGACAGAAATGGTATCGCGGGCTTGCAGTGTGGGGGCAGCGGGAAGGGAGCAGGCCTTCCCACGGGAAGCAAAGGGCGGGAAGAGGGAAGAGCGGCGCAGCGAGAAGGCGCCGTCTCGGGCCAGCGCCCAAAGACAATGGCCGGCCGGCAATTGGTTAGCGCCAGCGAGCACCGATTAACATCCACGCCCCGGGCCGTTGCAGGCGTCTGCGACCGACACCCAGTTTGGCGCGACCCGATCACAAATTTCTCCCCAGACCGAAACAGCTTCTCATTCCTCAAGTTCTCCCGTCATAGAAGCGTCTATGGAACACGCTGAACGAAAATTTTGTGACTGTGTGTTCGCATTCGTTACCTATTTACCTACTTGTAAAGTGCCAGATAGCAAATCCACGTCTACATGATTACTCTGCAATTTATCATTTAGTGCCTGCCAGAGGGTTCATCGAGCCACCTTCAGGCCATTTCTGTACTGTTCCACTCCCAAACGCGAGTGGGAAAAACGAGCACTTAAATCTTTTCACATTTGAGAGGACGACGGTAATAAACCCGCTACTGGTAATCCTGATTTAGGTTTTCCGTGATTTCTCTAAATCGCTTCAAGCAAAATTCCGGAATGGTTCCTTTGAAAGAGCACGGCCGACTTCCTCCCTCCATCCCCCATCCCCCTACTCTCCCGCACTCAAATCAGCCAACTAATCAACTTAAATCTTTCTGCGCGACCATTGATTTCTCTTATTTTATCATGATGATCATTTCTCCCCATTTTGGAGGACTCTAACAAAATATTTTTGCACTCGGAGGAGAATCGTGGTATTGAAATATCATACCGCATGAAAAATGCCTTAGTATTCATGACTGCCGTCCCAGTTCGCGTGTCACGTTCGTGGCACTTTCTCCCATATTTCCCTATGATACACAGCGAGCTACCCTTCTTTGTACTTTTTCGATGTCCTCTGTCAGTCCCATCTGATTCGAATCGCACACCGCACAAGAATACTCAAGAAGAGGGCGGACGAGCGTGGTGTAAGCAGGCTCAGAGTTGACCTGTTGCATTTTTCAAGTGTCCTGTCAACAAATCACAGTCTTTGGTTGGCTTTTTCTACAAAATTATCTGTGGAATCGCTCCAATTTAAATTATTCGTAATGGTATTCCCTAAGTATTTCGCTGTCCGCAACTTGTGGTCTCGCGGTAGCGTTCTTGCTTCCCGAGCACGGGGTCGTGAGTTCGATTCGCGGCGGGGTCAGGAACTTTCACCTGTCTCGAGATGACTGGATGTTGTAGCGTCGTCTTCATCATCCTCATTCATCTCAATTACTGTCGGAGGAAGGCAACGGCAAACAATCTCCATTAGGACCTTCCCTAGTACGGCGGTGCGGGTCTCCTGCATCGTTCATCTACCCTCTGTCAAGAAGCATGTGTCTTCAGTGCCAAGTATTTCCCTAAATTTACAGCATTTAGATTTGTGTGATTTATCTGAAATCTGAAATTAAGCTGATTTCTTTTACTACTCATGTGGGTGACTTCACACTTATTTAGTCAAAATCGCCACTTTTTGCACTATGCAGATAACTTTTCCAAATCAATTTGAAACGCCGGCCGGAGTGGCCGTGCGGTTCTAGGCGCTGCAGTCTACGGTCGCAGGTTTGAATCCTGCCTCGGGCATGGATGTGTGTGATGTCCTTAGGTTAGTTAGGTTTAATTAGTTCTAAGTTCTAGGCGACTGATGACCTCAGAAGTTAAGTCGCATAGTGCTCAGAGCCATTTGAGCCATTTTTACTTCTGTTTTACTCGATGACTTCCGCTGAGTTCCTACGAAATGTGACCTTTCTGCCACGAAATCACGAATCCAGTGACACAACTGATACGAAATTACGCATGCACACAATTTGATTGGAAGGCACTTGTGAAAAACGGTGTCGATAGCCTTAAAAATCTGAAAATATGGAATCAATTTAACATCCCCTGTCGATAGCACTCATTACTTCGTGACAATACAGAAGTGTTTGTGTTCCGTAACAACGATATTTTCTAAATCCGTGCTGACTATTTGTCAATAAATCGTTTTCTTCGAGGTAATTTATAATGATCGAAAAGAGAATATGTTTCCAAATTCCTACAGCAAATCGACTTCAGCTATGTGGGTCTGTAATTCAGTGGATTACCCCTATTTACTTTATTGCGTACTGGTGTTGCCTGTGCAACTTTCCCGTCTTAGGGGTGGATCTTTCGACGAGTCAATGATTGTATACGGTTATATTGTATCAGCATAGTCTCAAAGGAACCTGACTGGTATACAGTCTGGAGCGGATGCTTTGCCTTTATTAATTGATTTAAGGTGCTTAGTTACACCGAGGATATCTACTTCCAAGCTACTCATGTGGACAGTTTTTCTACATTAGAATTCTGGATTATTTACTTCGTCTTCTTTGGTGAAGGAATTTCGGAAATCCTTGTTTTCCAGTGCAGTTCAATAAGTAATGCCCCACTTTTTTGTCTAAGAACATATTAATTGTTAAGAGTCAGAATTTGGTGACAATATACATCATCATGTCTCGTACATGTTTTATATTTCTAAGTAGTCTCTATCACGTTCAACGTTGTGGAAGAGCATGTATTCCCTTCTGTAAAAGCTCTTGTCCTGCAGGCCTAGCCATGTTTTCAGTGCTTGAATGACACTCTCGTCATCTTAAAAGTGTGTTCCCAGTACAGAATCATTAAGCGGCCCAGAGAGACGAAGTCCGGGATGCCAGTAACAAACAAACCACATCTCAGAATGACTTCAAATTTGATAGTAATATTATCAAAGCTGTGAGAATAAAAAAATAACGAAAATTTACCACTATATGACGGTGTAAGCGACAGAATATGGATGATAAAGCACGTATGTTCCCCACGGTGATCCTCGGCATGACTGTCTCAATGGAGGATCGGTCACTGCTTCTAAGGCTCTTTCACGAATCCGTGACTGTGTGTGAGTAGCTCTGCAGAAGTTGCGAACACTCAAGGGTATGGAAGAAGTCATTAGCCCAGTTTCTGCTAAAGTCTGGACAACATGATTACGAAATTAGAAATGACAGGTTCTTTCGAAATGCAGTGTGGCAGAGGAGGAAAACAGTTAATGCGACATCAGTAGAGGACGCGGCCATGATACTGCAAGGACACTCGAGTGGTCGCGTGCAAATACGCAGTGCACGGAAAATTAGCCAGACTTTGTGCATGCCTGTGAGCATAATGCATTAAAATTCTACGTAATGCATTGCTATTCATACAAAATTAATCACGTTAGGGAGTTAGTTGATGCTGACTTTACAGTAAGATAATCATGTGCTCTAGAGCTTTTTGCCCACGTGGAGGGTACAGTGATCGGCAGTGGAACATTCTGTGGACAGATGAAGACCATTTCTATCTCCAATGACATGTCAGTGTGCAGAATTGTAAGATATGGGCAACGAAAAATCCGCTCATAGATCTGGAGAAATCACTTCATTCTGTTAAGGAAATGGTGTGGTGAGGGTTGACAACATCATTCATTGTAGGGCCACAATTATTTTCGAGCAAATGGGACTTACTCGTGCTGTTACCTATACCGTCACTGGTAATCTCTATGAGAGCCTTTCGCGGACCAAATCCATTCCAACCCATCAACGTTGTGGTGGGCGTGATGGGGCTTCTCGATACATTGCACAGTCAGTGAAGCATCTGCTGCAGAGGTATTTTGGAAATGATAGAATTATCAGCAGTAATTTGCCTCCAACCTAGCCATCTAAATCACTTTATGTTAAGCCGTGTGCGTCCTGGCTATGTTGTTCCGATTATAGACATATCTGAAACGATGGCACACATTGTGCAATGCATTCTGAACGTGATCCTTGAAACACTCCAATCTGTTGTGTTCCCCGATTTCACTTGCGGGAGAAACACGCGTGCCAACGGCCTTGCTGCTGTGGTAACACCGGTTAATGTCAGATCACCGAAGTTAAGCGCACTCGGGCTAAGTTAGCACTTGGATAGGTGACCCTCCCGTCTGCCGAGGCAAGCGGGGTGCACTCAGCCCTTGTGAGGCAAACTGAGGAGCTACTAGACTGAGAAGTTTCGATGCTAGTGGGTTTATGGTTTTTGTTCAAAAGATGTTCTGCGAAGGATTGTGCTGTGACTCTTTACAGCTGTGTGCATCTCGTTCGGGAGTTTCTGCTTGTTTGTCGTATGTATTATCTCTGAGAAGAGTTGCATGTGAGTTGATATATTTTGTTATTTTTTCAACGTGTTTCCAATTCTATGTGATATTTTGTTATTGTATGTTAGTGCGTTCCATGTGTCTCTTTTCCCTGATGTGGTGTGGTCTGCTGTGTTGTCTATGTGTACCGCCTCTGTGTCTTCAGATCGGAAACGATCTACGCATTCTGAAAAATAGCAAAAGCCTATACCGACAACTAACAAGAGAAGAAAATTACTATATACAAAAGGCTATAGTGGAAGGAAAAAATGTAATGAACGAAAACACAACACTTGGCAACAACACACTGTTTACCGCTCTGAGAGAACTGCCCAAAGACACAAATCAGAAGGCACACACACACACAAAGGAACCATTCACCCATTACTCACATAAATAAGGAATTCCCGCTACAGTTTCCATAGCCTTCTCGCAATGTGCGATTCACCTCTTGTGACACACGCGAACTGCAAGATGGCGTAATGTTCTTGATCATCAACATTGTGCGAAAGTCTCGTTTTTCTGTGTACTTAATCAGTTACATGCCGTCCAATAAACGTGAGTTCACGAATAACTAAGTAACAGCCCAGTACACTCCAAATATCTGGATTCCACAACACTACCGCAACCCCAAGTGTATGTAGCTGACATACTAAGTTCACCTTTTAGTATTTACTTACTAAGAGCCGCTCACACGGTTGCAGACAACATGACGTACGCTGAGAAAAAAAACGGCAACAGGAAAAAGCACAGAAAATATGCCGCAAACAGCGAGAATAATTCTTAAAAACATTCCATATCAAACAATACATAAGGTAGTATGAAAGTATCCATAGAAAAATGTATTTAAAAAAATGAACAGTGAAAAAGTAATATTGTTTTACTGTGGTTGTATAACTTTGCTACTTTCTGCATGTTTTAGATTTTAAAAAACCCGACTGATGAATGTGATATTTGCTGCCGAAACTGGGTTGAGAAATAAATAAGTAAATAAATAACAAGGTATTCTTTTACATCAAGGCATATTCTGTTGCTGATATTGTTGTTTTTCTATGCAAACACGGACCAAATTAAATAGTTCTAATATAAAGTTATTGTTTCTACGCCATGCCTGGCACACCCAGTATAGCTCTTCAACAAACTTAAAAAAACGACAGTGAAACTGCCTCAAACAAACATGAACCTCAAGTACAACAAAATCTGCTCAACCAACAACATTATTCCAAATTATATTGAAATTAATGTAAACAACACGTCACCTGCAGTACAGCGTGCTAAACGAACAGCGGAGCCGCGCTGGATTAGCCGAGCGGTATGGGGCGCTGCAGTCATGGACTGTGCGGCTGGTCCCGTTGGAGGTTCGAGTCCTCCCTCGGGCATAGATGTGTGTGTTTGTCCTTAGTATAATTTAGATTAAGTAGTATGTAAGCTTAGGGACTGATGACCTTAGCAGTCAAGTCCCATAAGATTTCACACACATTTGAACATTTTGAACGAACAGCTGAAAGAGCTTCACTGAAATATGAAATTTGCTCCCTTACTCAAAAAACAAGAACTGAATGATAGCTTATACAAACTACACCTAGAATTAGCGAACGAAATCTCCAGCTCCTCAGTTCTGTATGACTCAATAAAAAGAATAAATCACCACTCACTGTCAATAATGCGAAAGGAATAGCAGAAACAGGAACAGAAATTAAATAAACTTATGAGCAAAAATTGCTCTAAAACCGAGACACACACACAACACACATTCCATGAACGCTTGATTAATTTTACTGGCATAACGCTCACAAAAGAAGAACAGTAGCTACTTGAAAGAGGCTCCAAATACAATTTGAACACCCACATAACACATAAGACCATAGAAAATCTCATTACTGAGACTGAAAACGTTTTAGGACATCATGAAAAAACTAACAACCAGACTTCAACCCAGGCCTAACAAGAACTAGGGACTGGGTAAATTAAAGAAATCATCAGAAATACAAACCATCCTTAAAAACAAATAAAAAACAGCTGATGAAAAAACCATAAACAGTACACACAGGAAACTGAAACAACACAATGTTCTCATCACCAAGGCGGACAAAAATAATGCTGTAGTATTAATAATAGAGGAAGAATACATTGAAAAACAGAAAAATTTCTGGCAGAGAATGAAATAGGCAAGTTAACTAGTGACCCAATACAAAGATACCAAAGACACGTAAAGACTCTCTTAATAAGCATCACACACACCTTGACACAAAACCAGACAAAAAGAATGAAACGGAAGGACCCCAAAGCTCCACTATTATCAAGCCTGCCAAAGGTCCACAAATCTCTCATCCCAGTCAGGCCAGTAGTGGACTTCAGAAAAGCCCCATCTTACTTATTAGGGAGACACATGCTAACATTCCTACAGAAAACATGCGCATACACAAACAACAGAAGCCTCAAAAACACAGGAGACACAACAGAGAAAATTAAGAATGTCAACATCCTCCCCAACAGCAAAACTGGTATCTTTTGACATTACATCCATGTACACCAACATACCCACAGAAGAAACTATAAACATTTTAGAACATTAGCTAAAATGCAAGAAATTCCCAGACATAGAAATAAATGAAATGCCGTCTTGTCTTAAGCTAATCACAGCATAAAACTACTTCACTTTCAACAGAAACTTCTATTTGCAACAAGAGAGGCTACCCTTGGCGTCCCCCATCAGTGGAACCTTAGCTAACATTTTCTTAGACATGTAGAGAACACAATATTCAATAACATTGTAAAACAAGGAGGCTATAAAATAATCTACCGGTACCGATATGTGGATGACATAATCTGTCTTTTAGATGTAACACATAAAAGGATAGAAGAGCTACACAGTAACATCAACACAGTATACCCACAAATCCACTTCGAAATGTAAATAGATGAAAACAAAAAACTAAATTCCTTGGAATTCAAAATCACAAGAAAAAACCACCAACATGAATTCTCCATCTACAGAAAACTCACTTTCACCAGCACTGTTATCCACAGCTCATCCAACCACCTGACAGTGAATAAATACGCCAGTTTCACACACATGCACCACATGATAAACATAACACCTCTTAAACCAGAAAACTATACACAGGAAGTAAAAATAATCAAACAAATTGCTGTTGAAAATTACTACAAAACAGACATCATAAACAGACTCAACAGCAAGGTAAAAATGAAACATAAAAATAGTGGCCAGCAGGCCAGCACTCGAGAGCACAACCAAAAGATCTGAAAAACCAGAGGCAGTACACAGACAACACAGCAGCCCACACCACATCAGCAAAAAGGGACAGATGGCACACACTAAGATACAATAACAAAATATCACATAGAATTGGAAACATCTTGATAAAGCAAGAGATGCCAATAACATTCAGAACAAACAACACAGTTCAGTGGAGACTAAGACCAGTCACAAGAACCTGAGACGAATTCAGCGACGTGGGAATATATCAAGCCACATGCAACTCTTGTCGGGCCCAATACATAGGACAAACAAGGAGAAACTTCCGAACGAGGTACACAGATCACATGAGAGCTCTAAAGAGTGACAGCACACATTTCACTTTCGCAGAATGTCTTTTGAACAAAAGCCGTAACCCCACTAATATCGAAAAAGGTCTACACATTCCGAAAAACAGCAACAGTCTATATCGACAACTAACAATACAAAAATACTACTTACAAAAGGCTATAGTAGAAGGGAAAAATGTAATGAACGAAAACACAACACTTGGCAACAACACACTGTTTACCGCTCTGAGAGAACTGACCAAGAACACAGAACAGAATGCACACACACACACACACACACAAAATAACAACATCATCATCACACACAGAGACGTAAAAAACGAACAGAAGTCGTCGTAATTTCCGCTACAGCTTCCATAGCCTTCTCGCAACGTGCGATACACCTCTCGCGACACACGCGAACTGCAAGATGGCGTAATGTTCTTGATCATCAACATAGTGCGAAAGTCTCGTTTTTCTGTGTACCTAATCAGCTACATGCCGTCCAATGAACGTGAGTACACGAATAACTAAGTAACAGCTCAGTGCACACCAAATAACTGGATTCCACAACACTACCGCAACTCCAAGTGTATATAGATGGCATACTAACTTCAGCTTTTAGTATTTGTTTTTCTAACAGCCGCTCACACAGTTGCAGACGACATGGTGTACGCTGAGAAAAAGCGGCACCAGGAAAAAGCACAGAAAATATGCCGCAAACAGCGAGAATATTTCTTAAAAACAGCCCATAACAAACAATAAATTAAATAGAATGAAAGTATCCAGAGAAAAATATATTTCAAAAAACGAACAGTGAAAAGTAATATTGTGGTCCTGTATTTGTATAACTATGCTATTTTCTGCATGTTTTAGATTTTAAAAAACCGGCTGATGATGGTGATATTTGCGTCGAAACCAGTTTGAGAAATAAATAGGTAAATGAATAACAAGGTGTTTTCGCATCAAGGCGGATTCAATCTGCGATATTTTTGATATCCTTGGAGACCATCTGGTAGTCTATCCTTTAGCTTCCATTATTTGAATTTCTTGGGGTCCACGTTATCATTCTGCAACCCGCGAATGTCCTCGTGGGGCTTCCACCTCATGGCGTAGACACCTGCAAACGTTTTATTTCGCAGTCTTACCCCTTACACAGCTGATCTTCACGTTGCCTACAAAACTGCATGGGTCCCTATACAGTAAGGCCTATGTGCATTACCGTTGTCCTTGTTACCAAGAATCGCCCGCTGTCCACATTAGCGCTCCGTGAACGCTACTACATCACCATAGAGGCGGAAAATCAAAGGATAGCAAGACCCGACGTTGTGTCTTCTGCATGGGAACAACAATATTTCGGAATATAAATTCAGTGGCTAATATAGTAAACCATATTTTCGTATTTCTCACGGGTTGTGTAACATAACAATTTATCTGAAAAAAGTGGAACACGTGATGTTGCAGAAACTCGTCACCCCAATAAGTATTGGAAGGAAACATGACTGAACCCGAAATACTGTTGTTTCATAACATTTTTAATGCAGTCATGGACCTCAACCAGTCTTAAGCAACATGGACAAATCAAAGTGTAATGTTTACATTCTGTTTTTAGTGAAGCTGTGTACACTATGAGTATTGTACGATATTTGCGTCTGGCATGATAAATAAATAAAAACAAGGGGCGTTCATCAAGAAATAAAACTATTTTCCGGAAACCTGTTTCAGTCTCGATTCCAATACACCATATTAACCCCCACTCTTTTGGCTACTAAACTCTACTTTTCAACACAATCTCCGTTCAGTGCGACTGCCTTACATTACCTCTCTTGGAAGATCTGCATTACCGTATGCTACAACTGTAGTGGTTGATTTTGGAGCCAACGTCCTGCTGCAGCAATAACCTCGGCATCACTCACTTACTGCTTCCCAGAGACTGCATCCTTCATTGGGCCATGTGGATGTCAGGAGGTGCGACATCCGAGCTGTAGGATGGATGAGGAAAACAGTCCACTGAAGTTTTCTAAGCTCCTCTTGGGGGCACAGACTTGTGGAAGGCCTTTTGTTGTCATAGAGGCGCAGAGGTTTGTTTGTATTTTTGTGGCGACGAACGCACTGAAGTCGTTTCTTCAATTTCCTCAGGGTAGCACAATACATTTCAGAGTTGATCGTTGCAACATGATGGAGGATACCAAACAAAAATCCGTTCTGAGTCCCGAAAGACTATCACCGTCATTTTCCCTGCCGAGGATGGGGCTTTGAACATTTTGGTTGTAGCGCCACTCCATGGTTTGCCGTTCTGTTTCCGGTTCGAGTTGGTGAACCTTCGTTTCATCGCCTCTGACGACGCCTCATAAAGTGGAAGCAAATACGCACAGATGGTCCTTCGTTGTTCTTTAAGGTGTTGTGTTACGTGGCGAATATCCGCCAACTAGCGGACGAGTGTGTCAGCAGTACCAACAGAGACATCCAGTTGCGCAACGAGGTCTTTGTGATCCTTCGATCACTTCGAATGTGAGTGCCTTCACGTTCCATTATTGCAGGAGTCATAGCTGAGTGCGGTCAAACGCCACACAGGAGGTGAGACAAGTGTTGACATGATGACAGACGCTTCGCCCAAGGACTCGCCGTGATTTTGTTCACTGCCGGTCTCCATAGATATTCTGGAAGCGCCTAAGAATAGCTGCGTTGCTCTGCTTTTCCGCCAAGAGGTACTTGGACTCTCTATGGGTCCTATAGTCCTTTGATGTTGATTAGGTGGTCGTACGTGCGATTGACAGTAACTATTTACTTGTAAAGCACCGAATAACTGCACATTGCATCATCTTTGATGGTCCTGTGACGGTGCAATAATGCCTCTAGGCACCTTGTGTATATACCATTGTCGTGGTAGGGCCTGGCCTATATTCGCAAGTTGGCGGACGTTTTCCCGACACTAGTCTAATTTGTCAAAAATGCGAGTTGTCTGCCTTTTATCATCTCAGCGATGTATTTTTCTCCACTTTGGTCGTGTATTTCTCTCGTCCTGGCCGACCTTGGTTCCCCTAGTCTCCACTTCAAGTACCTATTTTGTAGTGGTTGCAATTGATTTCATTAGAGTCACATGTTGTTCCCCAAGGCGTCGAACTGCACAGCAGGGAGAGTTGTACCGTTGCTCTATAAACTTTTAATTTCGTTGATGGGATTAGATTCCTTCTAGTGAAAAACTGCGTGAGTACCCGAATCATGTTAAAAGTAGTCAATTTTCTATCTCGTATGCGTTGAGTAAAAGTCATTCATTTATCGAATATCTCTTCCAGGTGTCCTCTCTCCCCCCTGCCCCCCCTCCACCCTGTAGCTGAGTCGTCAGGACCCGGGTTCGATTGACGGTTGGGTCGGAGATTTTCTCCGCTCAGGGACTGGGTGTTGTGTTGTCCTAATCATCATCATTTCATCCTGATCGACTTGCATCCGGCGACCGGTCTACCAAACGGGAGGCCCTAGTCACACGACAAAAAAATGGCTCAGAGCACTATGGGACTTAACATCTGAGGTGATCAGTCCCCTAGAACTTCCAACTACTTAAACCTAACTAACCTAAGGACATCACACACATCCATTCCCGAGGCAGGATTCGAACCAGCGACCGTAGCGTTCGCGCGGTTCCAGTCTGTAGCGCCTAGAACCGCTCGGTCACTCCGGCCGGCCTAGCCACATTTCCATTTATTTACTTCCAGGTATTTCGTTGTAGTTCGGAACGCACCTCTGTTACTGAGGCCAATTCGAAGGCTACGTATAGCGCTGCCACGTATTGGAATTTCCTCAAACCTTAGGGGCAGAAACGGGAATATTTCACGCCGTCCAACAATAAAAATTGCTTTATTTTCACCAAAATTTTCCGAGAAAAAAATATGCTGCATTACTTATTGAACGACTCTAAGAAATATCTTAAAAAATTTACTACTACTCTGAAACACAATAAATGCAACCGGCGTTTCGAATACTTCTGGAAGGAGAGCAAATGCAAAAACACTTTGACTCGTGGGTTTCTGTCCTTTGCGGCCTCAGGAAGCGCTTTCTCGGAAGTCCCTGGGGCTCGTTAAGCCCCGCGGCTCGCCCACCTTCCAAGTGCGGGGGAGGAGCGCTCGCTAACCGGGCGGTGGCGGTTAAGTGGTTCGCCGTATGGGAGGGGCAGGGCGGCTGGGGGCGGGAGATTTATGGCGAGCAGGCGAGCGCCCGTTGTTTTACGCTCGGCGCGTCACTCCACTGTAAATGTAACCATTAGTCCCGCGTATACTTAAAGGATTGCTCCTCCCGTTATTGTTTTTCGGGATATCCGTGTTAGGATGTTACCCTGTGCTACATGAGAGACCTGTTAGTTCCACTCGGGAGAAATGGAGAAAACAATTCTTGTTTCAGTTGCAAGCTGCTGAAAATAGAAGAAGAGTGACTTAAGCAATTACACTCATGTATGCCACGAAAGTCGTTTGTCTACGCGAACGGTCGAGCAACAGTGAATTCTTTACAAAAAATTCCTTACATAGGTGTGCACAATAGTGGATGATGTCAATGGCAACAGAAGGGTACCTGCTCTGCTCCGCCATTCCCCCCGCCCCCTTCCCCAGAATTTAGAGTACGAAGTTTGTATACGTTACAGAATTGTCATGTTGTTGTTGTTGTTGTAGTCTTCAGTCCTGAGACTGGTTCGATGCAGCTCTCCATGCTGCCCTATCCTGTGCAAGCGTCTTCATCTCCCAGTACCTACTGCAACCTACATCCTTCTGAATCTGCTTAGTGTATTCATCTCTTGGTCTCCCTCTACGATTTTTACCCTCCACACTGCCCTCCAATGCTAATTTTGTGATCCCCTGATACCTGAGAACATGTCCTACCAACCGATCCCTTCTTCTAGTCAAGTTGTGCCACAAACTCCTCTCCTCTCCAATTCTATTCAATACCTCCCCATTAGTTATGTGATCTACCCATCTAATCTTCAGCATTCTTCTGTAGCACCACATTTCGAAAGCTTCAATTCTCTTCTTGTCCAAACTATTTATCGTCCACATTTCACTTCCATGCATGGCTACACTCCATACAAATACTTTCAGAAACGACGTCCTGACACTTAAATCAATTCTCATACACGAGGGCTATTCGGAAGGTGAGAAACGATCGGTCGCAAAATGGAATCACTGTGAAAATCCGACGAGGCTTTTTATAGACATTGTGGGCAGTGTCTCTAGTATGCCCGTCGATCGCATCAAGACGCTCTTTTCAGTTGTAAGCGCACTGTGAGCGAATAAAGGTGCCTAGAACCACAATGTCTCCCACCAAGTGGGAGGGGCCGCTGAGAGGCTTCGCCTTAATGAATGCAGCCCACCTAACACAACTGCCATGCACTTCCTTCTTCATGGAAATTCTCAGCCGCACTCTGCAGGGGCAGTGAAGATGCTCCTGCAGCCTCTTTTGATGGGAAGTGTTCGATTACTCACAACACAGCCCCAATTGGCTCGTCCTGAGTGTCATCTCTGTTCACATGAAACGCTGGATACGAAGACAACACTTGCGTGCAGGCTATACGCTATAGAACAGAGTAGGGAGTTATCGGAAAGCACAGGCGGCTGCCTTCTATGACGATGGTGTTGAAAATTTGGTGTAACGCTACGAGAAATGTCTAAGTCGGAGCGGCGACTATGTAGAGAAGTACGTGGAAGGTGTAGCTAAATGTAAAAGAAAAAAAAAACAGTTTTTATTTTCACTGTGGTTTCCATTTTGGGACCGACCGTTCCTTACTTTTCGAACAACCCTCCTACTTCTAGAAGTGATCCCAGCAACACCTCACTTAACCTCACCTCTGCTTGCACTGCTTCGTCACTATCAAAATGAAGTCCTTGAGCATGTTCTTTACGGTTTGGAAATAAATGAAACTTTGATGGGGCTAAGATTGGACTGTATGGAGGGTGAGCAATAACACTGAACACAAGGTGTCAGATTGTTGTAGATGTCACAGTGTTCAAGTGTGTTCTGACTCTTTTATGGTGAAGGAGAGGATGCTCCATGTGTGTATGAACTCTCGGAATTTGAAACTTGATTATAGCATGTTTCTTCTCATGCAAAGTCCGTCACGTTACACGCCAGTATATAAGTGTAGCGTTTTATGGCCGTTGGCATGACCCGACTATGGAATGAACAACTCATTTACATCAAAACGACGATTGTAGAGTCTATTTCTCCCCACTCTGAACAAATTTGTGTGGACACCCATGATTAATTGCAATTAATTTCAAGCTCTACTTTTCAGTATAAAGTTTCTAACCGTGCTAGTTGAGGCATCCAAAACGAAATACGTACATTTTAATAGCATCGTTCCTCTTCTTCTTTTATAAATAAATTCGATTATTCACATTACGTTACAGGGGGCACTGGCATGTTGCGATACAACAACAAACGTCTCGTAACTGTTCTTCTACTCCATGTAAAACATATTCAAATCCTTCCACGTTCAAAGTTTTGTTAAGTGCAGTAAGGGGACTATACGCTAACGGCGAGAAACAACCTTATGCGGGAATAACACCTCCTCCATACTTTACTGTTCGTACTACACATGTTGGTAGGTAACGTTTTCCAGCCATTCACCAGACCAGTACCATTACATCGATTTTGCACGGGGTATAACGTGGTTCATTACTCCGACTCACTTCTTTCCAGTCGACCACTGTCGGAGTCCACGAGAATTACTAGCCCGGCAAACGAACTTATGACGCCGCACTAGTCGTTGATCGCCGCACATCACGAACCCTGGGCTCCATGCAGCGCAAACGAAACTCAGTGTCAATGTAAAGGCCATCACTGAAGTTCTTTACATTGTCCTGTTTTATCGAAAGCTCACACGTATTTAAACGTGCAGTTAAGAATTTTTTAACTCTCCTGAGATAGTAGCGCCGTCCCCTCTGGAGACAGCTGCTGTCACTCGTGAGACCTGTAGAACCACGTGCTGTAACAAACGGTGCACGACCCAAATACTCCACTGGCGCCGTCCGCTGTTCAGTGACGTCACTCATCTCAAGTATCGCTGTCCGTCAGTAGAGCTACATGAAGTCTGCCTGGTCTTGGTTCAGCTGACGCTGTTGTTTCGCGTTTTCATTTGGCTATCACTTCACCAACAGATGACTTGGACATGTTTAGAAGGGTTGAAATGTCCGAGATGGATATGATACTCAGGGACGTCCAATGACTAGTCCAGGTTTGAAGTTACTGAGTTCTGCTGACCGACACATCCTGCTGTTACTTATTCCTGCTTATATTCTGACGACTTCTCCTCTCATGACCTCTAGTGGTCAAATCTGCATTACGTAGGTGTGTCCGGGACACGTTTGTTCACACAGTTTAGTTTCTTAGATAGGTTGGATTGTTTGGGGGAGGAGACCAAACAGCCAGGTCGTCGGTCTCATCGGATTAGGGAAGGATGTGGAAGAAAGTCGGCCGTGCCTTTCAAAGGAACCATTCCGGCATTGGCCTGATACGATGTAGGGAAGTCACGGAAAACCTAAATCAGGATGGCCGGACTCGGGATTAAACCGTTGTCCTCCCGAATGCGAGTCCAGTGTGCTAGCCACTGCGTCACCTTGCTTGGTTGTTTCTTAGTGATTCGGGCTATCGAGTGTACCTTTTGTCCAGGTTGTGCAACACTATACGTTGCAGACTGTTTATCATCATTTGTCCAGGAGCCTTGTCGTTATTTGTTGGCAACATCGGCATACTATTGACTGCTTTGAATCTTATTCCTCAAGTTCTCAACTCTCGCTGCAACGTAGTTATAGCTCTTCCATGACGATAGCATTTAGTTAGATAACTAGGTACTCTATCAATTCGTGAGAGCCTGGAAAACACTCTCTCAAGCCCTTTTGAGTTAACAAGTGGTGAAACGTTTACTGCGTATGCGTTTTAATCGATGTCACACTTCATAAGCTAGCTTTGGGTGAAACGACTTAAACGGAGTGGGTTTCAACGATCTGGCTACGAACGACACTGCTAAACTTTGTAAGCTGTTCGCCAAACTCTAGGAACCGACGACAGACCACCTTAAGGGAACAGAGACTTTGCGAATGTATTATTTGTAAGTAAATAGAAATCAACTGTCACAAAATTCACTGTTACTCGATAAGTGTTACCTGATTACAACTCATACTTAAAAAAAAAAAATAATACCCACCTACTGAGGATCGAATACACTTTTTGCAGGCATTTCACTAACTAATATCCCTCAGAAACAAGCTAACCAAATATGGCCCAATACTGTTTTTATCAACATTGAACAGGAATGGGCGTGTATTTAGGTTACAAGCAATTAAAGTGACTCAACACATTTTAAAGTAGAAACTTGAGTACGGATATGGAGTAAATTTTAAATAATCTTAACAAGTCTGTTTGTGTGGCCATCCTACGCGACGAGCGTATAAATACTTGTTTTGCAAATCAAACTGCCTTTTCCTGCTGCTAATTATTTTATTTCAGCCATACGCCTCACATATGGTCTGGAGGTCGCACTACCACTTTTATCACTGTTTTATATTCACCTCTTCGTGTTATCACTCTTTTGTGGTGGACTTACGCTGGGAAAAGAAGTGTACGACGAAAGAACGATAGTCCACCACAAACGAGTGAAAACACGAAGAGGTGAATATAGAACAGTGATAAAAGTGGAAGTGCGACCTCCAGACCAGACGTGAGACGTATGGATTAAATAAAAGAGTTAGCAACAGGAAAAGGCAGTCGGATTTGCGAAACAAGTATTTAAATAATCTTGTTTCAAATGGTTCAAATGGCTCTGAGCACTATGGGACTTAACATCTATGGTCATCAGTCCCCTAGAACTTAGAACTACTTAAACCTAACTAACCTAAGGACAGCACACAATACCCAGTCATCACGAGGCAGAGAAAATCCCTGACCCTGCCGGGAATCGAACCCGGGAACCCGGGCGTGGGAAGCGAGAACGCTACCGCACGACCACGAGCTGCGGACTTATAATCTTGTTTACGTGAGCACCAAATCTGACATTTATTTTAATGATCAATGGAAACTACATCAGCTGCTCTATTACACTTTTACTGGAGATAAATGAAACAACAGATGCACACATCAAAAAATGTTTTACCTCGGTTCCGAGAGTTCCGGAACCTGTACAGAAAACTGGAATAGAGAACAAAATAAACATCATTTCCGCCCTTTTTATTGCGCATGAAAACCACACATTGTATGTTCTACCACGATACAGCGAGATCTTCAGAGGTGGTGGCACAGATTGCTGTACACACCGGTACATCTAATTGCTATAAATAAAACAATTGATTTTTAACTACTAAAAGTTAACTGCCTTTAACTGGAAAAATCGATTCATTTATGAACGGCACAGATCACTGTTATAGATTCACCATCTCATATTGATGAAAGATTAAAAAGTGAAAGGCACTGTACTACTGTTCCACAACAATATTTATTTCATGTTTCGTTGTGAACCGTGTTTCAGCTTTCTAGGCCACCATCAGACAACTTTACTTTCAACAGACCGTCCTAACAACGTCAGAGATAGCTTCTATGTGTACGAAAATCTTTGAAAACACAGGTATGTGAGATTTTCAGGACTCTCCATCTATAAGAAAGTCTCAAATTGCAGTGCTTTGAGTTTATGTGGATACAAAACGAGAAATATTCGGCAGTGATGTGTTAAATGTTGTAGACTCAACACATAAAAGTCACTGACTGACTGATAAAAACATGTTGTATTACACAAGTTTCAGTGTTGCTGGTTAAGGTCTCTCAACTATACGCAAACTGACAAACTCTCATTTAGAATAATTATAAACATTCTGAAACAGACGCAAATGAGGTAAGAGCAAATAAATCTGACGTTAGTTTCAAACATTGAAACATAAGAATATTAGACCCAAAACAGTACACCAAGCTGTACTGGCACAGACTGGTATATCATATGGACTAAATAATTAGTGAAAGTGATAAAACAGGCTGAAGAGGAGGGACGGAGGAAGGGAGGCTGAGGTGGGGAGAACAGAAGGCCAGAAGGAGTCAATGAAATAAGAGGAGTGGGGAAAACTTGTATCATGTAAAACAGTAACATTTTATGGTAAGAACTGGATACTACCTTAGGAAAAGAGAATAATGGAACTATCACTGAGAGGGTATCTTCAGGAGTACCCCAGGGATGTATGATAGGATCACTATTTTTTTCCATATATTAAAATGATCTCGTCGGCAGGGTGGACACCAATCTGCTGTTTGTTGTTGATGCTGTCGTGTACGGGGGAGTGTCCAAGTTTAGTGATTGTAGGAAGATAAAGATGACATAGAGGTGTGAGGTATCAGGCAAATCCAACACCTTCCATGAAAACCCTGACATGATAAGCAAATCCAGTAGTATGTCACATAGCTCCGAATAAATCGTGACATTAAATTAACCAAAGTAATACGAGTAACGAGTGAGCAAATGGAATACCACAGACTAACACAAGAATGCCTAAATGCATGTCATACCTTCCCACCGTGAGACAGACGCAGTTCCGAGGGGAGAAACGAGAACAGAAGCCGAGAGCAGAACCGTGTTAAGCTGGAAGGCCCTACGATAAGGGACGGACACCCACGTTCCCAGCTAACCGCCAGGACCACACCCCAGCCGCAAGTTTTAGTGTGAGACTTTTTCGCGTCTCTGTTACGTCAGGGCCACCCCCCAGCCCATATTAAAAGCTAGAGCCCTCCAGAAGAACAGTATAGATCTTACGAAAACACAAAAAGGGCCACCCCCAGCCACAAGTTTTAGCGTGAGACTTTTTCGCGTCTCTGTTACGTCAAGACCACCCCCCAGCCCATGTTAAAAGATAGAGCCCTCCAGAAGAACAGTATAGATCTTACGATAACACTAAAAGGACCACACCAGCTGCAAGTTTTAGCGTGAGACTTTTTCACGTCTCTGTTACGTTGCAAACTTTAGAAACATTGCCCCACCACGAAAAGTATAACGTTTCTCATTGGATAGACAGAATTTTTGTAGGCGGAGCTTAAGGTTAACATTGAGACCCTGATTGGACAAATGAAAACACAGCCAGATAGTTTTTTTAAACCAACTTCGGTAAATTGTAGTAAGGAGAAGTTAGGACAAGAGTTGCTTCCGAGACGGCGAGGTGAGCGGAGCTGTGCTGCCCGCCGCCCCCTGACGAACACCGACAAGGTATTGAACGCACGCGATGCCGCATAACAGCGCATAAAGCTTCACTCAGAACTGCAGAAGTCTCATCTGTTACACCCCCGTTTTGCGTAATACTAGTGTCAATCGTCAATTAAAGCTTATGGTTTTCACATTTGCTACTTGAAGTAAAAATCTGAAACGCGATGATTTTTCTGTTATATAGTTATTGAGAAGCCACATGAGCAACTGTAATTTACGACAAGTTAGATAAGTAATTAAAGATAATTGATGGTCACTGTAGACCATTTTGATAGTTTTCTCTCTTGTGAAACTTAATTTAAACCTAGATTATAGATGTGATATGGCATAGGACATCCTTCGATCCATTGTAGAACTTGGAAACCCACTCAGGGAATATTAGTTCACCTTTTTGTTGAACGCAGAAGGTTTTTACCATCCTGTATTAAAACATTTCCTTTTATCAATAGTACAATTTATAAACAATGTTTTGTGAGTAGAATAAAATTTCCAATGGTAAACTTAACTGCTTTTTCGTCGTTATTTTACTAGATAACTAAAAATAGGAAAGCCTTGAACCCCTTCCACTAAATTTAGTTAGTATTAAGATTCTTTTACAGGGAGTGCAGTGGAGCTGACGCTGAAATCATTAAGTATTTGGTTATATCATCGCTAGTCTCAAGTAACTCTTCTGAATTCTACATGTCATGTGTGGTCTGGCGTCTCCTTACCAGCAACAGGTCCCAGGTTCAAACTAGTCAATTCCCTAAAAAACACTCCCAGAGCGTCGTTGCGCGAAAGTGGTAGGGAGACCGATATAGAAGAAACAGACACCACGCAGAATGTTAGAGAGGAAATGTGCCTAATTTGAAACACACTTTTGTAAATCCATTTGAAAGACCTAAAAGTAAGTGCAATTGTATTTTTTATGATGGTAATAATATCTTGCATTATTTAATTTTATCATACAGTTATCGTATTTGCATATAATTAACAATCTTTCAGAGTAGTTATTAAATTTTCACAAACAACGCATCTCGTAGAAATGAGATCACGGTTTCCTAATAAGAGACAGTAATAATATTTTGCTTTAATTATTTTATTACAGAATAATGACATATGAATATACAATTTTGACATGTTCATTCTGTTATCCTTCACTCATTTCACACTACTTAGATTTATATTTACGACATCCGGGGCAAATAAAATTGTCTTCTGTGACACCGCAATCTTCATGAGCCCAGCGATAACATTTCGTGCACTGCGCCCATTTCTCCCCGTGTTTGTCTTCAGAAAAGCGCCCAGTACAGAAATGACACTCTGCGTCATCGTCATCACTGCTGTCTAAATCCCCACTGTCATCAAGATGGACATCGGATGCCGAGTCCCTAGACGATTCTTCAGCTTTAGGTCTACGTTTTGAAGAGTTTCCGCTCTTTTCCCCAAATAACTTTCTGGCTGCTTTCTTAGCTTCAGCCTCTGATTTCTTCTGTTTAGATTCTTGCAATTGCTTCACATAAGGAGTTGAAGTTAGTAACGCAGCGGAGCACAAACGGTGGTCCTGCGATGCGTGGGAGAGGTCTGATGTCTGCCGGTCTGACAGCTTGATTATCACCATCAATAGTTTCTGTTGTGGACTGGCAAGACAGCCAATCCACAGTGACGGGTAACCGAAAGGCACGCGCTTAAACTCACGCAGGCTGGCGTGAGGTCTGAAACAGGATACGTAATGAATGCTATAAAGAAAAGTACGTAGCTGCTGGAATACTTAACTTTAATCCACAATTGGTGAACATTGGTCTTGTTACTGTACATGCTTCATTACATACATAGTAAAGGATAAATGGCGCTTTGCTAGGTCGTAGCAATTGACTTAGCTGAAGGCTATGCTAACTATCGTCTCGTCAAATGAGAGCGTAATTCTCAGTGAACCTTTCCTAGCAACGTCGGCTGTACAACTGGGGCGAGTGCCAGGACGTCTCTCTAGATCTGCCGTGTGGCGGCGCTCGGTCTGCTACCACTGATAGTGGCGACACGCGGGTCCGACGTATACTAGCGGACCGCGGCCGATTTAAAAGGCTACCACCTAGCAAGTGTGGTGTCTGGCGGTGACACCACAGCTTCATTTTCGTTTTTGGCATCTCTTTCTTGAAGAGCGTCAGCATGGCGATGAATTGAAAATTCATGTTCCCTAAAGATGTTTCTGTTGCATGGGATGAGACATGTTTTTTTGAAGGCATTCACAGATGCTTCCATTGTTGCTGCTCGGTTGTAAGCTGCCCCAAATAACCTGCCTATTAATAATGGGATGATAACACGACCTGGGTTACTTGCCAATCACGTTTCTGTCTCTTGGGCATAGTAGGTTTTCAAAGGCCCCATAAATCCGACGTCAAGTGGCTGCATTTTATGCGTTGAGTGAGGTGGCAAACATACAATATTAAGATTGTTTTCACGTGCTTTATTAAACACATCGAGATTCTTTGTGTGGGAATAACGCCCATCAAGAATCAAAATGACAGGTTCATTTGAAGATGACTCACAAAATGATCAAACCACTGAGTAAAAATTTGAGTTTTTATCCAGCCACTTGGATGACAAGCTGATATTGATCCTGTAGGTGCACCGTCCATCAATTGTTGCTTTATATTCTTTCTTGGGAAGACGATTAGTGGTGGAACATAAGTGCCAGCTGCGTTCATACACGTTACAACTGTGATGAGATTCCCCTTTCTGCTGAAGTAAAGGCAACTTGTGTCTTCCCTTTCATATATGTTGGTGCTGCACAGTCGTCACCCCAGTTTCGTCAACATTGAAGACTCGATGCGGGTTATGGTTGACTTCAGATAGCACAGATTCGTAAATATCAAAAAATCTCCCCATATTTTCTTGCTGATGCAAGACCCTGAGGAGTTCTCATTGACAAAATGGGACGTCTCTTAAGGAAACCTCGGAGCCATTTCTTTGCTACTGAAGCCTTTTCTGAATTGAAGGGATTCTTCAGCCAATTCCTGAGAGCTAACTGAAAGGCCATGCTTCGTATGTCCTTACATTTAAGAGCATAAAATCGCTCTTCCATTGTAAGGCAGTAGTTCATTAGTTCATCTTCCAGCTGGGATGAGAGAACAGGCCTTCTGCCAATATTAACACCAACCAGCTTCTCGGGTGTACGAGTTTTATCCTTCACAGACCTGTCGAAACTACGCTTTGGTACAGCAAAAACTGTTGACGCTTTTAAGTACCCCATCTCGCCATTTCTCGCACATGTAATGGCACGAACCATGGCGTATTTATCCCACGTTTTCCTTTTAGGTGCCAATGCCATCTACAAAGAATAAGGACAATAATCAGACATACTTCTTAAAGGACTTAACTTCTATGATTTTATTTGTTAGATTATTTTTTTATAAGTACAGTGAACGAAGTACTTCGAATTTAGAGTAATATTGATCAACTTCTGTGCAAAATACTGCCTTGAAAGAAAGTTCCAGAAAACCGTGTATCCTCTGCACAAAAATTGCGAGATGGCTGGCAGAATACAAATGCAGATGCAGTACACTGACAATGCTAAAAATGTGAAGCATGTCGAGCCTTCTGTGTGATAATAATGGTTTAAGTGTCGAAATGCGTGCTGGTTAAAACAATTTCATTGAGATTGAGGCAGAATGACAAAGGGGACTTACGGACGTGGGGAATAGTCAGCGGCAGTACGGACAAGGACCAACCGGGCGACGAATGGCGCCCGTATCGTCCACACAACGCACCACCTGGGTTATATTTAAATATCGCTGCTGCTTTTAGGTTACAGATCTTGCATCATACTTTATATCGTCGGCTCCGAAAGGCAGTGCGGTTATCTCTGCGATCGCCAGTTGTAGGTACACCATGTGATACAAAGTATCCGGACACCGACAAAAACATACGTTTTTGGTATTAGGTGCGCTGTGGTACCACCTATTGGCTGGTACTCCATATCAGCGACGTCAGTCGCCATTAGACATCGTGAGGGAGCAGAATGGGTTGCTCCACGGAATTCACCGACTCCGAACATGGTCAGCTGATTGAGTGTCACTTGTGTCATACATCTGTTCGCGAGATTTCGACAGCCATTAACATCACTAGGTCCACTGTTTCCGATGTGATAGTGAAGTGGAAACGTGAAGGGACATGTACAGCACAAAAGTATACAGGCCGACCTCCTGTGTTGACTGACTGAGACCGCCGACATTTGAAGAGGGTCGTAATGTGTAACAGGCAGACATATATCCTGGCCATCATACAGGAAGTCCAAACTGCATCAAGATCCACTGCACGTACTATGACAGTTAGGCGGGAGGTGAGAAAACTTTGATTTAATGGTCGAGCGGCTGCTTTTAAGTCACACATGACGCCGGTAAATGCCAAACGACGTCTCGCTTTTTGTGAAAGGAGCGTAAACACTGGACGATTGAACAGTGGAAAAATGTTGTGTGGAGTGATGAATCACGGAATACAATGTGGTGGTCCGATGGCAGGGCGTGCGTATGGTGAACATCATCTGCCAGCGTGTGTAGTGCAAACAGTAAAATTCGGAGGCGGTGGTGTTATGGTGTGGTCATGTTTTTCATGGAGGGGCTTGCACCCCTTGTTGTTTTGCGTGGCACTATCACAGGACAGGCCAACATTGATGTTTTAAGCACCTTCTTACTTCCCATTGTTGAAGAGCAATTTGGGGATGGCGATTGCACCTTTCAACACGATCGAGCACCTGTTCATAATTCACGGCATATAGCGGAGTGGTTACACGACAATGACATCCCTGTAGTGGACCGGCCTGCACAGAGTACTGACCTGAATCCTATAGAACACCTTTGGGATGTTTTAGAACGGCAACTTCGTGACAGGCCTCACCGACCGACATCGATAATTCTCCTCAGTGCAACACTCCGTGAAGAATGGATTCCCTAAGGAATCTTCCAGCACCTGACTGAAAGTATACCTAAGGGCATAGAAGCTGTCATAAAGGCGAACACTATATTGAATTCCAGCATTACCGATGGAGGGCGCCACAAACTTGTAAGTCATTTTCCGCCATGTGTCTGGATACTTTTGATCACATAGAATACATTCTTAGTCCATTCTACGACTCAGAAATGCCAGGCCTTCACGGTGAAACTAACTGAGTCCGTTGTCGCCCGAGTTACTTGTCACGAAACACAGTCATACACAAATAAAGATAGTGCTGCAATAGAATCCGTTAGCTCTTCTATCACACCATTTGCGAATTGCCGCCAGCAGCCAGCAGTGATCGCCGATGGCAAACATACTCTCCATAGTGTTCCACCCTCTTTACTCCACTCTGCTTATCTGGGCGGCTCAGAAAAGAATTAACGATTACCCGAGCATGATAATGAACCTCATTTACTGTGGCACCTCTGCTGCCTACAACTACCGGTGGCTCGCCGACAGCCCTGTTCGGAGATGGAAGGGCCTCGCAGAGCCGCGTGTTTGCACGGGAGAAAAAGGGAAGAAGGGATTCCCTAACGTGGCTGCGGGGGCGAGAAGGAGCCGCTAATGAGTAGTCCACTGCAATCAGTGGGCGGGCGACGCCTCCGTTAATTGTGGAACCCAGCCCGAGGCGTCCTGTGGGACAAGAAAGGGAGGAATCCCGGCAAGAGGGCTGTCCACATCGAAGGCTCCATTACTGGAAAGCTCTCAGGAGCTCTTCACATTCTGCAAAACGTACCGCTTAGATAACTGCGACGGTGTGGTAGATATGTCCTCCGAAGTAAAAAGGGTGTTTGAAAAATATTAATTAAATATAAGTAAACCATGGTTTACATCTACACGATTACTCAGCAATTCACAATTAAACGCATGGTAGAGGGTTCATAGAACCACCTTTAACGTGCTTCTCCACCGCTCCACTCTCGGACAACGGGCGCCTAAGACGTTCACTTAAATCTTTTCGTGCAATCCATGATTTATTTTATTTTATTATGATGATTATTTCTCCCTATGTAGATGGGCGCCTACAAAATATTTTCACTCTCTGAGCTGAAAGTTGGCGATTGAAATTTCACGAGAAGGTCATGCTGCAGCGAAAAACGCCTTTGTTTTAATGACTGCCACCCCAGATCGTGTATCATACCTGTGGCTCTCTCTCTCTCCCTTATTTCGCGATAATACAAAACGAGCTACTCTTCTTTGAATTTTTTCAGTATCCTCCGTCAGTCCTATCTGATGCGCATCCCACACCACACAGCAATCAATCAGAAGACGATGAACAAGCGTAGTGTAAGAAGTCACTTTAGTACACTGTGGTGAGTCGGCAGAGAGGGTAGTCAGTCGGCAGTAGTTGTAGCGAGTGGACGGTTGTACTGAGCAGGCATCGGCATGCGTCGGCGGCGTGCTCGTCTTGCGACTCTGGTCAGGATTGTGGTGGACGATGAGTATTGTTGTATAAGGTAATGAAGCAGCATTGCGCACATCTAGTAATGTATGTTAATTGTAATTAATTTGTTCAAAAAATGCCCCAATAATAATTTTTTTTATAAAGTAACTCTTTTAAAGAAAAACATTCATTTCAATTTGAAGAATATTTCCTATGCATTTCCTCCAAGAATCAAAATTAAATATACGCCAGCATTGCACGAAGCTGTGTCGATAAATAAGAGCACATATAGATGCAGTTTTTATTGAGGTAAGAATTTTTGCTTTTTTATTCAGAATACAGGGCCGAAGGTCAGCGCCGCTGTCCTTATAAAATTTATCAGGTTTAATTATTTCACAGGGCCGAAGGTCAGCGCTGCTGCCCTTATAAAATTTATCAGACATTATTATTTCTGTTAGGAAGTTACATTTCCTTCATGGTTCATTATTAATTAGTATTGTTGTTGGTTTATGGTCAATTTTCATTCCTTAATTTTTTGCATTTTTATTTAACTGTATTTCGTAAGGAGAAGTTACACTTAGCTCAATTTCCACATTTATTTATTTTTGTATTCGTGTGGGGAGGTTACAGCACCTATTACATTTTCTAAGTGTTCTGCCAATAAATCGCAGTCTTTGATTTGCTTTCCCACAACGTTATCTATGTGATCGTTCCACTTTAATTTACCCACGATTGTAATCGTTAAAGGTGTGTCTTTTATCGTGTATCTGAAACTTAGTGGATTCTTTTTAGTTCTCTTGTGGTTGAGTTCACACTTTCATGATTTATAGTCAACTGCCACTTTTTGCACCATACATTATGTTATGTCTAGACAAGACAGCCTAGACACAATGAGAGGAAGCCGAAAGGCACGCGCATAAACTCACGCAGGCTGGCGTGAGGTCTGAAACAGGATACGTAATGAATGCTATAAAGAAAAGTCCGTAGCTTCTGGAATACTTAACTTTAATCCACATTTGTAGAACATCGCTCTTGATGATACATGTTATAACCACAATATATATAGCAAAGGATTATGGCGCCTTGCCGGCCGCGGTGGTCTAGCGGTTCTGGCGCTGCAGTCCGGAACCGCGGGACTGCTACGGTCGCAGGTTCGAATCCTGCCTCGGGCATGGGTGTGTGTGATGTCCTTAGGTTAGTTAGGTTTAAGTAGTTCTAAGTTCTAGGGGACTTATGACCTAAGATGTTGAGTCCCATAGTGCTCAGAGCCATTTGAACCATTTGGACCATATATATGGCGCCTTGCTAGGTCGTAGCAATCGTAGCTGAAGGCTATGCTAACTATCGTCTCGGCAAATGAGAGCGTAGTTGTCAGTGAACCATTGCTATGAACGTCGGCTGTACAACTGGGGCGAGTGCCAGGACGTCTCTCTAGACCTGCCGTGTGGTGGCGCTCGGTCTGCATTTACTGACAGTGGCGACACGCGGGTCCGGCGTATACTAATGGACCGCGGTCGATTTAAAGGCTACCACCTAGCAAGTGTTGTGTCTGGCGGTGACACCACACATATGATGATGATTATGATGATGATGAAGTCCCATGCTCCGTAACAGAGCGTAGGGGACGATGCGGGAGACCCGCGCCGCCATACTAGGCAAGGTCCTAGGAGGTGGTTTGCTATTGCCTTCCTCCGACCGTAATAGAGATGAATGATAATGATGAAGACGACACACTAACACCCAGTCATCTCGAAGCAGGTGAAAATCCCTGATCTCGCCGTGATTCGAACTCGGCACCCCGTGCTCGGGAAGCGAGAACACCACCGCAAGACCAATTTTGCCTAAATCATTTTGCAATTGTTTTGGTCATCTTATGTCTTTACATAGCGCTAAATGACAGTATCATCTGCAAACAGTCCACCTATCTACATGAACACGGAAGTCTGGTAGCTACAGACTTCTCCATCTATACCAAAAGTTCACTTACGCCACAGGTGTAAGCTACAGTTCCTGTGATTTTCGGGTAGAGCTCTCCCCGCAGCAGCTAGATCACTCGTTCGTGGATATGTTTCTTACCTGTTATGCGTCGATTTGAGATGGCGACAGTAATGCAACAGAACTTAGTTCCCCGTCCGCAGCTCGTGGTCGTGCGGTAGCGTTCTCGTTTCCCCCGCTCGGGTTCCCGGGTTCGATTCTCGGCGGGGTCAGGGATTTCTCTGCCTCGTGATGACTGGGTGTTGTGTGATGTCCTTAGGTTAGTTAGGTTTAAGTAGTTCTAAGTTCTTGGGGACTGATGGCCATAGATGTTAAGTCCCATAGTGCTCAGAGCCATTTTTTGAACTTAGTTCTCCGTTTCAACAGGTGCAATTCAGTTACAACAGGGCGACGTAATTTGCGGGGAAGATATGCTATTGCACCTTCAACAGATTAAAGAATTCAACGATGGCACCAGCAGTTTCAAGATACTGCTTGTTTACGTGAGGGGAGTTGCCCCCATGAGCTCATTAAAGACCTAGAGAATGCTAAATAGTTTTTTAGTCTGCCCCTTAGTACTCCTCTCGCCATACCCGCTGAAATTTAGCCAATCCTCATGCGTCTTGTAATAGAATATTTTAAAGTCATCCTGACAGCTTCCCGATCCCAAGGATATCATGAATTTTACATGAGTGTGTTCTCTGTTTGAATTTCATTCACTTTTTTTGTTAAAAAATCAAGTGCTGCTGTTTCGGCATCGGCTTTTGGCTTTTTCTTGGTAGCGTTCTCCTTGTTTGAATGGATTATAAAGGTTGTGTCATTTCATTATGTAATACTTGACTAAAATTATAATTTTATGAGTATTTACTTCAATAATTTTCTATTTGATTTATTCGTCGTCCTCATATGATTTTTCAATGGTATTTCAACAATTTACTCGGAGTGGTTTTAGTACGACCGCCATAGTCACAGCATTAAATGCATTTTGCACAATAAATACTCGAACTTCTCTTCATTTCCAAGTTCTATCAGGAAGTCTGATTTCTTTTTTTAAAAGCATCATTTTATCACAAGGTCAATACCATGTTAAACGTGGGCCGAGAAAACAGTCTTCGTCGATTTTGATTCCTCCCATAATCAATTTAATCGCTCTGTCTCTCTTTTGTTTATCTTAAGATTTACAACCAACATTTAAAAGTTAACACACGTAGGAAAGGCGATTGTGGTTTGTAAAGCGTGTTTTGCGGCAATGTTTGTGTTTCAGGCCATACGGGATTCAGTTACAGAAAGCCCTTCTTCATGATGGTAACCAACATCGTCTAAAGTTTGGTGAATTCTTTCTGGACGTGAAGATGGAAGATAGTACTTTCCTTTGATGTTTAGAGTTAAGTAATGAAACCACGTCCTATTTAAGTGGGGAAGTGATCCACCATAAGCAGGAATACGGGAATCACTCCAGCCAGATAGTTCAGTAGAGCAAGAGAGAGATTTTCCATAGCTGCCAATGTTTTGCTACGGTCCCCGTGAAAATATTTACTGTCCAGTCTCTTTTTGCGGACATGACAGTTACAGTAACAGATACGTTGGAGGTCTGGCTTTTCCACAACATGCATGTATGACCATTTCATAGCAGTCAGCTGCTTCATAGGTAGGTCAGTCGGATGGGGCGTACGGATCTGGCTTTACACCACTGGGATCCAAGATCGCGTGATTTCACAGTAAGTGCTTTAGCGTGAATTTGTGAAACACCCTGTCTATCTGCTGCTCTTTTCAACAATTCTGACTGATCTTCAAGCCCCCACTGCAGCAGTAGTGAATGCAGTAAGTCCAGACATGACCGCCAAAGTAAGGTATGAATTTGACTGTCATCTGGATGTTCCTCCTGCGTGCGGTGGATGGAGAATTCAACATTTATAGGAGACAATTGAAAACTTTAGAGGTAATCGTAGAAACTATCTCAAGGTGCTAAAAGATATACTTTTCTAAAATAGGATGGATACTTTCAACACAGAAGCTTTGAATACCTATGCGTAAGTTAAAATGCAATTTAAGTTTCAGTCTTCATTCTTGCAGAACATAATCTTGCGATCGGATTAATCTTTCTGAAGAACCCTGCACTTGCTTCGAGAAAAGAGTAAGTACACGTATGTAGTGTCTGTTAAACTTCTCTCAGTGGGTAGGTATTTCAACATGAACAGCACGCGAAATACTATCGAAATGATGAAAGTAGTTGTAAGAATGCGGGAAGAGAAAAGAAAACGAAATATGAGTCTCGAGATTAGGATCTCCACACAGAAAGGAACTGTGCAACCAGCGTAAGAAAACAACGTGCTCCCTAATTGAAATAATACGCATGTAGCTGGAAGATTACGAAAAGTATCGTCTACAGCCGTAATATATCCATTTTATGTGCACTGTCTTGCTAAAGTCTACGTAGTTTTACGCACTTAGAATGTGCCGTTAATGAGCCTCATTCTTAATCTGAACACAGTTAATGGAACCAGATTGATGCTAAAATTTGAAGTAACATAACCTGACTGATAGTAAACTTTTAAATATTACATCAATTTTTAAGGATACTGAGTCGAAAGGAAAGACAACAAAACCAAATGCTTAACTAAGCTGAAATCCATTGAATATCGGTGGTACATTGCGATGTTTGAATATTCAAACGTGAAGGAGGACAGCAGTCCATCACACAATCCGTTGTTTAGTGCAGATATAAGACTTCAAATGTAACATAGGCATCATCGGTGCATTACAGGAAGAGTCATATAGGCATAACCATTTCTAAACATAAACATGTGACGTGGTTATGCCTGTTACTCTTCTGGTAATGCACCGATGATGTCTATGTTACAGTCCTATAGACCTATACGCATAAGCACGTCACGTGAAACGTTCCCTTAGAAAAATTATACATGACTGTGCTTAAACTGACACACAATATTTTTTTAGCGCAACGCAATCTGACTTTCAGTAATCCCTACAAGAGAATGGTCATGGCTAAATTAACCTATACGTTTCACAAATCACTTACCTCACAAAAATCTTCGTTACTCGAACTACTGCAATACAGCGAGCACCACTACTGCCAGCTAAATAAAAGTTTCAAACTACAGAAGGCACTAACTGCTGATAGGCATATTTAGCAAATGAAAGATTTTAATAGAGAACAAACAATGTATTTACCTTAATAGTCATAATATATATAGCAGTTCATGACATCCATTCTTACAAATGTACTGTTTATGATGGACACACCTCCAGATTATCCATTCTCAAAAATCCGCCATCTCACTTCCCCACATCCACCACTGCTGGCGGCTCTCCTCCAACTGCGCAACGGTACGCGCTCTTAACATCCAGCTGCCCAACACTGCAACGGCAGACAGCATTGCAAACTAGCCACAGACTGCACAAAGCACAGCCAATGATTTTCATACAGAGCGCTACGTGGTGTTGCCAATAAGAAAACCTAAACAGCCTATTTACATAGCCCCCATGCTCCCCACAAAAAATTTTACAAATTGTTTTGGGCAGTGACCAATAATGATTTGGAGAAATGTTTCATAATTACAATAACAAAGATATCAAATGCACACAGTTATTGATACAATGTTGCTCAGAAGCTAAAATTTTCTCACAGTACATAAAGACAGTTCTGATCATTCATCACAGAAAAATTGCAGATTTTTTTTTCCTCAAAGTCTAAGCAGTAAAAGAAAATGCACACGGAAGTAGTGGATTTCCATGCAGTCTGATGAACTAGTGTCGTCCTTCCAACGGAAAGACAGTGCTGACTCTTGACATGCAGACAGGTAATGGGCCACAACAGAGCAAACCCAGAGCAGAGTCGGTCGAAGTTTTGAAGAATATTGGTAGGTAGGTCGTCACAGAGTAGACCCAATGTAGTCCTGGTAGATATTATGGTATTGGTGGATCATCAAAGGTGCAGACCCACTTCAGTCCTTGTAGAGACGGCCAGCAGCCATCTGTTGCGACTGTGCAGGTGCACAATCACCATCAAACAGTCTTGCAGAGAATATAGCAAGTCCATAAACCACCACTTGTGCACTCACAAAGTTTTTGGAATTGTCCTTAGAACCAGCAATGCTGTTATCCAGTCCCTTGCTGAATTATCAACACATGTGCAAGCACTAACAGTCCCAACTTCTCACATACTGTGCATATATTATGACCAACAGAAACGTGTGCAGTGAAATGATACTTAATTTGAAGAACTGGTGTCTGTACAATTATAAATTTACAATATAAGAATACAATTACAAAGATACAAAATACATCATTAAAGAACATAACAGAACAGATAACATTTGTAGTAACACAGGCTTTACAAAAGAATAGAAATAAACATATACATCAGTGTTACAAGAATTATGACATAAGTACATACTTAAAGATCAGAATAACTTTTGAAACATCACCTTCACATATGACCAACAGAACAGAATAAATAATGTCTAAACATCTTTACAAAGTAAATAACATATTATCAGAAAAATTCTACAATGTGACTGTCATCAGATAAACACATAAAGACAGGAAGAACACAAATATACAAGAGTACACAAACACATAGCGGAATAACAGAAAGGGAAAGGACAGGGTTTGCTTTACTGCAGTATCTTGCAAACAAAACTTTCTTTACTTCTTGGAGATCTCCCTTCGTTCTTCATTACTTCAAAAAGTGCTATCTATACCTGCTTTCTGTAATTTTTTCGTAAAACTTCTCAATGCATTTCTTCCAATTCATCGCAACTCATTCTCTTATATAGTCTACCCCTCTTAAGCTAACTTAAATCTACTGAGCTCAGATGCTAAACTAAGGGACAAGGCAATGCAGCAGCACAAAACAATTAATGCAAACAGCAATGAAAAAAAAATTCAAATGGGCAAAGCAAGCAACAGCATATCTAAATTAACAGAGCAATTGCAATATTACAACTAATATGAGCCATTGTGCAGCAACAAGAAAAATAAATCAGTAATAAAACTGGCTTAACAGAGTAATACAAAGTGAAATGTAGTAGCACTATGCCTGGCAAACAGCAGCTGCAAATGCAATAAGTTATACCTAAATATGACATTGCTCAAGCAGAAAAAATAGTACACTAAAGACAACAGTACAGGTAAGGGAAATGTCTATTCACATCTTAATGTCTATATAATTAAATGGTGCACCACAACTTATTCTACGAAATAAATTACTAAGTACTTGAAAAGAAAATTATGTATACAGTTCCTGTGAAGGGAAATGTCTTTTTGTGCTCCCTCATTTTTTTTAAAGTATATCACTAAATTATTATTTACTGGATCTGTAGACAGAAAATATTTATATTAGTACATCTATTAAATTTTATTTTAACTAAGGCTGCAGTGCAGCTAGAAACTAGATATTAAACAAATTGAGCAATCAACTAGAAAGACAATAGCTGTGAAATGTTTCTCATCATTTCATTAGGCATTTTAGTAAATATCATAAATTAAGAGCTCCACAGTGTAATCATATGTTTTCAAGTTTCAGCATGTCATATTTACGACACTTTCTACAAAGAAATGTCAATAGCGAGGATAATGGCCTGCTTTTTTCTCCACCTGTACCTCTGAAAGGAACACACTAATGGCTTTTTTCCAGGTGACGGTCGCACAGCTGGGTGCCCACGGCGCATTACGCGAAGGTGGTCACTTAACTTTCTTACCGGAATATTTACGACACCAGTTTGCACTACAGTGACAGTCTCATACAAAAATTTCACAGGCCGATAATTTGCGTTGCAAATGCGTAGAAACAAAATCCTATGAATATAACAGTGTGCTAAAAATTTTCTCCTGCATTGTGATACATTCACGCATTTACACACGTTTCATAACTCTAAAAGTACGATTCTTAGCTTATTGATCATAAACATACCTCAACAGCATAATACACATCGTCATCATAATAATAACATAATAACAGATCAATCACCTCTCAGAATCGTTGCAGCTTCTTTCAATAATTCCAAGACCTTCAATAAAGTCATCTACGTCAAACGTACTTCAAAAATCATGATCCCTTACCAAATACATCATTCAAAGCTCTCATAGTATCACAATGGTTCCAGAAAAATATGAACAGTTCACAAAGTACAGACAAAATACAATTTCGTAAGTCTGAAGTTATCCAACTGTGTAACTGCGTAAACATCTGTCACTGATGTAGTAAAAAAATGTTTGTTTCTATTTTAAATAATCAGGTAGCTGTGTAATTCTCTGTTGGAGAAATATGATACCGATGTGTAAAGTTGTATATGCTAATACCATATTAGCTAGGGCTCCTTGTGCTTCCCAGACACATAGTACACAATGTAGGCGTGTACCCCCTGAGGATTAATGTAATTATACCCTCAGGTGTTACAGGTTACAGCAATGGAATGAAATGTATCACGGAAAACCTTTGTATCTTTGTAATTCAAAATTCTTTAAAAATAAACGTTTTAAGTACAAAATTAATCACTCAAATGCGTGTACTGTACCGCTAAACTGTGCGTCTTGTAAGATAATCTCTGTGGAAGTGTCGTAGTTATCGTCCTCTGTAAGCAAAGTACTGCTGAAATCAATGTACTACCTCATCATAAACGAAAGTGAAATGCTTTGCGTATAGATATTGTAGTTATTTTGTACCTTACCATGATCAAGAAAGTACTATAATGTAATGTATAGTTGTGCTACAAAAAAGGCTGTCTCATTGTAGCTATACCACAAAAGTTACTACTAAAACATGTTTTATTCCCAGAAGAATTAAGAAAAACTGTGCGGATATAAAACAGAAACACTGCAAAAGCAACATTCTAAATGGTCACTCATTAGTAGCGTCGTGATAAAATCGTGTAGCTGTCACATAAACTAACCACTGTGTCATCTGGTATCTCACAGAAAGTACTTTAAATCCAGAATGTATTTTCAAGTAAACCAAAATGTTGCATTAAAATCTCATTAGCAGTGCCGGTATATGTTCTAAGTATGTGAGTCTTATAGTCGTTACGTCATCGGGCAACTAACAAGCAAGAATGTACACACACAATAACACTGTGTCGTCTGTTCACTATAACAATGCACTCGTAAATACTGCCTAAATATGTTCCCTAGGTTCTAGACTGGATAGTTAACTTCAAAACATAGTTGCATGTTAACAGTTTCTTAGTCTGACGAAGTGTACTAGTAATGTGAAGTTAAAAATTTTATAGCAAAGACTAAGTTAAAAAGCAGATTATGTATCAATAAACGGTTTTATATGTGAAATGTGGTGCAAGCCTTTACTCTTCCTACTATCCAGAGCTCCAGCTTCAACGGAATTATCATGTGATATATGGTACATCGCTAAAGAATGCTCAAATTTTTCCTAAGGTTAGCGTCTATGTTATTTTTCTCTGAGCCAGCCGGCGCACGTGGCTGCCTGCGGTACGAGTCATTGTCTGCTGTCTCTTTGTTGGTGTGCGTCCTTATTGGGATTAGGAGACCTAACTTCTACAAATTCACCTTGTCGAGAGGGCCCTGCCCTGTTTGAATCCTGCCAGTTCTGATGCAATTCAGGTCTGTCGTTACGATTATATCATCTGTCGTCATGTCGGTAGATACCATAATTTCTTTCTTGTCGGTCACGTGGTGGAGAATTTCTCCCTGAATCGTAACTGTGCACTGACCTGTTGTGTCTGAAGTTCTTCTGTCTCCCTTGATAATAATTGTTTTGGTTCTCATATTGTCTGTTTCTCTGATTGTCTCTGTGATAGTCACTACTGCCGAGAGGTGATCTTTCCCTGTAATTTTTACTACTCTGCCAACAGTTGTCATACAGGTGGTGTCTGTTTTGGTCATGATTTGTGTTGTGAGAATAGCCTTGTCGTGTCCAGTTATTATTTCTTTCATCGTGGAATTGTGACGGATGTGACCTCTAATTGTGGTGTTCCTGTTTTCGCATTCCACGATTGTCAGTGTCAATTTCCAATTCTTGTAACAGTCCCTGAAAAGCTTCAATGTCATCTTTGCAACGTCCTGCCAAAATAATATGTCATAAATGTTCAGGTAATTTGATTAAGCAAATGCGGATGAGTTCTGAGGGGCTGTATGGGTTTGAAAGATACTGATTCCTATGTAACATGTCTTCGAAATATTTGACAAGACTGGAAAATTCAGATTGTTCGAAATGTTTCATCATTATAATGTTGTGTTTTACTCGGTCTTGTGTAGCTTGAGACCAATATGCTGAGAGGAAGGCATGATAAAATTCTCCTTCACTGTGACAATCGTGAATGACCAATCGCATTCTTTCAGCTGGTTCATTCTCTAAGTAGCCACACACAAATTCTAATCTGTGCTCTAATGACCAGCTGGGAAGAAAACAATGAGAGAATTGATGAAGCCACGCTTGTGGATGAATGTCGTTGCCGGAATTCTTAAATGTTTTGAATCATCGTGTCGGCGAGTCGCATGTCGGTCATTGTTACGTCGTTTCAGCGGTTCCATCTCAAAATTCGGTGCACCTTGCCAATTTCTTTCATAATTTCCGAAATGCCCTGTGTTATTATTTTGTGGCTTTTCCGTATTTCTAAGTCCCTCTTCCCGTGTTGGAGCGCTAGTGTCCTCTGAAATATGTAATTTTTGTATTACTTGAGCCAACTGATCTTGTACTTCCCGGATTTCTCTTTTGTGTAGCGTATTAATTTGATTCTGATTTTGTTTGAATTTCTTAATTTGTTTATACTCTTCTGTGTCAGTGATGGCTACAGGTCTTTTGTCATTCAGATTATCATCTACCTTTGCAGATAAGTTAGTGAACTGATCTGAAAGTTTGGCTACTTTCTCCGATAGTGTACTTATTTCCTCAGTGTGTCTTTCTGAACCAAATTTCAGAGTGTCTATTTGTGTTGAAATCGTATCTACTGTGTCCTTTAAGTTTTCCTGAGTTTTTGCAAGTTGCGTAACCGAATCGGTAGATGCAACTGAGTCAATTTTAGCTTGCAAGGTCTCATGATTTTCATGAACAATAGTTTGCAGTTCTTTTATGGCTAATTCGTGATTCTGTAATGTATTTTCATGCCGCAAAAAAATAGGTTGGAAATGCTACAAAGTTGTGTTTTTACGTCATTACAGACTTTTTGACATTTCGATTCGATTTTATGTAACTCAGTAGTTAAATCTTCACGTGTTTGTTGAAGCGTATGTTCCACTGATTCTAACTTTTGAAGCTTTTGTTCCATTGTGTCTAACTTTTGAAGCTTATGCTGTGTTTGTCTCTGATTTTGTTCCATTGTGTCTAACTGTTGCTGTGTTTGTCTCTGATTTTGTTTCATTTGTTGTATTAATTGCAATAATAATGTATTAGTGTCTGGAATCTGTTCCTCTATGCTTTTCGGCATTGCATTTGCACCCTCAACATTCACATTTTGACAAGCAGAAAATGTGTCTTGACTTATTTGAGAAAACGGTGAGGACGCAAAACCTGAATCTACAGTATTTGCAAGATTGTGTCCTGTCATTTCGGATTCCTGAGGCGAGCTGTTGCCGACCGATCGATCGATAATGCTTCCCTGTTCACTAATTGTTTCACTGCCTACACCATTATTTCCAGCCCGCTCCATTTCCCTATGCACAATTACCAAATTACTACTTTGAACATTAGTTAATTCATTACTCGGCGGCGCTAGCACACTGCTTTCGTCTTCACTGTCATTTCTCAGTTTACTCTGGAGCCTAGTATTACGTTTTTCACACGCCATTATTGTCACAATATTTCACACGACAACACAGAAAACCACAATTTGAAGAGCAAAATAAGAAAACACATTAACATAGCGTTGAAAATAATATCTCGTTAATTGCAAGCGCAGCTGCGAAATACTTGGTGCAAGTCTACATGCATGCCACAACTGTTTTACTGTACAGGAATGAAAAACTACAACTACAAAGGAAATTCTCTCTACAATTACGCGCTAGCAATAAACAAAGGCTGCACTAATTACACAAACTACAATAAAAAATCAGAAGATTCCAGTGAGGTATCCTCGGCTAAGGGTCGACATATGAATCGTCCCCTTAGAAAAATTATACATGACTGTGCTTAAACTGACACACAATATTTTTTTAGCGCAACGCAATCTGACTTTCAGTAATCCCTACAAAAGAATGGCCCTGGCTAAATTAACCTATACGTTTCACAAATCACTTACCTCACAAAAATCTTCGTTACTCGAACTACTGCAATATAGCGAGCGCCACTACTGCCAGCTAAATGAAGGATTCAAACTACGGAAGGCACTAACTACTGATAGGCATAGTTAGCAAATGAAAGATTTTAATAGAGAACAAACAATGTATTTACCTTAATAGTCATAATATATATAGCAGTTCATGACATCCATTCTTACAAATGTACTGTTTCTGATGGACACACCTCCAGATTATCCATTCTCAAAAATCCGCCATCTCACTTCCCCACATCCACCACTGCTGGCGGCTCGCCTCCAACTGCGCAACGCTACGCGCTCTTAACATCCAGCTGCCCAACACTACAATGACAGACAACAATGCAAACTAGCCACAGACTGCACACAGCACAGCCAGTGATTTTCATAGACAGCGCTACGTGGTGTTACCAATGAGAAAACCTAAACAGTCCACTTACGCACGGTATAGACCCATATCACACGTTAATGCTCTGACATATTTGTGATTATAAGACTGTTCTGGTATTGCACCGATGATGACTATTTTGTAGTTGACATCTAGATTTGCAATTAATTATTTATTCTGTGACTGACTGCTGTCCTATACGTTTGAACCAGCCATTTAAGTTACTGGAGAATGAGGCAGTACCCGGATAAAATTTTAGGCCGAGGTGACCATTAGTTACAGAAACTGGAGATATCTGCTCACGGCACCTGTAACACAAAGATGAGGCGAGCTGAATGCATCCGAAAGATCCTGAACATGTCCGGCCATTTCAACTGCTGTCAGGCGGCAAGGTGGCTAGCCGTCGACCACCGAATGACTTACTGCAACAGCTGTACGCCGAAAATTGTGTCAGGTTGTAAGGAGTTCACCACCCTGGTGGAGCAAATGTAATATCGATATATTGCTCACTTGCTAGAACGACAATTCACAGGCGCTGCCTGAGACATAAAATATCTTTGCCCCTGTCAAAAGAGTGCTGCAATAGAGTCGCAGGTCAGAGCAGTCTCTGCAGCAGTTGCAGTCGCTCCCTGCTACAGTGTAATTGTAGTCTGTTGCTGGTACAGTGCAGTTTATAGTTAGTAATTGATAAATTCACAGTGAAGAACAAATTGTAAAATTTTACTATATGGAACTGAATAATAATTGTGATCAGCCGCAGAGCTAAATGATACCATGGAATGAGTTGAGGATGAACAAATGATTAATTGTTAATATAATGAAAAATCAACTGTGTAATTAAGTCAACCATCCATTGAAAGGTAAATTTTGTTATTTTTATTGTCTAGCGTGTAGTTAAGTCACTTGTCTGAGATGTTAATATAAATTTGTTTAAATCTTTTCTTTTGTGATTCGTCAGCACCAGTTGACCCAGATTTGTAATATATTCAGTTTTCCCATGTAATGGATTGTAGATCTTTATCAATAACGTAAAAAAAATTTCAGAATATAATTGTTTTTACCAGTCAACTATAAAAGTATAACTTCCCCTTAAGCCATTGCCAGTCCCGTTCCTGTCATTTATCTAAATTAAAATACTCCAGAATTTTTGTCAAATAAAAATGGCTCTGAGCACTATGGGACTTAACATCTGAGGTCATCAGTCCCCTAGCACTTTAGAACTACTTAAACCTAACCTAAGGAAATCACACACATCCATGCCCGAGACAGGATTCGAACCTGCGACCGTAGCAGTCGCGCAATTCCGGGCTGAAGCGCCTAGAACCGCTCGGCCACACCTGCCGGCAATTTTTGTCAGTTCGTAGTCATGTGCTCTTCAGTTATCAGACGACCAGCTGTGCAGCTGTGTCACTAAGTAAAGTCAGTTTTTCTAGTAATTCAGATCTCAGACAAATGTTATCCAGTAGTAGTAGATGGGTCAGCATTGCACTAAGCTGTTCCATTTACGAGCAGTTGTACAGACAGCGTTATCCGGTGACACCATCACGAGGTAAGAATTTTTCACATTCAGATTCAGACTGATTTCACAGGGCCATGGCGTAGCGCTGCTTACATCAAAATTTATCAGTTTTTCATGATTTAAGATTTATCAGTTTTCATACGTCAGAATTTAATCATCCAAATTTAATTATTTTTATTTTCTATTCGGGAAGGTTACACATCATTATTTTATATTTTTTTATTTACACGGGAAGGTTACAAGGTTGGTAGCGTTTTGGACCGGCATCTGAAGAGTATTCTGCCCTGTTTGCAAAAACGAAGCTTTACTAGAGACCCTTCCCAGGATACACTCGCTTCAGGAAGTGTGGTCAAACAAGTTTAAGTTTAGGAATTACTCGTGCATTAGTGAACCAAAACATAAAGACCACTCCCCACTGCAAGACTGAGTGCCTCCTGGTGGCTTTGCAAGTATGCTACGCGACAAGGAAAATATACATGTTCAGTCGCAGAAATATGGTCATTTTTCGAAAGCCTGAATAAGTACATTTTGCAGCGCCGGACGTTGGGAGACGTTCGGGGAGAGAATCGTGAGATACTGGAAGGTAACCGTAGAGATGTGGAGGTATTCCATCTCCAGTGCCGCGGTCAGCTGCGTTGCGTTTCTCGGTTGAGAATGCATGTCGCGAACAACATGATCCAAGTAGATCCACAGACTGTCAACTGTGTTTATGTTCAAATGGCTCCAAGCAAAATGGGACTTAACATCTGAGGTCCCCCTAGAGTTAGAACTAAGGACATCACACACATCCATGTCTGAGGCAGGATTCTAGCCTGTGACCGTAGCAGCAGCGCGGTTTCGGACTGAAGCGCCTAGAACCGCTCGGCCACAGTGGCCGGCTCAACTGTGATTATATCTGGACAATTTGATGGCCAGGAGAATACCGTAAAAACATCCCGGTGCTCTTCGAACTACGCACGTACCCTGCGAGCTGCGCGTCACGTTGAATTGTTCTGCTGGTAGATGCCACCGTTCCGAGGAAAAGCGAACTGAATGTAGGGTTTAACACGGTTACCAGGGATAGACGCGTACTTTTGTTGAAATGGTTCAAATGGCTCTGAGCACTATGGGACTTAATATCTCAGGTCATCAGTCCCCTAGAACTTAGAACTACTTAAACCAAACTAACCTAAGGACATCACACACATCCATGCCCGAGGCAGGATTCGAACCTGCGACCGTAGCAGTCGCGCGCTTCCGGACTGAAGCGCCTAGAACCGCTCGGCCACACCGGTCGGCACTTGTGTTGATCCACGGTGCCATACAAATCGACGATATCACCCGCGGAAGGCCACGAAGACATTCCCTTTCCAACGATTGCTGCAGGGAATTTGCTTCCAGGCGTTTCAAGCCGAACACGACAACGGTCTTCTGTCCAGTGGACCGTAAAAATGAAAAGGCCACCTGTCGCCGCTCAGTTGGCTGGTTGGTTTGTGGGACTGAAGGGACCAGACTACTAGGGCCATCGGTCCTTTTTCCAAGAACTTGAAACACCCACACAGAATAAAAATAAACAATGCAGATGACAAGAGATGACACAGGACAAGAAAGACACAGGCAGAGACCAGTTGCCGCATTGGTGTACAAATTCGAGACTTCGGCTCAGATGAGCAGCAGTCAGTATGGATGCATGAACGAGGTGCCTGCTGCGGATTGCCGTACGCAGAAATGTTCGCTGAGTAGTGGCCGAGGAGAGACTGTCTTTAGCCCCTTGATTCATCTGGGCGATCAGTTTCTCAACAGTTGCACGCCTATTCGGCTGTATAAATCTCCGCAGCCATCGTTCACACCTGTCTTCTATGGCCTGTGGTGCATCACAGATGTCACGACGCCGGTTTCGGATAGTGCCGTTTTGCCGTGAACGGTATGCATTAACAGCAGCGGCACATGAAGAATTACAAACTTTGTTATTACGGAAATGCTTCCAGCCTTGGCCCAAAAGCTAATAATCATTCTCTTTTGGGCGTATCGCTAAGTTTTCGCACTAGCCCAACGACTGCACTGTTCTCTGCGCAGCGTCCTTCCCCCCTCCATCACCAGACACTCCTCCTCACGCAAGCTACAAACCGTATAAAGAGTAATTCCGCATGAGCGTGAAAAAAGTTAACAGGACATAGGGAATGCTCCAGTGAACAGTTAGAGGTACGGAATACCGGATCGAAGAAGCCAGCTTAAGGAGATAATAGGAATAAAATCACATTACTGTGTACTCTTTTATTTACAATATTTACAGGTGACTGCACAAAAAATGGTTCAAATGGCTCTGAGCACTATGGGACTTAACATCTGAGGTCATTAGTCCCCTAGAATTTAGAACTAATTAAACCTAACTAACCTAAGGACATCACACACATCAATGCCCGAGGCAGGATTCGAACCTGCGACAGTAGCAGTCGCGCGGTTCCGGACTGAAGCGTCTAGAAACGCTCGACCACTCCGGCCCGCAGTTGACTGCAAATACCATCATTGACATAATGAATGCATCATTCATACTGTCTTAAAAGATGTGTTGAACTGACGGCCATCAACCATAATGCAAGCATGACATCGGCGAACAAGATTCCGACGCACCCTGACTAATATCCGCGGTGTGTTTCGAAACACATCACAGGCAGCAACAATTATGGCAACTAATTCCATCTCCTCAATTCAATAAACTTTACCAACATCCGTGTACTTTAGGTTATTTAATTTTATTTCGAACGCACCCAGTTTCGGCAATTAATTTTGTCGTCTTTAGGCCCCATACGCTTTTTTCGATTCAACGAGCTTATCGTATAGCACCATAAAACTGGATACCGTGAATCCCAATCATTGCGCAACTGATTCATGCGAAAGGGTGTCACCCTTTAGTATGAATCTTGCTATTGCGGTGGAACAATGACGCAACCATGTTCTTTTTATTCATTATTTGTTGACATTGTTTCCGAGTTATAATTAAATGGCAGCATTTCGATATTTATGCATATCAGTGAACGTTGCGCAGCATTTAGCAACGTGTATGTGGTTCAGCTTACATTGCACTACAGCCGACGTACATCATTAACTTGTTTTATCCTCGCAAATTTTTCTCGTTGGCATAAATCATAAATTTAATTTAAGCCCCGAATAGCAGCCGGAATATTTTGTGACGTGAACGCAGTCTGATTTATGGCGTTGCCTCTGCTTGAATAAAGTTTCATAAATCTTTTTTGTCGAGTTTGGATGAATTGTCTATAATGCTGGGGTACATCACTTAAGTATGAGAGCATATCAGCACGCTGTTTATGAGTAATCTACCGTGCTTGCCACATTAAACGATCATGAGGAAGTGAAGATTCAGAATTTCATTTAATACTGTTACTAAAATTCCCTGAAGAAACTGAATCTAGACTACCAAACACTGTACAGCTCGTTAATTTAAATATAGTTTCAGTACAAAAGTAAAATATATAGAAATTACTTATAGAGGGAATGTTATTGCGTATGTACACGATGTATTTCAAACTTAAAAGCAAAAGGATGGAAGATTAGGGTTTAATGTCCCGCGGGGAACAAGGTCATTAGCTACGGCTTCAAAATTAAGATTTTCATTATAGAGTGGACCTATTAGTTGTACCACTTGGTGAAAGTTTCCTCGTTCATGATTTTACGCTAAACGCAGGAAAATTTCATTTACAATATCCTCTCAACATCTACAGTTTAAAACCAGTAATTGGAGCTTAATGGGGTATTTTCTTCCTGTTTTTCAAACCATGGATACACGTTTAAAATAGCAACGACTATGAAATAACTTTCACGCTCCAGTAGTTGCTATAAGAAATCTTACAGAAGAATTAGCGCAGAGGTTGAAAATACCTTTAAATAAAAGAAACCTACACCTGTAGCGAAAGAAACCATACACCTGTAGCGGTATTTTCAAACTCTGGTATAATGCTCATTTGCAGATGTTCCTCCGTCAGGATTGTTTGTAGAAGAATTAGTTCTAAGATCGTTGCTTTGCATGCTTTTCTTGTACAATATAGTTTGTTTCAGCACTTAACTGACAAACTTTAAGGAACGACTTGTCCTATACAAGTTTGAAGTTTTTTTAGTGAAGATATTTATAGCAGAAAATCTTGTATTGTGGCGGTCGACAGCTGTCGAATTGTATCATGACGCGAAAGACCGCCTCCATTGTATGATAAATATTTATTTATAAACTAACTAATTTCATGGCTGTAGAGCCATATCTTCAGGGTTACATCTGTATACCAACAAGAGAAAAACGTACAGAGTTTCTGTTTCGGTTAAAATGCAGTTGAACTGTGCACGAAACTATGTAGTAAAATTGTAGACTGACAGTTGTTTCATAGTCTAACTTAAGCAATAACGAGTAGACGACCCAAAATTCTGCGTCCAGTTGTTATAAAAATGTTCAACGTCAAGCGGTCGGTAGTCAAGTTAGAAAGGAGCCAATGCAGGATATCTTTTTTCTAAAATGAAGATAAATCGGCAGTCTAGATGGATGCAGACGCACAAAACAAGTAATACATGTAGATGATGAAAACCTACGTAAACCTGATAAAGTAAAACAGATCTCTAAAACGAGAACCTGTATAACTGTACGACAGGTAACGTAAGTCAAGTCTAGATAAAATGCTGCTAACAAAATACACTGTCATCGAGATAAAGGAGAGGCAGAGGAAAGGGTAAATTAAAATATTATATTGACATACCAAGGTAGTAACACTGTCGAGACGACAAGAGTTACGTAGCGGCCGCCAAGGCTGCAAATAAGCTAATCCTGGGACGGTGCAGATCAGGAAGAGACCTATCAGAGATCTATTTAACTTTACCAGGTAACGTAGGTTTTCATCACCTACACGTACCACTTGTTTTATATTTTTACATCCATATAGTTGATCTCTTAATCCTCATTCTAGATTTCCTTTATTGAGAAATGTTCCCTGCATTCTGCCGCATTTTGACTACCAACCGCTTGTTGGTTGAATATTTTTGTTACAATAATACCGAAAATGCTGGGTCGGCTACTGATTATCGCTTCAATTAAGTTGTGAAATGAACGTGTATAGATAATTTTCCTATATAGTTTCGTGTACATTTCACATACGTTTTAACCGAAACAGGATCTTTATACGTTTTTCTCTTGCTTATATACAAATTTAATCTTGAAGCTGTGGTTCTAACTCCATGAAGCTAGTTGGTTCATAAATAAATATTCATAATACAGCAGAAGTTAACTTTTTCATCATAGAACATTTAGTTTGTATTGATATGAGGTGTCTGCACACGATTTATTTCAAAGTGAAAAGCAAAAGGTAATCGTGGTGCAGCAGCCGTAAAGAAATTGTATTACTAGAAATCATGACTTCAGCCACTTACAGGTATTAAAAGAAGTCATTTCTGCGAGATCGGGTCTCCAACCCAGAGGCTCTGCTTTTCTCGAAAAAATTACTTCAGTGCCCTTTTTATCTTTTTTTATCCCCCGCACCCCCACCCCCCGGGCATGGCATTACACCGCCCTGACCACTATATTTTCACACTTCTTTTTTTTTAACGGACAGAAAACAGAATATGTTTGATGTTTATTCCACACTTTTCACAAGGAACCACACTTCAAAAAAGAAAAAAAAATACAAAATGACAAACCTAGAAAGGTAGCCACGTACGCAATCCCGTAATAAATGAAAATAACTGGCTAACAACATTATGGCAAATAACATCCGAATCTCCAGCTGTCCAACATAGTAGGGCAAGGCGGCCTCTCCAACCCACAGTCTGTATGGGTTTATATGTGTTTCCAATAGAACTAGTTAAACAGTATATCTTCTCAGAACAGGGACCGCCGAAACGTTGGGAGGATTCGTAATTACGCTTCTTAAGAAATTTATTCCATATTTCGTCCGGCGCTGTATGTTCTCGTGCTGTTTGTGTAAGTACACCCAAAATTGCAGCTTGGCCATTCCATTGGCGTCATATATGCAACTCATTGCCATGATTGTAAACTAACTAATCCCACTGGTCTTTTGTCAGGGGAAGTATGTCACATGTGGGTAAGGAATTGCCGCCAGTGAGATCTCTGTGTAGGTGCCATGGGCAAGAAAGGCTATTATGCGACTTGTCTTCACTTCCATTGCTTTCCCACGCAGTACACGAAGCTCAGCCGTGTACGTCAGCCCAGAAAATGCGCAGAGGGGCGAATCAGCAATGTTTATTACGTGCAGTGTGGCCAGTGTGAAGTACTTGTGATTAAATAGAACGTACCATGAGGATCAAACCACCGAGTTCAAGTGTGGATTGGGGGGTGGGGCAGGTCCACAGAACGCCACTGGGTGTGCTATGCTCGCATCGGGTATCCCCATTCCATAACGACGTTTCTGTCATGATACCACATTAAGAGACGTCAGTCTCTGGACGATGGCAGCTCATGGAGGACATAGCTATAGTCTACAAGAAACGTTAAAATGTGAGCAAGAGTCGACGAGATGTTTCCGATTGGAACTGGCGGCTCATAAGAGCGTGGCATTAGTTCGTCGATCAGTCCCGATGTTATTGTATCAGTCCGGCAGTGCCATATTCTGAGCATAAAACACATGAACAAGGCCGAAAATTTAAGACGGACGTTTGTAAAGCCAAGTAAACATCCCACATACCGAGACGTAGTGTGGTACTGCAAGCTTCCTACTTCCAATTGTAATCATGAATTCAATAAAAATGAGAAGGGAAATGTTAATCGGAACACTGGGAGGAGTTGTGATCTAAATAACAATAGATTTATTCGTTCTTAATATCACAGGATTAAAAAACGGCTAAAGAAAGGGCACACAAACATTTTTTTCATTGGACAACAGCTTTTCAATGATTGGGGTCGATGGTGAACAAAGTGATCGGCTGGGGATCAATACACGACACTAACCAGAACTAATCGCTTTACCTGACTTCATACACGTGACTCAGTGGTATGGCCCAAAACCTACACTACTATCATTTATACTCTACTATGCCATAGGGCCCCAAAAAACAGCGTGCTGAAAAGCATATATTGGAGCACTACGCCATAGCAGCGAATACTTTATCCTTGTGCAGATCATTGCAGCACACCATGATGCGCTCGGCGACTAGAGTCATGCACGGCAGCAATCTGTTAGTAACGGCGCGCGCCCGAAATATGCAAGTACGTGACCTCGCATTCGGCTAATTCGGAATGCAGGTACTTCCCAATGAGCCTCTGAAACCCGAGTGGATTCCAGTGTGCAGGTGGAACCGTATGCTGGTCTTCAAAATCAATTTGACTCCGTGACATGACTATGCGTGACGGAATATGTAAAATGTTTAGACAGCGGACTCAAAACAAATAAGTACAACCACGCATCACTCGTTGTGTGCTTGATGCTAGAAGCAGTACCTCTGATGGTTCAGATGGTGACTGACACAGGCTCTAAGTGGCAGACTAGCAAAGGGCTTAAGTCTCACCGTTTAGGTATAGAGCTGCAGTTCTTTACTAGCGAAGCGCCAATACAAGAGTGACCCCTTCTCCTTCTCTCCACTTTCCTCGCCAGTTCGGTAGCCTAGCACAGTTACATTTTAGACTACTCCCACTTTATCTCAGGCCAATCACAAGCTGGAGCGCGGCACTCCAAGCTGGGAGACGCATGCTCTGTATACACAGAGTTGACCAATAAGCGACTTTAAAAATTAATTGGGAGAAAAGGAAAAAACACTGAGCTTTGCAGCCTCTTTCCCACACGTTTACGCCATGTCTCGTGCTAATAGCATGAACTGGATGGTACCACTGCCCTCCATGAAAAACTATCGTTATCTCGCCTGTTGCGTCCATTTCGAACTTTCCAAAGAATGGCCATAAACTACATAAAAGCCTCGTGCCTTCAGAAACATGTTTTGTACCAGAGTCTGGACGACTGGGAGCCACTGACCTGTCCCACGGAAATACACAGAAACACACAGTCTTCTCATCGGCTTACTGCCTATCAAGGGCCCATTCACTGCTTTATTGCCGGTCTACAATGTTCTGCCCATAGCAGCGGTGACTCCACGGCGCTAGTCGCCCTACCTGGACGTGGCCGCCGACCAACCGGCGCCATCCAACGTGTCTGCACAATGAGACCGAGGAACTGGGCATTCCACAACGTTTTCACCAAGGTTCCGCAGAAAGAAACGTTCTCCTCGGCTCTCAGCTGCTGCACGCTTTTACTGCAGTCATTTAAATTGGCACCCTCTTCCTTTGAACACAGGTACGTTACAAGATCTCCCTTGCACCAGAATTGTCCAAGGTATGAGAAGTTGATGTTGAGGGCGACGAAGAGGCATAAACTGACCATGATGAAACGAATATCATCTTCAGTTCTACGAGACGACGAATGCAGAAGCGCAGTCCTTATGATCACCCATCAGCGGAGACTTTTTTCTATCTTTTCATTTTTTATTTGAGAACAAGTGAAAAGCGCCCGGTGGATGATAGCGTTGCGAACTTAAAATAAAAAGTAAACGAAAGACAAATGCTGTACAACTATTCATGTCTCGTGAGCTTCCGAAACTCGACATACCGTGAACTGCCATGAGCAATAGCATTTTTTTTAGCAAGACGTAGTACAGAACAAATACTATGGGTTGTAATTATGTAGAGAAATGTACACACTTTTTAAAAACCATAGTTACAGAATATTTAACAAATAGCGCTGGCTGGCCGCTGCAGTTACTCAGTGAGAGAAATTGCAGTGGATCGACCGACCTGAATAACATACGTTCACGGCATTTGTGTTAATAACTGAGAAGCCTGGAATACATTTTCAGATCGTAAACGACAATCGTTTCACGAAGAAAGTAATAAGACAACACCGATTGTCAACAGAGGTCGACCTTTTATTGATACTTCTCGGACACATGGTTGTGACGTTGTATAGCTGTAGCTGAACATCGGCTCTCGCGAATGTATTGAAGGGCGTCACCATCAGGTAGTCATGCCGTCGTTAAAGCGCTTGTAGTCTGGGTTGGGGGTGGGAGGGTTACCTACGACACCAGAAAATGTCTCCAGAGGAAAAATTACAAGGACGTAAAACAGACAATTGAGTGCACTGTCTCAACATCCTGGTGGATGTATGTACTGAGGTTACAAAAGTTATAGGATAACGACATGCAAGTATACAGACGGCAGCAGCATCACGTACACTAGGTACAAAAGGGCAGTGCATTGGCAGAGCTTCCATTTGTACTCAGGAGATTGATATGAGAAGTTTCCGACATAATTATGACCGTAAGATGCAAATTAACAGGCTATGAACGAGGTATGGTAGTTGGAGCTAAACGCATGGGGAATTCCATTTCGAAAACCGTTGGGGAGTTCAATATTCCAAGACCCACGGTGTCAAGAGCGTGCCAAGACTACCCAATTTCAGGTATAACCTCTCAGCACGAACAATGCAGTGACCGACGGCCATCACTTAACGACTGAGAGCAGCGGCGTTTGAGTAGAGTTGTCAATGCTAACGGACGAGCAATACCTCGTAAAACAATCGCAGGAATCAATACTGGACGTACGACGAACGTATTCGTTTGGACAGTAACGTGAAATTTGGTGTTAATGGGCGATGGCAGCAGACGACCGACGCGACTTCGTTTGCTAACAGCACGATATAGCCTACAGTGCCTCTGCTGGGCTCTCGAGACCGTATCCATTGGACCCTAGAAGGCTGGAAAACCGTGGCCTGGACAGATGAGTCCTCGTTTCAGTTGGTAAGAGCTGATGGTAGGGTTCGAGTGTGGCGCAGACGTCACAAAGGCATAGACCCAAGTTGTCAACAAGGCACTGTGCAGCCCAGTGGTGGCTCCATAATGGTGTGTGCTGTATTTACATGGAATGGATTGGGTCGTCTGGTACAACTGACCAAATCACTGACTGGAACTGCTTATGTTGAGCTACTGGAAGACGAAGTGCAGCCACTCATGGGATTCCTCTTCCCAGACAACGGCGGAATTGTTATGGATGGTAGTGCTCCATGTCACTGGGCCACAATTCTTTTCTATTGGTTTGAAGAACATTTCGGACAGTTCGAGCGAATGAGCTAGTCATCCATATCGCCCACCATGAATCCTATCGAATATTTATAGGGGACATAATCAAGATGTTAGTTCGTGCACAAAATCCTGCACCGGCAAGACTTCCGCAATTGTGAATGGCTATGGAGGCAACACGCCCCATTATTTCTGCAGGGGCTTCCAATGACTTGCTGAATCCATACCATGTCGAGTTGCTGAACTACGCTGCGTAAAGGAATTCCGACAAGATTTTATGAGGTATTCCATAACTTTTGTCATCTCAGTGCACATATTTCATAAGCTTTTCCTCGTCCATCAACGCTGAATTGGATGTGGCTACTTTGTGTTGGAAACAGTGGTTGCTCTAGAAAGCCGACATTATTATGTTACACTGTTCTGTGTGTTGTGAAGAAACTTAAGTTAGACTGCCTCTTTCAGGAGTAGGGTTCGTTAATGTGAGGTTGTGTCGCCTGCAATGTAGGTTACACAACCCACCTTAATTTCGTGATATAATTTATAATGGAAGACTAGGCAATTGACGACGATTACCAACCAGGTAAGTGGGTATTGTGTGTGTGCGTGTGTGTGTGTTGTTTCCTTTTTTTTGAAGTGGCCCACCCAATAAAGATGGTGTACCTCAGGTCGTACTCCTACAACGTCTCCGGCCCATAACATGGGCCACAGAATGGGTGTTCCTTGAAGTGCATTGCTAAAAGCTCTCCGTCACGGCATCCTCCAAGTGTACTGCTCTAAAATTTCAGATTAGCCACCAAGCGGGACGAGACAAGCCTTCTCGTTTCAGGAAACACGTGTTCATAGGTTAGAAGATGGTCGCTTCCATTGCCGCTTGTCTCACTGTATCGTATCAAACGTATTATACCATGAGCTCAAACAACTGATACACCATACATACAATCTAGCTTCGCAGAAAGGTTTAAAGCACACATGCAGTGCAGCATGTTACTACGAATTGTCTACGAGATGCCTCGTGTGAGGAGGAGAAATGTGTACCATCACGTTTCCGACTCTGATAAAGGTCGAATCGTCGCCTATCGCGATTGCGGTTTATAGTATCGCGACATTTCTGCTCGCGTTGGTCGAGATCCAATGACTGTTAGCAGAATATGGAATCGGTGGGTTCGGGAGGGTAATACGGCTTCGTATCACCAGCACTCGAAATGACAGGCATCTTATCCGCATGGCTGTAACGGATCGTGCAGCCACGTCTCGGTCCCTAAGTCAACAGATGGGGACGTTTGCAAGACAACAATCATCTGCACGAACAGATCGACGACGTTTGCAGCAGCATGGACTATCAGCTCGGAGACCATGACTGCGGTTACCCTTGACGCTGCATCACAGACAGGAGCGTCAGCGATGGTGTACTCAATGACGAACCTGGGTGCACGTATGGAAAAACGTAATTTTTTCGGATGAATCCAGGTTCTGTTTACAGCATAATGATGGTCGCATCCGTGATTGGCGACATCGCGGTGAACGCACATTGGAAGCGTGTATTCGTCATCGCCATACTGGCGTACCACCCGACGCGTCTCGGTCACGTTTTGTTCGCATTGACGGCACTTTGAACAGTGGACGTTACATTTCAGATGTGTTACGACCCGTGGCTCTACCCTTCATTCGATCCCTGCGAAACCCTGCATTTCAGCAGGATAATGCACGACCGCATATTGCAGGTCCTGTACGGGCCTTTCTGGATACAGAAAACGTTCTGCTGGTGTCCTGGCCAGCACATTCTCCAGATCTCTCACCAACTGAAAACGTCTGGTCAATGGTGGCCGAGCAACTGGGTCGTCACAATAAGCCAGTCACTACTCTTGATGACCTGTGGTATCGTGTTGAAGCTGCATGGACAGCTGTATCTGTACACGTTATCCAAGCTCTGTTTGACTCAATGCCCAGCCGTATCAAGGCCGTTATTGCGGCCAGAGGTGGTTGTTCTGGGTACTGATTTCTCAGGATCTATGCACCCAAATCGCGTGAAAATGTAATCACATGTCATTTCTAGTATAATGTATTTGTTCAATGAATACCCGTTTATCATCTGCATTTCTTGTTGGTGTAGCAATTTTAATGGCCAGTAGTGTAGTTAGTGGTTACCACGTATTCCTTACATCGCTTGTTCTGCGAATACTTTTGTTTTATCAGTCCACTGCATGCTTCAGTAACACCAAATATCGAACGCGTCGATTCTCTTTCATTACAGTTTTCGGACAGCCGACAGCTGAACTTCATGCAACGCTGCGCTACGGATGTATATTCCCAGAAACATCTTTGCCTATTTAAGACTTACGTTTGATACTGGAGACTTCTACTGAAGAATCCTACCACTGCTTGCGTTTGTCTCTTTGTTATATCCTCCTTGTTTCCTCCATCACACGTTGCTTCGCTTTCAAGGCTTAGGATTCGCTTCTTTTGCCTACTACAGGGTCCACAACTTATTTTAAAGTTTATTGCTCATCGTATTTCTGATTCTTTCATCATCTCAAACCACAATGTGCTAGGATGTCCATATCATGTGAGACGTAGAGTGATGGGCTAAAAGATTATGATCACTTCTTTAATGGCGTCTTGGTCTACCTTTGAAAGGCAATACAGCTGTGGTTCTCCGGTTTCAAGAATAAGACAAGTATTAGAAAGGCTCCGAAGGCTATGGCAATAGATGTCTATCCACAGGTTACGCATTTCGTGGAAGTTACGAACCAGTGGTGTGCATGCTGGGAACTGGCATCTGAAGGAGTCTCGGATGTGTTTCATCGGTTTCAGATCAGGCAAATCTGGTGGCGAAGACATCAGTGTGTGTTCGCTACGACGCTCTTTAGACTATCTCTGCACGATTCTGGGCTTGGGACATGGACAGTTATCCTGCTGGAAGCAACATCGTCGTCAGAGAGGACATCAAGCACGAAGGAGTAGACGTTGTCTGTATTAACGTGCACTTAACTCACAGCCGTAATGGCGTCTTCGATTACTACCATAAACCCGATGGAAGTCCAGGTAAATGCCTCCCGTAGTGTTTCCCCAACCGGCCTGAGTCTGTGGCGCGGTGCATCTTTCGAGCAGGCACGCGCCTGGAGACGGCGTATCCGAAATGACAGTGAATATGGTGTAACAAGAAACGTGATTCATCCGATCAAGCGAGACGTTTCCACTGATCCACGGTCCGATCTCTATGGTCCTGTGCCCACAGCAGCCGTATCTGACTATGTCGAAAGGTCAACATGATACTATGTAAGGGTCGTGCGGAGCCAGATTTTCGTCAGTGTACACTGAATTGTGTGCTCCAGAACTCTTGTGCCTACCCCATCATTGTACCTTGTCGTGGCATCCGCCACACATCTCCGCTTCTCCTGCTGTACAGAGAGGGCAAGCTTTCAGCCTCCACGTTCGGTGATGCCACGTGGATGCCTGACACCTTGTCGCCTATTCGTGGTTTCCCAACGCCTCAACCACTTTTTAAATTTCGCACAGAAGCCAGCGTCGCAGTTTTCGAGTTGCTCATTCTCAGGGATCTACCTATAGCAATCTGCCCTTTTTCATATTCGCTTGTGTTAGTGTATTTCACTATTTGCAGCCTCTGTCGGCGCTGGAATGTTTCCCCATTCGTTTCAGCTCCACTAGCATACTTTCCTTTCCGCGACACGTGAACGCAGTGCCATCAGGTAGCGTCCAATCGCGCGGTGGGGAATCGTCACAATGTTTTGGCTCATAGCTGTAAAAAATTCGACAAGCTCCTTGTAAGAGAATAGGGTTATTGTACACGTGTGAAATGTGTGGGCTAGGTCTGATGTGTTTATAGTAATTTCTGTAAAGGTTTAATTCGAATGATAAATGCACGCCGGCAACGGTGGTCGAGCGGTTCTAGGCGCTTTAGTCAGAAACCACGCGGCTGCTACGGTCGCAGGTTCGAATCCTGCCTCGGGCGTGGATGTGTGCGATGTGCTTAGGATAGTTAGATTAAAGTAGTCCTAAGTCTAGGGGACTGATGACTTTAGACGTTAAGTCCAACAGTGCTTAGAGCAACTTGAACCCTTGTTTTAATAAATGCACGATTGAATTATTGTTTTAGAATTACGATATAAAACAAATCATCTACACGCGTTTTGGGTTTATGGTTAACTTGATATTAATTATTATCATAAGAAGTGTAAAAACATACACAAGGAAGTAGGGGGGCATTGGACTAGAATCAGGCCCAGATTTTGCCCTTGGCGTTTCCCTTTGATGAATGCCTTTTCTACAATGGAAAAGGCAAAGTAAGCAGACCTGGCGCACAGTGTTAAGATACGGGTAAAGGCTGACGTGTCGCGTACCGTTTTAGGAACACCATTTACATGGAAAAATATTTACCGCAGGCATAATAAGAAGTGCAGAAGTAACTATACGGCTATGACAGTGAAAGGTTATGTAATTAGTGCGCTCCGCAGATACCATCTGCAGAACGTTTTGGAGGAAGGCGCTTATTAATACTTATTTATTAAAAACTCGTGTCTGGTACTTGTTAGCCATGGCTGCAAAACGCGCAATGCTCAATTACGAACTATTAGCGGTTGCACAACTTTACTTCAAGCTCACTGAATTTCAGCAGTCTTGGCGATGCATTTGTCATATCGTGTCAACAGCAAACTTGAAGAATTGGGAGAAGTGGTTTTGGCGCCACATCGTCGACTGCAGTGCTCATAAGAAAGAAAGCTGCTAACTGTTTAACTATCAGTATTGTAGAGGAAAGCCACACTTACTTCCTATTGTTCTGTGATCAATATATTGTCGTTTATGCGCACAGAGTGCTGGTATTTGGTTACAGTATCCATTTCATTGTTCGCAAATCTTGGGTTCAAATGTAACGGTGTTGGCTGGAACAGAAGCAACAGTGGCGGCAATGCTCTCTTAATGCTGAAATGTTTTTGTTGGAATATTAAGTATTTTTGAAGGGGCGCTTTGCTATATCACTTAAGTAAAACTCACTTGCGTAACGTCATTTTCTTAAAGTTGCAAGAGTATACGAGTACTATATTTATTCTAATGGCAAATGTCAACTTAAGCGAGTTTAGGAGAGACTTTAAATACCGAAGAGAAGTTGATAAATATCTAGTCAGTTTCATTGTGGTTCTCAAAATCACGTTTTAACTTGATCAAAAACTAACTTGAGTAACTGTTCCAAGTTGAATAAACAAATTTAGCTTTCAAAATTCGTTTCGTCAGAACGAGGCAGCCGCATGTGGCGAACTGTAGCTTTACAGTTCGCGAAGAATTTTCCATGTTGTCTTTAGTCACAGTTCCTGTTCTAGCGGTGGATGCAGTCACTATGTATAGTGGAAAATAGAAATCAAGTAAGCAGTGGAGTGCTTCGAATGTTTTCTTCTGAAATAGAACGACCCAGTGGCTTGCCTACTAAACACTTCAGAAGAAGCTCGACAACCAAATTAAATTTCAGCCAGGTAAATAAGCGGTCGAGATTAGTCAAACAGAGAATTATAGTTTAATATAGTGTTTGAGCCGTGGTGCGCCTTTTCTGGCACACGAGCCCTTTGGCACGACTATCGATTACCCGCCTGTACTACGATCTTTGCCCTGTTGTGATCTGGCGGCGGGTACTTGCGATCGGCGAGTTGATCGTGGGACTCGCTACGGGGCGCTAGGACGTGCTTGAGGGGACGAAGGAGCAAAACACGCGTGCTCGGCCAGCAGCGGCGCTGCCGGTCTACCTTGCAGGACGGTCGTGAGTTTGTGGTGCATCTGCCTGATGTCAACTCCGGGCGCTGCTCGTCGCATTGCTTTGGTGCTTGTTTTCTCGGACACACCCATTCCTCGAGACCATCTCGAACAACGGTCTCCATCGAAGGTGTAAGTTGTTTTGGTGCCTTCGTTTCGTGGAACTATTTGCGTTGTAGCGACTGTCACCAACTTGGTTGGTTGCCCTAATGTATGTTTTGTTGGAGTAAGAGCAGCCGGCAAGGTGTGTGATCGCATGGAGGCCAGCAGTCACTACTTCCAATAAGTAAATCAGAGTCCCCAAAATAGGTCATAGTCTAGTTGTAATATTCTGCATGCCAATCTTACACAATTGGCAGTTACATTGCAGACCTATGCAACAAATTAAAGAGCACAAAATCTAATTTTGTTGTGAAGTTGTGCATTTGAATAACGTGATATTATCTTGAAATTATTTCCATGTTATCTTTGTACTCATTGTCGGCCTTAATCATATTTGCAAATACGGGGCTATTACAAATGAATGAAGCGATTTCATAAATTCACTGTAGCTCCATTCATTGACATATGGTCACTACACACACCAGATACGTAGAAAATCTCATAAAGTTTTGTTCGGCTGAAGCCGAACTTCAGGTTTCTGCCGCCAGAGCGCTCGAGAGCGCAGTGAGACAAAATGGCGACAGGAGCTGAGAAGGCGTATGTCGTGCTTGAAATGCACTCACATCAGTCAGTCATAACAGTGCAACGACACTTCAAGACGAAGTTCAACAAAGATCCACCAATTGCTAACTCCATTCGGCGATGGTATGCGCTGTTTAAAGCTTCTGGATGCATCTGTAAGGTGAAATCAACGGGTCGGCCTGCAGTGAGCGAAGAAACGGTCGAACGCGTGCGGGCAAGTTACACACGTAGCCCGCGGAAGTCGACGAATAAAGCAAGGAGGGAGCTAAACGTACCACAGCCGACGGTTTGGAAAATCTTACGGAAAAGGCTAAAGCAGAAGCCTTACCGTTTACAATTGCTACAAACCTTGACACCCGATGACAAAGTCAAACGCTTTGAATTTTCCGCGCGGTTGCAACAGCTCATGGAAGAGGATGCGTTCAGTGCGAAACTTGTTTTCGGTGATGAAGCAACATTTTTTCTTAATGGTGAAGTGAACAGACACAATGTGCGAATCTGGGCGGTAGAGAATCCTCACGCATTCGTGCAGCAAATTCGCAATTCACCAAAAGTTAACGTGTTTTGTGCAATCTCATGGTTTAAAGTTTACGGCCCCTTTTTCTTCTGCGAAAAAAAACGTTACAGGACACGTGTATCTGGACATGCTGGAAAATTGGCTCATGCCACAACTGGAGACCGATAGCGCCGACTTCATCTTTCAACAGGATGGTGCTCCACCGCACTTCCATCATGATGTTCGCCATTTCTTAAACATGGGATTGGAAAACAGATGGATTGGTCGTGGTGGAGATCATGACCAGCAATTCATGTCATGGCCTCCACGCTCTCCCGACTTAACCCCATGCCATTTCTTTCTGTGGGGTTATGTGAAAGATTCAGTGTTTAAACCTCATCTACCAAGAAACGTGCCAGAACTGCGAGCTCGCATCAACGATGCTTTCGAACTCATTGATGGGGACGTGCTGCGCCGAGTGTGGGAGGAACTTGATTATCGGCTTGATGTCTGCCGAACCACTAAAGGGGTACATATCGAACATTTGTGAATGCCTAAAAAAACTTTTTGAGTTTTTGTATGTGTGTGCAAAGCATTGTGAAAATATCTCAAATAATAAAGTTATTGCAGAGCTGTGAAATCGCTTCAATCATTTGTAATAACCCTGTATTGTTGGGCAAACTATGAAAGTGTAAAAGTCTGATACTATTTTACAGCATTGCATTTGCGCACAAGTCTTAGTTTAAATGTTTTACAGCATTGATATAGCTGCAAAGTTTAAGTCGTTTCTATTGAAAACACTTACCGGTTTTTTAACTTATATTGTTTATTGATCTCTTAACTTGTATTAATTGATGTTTGCTTGGTGTTTGCCGTGTTTTCTGCGGTCTGTTTGTGTTCCAGTTTTCTGCGAGTTGGGGTGTGTGGGAGCTCCGGTGCACAGAAGCTGTGACGTGTCGTCTAATGGGAAGTGACTTCCAGTGGGGTCCCGGAGTTTGGGTGTTGTTTTGGACGGGTGATCTGCTGCTTCCGGCATTTTAAGTCACCTTTTGCCCAGGGCAGCTTGGCGTCACTGCGCTGTTGGTAAACATTTAACATCTCTCATGTATATTTAAATAAATTAAATTTGCTTGCAAATGAATTATATTAAGTGTAACGTATTGTGCTGGCTGTGCTATTGCTAAAAAAAATTTTATCTGCGCCACCTTTTAAATTACTTCAGATTGTAATTTATTGTTGATTAAGTAATTCTAATTTGCTGCTTGCATGAGAAGGAAGCTATTTGTCATTTTGGATATTGTTTTTAAGACGGCCACGTGTTGATTGTATGTTTGCTGTTTGATAAATGTGGTCTTGAGTAAATTGTTAATTTGTTGATGTGCTAGTTGTGTTTACGGAGTGACATTATAGGGGCCTTGACCTTCCATGCTAATCGTGATTTCCTAAATCACAATGTTCAAAGTACAGACACTGTTATTTGGATTCGTGATAGCACATTTAGAAGCTCCACAAGATAAATAAAGTCATTGCAAGGCTAGTCTGCTTCAAAGATGCGAACATACCCTCAAAAAGACTAAAGCAAAGAGAGCGGTATATTTGAATATTTACTTAAATTCACTGTGGAAAGTGTAGCGAGTCCGTCCCCGAAGATTTACTTCTGGGGCGCGAAAACTGCAAGTACGAGCCAGACTGACAGATCACGGCTCAGTAAAGCAGGTTTTCACGCTGGGTTATGTCCGACGTCGCACTGCGTAGCCCGCCCCATCCGTAGGCGTGGCCCCACCACCGCTCTGAAGACAGCGGCCGGGGGCGCCAGATATTACCGATCGTATTTCTCTGGTCGCAGCCTGGCCTGCGGGAGCGATGGGCCCCATCCCGCGGATGGCGGCATCAATCCCCGGCAGCGCGCCTCTATGCGCCGTGTCCCCGCCGCTGCAGATAAAAGGCCGACCCAATGGCAGCGCCGTTACGCATGACGGACTGCCGGCGGCGCGACGCCGCCCCGCTGCCTGAATAGGCGCTCGTTTATTAGGCAGGAGGCTGCCGCGCGGGCGTAAACGGCGCTACGTACCGCCGAGAGCTGGTCCCGCCCTGTGTATTCACTATCGGCGGGCACACGTGGGTTCGGTAAGATGTAGTAAGTACCGAACAACTTGTATATGGGACTGAAAGCTTGTTCGGCAAATTTCGATGATGAAGCTTTCTCGGGTTATCTGCCGACTGAAGGTGTCGTTTTCTAGCAACGTCGTGTTCGTGTGCAGTTCGTATTTTTATAAATACCGGACTGCGGACTGCTCTGCTTCGTCTGCAACAACTAGGCCACTCGCGTGCCTGTGAGCCAAGGCGCCATTCTACAGCGACGTTTAGCCAAATTTCCTACTTTTCATATTCAGGCGATGTGTCGGATTCATATCTAGTTCGTATCCGGAGTACAGGCTCCTTCACGTCATCTAAAACAGCTGGACCAACTGCGCGCCTATCAGCCGAGTCAAAGACATCATTCTTCGGTAACGTCTCGACAAGTTTCGTACTCGCCATACTCGGTAAAGTGACGAGTTCACGTGTGTTACATATCTTTATAGACGTTGGCCCGCAGGCTCCTCTGCAGTATCTGCAACAGTCGGGCCAATCGCACGCTTATCAGGTGAGTCAAGGCGTCGCTCTGCAGCAACGTTTCGACAAATTTCCTACTCGTCATCTTCAGGCGATGTGTCATCTTCATGTCCAGTTCCTATCGATTGGCCCAGCCTTTCGGACGAGGCAGAGGAACCTGGGGTCTAGCGTCCACAAAGATATGAATTGGACATGAACCACTCACTTCGCCTGATGATGATGAGTAGGAAACATGTCAAAACATTGCCACTGAACGACTCATTAACTCGGCTGATAATGTGACAGGACGCCATCAGAAACTTCTGTTCTTTGAACCCAAGTAAATACCTAACTTAGTTCGTTCAGTATACCCACTGTGAATGACTAATAAGAACTTTGATTAAGTACTTGATTTATGTAGGTATAAAAGGCAACTGGATGAATACAAAAACTCAGATTGCAAACCATTGCTAAGTAAGGAAGGGAAAGCCGAAAACTGGAAGGAGTATACAAAGAGACTATACGAGGGCAATGAACTTGAAAGCAATATTGTAGGAAGGAACGAGGACGTAATAGGAGATGAGATGGGAGATACGACACTATGATAAGAGTTCTATTGAGCACTGGAAGACCTAAGTCGAAGAAAGGCCTCTGGAATAGACGCCACTGGGTTAGAACTACTGATATCCTCGGGGGAGCCAGTCACAAAAAACTGTTCCACCTGGTGTGGCGAAATACCCACAGACTTCAAAGAGAATGTAGTGATTCCAATTCCAAAGAAAACAGGTGTTGGCAGGTGTGAATACTACCGGACTATCAGTTTAGTAAGTGATGGTTGCAAACCACAGAAGAATGGAAAACTGATACAAGCCAACTTCGGGGAGTTTGGATTCCGGAGAAATCTAAGAACACGCAAGCAATGATGATTCTACAATCTATCTTATAAGGTATGTTAAGCAAGGGCAAACCTACGTTTATAGTTTTTGTAGCTTTGGAGAAAGCTTTTAACAACGTCGACTGTAATACATTCTTTGAAATTCTAAAGGTAGCAGGGAGCAAAGTATTGTATACAAATTGGAGAGAAACCAGACGACGGTTCTAGGAAATGAGGTGCATTGTTTGAGAAGCATGTGAGACAGTCTGTACAATGAGAAAGCACTAATGAATACGAAATACAAATTTGGAGAAATAATTAAAGTTCAGGGAGAAGAATTAAAAAACTCCGAGATATGCCATTATATAGTAATTCTATCAGAGATAGCAAAGGACTTGAAAGTTGGCAATAACATACGATCTTTGGAAATAACATCCGACAGTCAGTGAGACAAACAAAAACATAGTATCAAAACAAGTGTTCAGTCAGTAGTGCTGTGAAGTGTGGAAAACAAAAATTCAAATGGCAATTATAAGAAGAACAGCAAGAAAATTTGAACAAAAACACAACATGTAGAAAATCATCAACGAAACCTGTAAGTAGAATTTAAAATATTACTACACTATAGAAAAGCCAACCAACAGATCTATTTGTAACCTTCATATATATTTCCCAAAATGTGAAGTAAATAGTAACAATACGCACATATTCCAGGCCACTGGAGATGGTTACAGAGAATAACGGCGAAACGCGTGCAGCCCCCAAATTGTGTTTCATTCCGTTGCAGTTAGACGGTCCACAGAACCACGCGGCTGCTACGGTGGCAGGTTCTAATCCTGCCTCGGGCATGGATGTGTGTGATGTCCTTAGGTTAGGCAGGTTTACGTTGTTCTAAGTCTAGGGGACTGATAGAAAATGCCGTGTGACTGGGGCATCCAGTCGAGTAGACCGTTCGCATGGTACAAGTCTTTCGAGCTGACGCCACTTCGGCGACTTGCGTGTCAATGGGGATGAAATGATGATGATAAGGACAACACAACACCCAGTCCCTGAGCGGAGAAAATCTCCGACCCAGCCGAGAATCGAACCCGAGCCGTTAGGTATTAGGCTGACCACACAGCTACCACGGGCGGACTAGGGGACTGATGCCCTCAGATGTTAAGTTCCATAGTACTTAGAGCCATTTGAACCATTTTTAGACGGTCCAAAAGTAAAAATTATCAATATACCGTAGTAAAACTTGAAAGAGCAATTGACTAGACTGGGCAGTGTCTTGAAATGAGGATATAAGATGGACACCAATAGAAACAAAATAAGGGTAATGTTATGCAGTCGAATTTAATCAGGTGATGCTGAAGGTATTGGATATTAAATGACACACTGTAATTCGTAGAGGAGTTATGTTTTTCGGCAGTAAAATAACACAGGAGATCACGGCAGCAATAAGAGAGGATACAAAATGTAAACAGCGAATGGCAAGTAAAGCATTTCAGAAGACGGTTAATTTGTTAACATCAAATGTAGGTTTAAGTGTTAGGAACTCTTTTCTGAAGGTATTTGTCTGGATTGTAACGTTGCATGTAAGTGAAACGTGGACCATAAACAGTTCAAAGAAGAAGAAAGTGTGAGCTTTGGAAATGTGGTGCTACAGAAAGATGTCAAAGTTTAAATGTGTACAACATTTAACTAAGGAGGAGTTACAGAACAGAACTTTGCAGAAAAGATATTTGTGGTACAACTTGACCAAAAGAAGAGATCAGTTGACAGGACTCGTTCTGAGACATCAAGCAATCACCAATATGGTATTGGAGGGAAGTGTGTGGAGTAAAAGAGAGATGAATACATTAAGCATGTTCCAAAAGATGTATTACGGACCACCTGCAGGTGGACTGCCTCGTAGTATGCATGGCATATTCATTCTGATAATGGACATTTTAGTCAGTTTATACACATGTAAACACGCTGTATTTAGACACATTTACTTTCACAGTAAACGAGTGCATCTAAATACTGCACGTGTGGATGTGTAAGCCGGCTGCATTATACATTATAGGAGCGAATGTGTCATTGATTCCACGAGGCAGTACAGTCACCACGACACTAACTTCCGCCGGCCGCTGTAACCGAGCGGTTCTAGGGGCTTCAGTCCGGAACAGCGCTACTGCTACGGTCGCAGATTAGAATCCTGCCTCGGGCATGGATGTGTGTGATGTCCTTAGGTTAGTTACGTTTAAGTAGTTCTAAGTGTAGGGGACTGATGACCTCAGATGTTGAGTCTCATAGTGCTTAGAGCCATTTGAACCACTAACTTCTAGCTGCAACTAGTGTAGAAAATAGTGTTCCTGTGACGCCTCCATCTGATAACAAGCCTGCAGCGCCTTGGGAACTAGTTAATGGTACAGTAAACTGTACCAAACTGAAAAGGCGACAGGTTGCTTTTGAACGCCTCCCGATGTTGTTTATTGTCTGTGAACCTCATGAAGTTGGGATCTATACTACTAAACGATTAAATTGATTCATGGCTCATGGTGCGTGATCCCAGTTGCCGGTTGCCTATCTGACGGTCTCCAGGGTCAACAAAAATTTGATTTTTAATCTTTTATGTAAGTGCGGACGAAATTTAAAAATTTAAAATGCTGCCATAATGAACTCATTACGGGATAAAATCTTACGTTGTATGTTTAAATTAATAAGACAAGTATTACAGTTAGAAACTGTAGATATGTCATGAGGCAGAGTAAGTCACAGCACGCAAATACCCGAATGTATTTATCCAGTATTGAAGAATGAGAGCACTTAGTAACTAGCAACAATCTTTATACATAATTTCAAACCTTTATGAAAGTTTTTCCAGCTGACACCTTGCACAAAACGAAGAAAGGAAAAAAGGTTATGCCTCACTACATTTTTCCTTATTCATGCGCTAAGACAGCCGCATCAGGCAAGACTACCAACGCCATTCGGAAGACATATATACTACTCAATGTACCCACAAAATTCTATAACTGCACGGAACATAGTTCAGGAGATATGACGTCGTAAGTATTGAGATGCGTAAAAAGCTAGCTTTTCTTGAAACGGATCGCAAATTACGAAGATGATACCCATCCAGTGTTTCATAATGAGAGCATCCAATCACTTCCAACAAGCTTTGAACATAATTTCAAACCTTTTATAAAATTCTCCTCTAACGTCGTTTAAGTCAAATATTTAGTTCCTAACCTTACTTTTAAAGTAATCAGAAGTCTGAAACTGGTTTACACATGGGAGATCGATTCTTTACAGCACTGGGGTTTATTGATACCTACATAAACCTGTGCTTAACTTAGTGTTTCAATTTAATATCAAACAGTTTCGAGTACCACGGACAAATAATTATCAGCTCCAGCTAACATCAGATAAAAAAAGTGTAACAGCACCTCTGGCCCTCGGAATACGTTAAGTTGTAAAAGTACGATATTATACGGTGTAATTGCAATAGGCTTGGTTTTCAATTGTTTTATAACAGATTTATCTTGTTGTTAAATTGCTTCAGTCAGCAAGACCTGTGTGTCCTGAGGGTACCGAAACATCCCTGGAGTGGTAAGCTCGTCGTTTGAATCAGTACAAAAACTAGAAGGTGCTGGAGGTAACACATTCGATTAAATGCCACCTTTGTTAACTCGTTGCCCAGACATACATATCCGCAGAAGAGTCCGTGGCCATAGTAGTTATCAAGCCGTCTGTAGCAATGCGGTCTCGCGACAGTGCATAGAATGAGCATGAAACACGAAATGTGTATTAAAAAAACAGAAGCGAGACGAACATATTGCGACAAACTATTATTATCACTGGCGTTGTATGAGGACTCAGGCATGCCCACAATTTATTAAGCGTATTGTTTCGCCACACCCTACGAAAAGAAAGAAGCAGAGGCAGTCGCATATAAAACTTGAAGTAGTAGTGTAGAACCTACAACTTCCGTGTCACTGAGCACGCCGCGACTGTGGGTCACCAAACTCTGGTCAGTTTGGAGGTTAGCCTGTGGTTGAGTGTGGGTGTCCCTAACTGACACGCAAACTGGGACGAGAATGGAGCTCTGATGCGTGCCACACTCATGATGGTGCACGCCACTTATATGCAAGAAAAGTTGCTGAATTAATTTGGCCCTTTGCAATCCGTGTACATTTCACACAAATTTAATTAAGAGGTTTATTATTATTTGCCCTCCAAAATAATGACGCATAGGAATGCAAGGGAACTGTGAAATTCTGACCGGAGAAAATTCTGATGTATAGTATTACAATGAGATTTATTGACTCAAACAAGAACATGAAACTCAAATATGAGAAGTATGAGAATCATAAGCGCCATGAGTTACTGACAAATTTCCGAACAAATGTAGATAGAGGCACTGGCAAAACTGATTAGGGGACTTATTTGAGCAAACTTTTGGGAGTACCTATATATGTGGCTGAGGCCACAATGAGTTTCAAATTCATTGTAATCGCAGCGAATGTGTCAGTGACCGAACACTTTGTAACCATAGTGATAATGAGAGGAAAGTGGTGCGAAGTGCGTCCGCTGTACGGACAAGGCTTCTGTGCTGGGGCGCGAAATCAGTTGACCGAAACCCCGTTAGCCGCAGCAGTATATAATCACCTCAAACACCAAATTTCGGCGTGTGGACGACCGCTGCGATTCATGGTCAGGTGCGCTGCGTTCAGGCTGATGGCGTCCGAGATAGAGGGCTCCATGCTCGACCGCGAAACTCTGTTTGTCTGCGTAAGACTCTAACAAACTACTCTCCGACAAAGTACAGAGAATGTAAAAGTCCGACTCCTGCGACACTCAATATGGCTCTCGCTTGTGTTTTCGGATTTTTTTATCACATAGTGTAGATATTATGGATTGGACAAAATGACGACTCCTAACAGTCTCTGGAAGTTTTTACTGCAATGAACTAAACCTACATTTAATGTTATTTCTTTTTTGTTGAGTTTTGTGGAGATATCATCCGGTCAGCATCTTATCACATAGTTGATGTACCTGGTGGGTGTCATAAAAGTAGATAACATCCGATAACAGACATTAGTAATACATCCGCGTACCCCTGATTCTATTGGATTACGCAAGAAAAAGGGAATTATGTGAATATTGAAATTATTTGTGAAATGAAATTGCTATTCTGGTTACACGGTAGAGATACGCGTAGATATAGCACTATCGGCTAACAGACAGTCCAGGGAATGATACAGTATCTGTCCCTGGGAATAGAAGACACTGTTATTAATTGCTAGCGGAAACTAGAAGTCAGAGTAGAGGCATACATAATAAACGCGCGATGTGAATTTGGCGAGATCACAATATACTGTGGTGAAGGAGACACTTCTGAGATACTTAGTGTTTGCACTACGGTGTAGGTCCTACAACAGCCTGACGACGATTACGGTATCGGAAAATCGTATCATATTGGAAACAGCTTATCGCTGAAATTCATGCCGGAATTAGTTGCCGAAGGAAACAATGAAATCTCAGATATCGACCGAAGCAAATGTTGCACAGTTCTCCCTTGAACACAACAAGAAGGTATTGGCAACATGAAGTTCCAATTTACAGGCATACAAAACTGAAGGACGATAGAAACTTTTTCTGGACGTGTCACTGCCAAGTAAAAAAGCTCGTTGGAGCTTGGACAGACATTTATAAAGGACTGCTACTATATAGTATGGAAGATAACTGGAATAAATACGCAATGAGACGAACAGGTATGACATTTTTATTCAAAGACAATAATTACAGTGAAGTACCGCGATACATGACATTCGTCAGGATACGATAAACTGCGGGACGTTCTTCTGATTAGGATGTTCGATCACAGCCGACAGCAATGCATATTCTGCAACGCGTTCTCATGCTGATCATAAGGTTGGTGCCCAGTTCTTGTAGAACGGAGTTCCATTCCTCCACCAGCGTGGTCCACAACTGCAGGATGATCGTTGGTGCACTTGGGCGTGATGCAATGGGTCTCCATAACACATCCCACACCTGCTTCGTGGTATGTTAAGTCGGAGGAGAAGCAAACCAATCCAAGCGCCGAATACGGTCGTTCATTTTCTTCCATAAAAATAAAATTGCGGCAGAATACAACCCTAAAAATACACACATGGGAAATGAGTAGAGTGTTGCTGCGATATTGACAAGTGCGTGTATTGTATTCAAAGATTGTTTACAAAGGTTTGGAGGTCAGCGCGCCCACGCAACATGAAGCCTTCCCACACCATAATACTAAGGTCATCAAAACGACCATGTTCGACACTACTGGACGTATCTTCGTATGGCGATGGGTTTTATTTATTTATTTAATCGAGCCTGTACATTTGTAATTAATTAATAGGCTATGTATACTAGGTTATAAATTCAACCAAATAGTAGTTCTCTCCCTTTCCAAGCATTAATCCCGACTTGCGGGGTTTGCTGTTATGGTTGACCGTATTTGGCGTGTTAATTTTAAGGAGTGGCCGGATGCCCTTCCTGTCGCCATCCCATACCCCTCTGGGATGGAATGTGTGTACCCCAACTGTCTGCATCTAGTGTAATCCATGGAATAGTGCTACCGAGTTTCAAATGTCTGCGAGCCGTGGAACTGAGCCCGAACTTGGGGACTAGCCCAGTATTCACCTAGCAGGATGTGGAAAACCGCCTAAAAGCCACATCCAGGCCGGCTGGTACACTGGCGCTCGTCGTTAGTCCGCCGGACGATTTCGAATAGGGGTCTGGGTCGAGGAAGCAGTGCCTTATTGCTCTCAGCTACACTGGCGGGTGACAACTAAATAATAGTAATACATTTATATATGCATTCATGTTCTTCACATATCGTAAGTCATCATTATTGGCTATGGTAAGGCTCATATCTCTCTCCAGTGCTCGCCACACTTCACTGCAGCGTCGTTGGCCAACCACAGATCTTGGAAAGTGCATGGGACGAGCAAGGATGGACAGGTCAACAGGTGTATATCATCGTTTGTTTTCCTCCACATTGGCAGGGTTCTTCTTCGACGTATACCCACTTGAACAGGTTATCCTTTGATCTTCCCATTTGACACCTAAGTCTATTTAGGCTCTTCGAGACTCTCCATTCCAACTGTAATCCAGCAGGAAGTTTTTCTTTAAAGTTGCAACATTTCAGGCTGCCATTATCCAATTTCTATTTCCACTTTGATTCTCTGGGTGTGGATTGAGTTTAGTTTAGTGGTCGTTCAACTTTTATGAAATATTTCCTAGATTTAAGGCTTGCCACCGCTGGCTGATGTGTGCGTACAGGGGATGTCTTCTATCTTCGCACTGACTGCTTCGTTCGGCCATCTCTAACGTTTGCCGTCTGATCTGCGGGGAGGGGGGGGGGGGAGGGGTCTATTCTACAACACATAAAGGAGATCACGGTTTGTAGGCTTCAGGCACCCCATAATTAGTCGACATAAGTATTTCAGTGCTGCATCTAGCTTCTGGGCACGTGTCGATCTTCTCCATACGGGGCACGCATATTCAGCTGGAGCAAAGCACACTGCCAGGGATGGTGCACGTAGAATTTCAGGATTTGCTCCAGATTATACCTTTCCGTGTGTTGACTTACGCTCTAGTTTTTTCTACATGTTTCTTGTAAGACAATGTTCGATCTAACGTGACTCCAAGATAAACTGGGGGACAGGGAAGCAGCCTTCCAAGAGACTGTACATGTACAGTCGGGCGTCCTCTGGACAACGGTAAATTCCGCCAGATCCTTCCACACAGTGAGCTACGTCTTAAGGACATGTATTCAGAATCTAAAATGGCGATAGTTGGGAAGTCGTAATGCAACCAGGAACACTGTCGAGCGTGATAGGTTTTATTTTCCAGTTGTTGTAGTGTGTGTGTGTGTAGGGGGGGGGGGGGGGGCATAAAGTTGCATTGGCGTACTGGCCCACAAGTCTTTCAAAATGGTTGGTCTATGGTCCCTAACAGATAAGCAGCCACATTTACTGGAAGACATCCCACAGCATGTAAAGCGATCCATGTGGCTCTAGCGAGAAGGGTGTCCAGACCATTACGCACAGATAATTACAGACCTTGTCAACGAAAAATTTGGAGATCGTTGGAACGGTCGTCTGGGAAAGCAAAACGGCCTACACGCTCACCAGACTCTTAACGTGTCTGTGATGAAAATTAATATGTGTTCTACAAGGCAACAGCGATGATGTTTCAAGACAGTAAATGTTGTACAATACGGATCCGTAGTGCAGTACTGGTGCAATTCAGTATGTGGTGTTGCCTTAACGTAATGGTTTTATACGATCTATGTATGTCCAAAGTCAACATTTGATATGTCAACATAAAACAAATTTTGTGTGCATGATTACAGTGTCGATATTTGTCCGACGTCTATATCTTCACTTTACAGTGTCCTTCAGACATGCATGCATTTCTGAAGAAACAAACACTGTTTTGACCATTACAGCTGTGGTAAATATAAGGAAATGGATTTGCGTTTTCCGAATCTGGATTGACGTCATCTGTTAGCGACGTATGAAAATTTGTGCCTGACCAGAACTCGGACCAGTATTTACTGCTTATTGCTAGCGGTCACCTTAAACACTTTTTAAATCTTTTTACGGTCTGTACAATCAAAAGAAAAAAAAATGGAAGAGCCCCTCAAGCAAAAGCGAACCATTTTCGGCGCCCATAGTATAAGGAAAAGGATAAGCGAGTGGTATATACTCGGAGTACGGCTGACTTGTGGATGGGCACGTCTTCTTGGTAAATATGTTAGTAGCTCCGTCTTCCATGTCAGAGTCCAAAACAACAGCAGCATCATGTCGTCTCCTCCTGCCGGTACGCCCCAACTGCGTGGGAGGAGGGCAAGGGTGGGGGGCGTCAATTAGTTACCCAAATAACCGACAAAGAGCTGACGTTATCTTGGAAGTTTCTTCGAAGAGTCATGTCGTTCCTGTAAGAATACTCAATAGTCCAGCACATCTTTTGTACAGTTTCGGAAAAGTTAGTAAACTGATAGCCATTTGATCCACGTCTGAGCTTGGGACTTCGTAGATGTAAAATACGTGTCTTCTAGGCAGAATAAGTATCCGTGGCTTGATCGCATGTGGCGTAGTTCGAAGATAAACGGTGATGATGATGCATACCAGCAGTCACACGCCTGCTGAGAGTACACACACTAGGCTGTTTTCGTCTCTGTCTATCAAGCAACACTGCGTGCAGTCGAATCAGCGTCTCGTGTTTCTCATTAACGATAAGGTACCAGGAGGCTCACCCCTGCCGTACGGTGATAGTCCACGGTGGCTGGCACTCCCCACTGTGGTCCATAGAGCCATGGGACGGCGACTCTCAATCACATACTTAGCGTAACCTTCATCATTAGATGATGTGTGTCAGTCGCTCTTGGTTCCCTGGTGCTGGGAAAGTCAGCAAACTGGTAGCTGTATTGAAGGGAAAACGTCTTGATATGTGAGAGAGAGGGCGCGATATGTGAAACGGCACTGGGCGGAAAGCGGGATGCAGGTATCAGTACTTCAATCAGGGGACCAGTGTCAAAATGGTAGCAATGAATGCACAGCCACTGATCCAACCAAGCGTCGCGCGTGTGCAGACTGAGGGTGTCTTACCGTATCTTTTTGATACGTTCAGCAGGGACGAAATAAAAGAATGCCGCTAGTACTCGTTGTGCTGTCACGACCGTCTTTGGGAAAATATGATCCAGGTGCGATGTTCTGGATGCCATCTAGGTGTTGATGAAGCTGACTCATTAGACCACATTCAATGCTCGTAACAGCTGCCTCCTGACGCCCATTGAAACAGGGTGTAGAAGGCGTCTATAATCAAGCGTCGCCGTGCGGCTGACTTGGCGAGTGAAGAGAACGTTCAGGCAATTAATCGTGTGAAACGATTGTGGTGTCTCTACACTGCCTTCTTGGAGGCCTCGACCAACGTTTATAGCCCTCCAACATCCCACATCGCGTGATCCATTCAGTGCTGACATTATCTAAGGGCCCGATCGGGCCAGAAAGACCAGATGATCTGCATATGGCATGGAATGAAATGTGTTTCTCGCAGCGTTACCCCTGACAGACAATGTTTCATTCCACAGTTAAGTGGTCCAAGAACAACTGCAAATAAGATCACTGAGAACATCCAAACCTTACGGCCCGATCACGAAATTGCCAGTTTCTGCCACACGTCCATTGAATAACACTTCGGATTATCCACGATGGAGAAGTCACAGGATGACGCTGACAAAGACAGGAGGCAAGCCATGCTGGCCTTCACCGCCGCAAGAAAATCATGATCCACCCTGTTAAAAGCATGGTCAACGTCCACTGTGATCAGAGAACCACGAATTCGACAAAGTACTGCGAGGGCTGTCGCATCCCAGAAGTCACTAAGCACCATCTGCATATTATTAGCTCCTCCCATGGACCTTTGTTCTGTAGAAAGTACTTGCTGCAAGACACTCTTGAGGCGCGCCACCAAAAGCCTTGTGATAATTTTTAAGTCGCTGTTGAGCAAGGTCAACAGGCAATAATGCTTAAAGAAACGAGGGGCTGGTTGCTTGCACTCTTCACTATGACTTCCTCGATGTCTACGCTGGTAATTGGCAGCATAAATGATACGTCGCCAGGCTGTCGCAGGTACCCGATATGGAATGAGACACTCCAGAAAAAGCTGGACTATCATAATGCTCCTCATGGCAAAATCGTCGATAGTGGTCAAGGAATTCATTCCAATGTTTGCCTGTGCAGTCGAACGTCGACCATCTGGCATCTGATGAACGTGGATCATCGTGTGTCGTTGTTGTTGATGTTCACGAAGAATATGTTGCATAGACGGAGGTTCACCGCCAACGCAATCTTGACACCATGCTCGCACCACGACACCTTCGAGACGAAGCCGTATATGTGAGATTATCTTGGCCCTGATGTGACGAATCTTTGCCTGTTGGATATGAAAGTGTGGGCTTTCCATGAGTTCTTGGAGCAATGTAAAATAATATTCCGTCATGTGTCGAGACCAAAGGGACTGCTTTCTTTCATATTGCACCATAGCGCCGTAGTGTCAGGTTGGCGCATTCGAGCTGCTATTTCAGTGGAGGGATATCTCAGGAGTCGATCTCTGTAGGACGTCCACGTGTCTACTATGAGACGACGACATTCAGGCTCTAGAAGGTGCACTACATTGATTTTCCAGCTTCCAACGGCTCCTCCATACCTTCTAAAGACGTAGGGAGACAGTGTAGATGTATGCACTGTGATCAGTAAAGGCTAACGACCATCTTTCTGCTTCCATATTCACTTCCCCTAGATCAGGGGAGACATAAACGCAATCTACGTGACTCGCAGTCACATATATACATGCAAATGGGGTATTGATCTTTGGTGCTGCAGTGGCAGAGGAGTATTGTTCACCCTAGCGAACATCATAGATTGTGCCTCTTTTGACAAGGGCACAACAGTATTTCGTCCAGTCTGTCTCATAGGTTGCGTATATAGATGTATTCTGCGAGCGCGTTATCATGTAGGCGAAGTGAAGCATGATCTGCCTGCGACTGTGTCGAGGAGCAGTGCGCGAAAGAGGTCGCAATTTCACTTGGTTTTTGGCTGTAGTGGCCTCATACTCTGGATCCTTTGTTCGTCTCCGCAATCCGTTCTGTTATTCGCGAGGGGTTCAGGCGGTGGCGACTTGGGTGGATCAGAATGGGACCTGCTACAAGGAGTAAGTCTGCTGGCGTTTATCGCTGTAGTTGCGTTTTTGTGGACGTCGAATAGCAGAGAGGAGTCCTACCACTGGGGGAAGGTGGCTCTCAAGCAGACGACAACTTGCCGGAGTTTAATACGGGTGAGCACGTTTTGGAACTTTCCCAGTAGTTAACGCCAACGTTCGAACGCTATGGTTCTGATGCAAGAAAGTTTTCTGTGCGAACACTTCTTTCTGTGGTTTTAACCGACGGTGCTGTGCATTTTGCTCCTCGTGTTACTGGCTGCTGTAGATGTGATTCTCTGGGGCGGATAAGCACGTTTTGACTAATTATCAGCATTGGTTGTCGAAGACTTCCGGCATATGAAGTCACCTTCATTCTGTCAACGACCTTGTTAAAGATGGCGGAGCAACAGACAAAGGTTCAGGACACTCTCTTGTGTCTTTGGTGCGGGAGACTGCTCCTAAAGGCGGAAGAACTGGTAATGCTGAACGGCATCAGGATGCAGAAGGCAATGGAAACCACTGCATTAAAGACACATAACTTGTATCCACAGGATATGTGGCCTGTAATTAAAAAAAGACGTAATGATCTCTCCAAGATTGGGGAAAGTTTCTGGAGTAGTCCCCCATTCGGAACTCCGGGTGCGGACTGCCGAGGGAGAGGTGACCATGAGAAAGAGATTGAATAATCAACGAGAGGATAACGTTCTACGAGTCGGGGCGTGGGATGTCATAAGCTTGAAAGTGGTAGGGAAACTAGAAAATCTGAAAAGGGAAATGCAAAGGCTCAATCTAGATATAGTAATCAAGTGAAATGGAAAGAAGACAAGGATTTCAGGTTGTATCAATATTGGTTAATATCAGCAGCAGCACAAAATGGTATATCGGGAGTAGGATTCTTTATGAATAGGAAGGTAGGGCAGAGAGAGAATTATGGTAAATAGTCAAGTGATAAGGTCGTTCTTATCAGATTGACAGCTAACTAAAACCAACAACAATAGTACAGGCAGAAGCCGACGTCGCAAGCTCAAGATGGAGGGATAAAGAAAGTATACAAGGACACTGAAAAGGTAATACAGTGTGTAAAAGGAGGTGAAAATCTAATAGTCATGCGGAAATGGAATACAGTTGTAAGGGAAGTAGCAGAAGAAAAGTTTACAAGAGAATATGCGCTTGGGGCTAGGAATGAGAGACGACAAAGATTAACTGAGTTCTGAAATAAATTTCACCTAGTAATATTGTTCAATCACAAGAGGAGGAGGTATACATGAAAACTCGAGTCATAGGGAAAGATTTCAGTTAGATTATAGCATGGCCAGGCAAAGATTCCGTAATCAGATACTGGATTGCAAGGCTTACCCAGGAGCAGATATAGACACAATTTTGTAGTGAGAGTAGGTGGAAGTTTAAGAGATTAGTCAGGTAGAATCAGTATGCAAAGAAGTGGAACACGCAAGCACTTAGTAATGACGAGCCCCACCTGCAGTTCTGTAGGATTGTAGGTACCGCAATGAGGAATAACTTAGTAGGTTGTACATTTGAAGAAGAATGGACATCTCTAAAACAGGTAAGCACATAAGTTGGAAAGAAAAACATTGGTACAAACAAGGTAACTGCGAAAAAACCATTGGGTGACAAAAGAGATTAGTTGATCGATGAAAGAAGGAAGTACGAAAGTGTTTAGACAAATTTAGGAACACAGAAATATAAGTTGCTGAAAATGAAATAAATAGGAAGCGCAGGGAAGTTAAAGCGAAATGGCTGCATGAAAAATGGGAAGAAATAAAACCAAAAAAATATGATTGTGGGAAGGACTGACTCAGAATGTAGGAAAATCAAAACGACCTTCGGTGAAATTGAAAGCAAGGGTGGTAACAGTAAGAGTGCAACGGGAACTCCACTCTTACATCCAGAGGGGTGAGCGGATAGGTGGAAAGAGTATACTGAAGGCTCTATGAGGAAGAACATTTATATGATGTGATAGAAGAGGAAATTGGAGTGAATTTACAATAGATAGTGGATCCAGTATTGGAATCAGAATTTAAGAGAGCTTTGGAGGACTCGAGATCAAATGAGACAGAAGGGATAGACAGCATTCCATCAGAATTTCTAAAATCATTGGAGAAAGTGGCAACAAAACGATTATTCACGTTAGTGTGTCTCGCGACATACCGTCTGACTTCTGGAAAAATATCATCCACACAATTCCGAAGACTGCAAGAGCTGACAAGTGCGACAATCATCGCACAATCAAGAATGAGATTTTGACTCTGCAGTGGAGTGTGCGCTGATACGAAACTTCCTGGCAATTCAAAACTGTGTGCCGGACCGAGACTCGAACTCGGGACCTATTGGCTTTCACGGGCAAGTGCTCTACCCGTCCCGAGTTCGAGTCTCTGTGCGGCACACAGTTTTGATTTGTCAGGAAGTTTCATCGGACAATCAGCTTAACAGCTCTTGTATTCAAATTTCTGACAAGAATAATATACAGAATAATGGATAAGAAAATTGATGATCTGTTATATAACGACCAGTTTGGCTTCACGAAAGGTAAAGCAAGCGCCAGAGAGGCAATTCTGACTTTTCGGTTGATAATGGAAGTAAGACTAAAGAAAAATCAAAACACGTACATAGGCTCTTCGACCTTGGAATAGCGTTCGACAGTATAAAATGATGCAAGATGTTTTAAATCCGGAGAAAAAAGCTTTGGGGAGATACACGTAATATACAATACGTACAAGAGCCAACTGGGAATAATAAGAATGGACGAACAAGAATGAATTACTCGGATTAAAAGAGCGTAAGATAGGAATGTAGACTTTAGCCCCTACTGTTCAATCTGAGCACTGAAGAAACGATGATGGAAATAGGAGAAGTGTTCAGGAGTGGAATTAAAATTAATGATGAAAAGATATTAATGATAAGAGTTGCTGATGAGATTGTTATCAGGTGTGAAAGTGAAGAAGATTTACATGATATGCTGAATGGAACGAACAATCTAACAATGAGTACAGAATATGGATTGAAGTTACATAAAAAAGACGAAATTAATGAGAAGTAGCAGAAACGAGAACAGCGAGAAACTTAACATCAGGATTGATGGTCGCGAAATAGATGAAGTTAAGGATTTCTACTAGCTAAGCAGCAAACAACAACTAATGACGGACGGAGTAAGAAGGACATAAAAGCAGACTAGCAGTGGGCAAAAGGGCATACCTGGCCGAGAGAAGTCTACTAGTATCTAACATAGATCTTATTTCACTAAAAAATTCCTGAGAATGTACGTTTGGAGTACAGAATTGTATGGTAGTGAAACATGGACTGTGGAAAAACCGGAATAGAAGAGAACCGAAGCATTTGAGATGTAGTGCAACAGACGAATGTTGAAAATCTGGTGGATTGATGAGGTAAGGAATAAGGAGATTCTATGCCGAATCGGAGAGGAAAGGTGTATGTTGAAAACACTGACAAAGAGAAGTAAAGGGATGATAGGACATGTGTCAAGACACCAAGGAATGACTTCCATTGTACTAGAGGGAGCTGTGGAGGGCAAAAACTGTAGGGGACGACGGGAATGAAGAGATTGGCAAATTCATGGCTGACGTGTTTTTTTGTTTTTTTGTTTTTTTTTTTTTTTTGAACGGAAAATATTACGTACATAGCGTGGTCTGCTCTCTCTCACAATTTGAATCTCATAGAGTATGTCTGGGATGCACAAGGGAGACGGGTTGCATCACGTCAGCATCCACCAACAACTCTCCAGGACTTTGGAGCATCTCTGCAGGAAGAATGCTGTTATTGCCCCAACATGACATGGATGACATCATTCACAGCATGTCCCGTCGTTATCAGGCCTGTATTGGTGCCAGAGGTGGTCGCATTCCATATTGAGCACATTAACCATTTGTCAGAACGTGTGTGTAAATCCGTTAAGTTGGAAGAAAACGAAGAAAATTTCTTTCTACCGTAACGCATATTGCAGTTGATAACGTTCTGTATTCTTTACATTGTTTCTACTTTACTATCACCTGTTTATACTGTTTTGTGGCAAAATAAATGCAACCTTGCTAAATTTCCGTTTTTTACTTTAATTTTTGACACCAGTGTATTTTATCGTCATTTTAGCCTGTCGAGGCCTGGATGCATTAATGATAGTCACAACCTCTGCACTTACACAGTGTCTGTATCTTGACAGTACAATGTTCTTCAAAGATGCATGTATGTCTCACGGAACAGACATTTGCGACGATTACAGTTGTTCTAAGCATTAAGAAATGGTTTCGCATTTTGCATACATATCTAAAAGACACAAACTAAAACATTCAAAAAATAGTGTATGGTATGAGAATAGAACTAGTGTACAGATACTTCAATAAAGTTTCTAAATGTTGCATTAATCTCTCTGGCAAGAGTAACAGTTAGGTGTATTCACATGTGTGAAATTTTCTCAGATGGGTAATATACAATATGTACTGGAGCCAACTGGGAATAATAAAAGTGGACGACAAAGAACGAAGTGCTCTGATAAAAAAGGGTTTAAGACAGGTGAGCCGTGCACAGCTCGTGTTCATGCCATTTATTGTTTGTCATCTTCTATTACGAAACTGCCGCCTCGTTTTTTTATTCCATTTACTGGCATCGCTAACTTCCTGCCTTACTAGCCCATGAGCAGCAGCAGCAACTCGTATCGATAAGTATACTGTCGTACCATCTCTGGAGCAAGCAACCGATAGTATTTCTGGGTTGCCGTGTGTCTGGCAGTCAGTCAGAAACGGACCAGCAGTGCAGTCGGGACGCAGCAGCAGTGAAGTCGGGGACAGAGCGTTGGGTAGGCGCCGACAGCCTGCGCTCGCCGACCGTTGGCGATACACCTGAACTGTCCGACGGAGGGAGATTGGAGCGGGACAACCGTTGGTTGGTCGTTCGGTTGGTCGTCTCATCCGCCGACGTATACTTGGTCCTTTCACCGTTTCCGGGCCTGGGCTGTTGGTCGGTTGGCGTGGAGCAGCGAGGAAATCTCCGCGGCACGTAGTTTGGCCGGGGCCGCTGGCGGTGTCGTAGTGTGTTTGGCTGTTCCCATTGCTACGAGGTCCGTGGCTCACCGATCCTGGACACGAAAGTTGAGTTTTGACTTAATCTACCAGCAAGTCACGTCTGTTCACATGGTGTCGTTTGGATTTCGTTGTCGGCTGTTGGAAAATTCCCGCTAGCAACAAAGTGTGTTTTCAAGTTCGCAAATTTTAGCCACCCTCCGGAATCTTCTGCCTTGTGGCCATTAACGTTCCGATTACTTGCCCTGGGCGTTGACGTAGATTCAGGCAGTGTATTTTCCTCATCGTGTTGTTGCTGTCCAGCATGGTGTGTAGTTTGACAGCTCGATGTATAATTGGTTGTGGGCGCCAATACTTTCTAGAACATGAGGGAATGACTTCCACGGTACTAGAGGGAGCTGTAGAGGGAAAAACTGTAGAGGAAGACAGAGATTGGAATATATCCAGCAAATAGTTGAGGACGTAGGTTGCAAGTGCTACTGTGAGGTGAAGAGGTTAGCAGAGGAGAGGAATTCGTGGCGGGCCGCATCAAACCAGTTGGAAGACTGATGACCCCCCCCCCCCCAAAAAAAAGTGTTCTGAACGGAATGTTGCATTTCGGTCAATGGACAACCACGCCAACGATGATGTCATGCCTGATATTTATTTTCGTACCTTCGGTTACCTTGTGACTGATTGTACAGATTTCCGCTGTGACGCGGCGGTGCTTCTGTATGCCATCCATTCATACGCACACGACCATTATAGTTTCCAAAGCCATTGCCGTTACCGTAGTTGTTCCTCCCATTTGGGTTGTGTTCATTACCGTTACGATAACTAGCCATGGCTTGCCCATCCTCATGAATCATATCACTGAGAGAAAATACACGAGATCATATTCGGGAATGTTTACTAATTTTTCCCTAACGTTTGCAGGCAACTTGCTCTTTAAGATTTTCGATACATCGACATGAGATACCGCATTATTCTATTAGTGGGTCTTGTTCAGATACGTTTCAGAATAGTTTATTAGCCCTCCGAATTTTGCATGATATGATAATGGGTTGGTTACCTCCCTTCTTAATTTCTACTGGATAGCTGTTGACCAGTATTTATCTAAAAATGCATTCTCAAATTGATAATATGTCTCACAGAGTTCCGACATCTCTAAAGCCCACAAAAGGGCGTCGCCGTCTGTGTGTCCTACCACATATTTGATCTGATCTTCTGTCCAAGTCCTAGGCAGTACATTCCTAAAGGCTCGGACAAACACTTCCGGGTGCTTTCGCCTTGTTTCTTCTGAAAATACAGGAAACTGTTGGTGTTTTATTACACTCTCGTCCATTAACAACGCTGTCCAGCAGAACGGAACAGCGTTTACATGCTGTGATGACATATCTGTTTCACAAAAGTTTAGCCCGTTGCTCGCGTCGCGCGTCGGCTTGTGGTCGAGCGGCGTGGATTTGCATTGTTGTCCGCGCCACTGACTTCTCTCACCGGCGGACGGCTGTTTATAGCTCCGCTTACCGCCCCCGGCGATAATACGATCGTACTTTGTTTGCTAACTATTTCGTCCATTGATCTTTGTTCTACCTGTTTGATATCATGTTCTAAGCGTCTTACAATTTTTTCTTCCTTGTCCCCCATTACCTCCTTTACCGCATCCACATAAGTACGCTGTTCGCATATGCATATTTCCTCGAACGTTGTGTTTTCGTCGTTTGTATTATCCTTTATTGTTTCGTAAAGTTGCACAATGTCTGAGTTGATCAAAAATGGCTCAAATGGCTCTGAGCACAATGGGACTCAACTGCTGTGGTTATCAGTCCCCTAGAACTTAGAACTACTTAAACCTAACTAACCTAAGGACATCACACACATCCATGCCCGAGGCAGGATTCGAACCTGCGACCTTAGCGGTCGCGCGGATCCAGACTGAAGCGCCTTTAACCGCGTGGCCACACTGGCCGGCTGAACTTTGTACTTCTTCGTTAATTTTCCTATGCACTTCCGTGGAAATTTGCGGAATCTGCTGTGTGAACTACGCATCCAGATTATTGAGTTCTTTGGGCAAATTTTTGACTTCGCCTGATATGTATGTCGTGTTTGTGTTTACCTTCCCGATCTCGGACTTTACTGTGATCATGTCTGTTTTCATATCAGTCATTTCCGCTTGTATTGTTTCGAAACTCGACATTTTTTGAATTTACTGTGTTTAAATTGGTCTCTACACCCGACATTTTTGAAGTTATGTCTGTTTTCATTGCGTTTACGTCTCTTTGTATTCCTGTTAAGGCTCGAAATAAGGCTTGCACATCTTCCCTAGTCACTTCTGGCCTACGCCTGTCAGCGTCTGCGTCTGTGCTACGCGTACTACTTTGATTTTAAATATTTCTTTACATTGAGGTGTTATTAATTTAGTCTACTGCAATCAATGTATTATTTGTAATGAAGTGTTCCGTATTCACGGGCGTCGAGTGCAACAATGGCACGTCGCGCCCAGAATCCAAATAATCACCGCTTGACAGTTCTAAACCACTCATTGTTACGTTTTGCATATGCTAGCCTACTACATTCGCATTTTGATTTTGACATGACATTTCTTTATTCTTTTGTCCATCAATTATAAAAATCTATACGCGTCTGCAGTTATCAAAATTAATATTTTGTCGGTTTGGAGTTTACGTCCGCGCTATTTTATTCACGACAGAATGCATATACAGCTATATGTAATTGTAATCTCAATTGCTGTTCACTCAGTATACTTTTCGTACTGATAAAGAAATGTTATTCTCTCTATTTGGTTGCAATTGCGTTAATCTCTGAAGCGTAAGGTCCTGATTTTACGAAATACGTGCTTGGATTTTCCAATAGATCTACTAGGAACGCGCGTGGTCCTACCTTATTGTTGTCTTGTAACTGGTACTTCTCTCTGTTGTATTTTTAGTTGTCCACTCTTGGTATTGTTGTGTTCTTCCATCTAATTTATTTCTTTTTATTTCAGTTAGTATTTTTTCCAGAGTTACATCATCGTCTACGTCATGTCATCAGAGTACATGGAACATAAAGAAATTATTACCACACATGCATATTCATTGTCTTAACAATACTAGTACTCACAGTTTTGCCAACTACATATCGTGCCTGTCACTTATCGCCACTTTATAGTATAATAAATAGTATAAAATAAATGTTTAGATGTATGTAAGCGATGAGATTAGTTTTTCGGCGTGTCGGACAAGCACAATAATACGGGCTATGCCTATAAATTGGTAAGGAAACGTTCCATATTAGTTCTACAAAGACGAAATTGTCTTTATATTGTTGTTTATTTATGCTTACCAATTAATAACACTATGTCCGATCGCCGTATCCATCTACAAAATCTTGACCGTATCCATGACATTATAATCGGATAACTCCGAAGTACACAGATGAGTTTCTTAGAATTTTATATATTACAGTACTACTTGGAATAATGACTCATACAACTTCACTGGCCAAATAATGCTATATTCTATGAAAAATACAGACTTGTTATTCATTCTCGCAACCAAAATGTCTACCGCTGATTACGTTCTAAAAAAAACGTGCGTCTACATCTGTCTTACCGAGGAATAGGAAAATATATTTTTTAACAGTTGAAAATCAAAAATACATGACGATAGGCGCAGGCTCTACGCTGGGGGTACCGCTTCACCTTTTCCCTTGCCTTTGAAGAAAACGAAAAGATAAAAGCAAGAAATGCAGAAGGTGCATCACAGCAGCAACTGGAATCAGACCTCGTAGCATCCACTGGACCAGGTGTACCGAGGAAAACGGTGTAGATAAGGCTTCGACAAAGTGGCCTATATTGTCGGAGACCTTCTATATGTGTGCCTCTGACGTGTCTTCACAGAAGGGGACGGCTAGAGTGGAGTTGTCAACATGCCACTTGGATAATAGAAAAGTATACCAATGTTCTTCACAGATGAGTCACGATTTGGTCTGGAAAGTGTTTCTAGGCGGATTCGCATCCAAAGGGAATGTGGAATACGATTTCGAGAAATGGTTCAAATGGCTCTGAGCACTATGGGACTCAACAGCTGAGGTCATCAGTCCCCTAGAACTTAGAACTAGTTACACCCAGCTAACCTAAGGACATCACACACAGCCATGCCCGAGGCAGGACTCGAACCTGCGACCGTAGCAGTCGCGCGGTTCCAGACTGAACACGATTTCGAGACCAGAACATTGTGGAAAGGTACCGATATCGAGGAGGATCACTAATGGTGTTAGCAGGGATTATGTCGACCACTCGAAAACCTCTTTATGAAATTATACGGGAGAATCGGAAAGGTTTGACTACAATCAGATGCTGTGACGAGGTCTTGGGACCTGATGTACGGCTGTTACGAGGTCCAGAGCGTCCAGGCTTCTTATTGATGGACGATAGTGCTTGATATCGTAGAGAATGAGTGGTTGATGTTTTCTTGGAAATGGAATATACTGCACACATGGCGTGACCCGATAGCTCTCCCGATCTGAATCCCATAGAGCATACCCGGGAATCACTGGGCAGAAGGGTTGCGTCACGTCAACATCCAACAACCACTGTCCAAGACTTGTGAGCAGCTAAACAGGAAGGATGGGCCTTATTGCTTCAACATGACATTGGTGACGTTATTCAAAGAATGCTCCGTCGCTGTCAGGCCTTTATTGATGCCAGAGGTGGTCACATCCCATAGTGATACCATTAACCGGTTGTCGCAATATGTAGGCATATCTGTTAAGTTGGGAAAAACGAGAACAGTTTATTAGGCATGTTTCAGTCGTTCATTTTCAGTATTCTTTACATTGTTTCTACTTTGCTATTACCTGTCTATACTGTTTTGGGACAGACTGATCGCAACCTTGCAAAACTTCCCTTTGTTTCTTTAATTTTGTACACAATGTAAGTAGGCTGTTTATGTTTTCTTATTGGCAACGTTACGTAGCGCTCAATATGAAAATCACTGGCTGTGCTGTGTGCAGTCTGTGGCTAGTTTGCATTGTTGTCTGCCATTGTACTGTTGGGCAGCGGCAGCTGGCTGTGAACAGCGCGTAGCGTTGAGCAGTTGGAGGTGAGCCGCCAGCAGTGGTGGATGTGGGGAGAGAGATGGCGGAGATTTGTAATTTGTCATGAACTGCTATATTTATATATGATGATATCAAGGTAAATACATTGTTTGTTCTCTATTAATATCTTTCATTTGCTAACCATCCCTATCAGTAGTTAGTGCCTTTAGTAGTTTGAATCTTTTATTTAGCTGGCAGTAGTGGCGCTTGCTGTATTGCAGTAGCTTGAGCAGCGAAGATTTTTGTGAGGTAAGTGATTTGTGAAAGGTATAGTTTAACGTTAGTCAGGGCCATTCTTTTGTAGGGAATTTTGAAAGTCAGATTGCGTTGCGCTAACAAAGTATTGTGTGTCAGGTTAAGCACAGTCATGTAAAATTGTTGAAAGGGGACGTTTCATATGTCGACCCTTAGCCTAGGATACCTCACTGGAATCTTCTGATTTTTCCTTGTACTTTGTGTAATTAGTGTAGCTTTTGTTTATTGCTAGCGCGTAATTGTAGAGAGAATCTCCTTTGTAGTTGCAGCCTTTCATTGTTGTATAGTAAAACAGTTGTGGCATGCATGTAGATTTGCACCAAGTATTTCGCAGCTGCGCTTGCAAGTAACTAGATATTATTTTCAGTGCTATGTTAATGTGTTCTCTTATTTTTGATCTTCAAATTGTGTTTTTCTGTGTTGTCGTGTGAAATATTGTGACAATAATGGCGTGTGAAAAACGTAATACTAGGCTCCAAAGTAAACTGAGAAATGACAGTGAAGACGAAAGCAGTGTGTTAGCGCCACCGAGTAGTGAATTAACTGATGTTCAAAGTAGTAATTTGGTAATTGTGAATAGGGAAATGGAGCGGGCGGCAAACAATGGCATGGACAGTGAAACAATTAGTGAAGAGGGAAGCATTATCGATCGATCGGTCGGCAACAGCTCGCCTCAGGAATCCGAAATGACAGGACACAATTTCGCAAATACTGTAGATTCAGGTTTTGGGTCATCACTGTTTTCTCAAATAAGTCAAGACACATTTTCTGCTTGTCAAAATGTGAATGTTGCCGGTGCAAATGCACTGCCGAAAAGCGTAGAGAAACAGATTCCAGACACTAATACATTATTATTGCAATTAATGCAACAAATGGAACAAAATCAGAGACAAACACAGCAAAAGCTTGAAAAGTTAGACACAATGGAACAAAATCAGAGACAAACACAGCAAAAGCTTGAAAAGTTAGACACAATGGAACAAAATCAGAGACAAACACAGCAACAGCTTCAAAAGTTAGACTCATTGGAACAAACTCTTGAACAAACGCGTGAAGATTTAACTACTGAGTTACATCACATTGAATCGAAATGTCAAAAAGTCTGTAATGACGTAAAAACACAAATTTGTGAGCATTTCCAACCTATTTTTTCGCGTCATGAAAATGTATTACAGAAGCACGAAGCAGCCATAAAAGAACTGCAAACTATTGTTCATGAAAATCATGAGACCTTGCAAGCTAAATTTGACTCAGTTGCATCTACCAATTCGGTTACGCAACTTGCAAAAACTCAGGAAAACTTAAAGGACACAGTAGATACTCTGAAACTTGGTTCAGAAAAACACACTGAGGAAATAAGTACACTATCGGATAAAGTAGCCGAACTTTCAGATCAGTTCACTAATTTATCTACAAAGGTAGATGATGATCTGAATGACACAACACCTGTAGCCTTCATTGACACAGAAGTGTATGAACAAATCAAGAAATTCAAACAAAATCAGAATCAAATTAATACGCAACACCAAAGAGAAATCCGGGAAGTACAAGATCAGCTGACACAGGTAATACAAGAATTACGTATTTCAGAGGACACTCGCGCCCCAACACGGGAAGAGGGACTTAGAAATACGGAAAAGACGCAAAATAATAACACAGGGCATTTCGGAAGTTATGAAAGAAACTGGCAATGTGCACCGAATTTCGAGATGGAACCGCCGAAACGAAGTAACAATGACCGACATGCGACTTGCCGACATGATGATTTTGACTATAAGCTGTTCATTACTACACGTAAATTCAAAACGTTTAAGAATTCTGCCAACGACATTCATCCACAAGCGTGGCTCCATCAATTCTCTCATTGTTTCCCTCCCAACTGGTCATTGGAGCACAGGTTAGAATTTATGTGTGGCTACTTAGAGAATGAACCAGGTGTAAGAATGCGATCGGTCATTCACGATTGTCACAGTGAAGGAGATTTTTATCATGCCTTCCTCTCAGCGTATTGGTCTCAAGCTACACAAGACCGTGTAAAACATAACATCATAATGATGAAACACTTCGAACAATCTGAATTTTCCAGTCTTATGAAATATTTTGAAGACATGTTGCATAAGAATCAGTATCTTTCAAACCCATACAGCCCCTCAGAACTCATCCGCATTTGCTTAATCAAACTGCCTGAACATTTACGACATATTATTTTGGCAGGACGTTGCAAAGACGACATTGAAGCATTTCAGGGACTCTTACAAGAATTAGAAATTGACACTGACAATCGCGGAACGCGAAACCAGGAACACAGCAATTACAGGTCACATCCGTCGCAATTCCGCGATGAAAGAAGTAATAACTTTACACGACAAGGCTATTCTCACAACACAAATCGTGACCAAAACAGACACCACCCGTATGACAACCGTTGGCAGAGTAGTAATAACTACAGGGAAAGATCACCTCTCCATGGTAATGACTATCACAGAGACAATAAGAGAAACAGACAATATGGGAACCAAAATAAATACTATCAAGGGAGACAGAATAACTTTAGACGCAACGGACCAGCGCGCAGTTACGATTCAGGGAGAAATTCTCCACCATGTGACCGACAAGAAAGAAACTATGGGATCTACCGACATGACGACAGACGATATGATCGTAACGACAGACCTGAATTGCATCAGAACTGGCGGGATTCAAACAGAGCAGGGCCCTCTCGTCACGGTGAATTTGTAGAAGTTAGGTCTCCAAATCCCAATAACGACGCGCGCCAACAAAGAGACAATAGGCAATGACTCACACCGCTGGCAGCAACAAAACGTACTTATGAAACTGATGACGCAGCTGCCGTAGCTAGTAATTACGTAAAAATGGAAGATATTAGGGATATCTTACTCCAGGAACACGACGTAAAACTTAACAACATTGCATATCCTGTGATTCACATTACTGTAAATGACGTAAAATTTACGGCAGTACTTGACTCTGGCAGTCCCATCTCAGTAATTAGTGAAACAGCCTTTAGCAAATGCAACAAATCGAACGATTGCCCCACACTTCCGTTACGTAAGATTAAATTACAAGGTGCAATCTTTGGAAAAAGTGTAGATGTACGCCAACAAACCAACTTAGAATTCTTTTGTCAAAGCCACAGCTTCTCTACGAACTTTCTTATTGTTCCATTATTGTCGACGGAAATTATATTGGGAGTAGACTTTCTGAATGAATTCAAAGCAATCTTAAACTTTCACGATGCTGAAATAAGTTTAGAGAAAGAAGGTAAGTCAATAGCTTTGAAATTTGAAGACTGGCTCTCAAACCATGATGAGGAAATTAATCGGCTTTACGTTCTGTTAGACAACAGTTCGGAATTTTCTACGGAACTAGACACTAACAATCACTCTGCAAGAACTGACAGGGATGACATCGATGGCATATTTGAAATTAATGAGTTAATTCAGAATAAAATTCAAACAATTGAGAATTGTAATGACACTGATAGGCAGGACCTTTTTGAGATTTTACAAGCACATTCCACAGTTTTTACTCATAAAACAGGAACAATCAAGGGATTTCAATACCAATTTCGTGTTCGTGAGCATACTAAATTTTGTGTTAGACCATATGTAATTCCAGCACATTATAGGGACCGTGTTAGAACAGAAATACAATCTATGCTCGACGAGGGCATTATTGAGCCTGCAGTAAGCTCATACAACAATCCATTACATGTTGTTGAGAAGAAAAATGGATCGATCAGGCTTGTCTTAGATTCGAGACAAATCAATACGATCATTATTCCTGAAACAGACAGGCCGCAAACGTTGGAAGAACTTCTTCAAAATTTTAATGGTGTAAAAGTGTTGTCTTCCATTGATCTCCGATCCAGCTTTTATCAGATCGAAGTTCATCCAGAATGTAGAAAATACACAGCTTTCCTTTGTTTCGGCGTTTGTTATCAGTTTCGGAAACTTCCCTTTGGTTTGAACATTTCTTCAGCAGCATTCATTCGCGGGCTAAATTCCATATTACCTGAGTTCTTAAAACGTCACATCACCTTATATGTGGACGATATTCTAATAGCAGAAGCTTCATGGGAACTACATAATCGCATCCTCAACAGTTTGTTACGTATTTTTGTAGAATCTGGAATTACAGTTAACTTGGAAAAGTCTGAATTCGGTAGGACAAAGGTGAAGTTTTTGGGACATATTATTTCTTCTGAAGGCATTCAGCCGGATCCTGAAAAGTTAGAAGCAATCAGAGCCATTCCAGTTCCATCCACAAAAAGACAAGTCCGCAGTTTTCTAGGTCTCGTAAATTTTTACCGTTGTTTTCTGAATATGCAAATTCTTGTTACACCAAAACTTTGTTCTCTCACTGGAAAAAATACTATTTGGAACTGAGACGAACAAGCACAGTTGGAATTCAATTCTTTGAAAGAAGCGTTACTTCACGCGCCAATCTTAGCTCATCCAGATCTGTCACAAGATTTCTGCCTTAGCACGGATTCTTCTAAAGTCGGTCTTGGTGCCCATTTATTTCAAGAAGCCATAGAAAATGACACTACCATTCAGAAAACCATTGCTTTTGCTAGCCGAGTGCTAACAAAATCTGAAAAAAATTATTCCGTTACTGAATTAGAAGCTTTAGCTATCGTTTGGGCATTTAACAAATTCCGTTTCTTTCTTTCTGGTAAGCACGTAAAAGTATACAGTGATCATCGTGAATTACAATTTCTTATGTCTTCAAAATTAAATCATGACAGGTTAAAACGTTGGGCATTGTTTCTGCAAGAATTCCGCTTCACAATAGTCTACATTCCCGGCAAGGAGAACATTGTTGCGGACGCACTGTCACGCGCACCGGCTGGTCTTGAGAAAAGTACCACAGAAGGCAACCTCGAGAAAAATTTCAGTATTCTTTACATTCAGAAAGTCGCCTTTGAAAACTTCATCACCACATCTTTAAAGGACATTGCTCATGAACAAGATAAAGATCCGATTTGGAAAGACATCAAGAGCAAATGGCATGAAAAGATACACACACAGATTCGGCATTATTATCTGGTTAGAAACAACATACTCTTCAAACGCTGCACTGTTGATGACAAGCTATGGGTACTTTGCATTCCTGACGATTTTGTTAATAAGCTCATTTGGTACATTCATTTCAGCTACGCACATTTTGGCCCACGAAAATGTTATCATATTCTTCGAACGACTTGTTATTTTAACAATATGGAAAAGCGAATTCGAAGAGTCTTGTCTATTTGTAAACTTTGTCAAAAGGCGAAACCATCCACTGTCTCACATCGTGCTCCGTTGTTTCCTATTATTCCTTCTAAATTAAAAGAATTTGCGGCTGTTGATCTCTTGGGACCGCTTGTCAGAACATCTAATGGATTTTCGTACGTTCTAGTCGCTGTTGAACTTACTTCAAAATTTGTTTCTTTCACACCGTTACGTAAAGCCACTGGACGGTCTGTATCCAACGCCTTTGTTAAAAATTTCTTACGTGAAGTTGGACACATTAGTAAAGTCATTTCAGATAACGGACCGCAATTCAGATCTGCTGTTTGGTCACGCATGCTTCGCAACCATAAAATGAAACCTGTTTTTATTTCATTGTACTCACCACATTGTAACCCCTCCGAACGGATTATGAAAGAAATCAATAAGCTTTGTAGACTTTATTGTCACAGAAAGCATCAGTATTGGGACAGATATTTACACTTATTTCAAAACGTGCTGAATGAAATGCCTCACGACTCCACTGCTTTACCACCTACTCTTGTACTGAAGAATGAAGAACCACCGAACAGAATCAGAGAGCTTGTACCTTTCCCGAATACACGTAAACTTCGACACAAAGACATAATTGATTTGGCTCTTAAAAATACAAAATCTGCAGCAGACAAAAGGAGAAAACTACACGGTAAAGCAAATGCAAAGAAGTTGTATATTGGTCAGAAAGTTCTCATTAAAGCTCATTCATTGTCACATAAGAAGAAACACTTGAGTCACAAATTCTTTCTAGTTTACAATGGACCTTACAGAATCCGACGTATACCACATGATAATTGCGTTGAAGTTGAAACTCTGCGTACTAGGAAGAGTAAAGGTTTACACCACATTTCACATGTAAAACCGTTTATTGAAAGATAATCTGCTTTTTAACTTAGTCTTTGTCATAAAATTTTTCGCTTCACATTACTAATATGCTTTGTCAGACTTAGAATCTGTTAACATACAACAATGTTTGAAGTTAAATATCCAATCAAGAACCAAGAGAACTTATTTAAACAGAAATGACGAATGCATTGTTATAGTGAACAGACGTCACAGTGTTATTGTGTGTGTACATTCTTGCTTGTTAGTTGTACGATTACGTAACGACTATAAGGCTCACATACTTAGAACATTTACCAGTACTGCTAATGAGATTTTAATGCAACATTTTGGTTACCTGAAAATACATTCTGTATTTAAAGTGCTTTCTGAGAGATACCAGATGACACAGAGGTTAGTTTATGTGACAGCTACACGATTTTTATCACGACGCTACTAATGAGTGACAAGTTACAATGTTGCTTTTGCAGTGTATCTGTTTTATATCTGCACAGTTTTCTGAATTCTTCTGGAAAGTAAAACATATTTTAGTAGTAACTTTTGTGGTATAGCTACAAGGAGACAGCTTTTCCGTAGCACAACAATACGTTACAGCACAGTACTTTCTTCATCACAACAATAAGCGTAATAACTACGATATCTATACGCAAAGCATTTCACTTTGGTTTATCATGAGGTAAGTACATTGGCTTCTGCGGAACTTAGCTTTCGGAGGAAAATAACTACGACACTTCCACAGAGATTATCTTACAACAAGATGCACATTTAGCGCTACAGGACACGCATTTCAGTGATCAATTTTATACTTAAAACATTTATTTTTAAAGATTTTTGAATTACAAAAAAAGTTTTCCGTGATATATTTCATTCCATTGGTGTAATCTGTAACACCTGAGGGTATAATTACATTAATCCTCAGGGGGGTACACGCTTACTTTGTGTACCATGTGTGTGGCAACCACAAGGAACCCTAGCTAATATGGTATTTGCTTATACAACTTTACACATCGGTACCATATTTCTCTAACACACAAATTACACAGCTATCTGATCATTTAACTGAGAGATAAACATTTTTTTACTACGTCAGTGACAGATGTTTACGTAATTACACAGCTGGATAACTTCACACTTATGAAACTGTATTTTGTCTGTGCATTGTAAACTGTTCATATTTTTTCGGAACCATTGTGATACTATGAGAGCTTTGAATGATGTATTTGGTAAAGGAATTATGATTTTTAAAGTACGTTTGAGGCAGATGACACTTTTGACATGAGCAGAGAATTTTTTAATTATTGGAGGAAGCTACGACGATTTTGAGATTTGACTGAGGTGTTATGATGTTATTTTTACGACGACGATGTGTATCATGCTGCTGAGGTATGTTTATGATTAATAGGCTGAGGCTACATGAGTTATTTGATTATGCTTCATATTTATAATGACGAAATATTGACGAGTGTCGATGGATACGTATATGTGTAATAAGGTAAGGAGTAATGAATAGTGGGTAGGGACTCTTGACTTGTGAAACAGGATGTTGGAAACCAAGAATCGTACTTTAAGAGTTATGACATGTGTGAATCATGTGTGAATGTATCACAATGCCACTGAACATTTTTTGGACACTGTTATATTCATAGGATTTTGTTTCTACAGATTTGCAACGCTAATTCTTGACCTGTGAAGTATTTTTATGTGAGACTGTCACTTTAGCGAAAATTGCTGTCGTAAATATTTCCGTACGAAAGTTAGGTGACCACCTGCACGTAATGCGTCGCGGGCACCCAGCTGTGTCAGACGCCTGGAGAAAAAGTCATTAGCGCGTGCCTTTCAGAGCACAGGAAGATAGAACAAAAAAAAAAAGGGGAGGCCATTATCCTTGGAAATATTTTTACATCTGCACACCTGATTATGACAAGCGTCTTTCTATGAGAGTTGAGAGCTACTAACTTATGAAATGTCACATGACTATTGAATGATATTTTTATGCTTTGGTTTGCGTAATTGCTTATTTCATTTGATACCTGGTTTCCAGCTGTGTTGCAGCATTGCTTTTATAAAATGAAATGCATTTGCTAATGTGAACACTTTCTGTCAACAGATCTATTAAATAATTATTTTATGATCCACATTCTTTAAAAAAGGAGCACTTGGACAGGAAAGAACAATAAGAAGGAACTAGTAACTGCATTCATAATTTTCTTTTCAAGTAATTGGTAACTTTTTGGTAGAATAACTTCTTGTGGTGCACCACTTTAATTACATAGACATTAAGATGTGAATATACATTTCCCTTATCTGCATTGTTGTTTAGTGTAATATTTTTTCTGCTTGCGCTATGTCATGTTTAGGTATAAGTTGCTGCTGTTTGCCAGGCATAGTGTTATTGAATTTGACTTTTGCTCATTTATGCTGCTAGCTTTGCCAATTTGCATTTTTTGCATTGCTGCTTGTGTTGATTTGTTATGTGATGCTGCATTGCCTCGTCCCTTAGTTTAGCATCTGAGCTCAGTAGATTTAAGTTAGCTTAAGAGGGGGTAGCCTCTAAGAGAATGAGTTGCGATGAATTGGAAGAAATGCATTGAGAAAACAGGTTTAGGTAGGATTTTCTTGGAAATAAATGTTGAGGTAAGAAATGTGTGAACATATAAATACAGAAAGCATGCTTAGATAGAATTTTTTTTGGTGGAAACAAAGGATGAAATAAGAGGAAAGATATATGAAGTTTTGGGTTGGACTGCAGTACCAAATGTTACACTGAAAACGAACCCTGTCCTTTCCTATTGGTGTTATCCCACTATGTGTTTGTGTACCCTTGAGTATTTGTTTTCTTCCTGTCTCTGTGTACTGTTTCATAGAATTTTTTTCTCTTCTAATACTAAGCTATATTCACTATGAGGAGGAATACTGTTATCCTCAAATATAAGTTGCATTAATAATATGTTATTTTCTTTGTAAAGTTGTTTACAATTCTGTTCTGTTTCAATGTTCATGTGTGAAATTAATGTTTCGAAAACTATTCTCATTATTTTATGTATGTACTTATGTCACTATTTTTGTAACACTGATGTATATGTTTATTTCTATTCTTTTGTAAAGCCTGTACTACAAATGTTATCTGTATTATTATGTTTTTAATGATGTATTTTGTACCTTTGTTATTGTATTCTTATGTTATAAAATTGTAATTGTCACCAGTTCATGACATTATTAACTTGTAAGTTACATTTCACTGCACACGTTTCTGTTGGTCATAGTATATGGACAATATGTGAGAAGTAGGGACTGTTAGTGTTTGCAAGTGTGTTAATAATTCAGCAAGGGACTGGATAACAGCATTGCTGGTTCTAAGGACAATTCCAAAAACTTTGTGAGTGCACAAGTGGTGGTTTATGGACTTGCTATATTCTCCGCAAGACTCTTCAGTGGTGATTGTGCACCTGCACAGTCACAACAGATGGCTGCTGGCTATCTCTACAAGGACTACAGTGGGTCTGCATCTATGATGACCCACCAACGCCATTATTTCTACAAGGACTACAGTGGGTCTGCATCTTTGATGACCCACCAGTAACATTATCTCTACAAGGACTACAGTGGGTCTGCATCTATTATGACCCACCATGTCATTATTTCTACAAGGACTGCAGTGGGTCTGCACCTCTGGTGGCCCACCAATACCGTAATCTCTACCAGGACTACAGTGGGTCTGCTCTGTGATGACCTAACTACCAATATTCTTCAAAACGTCGACTGACTCTGCTGTGGGTTTACTCTGTTGTGGCCCATTACCTGTCAGCATGTCAAGAGTCAACACTGTCTTTCCGTTGGAAGGACAACACTACTTCTTCAAGACTGAATGGAAATCCACTACTTCTGTGTGCATTTTTTTTTACTAATGAGACTTTGTGAAAAAAAACTGTAATTACTATTGTGATGAACAATCTGGACTGTCTTTATGGACTGTGAGAAAATTTGAGCTTTTGACCAACATTGTATCAATAAGTGTGTGCATTTGATTTCTTTGTTATTGTAATTATGAAAAATTTTATCAAATCATTATTGGCCACCGCCCAAAAAAAATTTTGTAAAATTTTTTGTGAGGAGCATGGGGGCTATGTAAGTAGGCTGTTTATGTTTTCTTATTGGCAACGTTACGTAGCGCTCAATATGAAAATCACTGGCTGTGCTGTGTGCAGTCTGTGGCTAGTTTGCATTGTTGTCTGCCATTGTAGTGTTGGGCAGCGGCAGCTGGCTGTGAACAGCGCGTAGCGTTGAGCAGTTGGAGGTGAGCCGCCAGCAGTGGTGGATGTGGGGAGAGAGATGGCGGAGATTTGTAATTTGTCATGAACTGCTATATTTATATATGATGATATCAAGGTAAATACATTGTTTGTTCTCTATTAATATCTTTCATTTGCTAACCATCCCTATCAGTAGTTAGTGCCTTTAGTAGTTTGAATCTTTTATTTAGCTGGCAGTAGTGGCGCTTGCTGTATTGCAGTAGCTTGAGCAGCGAAGATTTTTGTGAGGTAAGTGATTTGTGAAAGGTATAGTTTAATGTTAGTCAGGGCCATTCTTTTGTAGGGAATTTTGAAAGTCAGATTGCGTTGCGCTAACAAAGTATTGTGTGTCAGGTTAAGCACAGTCATGTAAAATTGTTGAAAGGGGACGTTTCAACAAGTGTATTTAAAACTTCCATGTTCTATCGGAAAATAAGAAGGTGTGTCGACATTACCTACGTCACCGATCATTCTGCTTTCCAAAACTCTTACTTCGCCAGTGACGTTAGCAGGTCTTTGTTTTCAAATAGTATTTTCTTTCCGTTAACCCTTACTTTGCGTTCACTGTTCACAAATATAACCAAAATCTCCTGTGCAATTCTACTTCCTTCCTAATAGGATAGGTATCACTCACCATAGAAGATTCAGCACCTTGCAATCACCCAAAACTGCGCGTCGTATTAGCGGTGGTGAGCCTCTGACAGTAAGTCCAGTATCCTACATGCCACGTTGAGATTTTTCCCGCCGGTCATCCACAAATTATCAAGCCAGGGAGTGAGGCACTTTTATTGGCGTTGGGTTTAATTGTAGAAAACTTGTTACATTTTTTCCTGTTGTAAGACAGAGCATTCATGTTCCACTATGAGCAATACTTCTTGATCTTATCAAAAGTATATCGGCTAAGGGACACGTTCCTTTACCAAACTGGATTCCGCAGCTGACGCCCATAGGAAGCGCCCAACCACGAAACCGAAATGAATAATGGTTTGAATTTATGGATGCAACTACGGATTTATTTCCCTTCTTTATTTGTTCGGGTGGCTGTTGGCCTGATGCGAGAGTTCCTAACCGGCATAACATCGGCGTACTGTTAAAATGTTTCATTTACGTCACTGTGATGCGTTGTGTCCTTGTGTTACAGCACTTAGACTGCCTACCAGAAAGTGTATCAAGTGTCCAGATAATTCTGTCTGCGATGATTATTTTATTATTTATTTTTTCCTATGTAAGGGGATTCTTTAAGCGGTGTGGTAGTTTTTGCTATATGCAAGTAACACCTTTTTTTTCACTTTTCCACCAATGCTCTTGGATGCCCAAAGGTATTTGCAAGAACGTTACGCTTCCATCGAGGCGTATAAAGATGGTGGGTGATGCTGTTATGCGTGAAGAAGTGTCTACATCTACATCTATGTGATTACTCCGCTATTCACAATAAAGTTCCTGGCAGAGGGTTCAATGAACCACCTTCATGCTGTCTCTCTACCGTTCCACTCTCGAACGGCACGCAGGAAAAACGAGCACTTAAATTTCTCCGTGCGAGCCCTGATTTCTCTTATTTTATCGTGATGATCATTTCTCCCTATGTAGGTGGTTGCCAACAGAATGTTTTCGCAATCAGAGGAGAAAACTGGTGATTGAAATTTCATGAGAAGATCCCGTCGCAACGAAAAACGCCTTTGTTTTAGTGATTGCCATTCCAATTCACGTATCACGTCTGTGACACTATCTTCCTTATTTCGCAATAATACAAGCTGCCCCTCTTTGTACTTTTTCGATGTCATCCGTCAGTCCCACATGATGCGGATCTCACACCGCACAGCAGTACTGTAGAACAGGGCGGACAAGCGTAGTGTAAGCAGTCTCTTTGGTAGACCTGTTGCACCTTCTAAGTGTTCTGCCAATGAATCGTAGTCTTTGATTTGCTCTACCCACAGATTATCTATGTGATCGTTCCAGTTTAGGTTATTTGTAATTGTAATCCCTAAGTATTACTGCGTAATCGAAATTTAGCTGATTTCTTTTATTACCCATTAGAATAATTTCCCAATTTTCTTTATTCAGAATCAATTGCCACTTTTCGCACCATACATATATCTTATCTAAATCATTTTGCAAGTCCTATTGATCATCTGTTGACTTTACAAGACGGTAAATGACAGCATCATCTGCAAACAATCTTAGACGGCTACTCAGATTGTCTCCTATGTCGTTAATATAGACCAGGAACAATAGAGGGCCTATAACACTTCCTTGGGGAACGCCGGATATTGCTTCTGCTTTTCTCGATGACTTTCCGTCTATTACTACGAACTGTGATCTTTCTGACAGGAAACCACGAATGCAGTCGCACAACTGAGGCGATACTCTTTCTTGAATATTGCGTAATATGTCGCTATAATTATTGATGAACTGATAGGTCACTGTAATATAGAAGTCTCTTGAAATATAGAGGTATTATAAATTATCTTCTACAGTAGCTTTTTTCTCTCTGTGTGTGATGGCTTACCGTTTCTCAGGATCTACTGTGGGGCTTTTAATGTGGTTTTCACTACTACACTGATTCACAAGAAAGTTTTGTGTTTATAACTTATTACCCATCGTCCGACCTAGATACCTGGTGTTACCCGCTCAAAGCCCGGGTGGGCCGGTAGTAATGTATATATGGAACTCTTTGTCGTGAGATGTTCTGACTCATTGCAGGTAACGCCCTAAATGCTCACAAACGCGGTGTGATTCATATAATATTGCACACTTAGTTTATATTCAAGCAAACTGGTGGCAGTTCATCGACCACAAGGAATTAGCCGCACTTTATCCACACTCGTTATTTAGAGGAACTTCCAAACAGTAACATTTTATTTCTACGAGTACGTGAAGCACGTCATGAAACACGCTCTGTAGCATTTAATTATAATCATTACACTTCGACCTCTGATATTCTTCTCTCATACTACACCGTATTCAACGCCAATATTTAATTCTTAGTGTTCTGTAATGTAGCTTTTGTGTTTCTTACGCACCGTAACGGCAACGTGTTTTTCTTCACACTTTTTCTGAGTGCAAAGGTGTTAACTAAGTATGTGACCGATTTGGAAAGTACTTTGGCTTCGTTTGTGTCAAAGCCACAGACCTGTCGCATTATCCTGTTACTACTGTGTTAACTTCCAATAACATGACTAAATTACAGGCGGCATCAAGGTAGATTAAATGACTAAATGCCCTTAATACAAGGTGAGTACCGATAAGCAATGAAAATGTTAATTCAACATTTGCTTAACACCGTGACAGGTCCACGACAGAGTGATTCAGTAGCTGAATCAATAATGCACTACATCCACCACACCATGATGCTGCCATGAATTAAAATTCGAAACTCGGTTGTGGATAGCTTTTCAAAGTCACAAGTTTCTAAACTGCGATCGACACGCCAAAAATGCAGTATAATTTCTTTGACTTCTCTAAATGAAATCTGTAATGAATAAAAGATGTGCTAAACTTATCGCTATCGAACATACTATGCACGAATTAGGTCTAGAATTTCAGCTGCTTTTCTGTGGCGAAGTTTGTTTTTTGCTAGGTTCTTGGTCTTTTAGTTACTTACATGTTTTTCAGTGAGAAAGTCAACATTAGCATTATTTACTGTTCTATGTATTAAACTGGGGTACAAAGTAGACTAGCCTCCAAGTGGTGTACCCCGGGCAACGTAACTAAGTTAGGGCTAAATAGTCTACAGATGTAGGCTGCTGGACTTCTGGTGGTTGCAAATTACCTTAGGATATCCCAGCTGTTAGAGGATACATAGCAATGAAGCCAAACAGTTCTGCCAAGAACTACCTGACAAAGGACTTAGGGAATACCCTCCGGCTCTTACGGCTAAACATAGAGGGAACAAGCAGAGCAAGAAGTGAGTATCTCACTCAAATATTGATTGAAAACAAGGTGAACGTTGTTCTACTACAGGAAACCCACTGCTCAGACGAAACCCAACTTCATTCCAGGTGTAAGCTCCATGGCTACACGTTATCTGCTGCGACATACCATGCAAGTTACGGATCTGCAATATATATCACGAATGATGTTGAAGAGGTAACAGATGTCCAAACAAAAACGGAGAATAACATCCATACCATCAGGCTGAAAGTCGCCAACACAGAGATTGTGAACATCTATAAGCCCCCAGCACAACCATGGGTAAATGAAGCTGCTAAAAATATTCCACAGCCAGGGATAGTAATTGGCGACTTCAACAGCCATAACACACAATGGGGCTACAGAACCACGAATGAAGATGGTGAGAAAGTATCAGAATGGGCTGAAATGGAACGCCTTTTCTTACTGTTTGACGGGAAGGACAAAGGGACATTCCACTCAGCTAGATGGGCTCAGGACTACACTCCCGATCTCTGTTTCGTTACCACTAACAACAAAGGATTATCCTTGCAGAGCAGCAGGAAGGTGCTCAGTGATTTCCCTAGAAGCCAACACCGACCTGTACTGGTGAAAATTGGACTCGAAATCCCAGTTGTGAAGTCTATACCAAAGCCAAATAGGAAAAATTCTCTGAAGAGATTGATCATATTATTCAGTTTATTCCACCTAAAGTTAGGCACTACGACCGATTTGTTAGACGAATTCATTCCATTGCCAGAAAACATATTCCAAGAGGCTACAGAGAGAACTACATTCCTGGGTGGAGCCCTAGATGTGAAGAATTGTATGACGAATTTAAAACGACTCGAGACACCAAGGTAGCAGATGAATTGATTTCGGCCCTAGAATCAGCTAGGAAAAAGAAATGGATGGAAGTAACTGAAAACATGTCTTTCCAACACTCGAGTAAGAGAGCTTGGAATTTATTAAGAAAGCTTGGAAGTGCCACAGAAGTTAATATCTTATCAGACAAAATAAATCCTAACAAAATAGCAGCCAGGATTGTTAATATAACAAGAACACCAAACAACAAACAGAAAGCCAAAGAAATAAAACATGAGCTAAAGTCTAAAATGTCTCAAGCACAGCCTTCAGAATTTGCACAGAAAATCTCTGCAGCCGAAGTTGTATCAGCCATAGATACTCTGAAATCTGGTAAAGCGGCTGGTTCCTTAAACATGCTGGCCAAGGTGCAGTGCAGTGGCTAACTGCACTGTTTAATGAAATTCTCGCAACAGGAAGACTGCCAAATCTTTTTAAGAAAACTAAAATAATTGCCATCCTGAAACCATCAAAATCTGGTAACAATCCTGAAGACTATAGACCCATTGCACTTCTAAGTGTCTGCTATAAACTGCTAGAGAGTGCTCTATAATAGAATTGCACCAACAATCCTGAAACACATTCCTGTAGAACAGGCTGGCTTCAGACGAGACCGCAGTTGTAGCGATCAAGTGCGTTGGCAACATACATAGAGAAGGGCTTCGAAGACCTGAAGAAAACAATGGCCGTGTTTATTGACCTAACATCAGCATATGATACAGTGTGGCGGAAAGGCATGCTTCTTGAGTTCTTAAGAATAATTCCATGTAAAAGAACTGCACAACTACTCAATAACATGCTGTCCAACAGGAAATTCCAAGTTCACCTAAAAGGTCAAGTAAGCAAGGTATACAATTTAAGTGACGGACTACCACAAGGATCAGTATTGCGCCCCCCCCCCCCCCTACTTTTCAATTTATATGTCGCTGACTTGCCAGAAACGAAAGCAAGAACATTTATCTATGCTGATGACATAGCCTTTGTGACGCAGACTAACGATTTTACAACTTCAGAAATGACTCTCACTCAGCATCTGCGAATTCTAGATGAATTTTTTAATGGATGGCGACTCAAAGTAAACAGAAATAAAACTAAATCCTCCGCCCTCCATCTGAGTAATAGGCATGCTCGCTATAAACCGCAAATTTCCTTTAGAAATCAGTTGCTGTTATATAACCCATTCCCAAAATATCTCGGCGTGACCTTGGATCGGTCGCTAACATATAGAAAACACCTAACTGAAACAGCTTTAAAAATGAGAACCAGAAACAATATATTAGACAAACTCTCCGGAACAAGCTGGGGAGCTAAGGCATCAGTACTCAAAACAACTGCCCTCTCACTTGTATACTCTGTTGGGGAATATTGCAGCCCAGTATGGCTGAACAGCGCTCATACAGCCATGGTAGACACGCAGCTGAATGTAGCCATGAGAAGCGTATCCGGGACAATAAAATCCACACCCACAGAATGGCTACCTGTTCTGTCTAATATTGCACCACCGAAGTTACGATGTCAAGCAGCGTTGAAAAGGGAATGGGAGAAATGCTCCAAGAATCCCGAGTTACCGCTACACCAGGACTGTGATGCCACTCAAAGGCAACGTCTTAAGCCCAGGAAACCCTCCTGGAGACTTGGAAAAAGGCTTAGTTCTGAAGGATTCCAACCAGAAACAGCATGGCGGGAAGAATGATTCGCAGCCAATCCCGATTTTGCTGGTTTGCTGATCCTACACGAGTCCCTCCTGGATTCCACTTACCTAGGAGGTCGTGGACCACCCTAAATCGCATACGCACCAAGCACGGAAGATGCCAGGACTTGAAGCATAAGTGGGGAATCGCTGAAAGTGCCAAGTGTGACTGCGGACACCAACGACAAACAATACACCACATAGTCACAAAGTGTCCCCTACGGAAATATGCTGGAACTCTGACCAGCATACATGAGGTCTCTGAGGAAGCAATCTCCTGGCTGGATACTTAAGATATTAACCTATAGTTTTTATTACAACTTGAAGCTCTGTTTGTCAATATTACTGTTTATAAAAACCACATTTTTCTCTTTTACATGTAACTCATCCTAGTGTTTTTATCCAAATGTATATTATTGATTCATCGATCTAATCTAAGACTTTTCTTACCGTAAATGAATGTAATCTATTTTATTTGTAGTATATGCATATTGTGTTACCAGTAACATCATTGCTGTTCAATTCAAGTAATGTATCCTTGATGCCAAACGAAATAATAATAATGTATTAAACTCAATGGGAATTAATCGTCTACAGATATTTATTGTAGTATGTTATTTAATATTGCCACTATACTTCATGTTATGCAATTTATTTTGTATTAAAATTCGTTTTCTAATTGTCGGAATCCACATTTTCACTCCGAAATGAAATTGTGTTGCTCCAATAGATATTCTGAAACAACTTATAGATAGTACTCGTCCAAATCTGCTTGCAGACGCTTTTTCCTAAAAATTGTTGAACTTATTAATTTTATCAAATAACACGTGCATTCTTAACTTTATCGTCAATTCCTAAAGTACAAGACTGGCTATTATGTCTACAGAGTCGGTGTTTGTTTAGTCGTGCTTCCGCCACACGTTTCTCTGTTTCAAGTGCTGCCGTCGTGGATTCTGTATTTTTGTTGATGAATTAATTTGCGGCCTCTCAATTTGCGCCATGGCGGCACATTCAAACCATGCACTGGCCACAGCACCTGGCACTCGCGGCCGGGAAACTACGCACAGCAAGCCTTCAGCCTGCCTGCTGCGCACTTAACGGCAGCCGATTTACTTCGTGGCTTTCACATTCCGTCAATATCAGCTGTTGAAGGGTCATCTGACAGCCATCCCCGCACGCAACCTCTTCGTGAGCTATGCTTGGCTGCGACAGGACTCACGCCTGACAGTCTTTAATAACGTTGCAGTGGTGTTACATTATGAGAAATGGCAGTGTTGTATGTGATTTTGGGCACATATAAAACTTTTCGTGATTGCTGTATAAAGGAAGATCTCTGGATTCCAAAGTATATGTTGCTGTCATGCAGTCAGTTCTAGTGTCAGATCTTGGGCGTCCAGCGTGGGTGCCACTAAGGAAGCAGACGTGTGCACTGGTGTAGAACTAGACGTCGGAATGCTTTTGCTGCAGCTCTGAATATATTAAGGAAGATAATATCCAGGCGCAGCCGCCAGCTTTAGGAAATATTTTCATTTTTGTTTTGTACTTTTCGTAACTTGCATTGTATGACTATCACGAAACTGTTTTTTCAATAGCACGTAAACCCATATATACTGGAAATAATTACATTACTGTTTACTATTTTTACTTTCAAACCACTGAATATAAATTTGGTTTAGATAATAAATTTTTACAGTTTTTTCCTAAAGAATTAACTCCGTAAACTTATAGTTTATTTCCAAATGATAACAATTTGCTGACACAGTTTCCAATGATGTAGGTTTGTTCATATCTTTCATTTCTGCTAATGGATAGGAAATATAAGTGCAGTTAGTTTTCAGATTATGCGACATTTAGTCTCCACATTACACTTGCTACCTGCTACCTGAAAGTTTTTCATATAGCTGGATACTCTGCAAATCACATTTAAGTACCTGACAGAGGGTTCATCGAACCACCTTCACAATTCTCTATTATTCCAATCTCGTATAGCGCGCGGAAAGAACGAACCACCTATATCATTCCCTTATTTTGTCGTGGTGATCGTTTCTCCCTATGTAGGTCGGTGTCAACAAAATGTTTTCACATACGGAGGAAAAAGTTCCTGATTGGAATTTAATGAGAAAATTCCGTCGCAATGAAAACTGCCTTTCTTTTAATGATGTCCCAGCCCAAATCAAGTATCATTGCTGTCACACTCTCTCCAATAATACAAAACGTGCTGCCCTTATTTGAACTTTTCGATGTACTCCGCCAGTCCTATCTGGTAAAGATCCCACACCGCGCAGCAGTATTCTAAAAGAGGATGGACAAGCGTAGTGTAGGCAGTCTCCTTAGTAGATCTGTTACATTTTTTAAGTGTCCGAAGTCCACGTAGAAATAAATAAAATAAAGAATGGCCTTCAAGTCCTCTCTCTTTTCACACTTTTTTTTTTTTTAAAAAAATTGGTGATGACTGTCTAAAAACTGAAGTAGGTGCGAATATAAAAGCTAAATTTGGTGATGGTTATCTGAAATAGGTAGGACCGTAAATTTACTGAATGCGGCTTTAGTGCAGTTATATAATGGGGTGAGCGGATTGCGACTGCTAGTTCCCTTTACGACCGGAGCAAACAGCGGTAGACAGCCAAAGCGATGATAATCCGCAGTAGAGGCGGCCAGTTTATGGAGCCGACGCGCATTAGAGAGCCATTCTGAAGTTCTCCGAAGCGGACCGTTATTGCTGCCGGTACTGTGAAGCCGCTGTTTGATGAGTCAGCCGCAGCCAGACTCAGCAGATTCCGCAAAAGCACTGCAACCCCGCGAAAGCATCCCATAAGTTTACGAACACGACGGGGGACAACCGGCAGATCCCTATTGTATTTTCCAGAGAACTTCCAGATGCAGTTTTTACGAGTGTGTTTATTGTTGTAAGGTTTCGCTCGACTTGACATCGTAACTCCAGCTTGCTGATGTCCCTTTAATGGCTTGTCTAACTACACTTTTTTGTCAGTCCTCCCCTTGGTATGATACGGCTGTCACAGCTCCCTCTGCTATGTCAATCACTTCGTCTCAGAGCAGCAGCTACAATTAACATTAGCGATTAGTGTTTTCTCTTTATTCCAGTTTGTCTTCCCCTGCAGTTTCTGCTCTCTGCGAGTCACCTGGTACCATGGGAGTTAATCTTCTATGCCTTAAGACATTACATACTACCCTGTCCCATATACCATCAATTATTTAGACAAGACTCGCAAATTCAGCAGAGGACGTCGTCGTTTCTTATATTGTAAGTCCACGTAATTTTCATCTCTCTGCGTAACCACATCTCAAACGACTCGATTCTCTTCTCTTCCGGTTTATCCACAGTCCACGATTCACCAGAAACTAATGCTCTGCTCCAGGCCTACTTTCTCAGATATTTCCTCCCCAAATTAAGACCTGTCGCTGACATTAGTACACTTATTTTACCGAGGAACGTCCTCTTTATCTGCACTAGTCTACATCTTATACCCACACAGCGTTATTTTACTTGAAAGTAGAACAAACAATTCATTTAATAAGTGGTTCAAAAAGCTGATGTTAAATTTATTTCTGCTAGTCTACGTTAATTTCAGCTTTCTTTGGTTTAATCTCTGTCAATAATGTACTCTGATTAGGCTATTAATTTCATTCAACACGTTTTGCAATTATCGCTGACTTTAGATGGCAATGTCACAAGAGAGTCTCACCAACAATATTCTTTCACACACAGTTTTGCACGGCGCCTCTGAATCTTTCTTTCATTTTCGTCATTGATTCTTCAGTGTAAAGACTGAACAGCTGAAGAGGATAACTCTATTCTTTCCATATGGATTTTTAATCTGATCTGTCGTGGTCTCCCTTCATTATTTTCCTCTCCTAAGTCTTTCATCGATTGCATATTACCCACCATTCGCTACAGCTTATACCTATTTTCTCAGACAGTTTTAAAAACCTTACACCATTTTACATTTTAGAGCGCTTTTTCTTGATCTATTCCATAGGTTGTTTTTCTCCATTACTGAACGTTACTTCAGAATTGCTTTTGGTGCCTTTACGTTCCCTGAAATTAAATTTGTCGTCTTCTAACAGATCTCCAAATCTGTTTCCATTCTTCTATATATTAGCAGCCTACGTAGATGCGTGAGTTGTTAAGCTGATTGTGTGATACTTCTCTCGTTTTTCTGGCCTCTACATCTTCAGGGCTGTGTGGATGATATTCTTCGGAAGTCCAACGGTATGTTGCCAGTTTAATGGAGTCTGCACATTAACCTGAATAATAGTTTATTTGCCACTTTCGCCAATGACTGTTGAAAATCCCGAAGAAATTTTATGTATCCCTTGCACCATATTTCGTCACAAGTGTTGCAAAGATTTAATACTGGGTGTCCTACGTCTTTCAGATCGACAACCATTCTCTTCTTCTATCATGACGGTAGAATATTAACCTCCACCCCCCCCCCCCCCCTTCCACCAAGCCTCAACCCATCCTCATCCCTAGAGGAATATTCCCCTGCTTTTAATTATAATAATAATAAAATTGTTTTCACTATTTTATATGTTGAGTCTGGGCTTACTACGAACATTTTCTTTCCGATTTCTTCACCTTCGTCCTGTAACCTTACCTTCCCTGAGCTTTTAACTGATGTAGTTAATAAGTGACTTGCCCTATTCCTTCCTTTTCCTGAACGTTTCTGTCTTTCTTTCTTTCGTCAATAATGCTAAAATTTCACGTCATTTTTCAAGTCACGAGAAGGAGAAGGAGGTCAGGGAATGGTGGAAAGTTTCAATGAATATCAAACAATTTGTGTGCCCATTGCCACAGCATCTGAAATATTTTCACAGAAGAATTTCATCGGCATATATTTATACTTCCTATTGTATCATGTATTCAGACGGCATTCCTGTTGATTCACTGAAGAATCAGTACTTATATGTCTCTGAACGACTTCCTTTAGTCTACTCATATCTTTAAAGTCCTGAATGGAGAGGCACAGAGGGTCCATTCAATGTTTGTAACTCCCTGCCAGAAAATAAGTTTTTGAATTTTTCCAAGGACTTTCTGTGCAAGCTGGATATCCTGTACATAATGTCAATATACATTTTCATTGCATCACAAAGAGTGATATGTCGAATTTTGCTGTGTTCGTCTTCATATTTGCCTGTATGGGAACGAACACTAAGATTATTCAATGGCAGTGCTGTTTCCCACAGGAAAATATCAAAGTCGGACTGACGTGAGGAAGCAGAAAGAAGATTTGAGAAAAATTAGAGCTTGTAGTGTGTCGGTGGAAGACAGGAACCGTTCTGGGTAACTATAGCGCATCATACAATACACTAGTGAAAATATTTCTAGAGCATTTGAAACGTTCCCTTTGAAAAATTTATACATGACTGTGCTTAAACTGACACACAATACTTTTTAGCGCAACGCAATCTGACTTTCAATAATCCCTACAAGAGAATAATCCTGACTAAATTAACCTATATGTTTCACAAATCACTTACCTCACAAAAATCTTCGTTACTCGAACTACTGCAATACAGCTAGCGCCACTACTGCCAGCTAAATAAAAGATTCAAACTACTGAAGGCACTAACTATTTATAGGCATAGTTAGCAAAAGAAAAATTTTGATAGAGAACAAACAATGTATTTACATTAATAGTCTTACAAATTTACTGTCTCTGTCCAGATCATCCGCTCTCAAAACTCCACCATCTCACTCCCCACATCCACCACTGCTGGCGGCTCACCTCCAACTGCGCAACACTACGCGCTGTTAACAGCCAACTGCCCAACACTACAATAGCGAATATTACAACAATGCCACCCAGCCACAGACTACCCACAGCACAGCCAGTGATTTTCATACAGAGCGCTACGTGGCGTTACCACTAAGAAAACCTAAACAGTCTACTTACATAGCCCCCATGCTCCCCACAAAAAATTTTACAAATTGTTTTGGGCAGTGGCCAATACAGATTTGAAAAAAATTTTCATAATTACAGTAACAAAGATATCAAATGCACACACTTATTGATACAATGTTGGTCAAAAGCTAAAGTTTTCTCACAGTCCATAAAGACAGTCCTGATCATTCATCACAGTAAAATTGCATTTTTTTCTCAAAGTCTAAACAGTAAAAGAAAATGCACGCAGAAGTAGTGGATTTCCATGCAGTCTTAAAGAAGTAGTGTTATCCTTCCAACAGAAAGACAGTGCTGACTCTTGACATGCAGACAGGTAATGGGCCACAACAGAGCAAACCCACAGCAGAGTCAGTCGAAGTTTTGAAGAATATTGGTAGGTAGGTCATCACAGAGAAGACCCACTGTAGCCCTGGTAAAGAGTAAGGTATTGGTGGGCCACCAGAGGTGCAGACCCACTGCAGTTCTTGTAGAAATAATGGTATTGGTGAGTCATCAAAGGTGTAGACCCACTGTAGTCCTTGTAGAGATGGCTAGCAGCGATCTGTTGCGACTGTGCAGGTGCACAATCACCATCGAAGAGTCTTGTGGAGAATATAGTAAGTCCATAAACCACCACTTGTGCACTCACAAAGTTTTTGGAATTGTCCTTAGAACCAGCAATGCTGTTAACCACTCCCTTGCTGAATTATTAACACATGTGCGAGTACTAATAGTACTCTTTTTTTGACATATTGTGCATATGCATCAAGAGGATGTTGTTATCAGGAGAAAGAAAACTGGCGTTCTACGGATCGGAGCGTGGAATGTCAGATCCCTTAATCGGGCAGGTAGGTTAGAAAATTTAAAAAGGGAAGTGGATAGGTTGAAGTTAGATATAGTGGGAATTTGTGAAGTTCGGTGGCAGGAGGAACAAGACTTCTGGTCAGGTGACTACAGGGTTATAAATACAAATTCAAATAGGGGTAATGCAGGAGTAGGTTTAATAATGAATAGAAAAATAGGAATGCGGGTAAGCCACTACAAACAGCATAGTGAACGCATTATTGTGGCCAAGATAGATACGAAGCCCACACCTACTACAGTAGTACAAGTTTATATGCCAACTAGCTCTGCAGATGATGAAGAAATTGAAGAAATGTATGATGAAATAAAAGAAATTATTCAGATTGTGAAGGGAGACGAAAATTTAGTTGTCATGGGTGACTGGAATTCGAGTGTAGGAAAAGGGAGAGAAGGAAACATAGTAGGTAAATATGGATTGGGGCTAAGAAATGAAAGAGGAAGCCGCCTGGTAGAATTTTGCACAGAACACAACATAATCATAGCTAACACTTGGTTTAAGAATCATGAAAGAAGATTGTATACATGGAAGAACCCTGGAGATACTAAAATGTATCAGATAGCTTATATAATGGTAAGACAGAGATTTAGAAAAAAGGTTTTAAATTGTAAGACATTTCCAGGGGCAGATGTGGACTCTGACCACAATCTATTGGTTATGACCTGTAGATTAAAACTGAAGAAACTGCAAAAAGGTGGGAATTTAAGGAGATGGGACCTGGATAAACTGAAAGAACCAGAGGTTGTACAGAGTTTCAGGGAAAGCATAAGGGAACAATTGACAGGAATGGGGGAAAGAAATACAGTAGAAGAAGAATGGGTAGCTTTGAGGGATGAAGTAGCGAAGGCAGCAGAGAATAAAGTAGGTAAAAAGACGAGGGCTAGTAGAAATCCTTGGGTAACAGAAAAAATATTGAATTTAATTGATGAAAGAAGAAAATATAAAAATGCAGTAAATAAAGCAGGCAAAAAGGAATACAAACGTCTCAAAAATGAGATCGACAGGAAGTGCAAAATGGCTAAGCAGAGATGGCTAGAGGACAAATGTAAGAATGTAGAGGCCTATCTCACTAGGGGTTAGATAGATACTGCCTACAGGAAAATTAAAGAGACCTTTGGAGATAAGAGAATGACTTGTATGAATATCAAGAGCTCAGATGGAAACCCAGTTCTAAGCAAAGAAGGGAAAGCAGGAAGGTGGAAGGAGTATATAGAGGATCTATAAAAGGGCGATGTACTTGAGGACAATATTATGGAAATGGAAGAGGATGTAGGTGAAGATGAAATGGGAGATATGATACTGCGTGAAGAGTTTGACAGAGCACTGAAAGACCTGAGTCGAAACATGGCCCCCGGACTAGACAACATTCCATTGGAACTACTGACGGTCTTGGGAGAGCCAGTCTTGACAAAACTCTACCATCTGGTGAGAAAGATGTATGAAACAGGCGAAATACCCTCAGACTTCAAGAAGAATATAATAATTCCAATCCCAAAGAAAGCAGGTGTTGACAGATGTGAAAATTACCGAACTATCAGTTTAATAAGTCACAGCTGCAAAATACTAACACGAATTCTTTACAGACGAATGGAAAAACTAGTAGAAGCCAACCTCAGGGAAGATCAGTTTCGATTCTGTAGAAACACTGGAACACGTGAGGCAATACTGACCTTATGACTTATCTTAGAAGAAAGATTAAGGAAAGGCAAACCTACGTTTCTAGCATTTGTAGACTTAGAGAAAGCTTTTGACAATGTTGACTGGAATACTCTCTTTCAAATTCTAAAGGTGGCAGGGGTAAAATACAGGGAGCGAAAGGCTATTTACAATTTGTACAGAAATCAGATGGCCGTTATAAGAGTCGAGGGGCATGAAAGGGAAGCAGTGGATGGGAAAGGAGTGAGACAGGGTTGCAGCATCTCCCCGATGTTATTCAATCTGTATATTGAGCAAGCAGTAAAGGAAACAAAAGAAAAATTCGGAGTAGGTATTAAAATTCATGGAGAAGAAATAAAAACTTTGAGGTTCGCCGATGACATTGTAATTCTGTCAGAGACAGCAAAGGACTTGGAAGAGCAGTTGAATGGAATGGACAGTGTCTTGAATGGAGGATATAAGATGAACATCAACAAAAGCAAAACAAGGATAATGGAATGCAGTCTAATTAAGTTGGGTGATGCTGAGGGAATTAGATTAGGAAATGAGACACTTAAAGTAGTAAAGGAGTTTTGCTATTTGGGGAGCAAAATAACTGATGATGGTCGAAGTAGAGAAGATATAAAATGTAGACTGGCAATGGCAAGGAAAGCGTTTCTGACGAAGAGAAATTTGTTAACATCGAGTATAGATTTAAGTGTCAGGAAGTCGTTTCTGAAAGAATTTGTATGGAGTGTAGCCATGTATGGAAGTGAAACATGGATGATAAATAGTTTGGATAAGAAGAGAATAGAAGCTTTCGAAATGTGGTGCTACAGAAGAATGCTGAAGATTAGATGGGTAGATCACATAACTAATGAGGAAGAATTGAATAGGATTGGGGAGAAGAGAAGTTTGTGGCACATATTGACCAGAAGAAGGGATTGGTTGGTAGGACATATTCTGAGGCATCAAGGGATCACCAATTTAGTATTGGAGGGCAGCGTGGAGGGTAAAAATCGTAGCGGGAGACCAAGAGATGAATACACTAAGCAGATTCAGAAGGATGTAGGTTGCAGTAGGTACTGGGAGATGAAAAAGCTTGCACAGGATAGAGTAGCATGGAGAGCTGCATCAAACCAGTCTCAGGACTGAAGACCACAACAACAACAACATTGTGCATATTCTATGACCAACAGAAACGTGTGCGGTGAAATGTAACTTACAAGTTACTTATTTTGATGAACTGGTGCCAATTACAATTTTATAACATAAGAATACAATAACAAAGGTACAAAATATATCATTAAAGAACATAACAATACAGATAACATTTGTAGTAATATGGGCTTTACAAAAGAATCGAACATATACATCAGTGTTACAGGAATTATGACATAAGTAAATACATGAAAGATCAGAATAGCTTTTGAAACATCAACTTTACGCATGAGCATTAAAACAAAACATAATAAATAATGTCTAAGCATATTTACAAGGCAAAAAACATATTATCAGAAAAATTCTACAACATAAATCTTATTAGCTAGACACATGCAGACAGGAAAAACACAAATTCACATAGTGTAATAACACAAAAATACAGAACAGAGATTGGTTTCAGTGTAGCATTTGTTACTGCAGTCCAACCCAAAACTTCATTCCATAGATCTTTCGTCTTATTTCAACATTTGTTTCCATCAAAAAAATCCTATCTGAGCATGCTTTCTGTATTTATATGTTCACATATTTCTTACCTCATTATTTATTTTCCATTATCTTACCTCATCATTTCTTTCCAAGAAAATCCTACCTAAACCTGTTGTCCCTAAACCCTCTTTTTTTGTTCATATCCTCTTTTAAATACTTTTTTGGCCAAACCATTTTCTTATAGCTTCTCAATGCATGTCTTTCCATTCATCAGAACTCGTTCTCTTACATAGCCTACCCCATCTTAAGCTAACTTCAATCTACTGAGCTCAGTTGCTAAACTAAGAGACGAGGTAATGCAGCAGCGTAAAACAATTAACACAAACAGCAATGATAAAAAATGCAAATTGGCAAAGCAAGCAGCATAAATTAGCAAAGCAAATGCAATATTACAACTAATATAAGGCAATGCGCAGCAAACAAGAAAAATAAACCTTTAGTAAAACTGGCTTAACAGAGTAATACAAAGTCAAATTCAGTACCATTATGCCTGGCAAACAGCAGCAGCAAATGCAATAACTTATATCTAAACATGACAAAGCTCAAGCAGAAAAAATATTACAGTAAAAATGGCCATCTTTAATACCTATGTCACATCTTAACACTAGGGTGACGCATCACCTTAACTTACACTACTAAATAAGTTACCCAGTCATTGACAAAAAATATATATGCAATTCCTGGGGAGGGAAATGTCTTTTTGTGCTCCCTCATTTTTTTAAGTAGATTATAAAGTTATTGTTTACTGGATCTGTAGGCATAAAATATTTATATTAGTACATCTATAAAATGATATTTTAACCAATGCTGCAGTGCAGCTAGAAACTAGATATTAAACAAAATGAGCAATGTCTCAACTGCAAATTCAATAGATGTAAAATGTTTCTCATCATTTCATTAGGCATTTTAGTAAATATCATAAATTAAGAGCTCCACAGTGTAATCATATGTTTTCAAGTTTGTGTGTGTCGTATTTGCGATGCTTTCGACAAAGAAATGTCAATAGCGAGGATAATGGCCTCTTTTTTTTCTCCACCTAATGCCTTTCTTTTGTCAGATGACTATCTCTCAGCTGGGCGCCCAAACCACATTATGTCAAGGCCACTTACCTTTCTTACTGCAATATTTACGACAGCAGTTTCCGCTACAGTGACAGTCTCATTTAAAAATATTTTCACAGGTTGAGAATTTGCGTTACAAATGTGTAGAAAATAAAGTCCTATAAATATAACAGTGTCCAAAAAATTTTCGACAGCATTGTAATACATTCACGCATGAACACACATTTCATAATTCTTAAAGTATGATTCTTGGTTTCCATCATACTTTTTCACAAGTCAGAGTCCCTAACCACTACTCCTTATTCCTTACCTTATTACACATATACATATTCGTCGACACGTCAGTCTTGCTGCGACACTTCAATATTTCATCATAATAAATACATAGCATAACCAAATTCCTCATATAGCATCAGATTATTGATCATAAACATACCTCAACATCACAATACACATCGTCATCATAATAATAACATCATAACAGATCAATCGCATCTCAAAATCGTCGTAGCTTTCTGAATACTTTAAAACCTAAAAAAAATTCTCTGCTCATTTCAGAAGTGTCATCTACCTCAAACGTACTTTAAAAATCATGATCCCATACCAAATATGACATTCAAAGCTCACATAGTATCACAATGGTTCCGAAAAAATATGAACAGTTCACAAAGTACAAACAAAATACAATTTCACAAGTGTGAAGTTACCCAACGGTGTAATTACGTAAACAACTTTCACTGACATAGTAAAAAAAAAATGTTTGTCTCTCTCAGTTAAATGATCAGATAGCTGTGTAATTTATGTTGTAGAGAAATGTGGCACCGATGTGTAATGTTGTATAAGCAAATACCATATTAGCTAGGGCTCCTTGTGCTTGCCAAACACATGGTACACAAAGTAAGCGTGTACCCCCTTGAGGATTAATGCAATTATACCCTCAGGTGTTACAGATTATCTGTAGCGCTAAATGTGCGTCTTGCTGTAAGATAATTCTGTGGGAGTGTCGTAGTTATCGTCCTCTGTAAGCAAAGTTCTGCTGAAGTCAATGTACTTCCCCATCATAAACGAAAGTGAAATTCTTTGCGTATAGATATCATAGTTATTACGTACCTTACCATAATCAAGGAAGTACTATAATGTAACATATTGTTGTGCTACGGAAAAGGCTGCCTAATTGTAGCTATACCACAAAAGTTACTACTAAAACATATTTTACTTTCCAGAATAATACATAAAAACTGTGCAGATATAAAACAGATACACCGCAAAAACAGCAATGTAAATTGTGTCACACTTTAGTAGCGTCGTGATATAATCGTGTAGCTGTCAAAGAAACCAAATACTACATCATCTTTAATCTCACAGATAGTACTTCAAATAAAGAATGTCTTTTCAAGTAAACCAAAATGTTGCATGAAAATCTCATTAGCAGTGCCGGTATATGTTCTAAGTATGTGAGACTTATAGTCGTTACGTGATCGTGCAACTAACAAGCAAGAATGTACAAATAACAACGCTGTGTCGTCTGTTCAATATAACAATGCACTCGTAAATACTGTCTAAATATGTTCCCTACGTTCTAGACTGGATAGTTAACTTCAAAACATTGTTGCATGTTAACAGTTTCTCAGTGTGACAAATTGTACTAGCAGCGTGAAGTGAAAAATTTTATGGCAAAGACTAAGTTAAAAAGCAGATTATCTTTCAATATACGATTTTACATGTGAAATGAGGTGCAAGCCTTTACTCTTCCTACTATGCAGAGCTCCAGCTTCAACGGAATTATCATGTGATATATGGTACATCGGCAAAGAATGCTCAAATTTTTCTCAAGGTTAGCGTCTATGTTATTTTTCTCTGAGCCAGCCGGCGCACGTGGCTGCCTGTGGTGCGAACCATTGTCTGTCATTGTCTGTCTATGTTGGCGCACGTCGTTACTGGGGTTTGGAGGTCTAACTTCTACAAATTCTCCTTGCCGAGAGGGCCCTGCCCTGTTTGAATCCCGCTAGTTCTGATGAAATTCAGGTCTGTCGTTATGATTATATTGTCTGTCTACATGTCGGTAGTTCCTGTAGTTTCTTTCTTGTCGGTTAAGTGGTGGAGAATTTCTCCCAGAATTATCACTGCACGGTGGACCGTTGCGTCTGAAGTTATTCTGTCTCACGTGATAATAATAGTTCTGGTTGCCATATTGTTTGTTTCTATGATTGTCACTTTCATATTCATTACTACGGAAATGCGATCGTTCTCTGTAACTATAACTCTGCCAGTGGTTGTCATATGGGTGGTGTTTGTTTTGTTCAAGATTTGTGTTGTAAGAATAGCCTTGTCGTGTCCACTTATTACTTCTTTCATCGCGGAATTGTGATGGATATAGGGGATAGGAAGATAAGGGAACAGGAGGGGAAAATTGCTGCCCTTCAGGCTGAGCTAGATCAGGCTAGGGAAGATCTGGACAGGTTAAGGAGGGAGAAGGGCAAAGAGAGGTGGGAAGTGGCAACAGGTAGCAGAAGGAACAGGCCTAGAACTAAGTCTGACAGTTTTGTGGTGAATGTCAAAAATAAGTTTGACCTGTTGCTTCAGTTAGAAACTGATGAGCCTCAAGCAGAGGTAGGTGTAGACAGGACACAACAACCTTTCAATAGGAAATTGAAAAAGAATGTAGGAAAGTCATCGAAAAGGAAGAAAGTTTTGTTGTTAGGCAGTTCTCATGCCAGAGGTGTAGGCCAACTTCTGCAGGAGGAATTAGGACCAGAATACCAGGTCACAAATTTTTTCAAACCAAGTGTTAGTCTGGATCAGGTGACAGAGGATTTAGGTTCACTCTGTAAAGGATTTACCAGGGAAGACACCGTGGTTATTGTGGGAGGGCCAGGGAACAGCATCGACAGAAATCCTGGGTACAGTATAGAGTGTGACCTGCTAAAGATTGCGTCGGCATTGAGATACACCAATGTTGAGTTTGTATCTGTCCTGAGACGCCATGACCGGCCTCATTTGAACTCTTCTGTTGGGAGAGTTAATTTGGAGTTGGAACGGCTGCTTGGGTCGGGTGCAGGGGCTCATATTGGTGTGGTTCCTGTTGTTTATCTCAGTAGGTGGGACTATACCAGGCACGGCCTACACCTCAACAGGAAAGGGAAGGGGAAACTGGCTGGGGTAATAGCAGGAAATTTAAGGGGGGGAGGCACTGTCATGAATGGTAAAATACCAGTGGTTACAGGTGTTGGAGCAGCACCTTTTTTAGGATAGGTAAGACAGAAAGATGTCAAGTTCTACGAGAGGTCAGGATTGAAACAAATCTTCAGTTTAGGAAAGAAATTAAACAGCACAATTCTAGCACATTGGATCACCAATCACAGCTATCAATTATAAATGTTCACCAATCACCAGAAATTTTATCTCCACCAAGTTGTATCTCAGTCCTAGGTTATTGCATTGATGAATTAAAGTCACCCAACCCAGTTGACATAATCTGCCTGTCTGAACACCATGAGAAACCATGAGAAACTCAGACAGGAGAGTACTGCAAATGTTAGAATAAGGAAAGGTTCTCATAAAAGTATAATTAAAAATAATGTAAGTATATTTCATCAAAATATTGGGAGTTTAAAGAATAAAGTAGATGAGCTTCTGGTTTGTTTAGAAGATTTAGAAGCTGAGAATGAAATGGATATACTATGCCTGTCTGAGCATCACATTGTTACTGATATGGATAAGGTAAATGTAAGTGGATATAAGCTCTCTGTACATGTAATGAGAGAAAATATGGAGAAAGGAGGAGTTGCCATATATGTCAAAAGTTATCATTGTGCAAAAAGTATAGAAACAAAAAAGTTTTGTGTAGAGAAACATATAAAAGCATGTGCCTGTGAGGTTAAATTAAATAAAGGCACATTTATAATTGTAACTGTATATAGGTCCCCATCAGGAAATTTTCATCTATTTCTTAAAAAATTGGACTCCTTGTTGTGCTATCTGTCAGACAGGGGTAAGCAAATTATTATTTGTGGGGACTTCAATGTAGATTCTCTGAAAGAGGGTAATAGTAAAAATGACCTTGAAGTATTACTCGGTTCTTTCAATTTGACACCCGTTATTGATTTTCCTACTCGGGTGGTAAAGGATAGCAGCTCACTGATAGATAACTTCTTTATAGACCAAGATAAGTTTAACCAGATAAATGCTCAGCCTGTTGAGAATGGTCTTTCTGATCATGGTGCACAGCTAGTTACAATATGTGACATAGCTCCATTCAGCAATACTAAACAGTCCTCCAAAGTAGTACGTTCAGTCAACGATTTAACAACTGCAAATTTCAGGGAAAGCCTACAGCAGTTAGACTGGGAGGAGATGTACCGTGAACCTGATGCGAATTTAAAATATAATTTATTTCATGACATTTTTGTAAATGCATTTGAAAACTGCTTCCCCAAGAAAATAGTTAAATATACTCGTAAGAAACCTTGCAACAAACCATGGCTTACTAAGGGTATAAAAATATCTTGTAACCAGAAAAGGGAAATGTATCTGACAGCAAGAAAGAGTAGTGACCCAGAAACTATCAAAAATTATAAAAACTACTGTGTTATATTAAGAAAAGTTATTAAAAAATCCAGGAGTATGTGTATCATGTCTGAAATCAGCAACTCTGATAATAAAATTAAAACAATTTGGAATATTATTAAAAGAGAAACAGGTCAACCAAGAGCAGAAGAAGACAGTATTACCATCAAATTGAATGAAAACTTTACGAACAAAAAGTCAGAAGTTGAAAATATTTTTAATAATCATTTTCTAAATGTTGTGGATATAGTAGGATTCAGGTGTTCATTAGAAGATGCTAGGCTGTTAATGGAAGAGGCCATACCTATGCAATTTGATACAATTGAAATCTCACCCACTGCTCCCTCTGAAATTAGGAAAATAATAAACTTGCTTAAAAGCAAAAACTCACATGGAATTGATGGCATTTCCAGCAAAATACTAAAAGCTTGCTCTCAACAGATAAGTAAAATCCTCAGCCACCTGTGTAATAGCTCTCTGGGGCAGGGCATTTTCCCTGATAGACTGAAATATGCTATTGTTATACCTTTGCATAAAAAGGGGGATAGATCTGATGTCAACAATTACCGTCCAATCTCCCTTCTAACAGCTTTATCCAAAATTTTTTAGAAAGTATTGTATTCAAGAGTAGCTTCACATATCTGTAAAAATGAAGTACTAACAAAATGTCAGTTTGGCTTCCAGAAAGGTTTTTCAACAGAAAATGCCGTATATGCTTTCACCAGTCAAATTTTGAATGATCTGAATAAATGAACACCACCCATTGGGATTTTTTGTGATCTCTCAAAGGCTTTTGATTGTGTAAATCATGAAATTCTGCTAGACAAGCTCAAGTATTATGGCATGAGTGGGACAGTGCACAAATGGTTTAATTCGTACCTAACTGGAAGTGTGCAGAAAGTTGAAATAAGTAGTTCTCGTAACATGCAAAGATCAGCACATTCCTCAAACTGGGGAACTATCAAGAATGGGGTTCCACAAGGGTCAGTCTTGGGTCCTTTGTTGTTCTTATTATATATTAATGACTTGCCATTCTATATTCATGAAGAGGCAAAGTTAGTTCTCTTTGCTGATGATACAAGTATAGTAATCACACCTGACAAACAAGAATTAACTGATGAAATTGTCAATACTGTCTTTCAGAAAATTACTAAGTGGTTCCTTGTAAATGGACTCTCACTGAATTTTGATAAGACACAGTACATACAGTTCTGTACAGTGAATGGTATGACGCCATTAATAAATATAGACCTTAATCAGAAGCATGTAGCTAAGGTAGAATATTCCAAATTTTTAGGTGTGTCCATTGATGAGAGATTAAATTGGAAGAAACACATTGATGATCTGCTGAAACGTTTGAGTTCAGCTACTTATGCAATAAGGGTCATTGCAAATTTTGGTGATAAACATCTTCGTAAATTAGCTTACTACGCCTATTTTCACTCATTGCTTTCATATGACATCATATTTTGGGGTAATTCATCACTGAGGAATAAAGTATTTATTGCACAAAAGCGTGTAATCAGAATAATAGCTGGAGTCCACCCAAGATCATCCTGCAGACATTTATTTAAGGATCTAGGGACATTCACAGTAGCTTCTCAGTATATATACTCTCTTATGAAATTTGTTATTAACAACCAAACCCAATTCAAAGTAATAGCAGTGTGCATAACTACAATACTAGGAGAAAGGATGATCTTCACTATTCAAGATTAAATCTAACTTTGGCACAGAAAGGGGTGAATTATACTGGCACTAAAGTCTTTGGTCACTTACCAAATAGTATCAAAAGTCTGACAGATAACCAACAAGTATTTAAGAAGAAATTAAAAGAATTTCTTAATGACAACTCCTTCTACTCCATAGAGGAATTTTTAGATATAAATTAAGAACAAAAATTAAAAAAATTAAAAAAATAAAAAATAAAGGAAAACAAAAAACACAAAAAAATAAAGTTGTCATATTAACTTAAGTATGTTGTTAAATTAACCTAATTATGTCATGTATTGGAAAATTCGACTCGTTCCACATCATTACGAAATATCATATTCATGATCCATGGAACTAGTATTAATCTAATCTAATCTAATCTAATCTAAATGTTGTGCTCCTGTTTTCGCGTTCCACGATTGTTAGTGTCAATTTCCAGTTGTTGGAAGAGTCCCTGAAAAGCTTCAATATCATCTTTGCAACATCCTGCCAAAATAATATGTCGTAAATATTCAGGTAATTTGATTAAGCAGATGCGGATGAGTTCTGAGGGGCTGTATGGGTTTGACAGGTACTGATTCTTGTGCAACATGTCTTCAAAATATTTCACAAGACTGGAAAATTCAGATTGTTCGAAATGTTTCATCATTATGATGTTATGTTTTACTCGGTCTTGTGTAGCTTGAGGCCAATATGCTGAGAGGAAGGCATGATAAAATTCTCCTTCACTGTAGCAATCGTGAATGACCGATCGCATTCTTACAGCTGGTTCATTCTCTAAGTAGCCACACATAAATTCTAATCTGTGCTCTAATGACCAGTTGGGAGGAAAACAATGAGAGAATTGATGGAGCCACGCTTGTGGTGAACGTCGTTGCCAGAATTCTTAAATGTTTTGAATTTACGTGTAGTAATGAACAGCTTATAGTCAAAATCATCATGTCGGCGAGTAGCATATCGGTCATTGTTACGTCGTGTCGGCCGTTCCATCTCAAAATTCGGTGCACCTTCCCAATTTCTTTCATAATATCCGAAATGCCCTGTGTTATTATTTTGTGGCTTTTCCGTATTTCTAAGTCCCTCTTCCCGTGTTGGAGAGCGAGTGTCCTCTGAAATATGCAATTTTTGTATTACTTGTGCCAACTAATCTTGTACTTCCCGGATTTCTCTTTTGTGTTGCGTATTAATTTGACTCTGATTTTGTTTGAATTTCTTAACTTGTTCATACTCTTCTGTGTCAGTGATGGATACAGGTCTTGTGTCATTCAGATCATCATCTACCTTTGCAGATAAGTTAGTGAACTGATCCGAAAGTTCAGCTACTTTCTCCGATAGTGTACTTATTTCCTCAGTGTGTTTCTCTGAACCAAGTTTCAAAGTGTCCATTTGTGTTGAAATCTTATCTACTGTGTCCTTTAAGTTTTCCTGAGTTTTTGCAAGTTGCGTAACCTAATTGGTAGATGCAACTGAGTCAATTTTAGCTTGCAAGGTCTCATGATTTTCATGAACAATAGTTTGCAGTTCCTTTATGGCTGCTCCGTGATTCTGTAATGTATTTTCATGCCGCGAAAAAATAGGTTGGAAATGCTCACAAATTTGTGTTTTTACGTCATTACAGACTTTTTGACATTTCGATTCGATTTTATGTAACTCAGGTGTTAAATCTTCACGTGCTTGTTCAAGTGTATGTTCCACTGAGTGTAACTTTTGAAGCTTTTTTTCAATTGCGTCTAACTGTTGCTGTGTTTGTCTCTGGTGCTGTTCCATTGTGTCTAACTTTTGAAGATTTTGTTCCATTGTGTCTAACTTTTGAAGATTTTGTCCCATTTGTTTCTGATTTTGTTCAAGCATTGTGTCTAACTTTTGTAGCCTTTGTCCCATTTGTTGCATTAACTGTAATAACAATGCACTGGTGTCTGAAACATGTTCCTCAGTGCTTTTAGGCAGTGAAGTTGCACCGGCAACATTCACATTTTGACAAGCAGAAAATGTGTCTTCACTTATTTGAGAAAACGGTGAGGACCCAAAACCTGAATCTGCAGTATTTGCAAGATTGTGTCCTGTCATTCCCGATTCCTGAGGCGGGCTGTTGCCGACCGATCGATCGATAATGCTTCCCTGTTCACTAATTGTTTCACTGCCTACACCATTATTTGAAGCCCGCTCCATTTCTCTATGTACAATTACCAAATTACTACTTTGAACATTAGTTAATTCATTACACGGTGGCGCTAACACACTGCTTTCGTCTTCACTGTCATTTCTCAGTTTACTTTGGAGCTTAGTATTACGTTTTTCACACACCATTATTGTCACAATATTTCACACGATAACACAGAAAAGCACAATTTGAAGAGCAAAAATAAGAGAGTACTTTAACATAGCACTGAAACTAATATCTAGTTAATTGCACCTGCGAAATACTTGGTGCAAATCTACATGCATGCCGCAACTGTTTTACTGTACAACAATGAAAGACTGCAATTACAAAGGAGATTTTCTCTACAATTACGCGCTAGCAATAAACAAAAGCTACACTAATTCCACAAACTACAAGAAAAAATCAGAAGATTCCAGTGAGATAACCTCGGCTAAGGGTCGACATATGAAGCGTCCCCTTTGAAAAATTAATTAATTACTGTGCTGATAAACCTCTTACATTATTTGATTTTGAAACAGCTGAGCAGAACTGAACGCACTCACACATTTCGCTCTTTACCTTTTCTGATCAACACTAAACTGACACACAATATTTTTTAGCGCAACGCAATCTGACTTTCAATAATCCCTACAAGAGAGTGATCCTGACTAAATTAACCTATACGTTTCACAAATCACTTACCTCACAAAAATCTTCGTTACTCGAACTATTGCAATACAGCGAGCGCCATTACTGCCAGCTAAATAAAAGATTCAAACTGCTGAAGGCACTAACTACTGATAGGCATAGTTAGCAAAAGAAAAATTTTGATAGAGAACAAACAATGTATTTACCTTAATAGTGTTCAAAAGTTATAATATATATATCAGTCCATGACATCCAGTCTTACAAATTTACTGTCTCTGTCCAGATCATCCGCTCTCAAAACTCCGCCATCTCACTCCCCACATCCACCACTGCTGGCGGCTCACCTCCAACTGCGCAACGCTACGCGCTGTTAGCAACTAACAGCCCAACACTACAATAGCGAATATTACAACAATGCCACCCGGTCACAGACTGCACACAGCACAGCCAGTGATTTTCATACAGAGCGCTACGTGGCGTTACCACTAAGAAAACCTAAACAGCCTACTTACACATTTCTTTAGCTTTTGGAGTTCTTATCAAGTTTCCATCACAGCAGATATTTAAAGATTCCAGAGATATGCGGCTGGTATTGATAAAGCTATGCGTAATCCATAAGAAAGTGTAACACAGCTGCTCGGGGAACTGAAATTGGATTCTGTGGACGACATCCTATGGCCTAAGTTTGCTTAACAGACATTCATGGAGTAGGGTGCAATGATTGTACTGCCAGCGTCATATACATAACCCGAGTAGAAATCGCAAGAATAAAACGAGATGTCTCTCTGTGCTTATAGAAGTATATGAACAGAAAATTTACTTCGCCCGTATACACGTGTTTAACAGGTCAGAAAATCACTTAATATTGAGATTTGTTTGAATAGTAACTGTTTAATTTGATTTCACGTTCTGACTATTGGTGTGCAGAAGAGAAATAATGCAACGGATAGGCCATTATATACAATGTAAACAAGATTTTCTCTATTGCAATGTTTTAAATGGCAATAGAATATTTTGTTGCCTATCAGTGTAGTACATTTTATACAGCCATAATAGGTTTCGGAGATCATTTCCACCAACGACAGAGGTAGAGCAGTACAGGCCAATAACCAAGCAGGATACCAGCGAGAAAGGATCACAAATAGAGTGTCAGGGAACACAGATGTTGTAATGACACACTGGACAAGCTGGATACATAAATAGGTAATGTAGCACAATGATGTCATTCTGACAGGTAGATATCATCATAATGGTTACTATGCAAAGTGTTGCACAAAGACCTAAGCCGGACACAACAGTAACTCTTCAGTATACTGACATGGTAGAAAGAGCGTCTTAAAAATGAAGTTGTGAAATCCTGAAGTGACCACAGGAGCTGACCAAACAAGAAAAGTATGGTGCACGGAGCCATTGCCACCTCATTGCAGCAAAGCATATGAGCTTGCCCTGAATAAATATTTCTTCAGCTCTGGTGGAGTTCTACTCAGTTTACAGCTGTCATGTCCAAAGGAAAGGCCTTGTTGACTGATACTCAGCTCTTCTAGTCACCTTCTATCTTCCATGGAGCAGCACATCCTGTCTAGAGAGACTTAGCCTCTGCGAGGTGAAGTGCCGACTACTGAGTCAAGACTGGCGGGGATCTGTGACCATCAAAATTTGGCAGGCCTTTGAAAGGACTAGCTAGCAGGTCCTGGCAGAATATCATCATCCGTATCTTGTCGGCATTCCACTGCTGCCTCTCACGTCTAGTCTGTTGTAGACTTCAATGGTATCTCTCTCTCTGTCTATCTCTCTCTCTCTCTCTCTCTCTCTCTCTCTCTCTCTCTCTCTCTCTCTCTCTGTCTCTCACCAGACATGAGAGCATGGGACTTCTCTTCACATCTTGGAGTACTATGAGCAGAGCTGGTAGACACACTCCCTGTGTGCAATCTGTTGTGGAGTTGGGAAGCTGTTGGCCACCCTGGATAGTGCAGATGGCGATGCACGCTCACTACATGGGTCAACAACTTCATGACGACATTGCTGTTGGTGTGCTGCCTCTGTCATCGCCACCATGGCTACAGGCCACAAACTGATCAGCAAATTTCAAGCAGGCGCTTATGACTCCTACTCCCACCAGGGCTGGCTGCCTGAACATTGGTACATTATATGTTGTATTTTGTGGAAGTTGGAAGTAGTTCCAAAAAACCACGTTTAAGGTCGCATCTTGTCATTATTAGAATCATAGAATGCCGTTTATTCTAAAAAAATCCTGCAGCCACTTTACAAAGGTTGTTGGATGAAATAATTCGAGTTTATCTCGATGGCATAGTTCTATTTTCCAAGAACGTGGAGACTCATGTACAATGATTGGGTGTTCAAGAGGCTACATACAGGTTTTACGCTGAGTGTAGATAAATGTCACTTCTCAGCAATAGAAGTTAACTATCTGCAGTACGTAATTAGTCAACTTTAATTGCTGCAGTACATGACCTCTTCCCATCACAGACAACAAAGCAGCTTCAAAAATTCCTTGTTCTTTGCAATTATTATCGAAAATTCGTTTAAGGTTTTGCCAAAATTGCTAATATGTTAAATCATTTGTTAAAAAGAGATGTGACGTTTCATTGGTCTGCCGACTGCCAGACTGCATTTGATAAGTTAAAACGGTCAGCAACATCCAGTGTGATATTTGATTTGCTGAACTCTGAAAAAGAATTTATTTTACCATGCAGTGCAAGTAATATGGTGATCGGATGTATTGTCATCCAAAGTGTGGATGGTAAGGGATACCCGGTGGCACATGCATCAAGACAGATAAATCAGAACTAAGTTGCACTACTATGGAAAAGGAGATCTTGGCTATCATCTTTGGTACTACATGCTTCCTTTGTTACCTACACATAAAGAAAGGTTAAGCAGTAACAAACCATGATGTGTTGTAGTGGTCACTGGAATTAGAAGACCAATCAAGTATACTGAGACACAAACATCTGAAATTAGGTGATTTTATGATTGAGACGGTGCAAAAATTAAGCAGAACGCACAGTAGTGCTGATAACTTAAGCAGAAATGCTAGTGTCTTACAAGCACTGTGTACGAGCACAGCCGTGTGGCAGAAAGCATGGGCTGTTGATGTAGAATGTAAGGTTTTTAGGACACTGTCATAGTCCGCAGTACACACAGGTTTGCTAAGCAAAATGACAGAAGTTGGACCAGGGTGATAGTGCCACAGCTTTCTAAAGATGAAGTACTGAGGCAAACACAAAACCATGTTTTATCAGGTCGTGGTCCACAGGGAGCAATGATTGCGTAGCTGAAAATTTTTTGTGGAGAACAAGGGAACAAGACCCAAACAATACGTTAGAAATTGTACACCGAGCGCACTATGAGTTCGACTATAAATATTGTCAAAACTCTCCAAATTATTTGAAATGCTGGGTCTCGATATTCTCTAATCATTCAACGGAACACCAGGTTGTGTACGGAATATGAGAGATAACTTTTCACTTTATGTCACACGTGTTTCAATCTAGATCCTGAGGTGGACACATTGGCTCAGGCCACAGTAACAATTGGTCCTTAGAAATCGGTGTTCCTGAGACAATAATCGCAGATCAGGGTATTAATTTTAAGGCTGACCTAATGAAACATGTATGCCATCTGCTGCATATTCATAAGCTTCGGAGCAATCTTTTCTACCCCCAATCAAATGGAAGCACAGAATGTGTTCATTATAAAATTTCAAAAATTTTGAGTTCCTATGTAAACGCATATCATAATGTCTTGGAATCGATCTCCCATCCATTGTGTAGATGCATGATTCTAAAATACACAATAATTTTGGGCTCTCACCATACGAAGTAGTATGTGGTAGGAAAATGCCGTCACCTATTACTTAGTGAAGCCCAAGCTGCGAAAAATAGGAATTCAGTTTAAAATATTGCAAAGATGTTGCTTGATGTGAATCTCGCTCTCAAGTGTCGAGACAACTACATCATCCATTTGGGACTCGATAGTAAAGGATGCAATTGAAATTCGCTTGACGACGAACTTAATTAATAGAGATAGTGGTTTCAATCTTGATAAATCTTGGAATCCGGCACTTGCTGTAATAAACTCGCAAGGACGTCGTCACAGGGCAGCTCACAATGATATATCGATATGCCAACAAAGATCAACTGCGGAGTCATAGATACAACTAGCGCATTATGCCCGTCTCTGCCGCCGACCAACGTCTCTGGCGCATTTGCATCTGGGGCCGCATGCGCAGTCGCGCGGTACAACAGTATAAAGGGACGAAGCGAGCACTGGAGCGGCAGTCTTGCGGCTCACTCTGAAGATGGCTGAGCGTTATACAGCCGAAATATTAGAAGAAGAAGGAAATTTCTTGCAGCTGCACACCCGAAACTTAATGGAACATGTTGCATGATGTTTAGCAGAAAGCCAGAAAGGCGAATATAAAAGTATTCAAGTGACAAGAACAAACCAAACACACTGTCAGTAAATTATCTCAGTATAGAGTCGGACAATGGGTTTTATTGGCAAATCCATACACAATGATGGGCAGAACAAAAGGTTCCTGATGAGGTATCAAGTATCATATCAAATTACATAGCTGACATTCCCTGTCAAGGTTAAGTTGCAACTGCTAAGAAAAACCTCTATGATGCATTCAGGAAGTGTCAAGCCATTTAAGAGAGTTGTAGATACTCCTCCACCAGTGCCAGTGCCATCAAAAGTGCAGGATTTTAAGTCCAAGAGTAAAGAAATGTGACTGAAAAACAGTGATAAAGAAATACACAGTGTGCTGTATGCACTTAGACAATACCACAGTATAATTCATTGGCATAGGTCTGTGTTTTGTGGATAAAATGTGAGATACTTTATTTTGTGTGTCAATATATTAATATAATCGGGTTATACCATGTGTATATTTCGTTGTTGTGGAATGTGTTTTTGGAACCTTTTGTCCTTGTTTATAGCGCTATAAGCTATAACGATAGGACACAGAATATTGTCAAGCTGTGTGACTACGATGTTGTCTGGAATGTATACACATTTTTGAAAGGGGGAGGGCACTGAACGGGGATTATATTGTGAAAATCTATATTAATTTGTATCTTTTGGAACTAGCAGTGTATTTTGCTGTAGCCGAGAAGTATGATTCATAGTGTTTCAATAACTGATCATGTGAGCAGAGGAAGTGTGAGGTTGCCAAAGGGAGTCTTACAGTCTGCCCAATTAGGATGGTTCAGACTAGTGCAAAGGTATGTGAAGTTCAACTGTTTCATGTTAATACAGATACAGCCAAATGTCAGAGGGAAGAGTTGTCGCCCCACCCTTATTTTCCGAGAGTGAACATGAATTGGGTTTCCTCGATATCCACTCCACAAGTAGTGACTCTGAATTGTTACGACCAAGGGAAATCTTGAGGCATGACAAGGATGGATTTCAGAATGCTAGTCAATGGCACACCCTGTGACAGAGCAGGCATGACATCCCATCTCCCAGCAACTTTCACTGGGATGACTACTAACGTGACACAATCTACATTGTACTGGATGGGAAGACTGCTAGATGCTCTCCCAGCTAAGAATCTAACCATCCTTAGACCTTTAAACCAGACCTCCTACATTTCATAGCCGAATTCATGCAGTAGATACAGGAAAGAATATGCAGTTATTCTTCGTATGGCCTACACTTATCGTTAGCGAAAAATTGTATCCTGTTGTGAACTACCTGTGCACCATGTACTAGCAGTGTGGTTTATTAAAAGAAGTAAGAATAATTAAAAAGAATTAGACTAATGAATTATCTGTTAACTAAGACAGAATCCATGAGATTTTGAATTCTTGTTTCGATGCGAGTAGCTTGTGAAAATGATTGTATTAGTATATAGATATTACTGTAGACGAAATGTGTCTTTGTAAGAATACGATTTCCCTGGATTTAATCTAAGTTAATAAGGTTTTAGAATTAAGAACACAATTGAGGAACCATGTGGTCAGAACCAGACAGACTGAATGAGAAATCAGTATGATTGTTTAAACTGTATTCCATGCATGAACGTCAAGAATGTTTCAAATGATTCTGATGCAGATTTCTTATAGGATGTGTGAATATATGTTTGGGGCAGCAAGCATGATGTCAAAGACTCACACCCACAACACCAGAAGCAGACCAGATGTCAGTAATGAGGTGTAATTTCAGACAGAAAAAATTGTTGATGGTGCAGGGATGAACGTAGAAGCTATTATGACACAATGTATGAGGTGGATGCAGAAACCAGCAAGACAGCACAACCACAACACGGTGACATAAAGATTTCATCATAATACTGACTGCAAAAAGTGTTACAAGAAGACCTACGTCGCAAACAACAGTAACTACTCATTTTACTGACACGGTAGGAAGACCGTCTTGAAATAGAAAGTTATGATATCCTAAAACAACCAAGGTAACTGACCAAACGGATAAAAGAAGGCTTCAAATAGTATGAGCAGATCTGGTAGACGCTTGTCCTGTGTACAGTCTACGATGGTGTAGTGGGTACCATGACAATCTTTCCCAGGAAGCTGTTGGCCATCCTGAACGGTGTGGCAAGTGACATGTGGTAACTACATGAGGCAATGGCATCATGACTACACTGGTAGTGGTCTGCTGACTCTGCAACCGGCTAAAGGTCACACCCTTATCAGCATATATCAGCTGGGTACTTAACAGCTTGTTCTCCCACCAGGGCTGGCTGCCTGGACGTTGATACATCAATGTGTATTTAATATTGTAGGGTTGAGGAACCCGTATTTCCATGAGTGCAATATATATATTACTATCTAATATACTCTAAACAAAACAAAAAAAGATGCACGAGGCAGTAATTATCTGAATGGGATGGAAATTGGTGGATGTGATGTACATGTGCAAACAAACAAGTCATTACAGTCCCAGAAAAATTTAATCATTCACTCAAGAGAAAAAATGAGCTTAACAAACTGAGCAAGTCAGTAATGCGGTATTCTGCTTGGAATTGATTGATAGAGTTGTCGGATGTCCCCATGTGGAACATGGTGCCAAATTCTGCCCAACTGGCGAGTTAGACAGTCAAAATAAAGACTTGGTGTGATAGCCCTGCCAGTAATGTCCCAAAAAATTCTCAACTCGGAAGAGATCCAGCGACCTCGCTGGCCACTGTCATGTCCTAATGAGCTTGTGCCATACGGTTTACCGCAAACCCACGCACACAGACTTTTACGTACACCGAGGTTCGAACCACCACCTACAAAAAAGGGAGGCATTATAAAAACGTTGGCGGATAAAGCAAGGAAAATCTCCGAATCAGAGCTGCTTGAAGCAGACTTAAAACAGCTGACCAACGCATTGCTCCAGAATGGTTATTCGTTCACTGAGGTGAAAAGAGCATAAGACCACTGCATAGCAATTATAGCGAAGCTCAAGCGCCGGTGAAGTCGAAAGCTTTCCTGCCATTCATTAAGGGTGTGACTGACTGCATAAGAGAAACACTGGAATTTCATAACATCGCGGTAGTGTACACACCTACACGGATGACACAAGATCACCTAAAATCGGGATGCAAGACAACCGCAGGAAAAAGCTGGAATTTATAGGATTCCGTGTAGCTGTGGGGAGGTGTACATGCGTACTACAAAAAGAACTGTCAAACAACGACTACAAGAACACAAGGGCAATTGCAAAAGAGGGGAGTTTGACAGATGAGCTGTTGTCGAGCATGCCTTACAGTCAGACCACCACATTCGTTTTGATATGACTCAAATACTAGCAGCTACAAGGGGACACCATGAAAGGCTATACAGAAGGGCCATAGAGATTGCAAAACACTCCAGGAATTTCTATAGGAAGAGGGAAGTCGTAAAATTGAATTATATTTAGATTCCGGTGCAGAAGAAGTATACCTGTTTTCCACCATGGGATGACAGCAGCAGCATTTGAAGGCAGTCGACAACGGTCAATAGCGCTGGAGTATTCAAAACGTGTGACATCACGCCACTGCGCGGAAACTCGCGGAAGCGGAATTTTGCTGTAGTTACCAGCGAGGCAGGGTCTGAATCGGACATACAATAAAGCTACGAACCCCTTTGAGAATGTCCTCCTCAAATGGGGACGAAACGTCGGGTTTTAAAGTGAAATCCATTCGATCATGGCATAATAGCCCGCAAAATTTTATTAATTGTGTTAGTCCGACAATAAACCATATTCCCAACAGAACTGGAAACGTTTATCAACTATACATACGCATGGAACTAAATTGCCCCACGTAAGAGTATTAGAACCCGTTGTTACAAGAGATTCGCTAATAGCTCTTCACAACGTTAAATATCATTCCCTTTTCAACGCATAAAACAATATCCAGATCTGCCCTTCAACAATCGAACGTTCGATATATACTGCTGGCATCGCGGGCACACCTTCCATACCCAATGCAGCAACTTCGACATCGAAGGCTTCTTGGAAATTACCTGTTTATTGCCTCTGGAAACCGTTCGATTGGAAAAATAGAACCATGCCATGGGTCAGACATTCAGTAGCAGAATATCGCTAATCATATGAACTCATGGTCTCCTTTATGATTCCGTTTTCCGCCAGAAGTTCACTACCTTACTGGTCAAATCCGACGGTTAGAATCGCCATTCCCTCTCTAAGATAAGTCATGGACGAGTACCTGTCTCTCTTCACTTGTCTTTTTATAAACGTCAGACAACAGAGGAAGGCCGTTGCTATGCGAACGACTCGATAGTAGCGTGGTGCCTTAGGACACGGAAGGTTGTTCGGGTGGTCCCGGGTTGAGACCGTCCAGCCGCGGTAACGAAACGGAGGACCGGAATGTAGAAGGTGGTGCATTGCTTCCTGGCGGCTAGCTGCAAAAGGGCTGAACAACTGACGTGGGAGGCGACTTGCATCGCTGGTCGTGTGCGCGGCCAGCCGACGATGAGAATATCCGTTCGCGTGTTCTAAGGTAACGGCTTCATGTTTTGATGGCGATAACTTGGCGCTTACTGGGTAATTTTCAAGAATGATTGCCTCTTGAAGTCGCGGAGTCCAAACGATACATATCGAAAGTGCAATTGTAAATCGATCATGCGACTCTGTTAGCGGGCGTTATGATCAGTTATATGTGATCGTCATTTTTATCTGTTTTCCGTCGTTCCTTTAGTTGCTCTAAATTACACACCTCCGCGAATTATTTCCGAGTTGCTTGAGAAACCCAGTCGATTTCAGTTGATAGTGAGTGAGATGTCTGGTCTTCCTAACGTTTCTTCGGCGGATTCCCTCACATGGAAGAATCTAATTCCATGCTTATCCAGCGTAGAAAATTGTTTGACTTTTTGTCGAAAATATGGAGTACTGTAAGTAGGCTGTTTAGGTTTTTATGTTGGTTACGTCACCTAGCGCTCTGTATGAAAATCACTGGCTGTGCTGTGTGCAGTCTGTGGCTGGTTGGCATTGTTGGAATATTCGCCATTGTAGTGTTGGGCAATTGGATGTGAACAGCGCGCAGCATTGCGTAGTTGGTGGTGAGCTGCCAACAGTGGTGGATGTGGGGAGAGAGATGGCGGAGTTTTGAGAGCGGATGATCTGGACGTGTGTCCATCAGACATTTGTAAGACTGGATGTCATGAACTGATATATATATATATATATATATTATGACTTTTGAACACTATTAAGGTAAGTACATTGTTTGTTCTCTATCAAAATCTTTCATTTGCTTAGTATGCCTATCAGTAGTTAGTGCCTTCAGTAGTTAGAACCTTTTACTTAGTCGGCAGTATTGGCGCTCGCTGTATTGCAGTAGTTCGAGTAAGGAAGATTTTTGTGAGGTAAGTGATTCATGAGAGATATAGGTTATTGTTAGTCAGGGCCATTCTTTTGTAGGGATTATTGAAAGTTGCGCTAAAATTATTGTGTGTCAGTTTAGTGTTGATCAGGATAAGTAAAGAGCGAAATGTCTGAGTACGTTCAGTTCTGCTCAGCTGTTTGAAAATCAAATAACGTAAGGGATATCTAACCACAGTAATTCATAAATTTTTCTAAGGGGATGTTTCAGTGCTACCGGACAAGGAAAAGATGGACTGTGTAGACTGTAGTGGTGCGAAGTGTGTAAAGTTCGTAAAGGGAGTTTCGATGCAGAAATACCGTTACAGTTTCATTGCGAACAGTGTGGAAAAAAACGAGTATTAGGAAAAATACATGGTTCGACTCTTCCAAATTATCCATCCAGACCAGCGTAATTCTATTTTGTTGGATTCAAGGCTACACTTTGCAAGCAACAGCACTGTAAACTGACTTATCTGCTAATACCGTGTGTGACTATTTCGGGTTTTGCAGAGAAGTGCGCTATGTGGTAGTGACAAACGACAGTATACCAATTGGTGGGGGGTGATGACTGGGTGTTGTGTGCTGTCCTTAGGTTAGTTAGGTTTAAGTAGTTCTAAGTTCTAGGGGACTGATGACCAGAGCTGTTAAGTCCCATAGTGCTCAGAGCCATTTGAACCATTTTTGAACCAATTGGTGGGCCGAGTAAAGTTGTGAAAGTGGACGAATCTCATATAGCTAGAAGGAAGAACCAAAGAGGACGACCTTCAAAGAGTGAAATAGATCATATTTGGTTACTCGGTGGAATAATAAGAGAGTCCCGGAAGTGTTTCTTTGTGAGAGTATTGCCCAGAGACAAGATCACTTTAGTGGGTCTGATAAAGCACTTCGTACTGCCTTGTGCTAAAGTCATTACAGACGGGTTTAAGTTCTACAAGACTCTGAAAGCTGAAGGATTCGACCACGAGTTCGTCAACCACTCTGTAGAGTTCGTGTCTTCCGATGACACCAGTGTGCACACGCAGAACAGCGAGCAGCTATGAAAGTCTGTGAAGTCTTCCATTAAAAGAAAAGGTCGTCCAGGACAAAGAGACGAACTGTACTTGTTTCAGTTTCTCTATTTCCATAACTTGCGTTTGCAGGGAAAAGTCAACGCATATGACACTCTGCCAATATTCTTGAGTGATATTGGCAGAGTTTACCCAGGCAATGGCAAAAAGGGAATTGTCCCTGTAACGCACGCACCACATGGACTTTCACATGACAACACCCACGACGAGTAAGGTAAGTCATCTCCTTTGTAATTACGGGTATTTTTGTAAAGCTCTTGTTTTGTCGTTGCTGTTGTGACCACCGTAAACACACTCATAACGCCTGCCACCAGAGTCGCATGATCGATTTACAATCGCACGTTCGATATGCATCGTTTGGACCCCGCGACTTCGATACGCATTCATTCTTGGAAATTACCGCTTACTGGTGCTCCAAACAGTATCCGGAAACTGGAGGTGCGCTTCGTGATATTGTGCGGTGTCATTCCGTCAGTCTCTGTGTATGGCGCCCTTCCCACCAGTCACAGTCTTTTCAGGAGAGGTCAGAACACGCGTCCCTTGCATTCGTGGCTATTTCGGTCTTTATATGACTGTGGGTGGAGACAGCGTTTATTTATTATTCTCATCAGTGAAAGCAAATTTCTGGTGTCTAGAACACCGAAATTTGTTGCTGTGCTGCACGGAATTATTGCAGCAGTTCGGCAAAAGAAACAAAGTTATCCTCATTTCCCACATAAAGCAATCGAAGAGCAAACTATGTATAATTCTGTAGAAGAGACAAATGGAAACCAACCATACATTCAAATTTGTAAGGGATAAGTGATTAATTCGTTAATTACATCTGTGACATAGTGTTTTTCTACAGAGTATAAGCTCATACGATTCGTACAAAATTCACTCTGAGAATTCGCAGTTGGAGATGAATATAGCTGTTCGAAGGAAACTGTTAAAACTGAATGGAGTGCAATCAGAATTGGTACCAGTATTTGGAAATTTCAGTGTGAATCATTTCCTACACTACATCAACTGACACAAAGGTTTAAACTGAAACAGTTTTAAGCAAAATCAGGACTTAATTGATTGTACTAATTACTGGAAACAGCAGACTATCACCAGCTCCTGGCAAAAAGTTTAATCACCGAATTGTACCCTTAATGAAAAACAAAATCTTTTCGTTATTTCCTTGACAATATTGCTTATTCGCTCTCTCTCGATATCTGCAAGAGGAACTTTGATTTTGTAGATAATCCTTTCCTGTCTTTCAGCCATTGAGGCACTGTAGAATGATTATAAAAAATCTTTGAGCACTATGCCTGGAGCACTACTGTGGCCAGTATGTTTATACTGTCGACATTTAATAAGTTTGCATCAAAAAACTGGCCGGATGTGAGTGGGTCTCGTGCTCTGAGGGTTCCGTACCAACTTAATTATGTATATAGATAGTCCATCTATCCTCTCGACGAATTCTGCCTGTTATCAACATTGATTCTGGGAACATATAGGTCGCGTGAATTCCAAGACTATCGAGAATGTTTTCATTTTAACTTTAAAGTAAGATAAGAAATATATATATATATTGTTGTGTACATAGTTCCGCGTAGTCAGCGCGTACACAACTTTCCCAATAGAGCGCGCCCCGCTAAGCACAACAGCGCAGGCGCAGCGCTCGTCCGTCTCCGCACTACGAGATGGCGCTGTCTTAGAGATGGACCAAATTCTGCTTCAGCCGATCCTCGTATTAATATGTAACGCAGCCAATGAGATTGCTGCTAACGTAGAACCTTTTCTCCTCGCGGATCACACTCGCGCAGTAATACCTGAACGCTCGAGGTATTATAACGAGTGTACAGACTTCCGATTAGTCAGTCTGCATTAGTCGGCATTAGTCTGTAGTCAAGTTTCTGTCTACACCTAGTAAGATTATCATATTCCTGTACATAGCCATGAAGAGAAATGAATAGACACTTTGTCAAGTATCAGAGATATGTGAGAATAAGATTAACGTACCAAGACCAAAGGCACTTCAGATTGTCAATTGTAAACAACATCGCGAATCAAGTTACGTAATGTCTATGATTTTTATTATTTTAATAAATGTGTGTGAAAATCAATCAAGTTCTGTTTAAAGTTGGTCACCGTCAATCTGCTACTCTAAGCGTGCAAGTGGCATTTCTATCGTCTGACCTAACGGCAGAAGATAATCACGCCACGATAAGACCACAAGACATATTGCTGACACTCACCTACTTAGTTAGAGCGACAAGTCAAATAATCTGATGGTGTGTGTACCGAAGGTCTTACAGTACGCACACCACATATATCTTGTGTCATATAATTACAGATTAACAAATTTCTGAATTTTTCCTTTACTTTTATTATGACAAATTGCTTCTTGCTAAATTTCGTGATCATAGGTCAACGGGAAGTCCAGTATAAATTTTAATGAGTCAGTTTGTAAGTAACAAAATATGGAAAATAAATGGCTGTATCTTTTGACTGCATTGACTTAGAAGCTTACGCTTTTTCACATCACCAAGCAACCATAGACATTACTATGCGACAAATCAGAACTTGATCGATCAACACTTCCTAATAAAAAGGGATTTAACAGCGGACAGGTACGCAGTCGGATAAAATAACAAAAGAAAAATCGTGTGATGTAATTACAAATTAACAGTTTTCGGATTTTTTTCTTTATCTTGACTGTGAATGTTTGCTTCTCGCCTAATTTAATAAGTGTAGGTCAACGGAAAGTATCCTACGCTTAATGATGAGAGAGATGCGAGACTCAAAAAATGTGACATAAATGACCGCATCTTTTGATTGCGTGTACTTAGAAACTTTTGGTTTGTGCAACACCAAGAGTGTGGACTTTAGCTATGTGACATAAATTCCAACTTGATACGCCCACCGGTTCCTGAGAAAAAGGGTTCCTAACAGTCCGACAGACAGACAGGTAGACAGACCTATGGACGGACAATAAAGTGATCCTACTGGGGTTCCGTTTTATCCGACTGAGTTACGAAACCCTACAAGGGATCGTTACACTATTATCGCCTTACTAATGATTTTCAAAATTTCCACTTGACACAGTTCGCACACGACTGTTCCAGCATGTGTATATAGCCCTTGCTTCCAGTTAGATTCGGTGAAGTTGTCTGCTATATGAAATTGTTTGTTTGTTTGTTCTAGGGCGCAAAAACGCCTAAGGTCATAAGTACCCATTTCATAACCTGAGATCATCAAGAAGTAAAAGAACTTAAAAGCGACTGTACGTTACGCCCAATGGACGAGAGCGAGCTAAGAACAAGGACTTTCTCGTGGAGAAAGGTCCACAAGATACGCTGTAGAGACAACGGAGGTCCCGAACCAAAGGTTAAATGTCTTTCGCCATTTTGCTACGACGGATAAAAAGTAAAACGTAGTCATAATTCCGCGCATCGTTGACTATAACAACCGATAATTTAAAAAGGAAACATACATGAGAACGTACGTTGTTAAAAAAGGGCATTTGATCAGGAAATGGCGAACCGTCAAAGGTTGGCGACAATGAGATTTAATTCCCAGGCACCTGTTCTCGTGAAGAGAAGACCAGTGGTGATGCCAAAGTGACACCACCTGTCAACAGACGGCAACACGGAGTTCATCCGAAGGGACGGAAGAGTTAGCGGACCGAGGTAGGAGGACTGCAGCCTTGGCAGCAGCGTCAGCGGCCTCATTTCCCGTCGGACCGAGTTGACCAGGAACCCACATGAACATCACAGTGTCTCCCTCAGCAGCGAGCAAATGGAAGCTTTCTTGAATCCTTTGCCCTAAGGGGTGGACTGAGTACAGCACACAGAGGTTGAGAAGAGTGCTGAGAGAATCAGAGCATATGACATAACTGAAAATCCTGTATCGCCGGAAGTACTGTATGGCCTGATGGAGGGAGAAGAGCTCTGATGTAAATATTGAACAGTGTACTGGAAGCCTGTACCGAGAATGGTCGGTACCAAGCCGAAGTTACTCCCGACACCACGGTCGGTCTTAGAACCATCAGTATACACGAAGGTGCTGTCGCTAAGTTGTGTGGGAAGGTCGATAAACTTATAGCAATAGATCCAATTCGATGTGGTTTCCTTAGGAAGCGAATCAAGTCCAAGATAATCTCATGTAAGGTAATATTATTATTATTAATATAATTAAGCATCAGATTGAGAAAGGGAAGCAACATATACTTGCGTGGCTCCCTTTCCCGTTTAGAAAGTGCCGCGTATGATTGTGGAACAGTGAAGGTTTGTGCGAGCGATGTGCGGTTGGAGAATTAAAGTATGCTAAGAAATTCCTGTCGTCACTTGCACTGAAAATGTACCTAAGGGCCAGTTTAAAACTGAGTTTGAAGAATATTACAAGGGAGGAATATAACTAGTATGTTAACGTCAGCCTCGACTGTTCTGTAAGCACAATGACATGTCGGACAAGGTTGGCTCTGTGTGTGTAAAAAATAAATAAATAAAAAACCTTGGAACTTACAAAGTAAAAGACTAAACAAACACAAATTTAGAGTAACTGACACTATAATTACGAACTTGGACGTTATGTCCATACAAGCCCATACAACATGTAAACACTTACGTCAATAACAATGACAGAGCTTGAGTGGTTTGAAAAATTTAGAAATCACGTAGAAATGTCCATTCATTAACCACTCTGCGTTTTTCACACATGCTAGGCCCACATGCAACAAAATGACAGTATTTATCTGTAGGGTTAAACTAATTACAAGTCTAATAATGACGTCTATGTAATGGTGCTTTCAAGTCGGGGGACCTGGCTTCTCTGCGGTCATTTCCGGTGCGGTTCTCCTCTTGCTACCTGCGACGGTCGTTCGCTGCAGTACGGGAAGCTAGGATCCGTTTATCTTAAGGCTTTCGTCTTTCTTGTTGAAGCTGTTCGCGTGTTTCTGTATTTCTACTGTTTCTCTGATCAAGCGCGTGTGATAGTGCTTCTCTACAACCAGAACTTCCGTGCCGGCGAATTTTATTACCTCGTCGGACTGCACAAACTATAAAACCACCACCCGAGCCAGAAAAGAGGCATGATTAATACGATCGTAACGCGAGCAGGACAAATATGTGAGCCGCAGCACCTCAGACGCGAAACGCAACACCTGGATTGTGTTCTGAGGAGCAATGAGTACTACCCAAATGATATGAGAAGTGTAACAGAGCCAAACACTCGACGAAGTAAGGAATCAGAAAAAGAAATTTCGGGTACGGCAATTCTGCCATACATTCCCAGAGTGACGGACAGAATAGGCCGTGTATTGCGCAAACATGGCGTAAAGGCGATTTTCAAATCGACAAGGAAGATCAAAGAGTGTCTTGGATCGGCAAAGGAGAAAAGGGACATACTTGCAATGTCGGGAATATACCATATACCGTGCACATGCGGAAAACTGTATGTCGGCATGACTGGACGGTCAGTCAACACCACGATCACAGAACATAAGAGACATTGCAGGTTGGGCAGGTGGAGAAATAGGCCTTGCCAGAGCACGCACTGAGTGAGACCAACGACATAATAAACTTCGCTGACACGTAAGTTCTGGCTGTAGAGAAGCACTATCACACGCGCTTGTTCAGAGAAGCTGTAGAAATACAAAAACACGCTAACAGCTTCAAAAAGAAAGAGGAAAGCCTTAACGTAAACGGATCCTGGCTTCCCGTACTCCAGCAAACAACCATCCCAGATAGCAAGAGGAGCACCGCACCGGAAATGACCGCAGAAGTGCCCTCGGACGCTGGCGCGCCAGGTACATATAGTCTGCCGCCGCGAGCTCGGCCCACACAAACATCCCAACCCCCACAAACACCTACACAACACCAGACACCCACCACACAAACACCCCAACCGCAACACGCACCCGCACGAACACAAAACACACCACACCCATACACTTCCAGAAACAGAACTTACTAAAACCCAAGTCGCGGTACGAACATGGCCGACCACCAACAGCAGTTAAATCTCCTCTTCGCCAACGCGTTAAAGACAGGAGAACACTACTCACGCACACACTATTGCGCAACAACATACACGTGGCCGGCATCGCCGAAACGTGGCTGTCTGATGGGAAGCAGTGCAATATACCGAAGTTCAACTGTTTCCGCAAGGACAGAGACGGTAGAGGCGGCGTCGCGCTATACGTGCGCAATACGATAGCGGCTACGGAAGTCCCTCCCCCCGCACAGCTTGGAGACACAGAGATCGTCATGGTCAAACTAAAGGGCCACAACGCAAGGACCGTAACAATTGCATGATTGTGCAACCCTCCTAATAACCCTCTCCCGATCCACGCGATACGACACCTTATGACGAAAGACAGATTCATCTTACTTGCTGACCTGAATGCGCGACACGAGAGACTTGGTGACCACAGCAGAAACCACAACGGACAAATCCTCTTTGACCTTCTGACGACTGAACCTGTAGACCGCCTCCCCATCTACCAACCCACTTTTATAGGCCACCAAGGAACGTCAGCGCCCTATCATGTCCTTTACAGCCCTACCATGAGTGACTCAATAGCCAATGTGGAAGTTGGCAACTCAATAACAAGTGACCACCTCCCCATCCTCTTTTCCACAAATGCAATAGCCCCACCGAATCCTCCACCAATCAGACGAACTATACGACAGTACTCAAACGCCGACTGGAATAAGTTCAAAGAAGTACTAGAACAAGAATTATCCATCCCCATGACCGTGACAGACCCCCACGACCTTGAACTTGCCACGACTAAAATAGAATCAGCTTTTAAACACGCAATAGAGGAAGCCATACCGCAAATTACCATAGACAACTGGAAACCTACTATCCCCCGAGAAGCTCTCGACCTAATAAAACGGAAAAGACGACTACAAAGAGAGATGAGACGAACCAACAACACGAACTTACGACAAACCTGGAACCGACTGAACAATCGCCTCAAACAAATCATCTCGACACATCGACAAAGACAATGGGAAGAAACATGCGAGAGACTAAACTACAGAAACGGAGGACAATTTTGGAAACGATTTAAAACACTGACAGGACAAAGAGCGACAACTACCAACACACTAATTACAAACAACGAGCCAACGACAGACCCACAACAACAAGCCGACATCTACAAAGACGTGTTAGAAGACGTATACTCCTTCCCACATGACAACAACTTCGACGAGGTTTTCAGACGAACGGTAGAACTCCGACTCCCACGACTACTTAACACACACACAGTAGAGACGGAAAACGAAAACTCCCTAACTAAACCGATAAGTGACAAAGAAATAATGGACGCGATACTAACGGGACGGAACCCAGCGCCAGGCCTAAACGACATACGACGAATTCACCTACAAAAGGCACCTCTCCTTACACTCATCCCTATCCTATCCCTCATATTCAATTATTGCATCAGTACAGAGACCATCCCAATTGCCTGGAAAACAAGCAAGACGATCATGATCCCTAAACCAGACAAACTAAGAACAGACCCACGATCCTACAGACCCATCTCTCTTTTAGACGTACTGGGAAAAACCTATGAAAGAATCATCACAGACAGACTCAAGACATACGTAGAACAGAAAGAACTCCTTCCCCTGATCCAAGCTGGCTTCCGCAGTAAGCACTCCACGAATGATCCACTGTTCAAACTTGTGAACGGAGTCACACAGGGCTTTAACAATGGACACTGCACCCTTGCAGTATTCCTGGGTATTGAAAGGGCGTTCGACAAGCTATGGCATGACGGACTCCTCTACAAGCTGTGCGAGATAGGGATCCCTGTCAAAATGGTCCGGCTCATAAAAGCATACCTCACCGACCGAGTATGCAGGATACACGTACACAACACCTCTTCCCAACCTTTCACCCCACAAGCAGGAGTGCCGCAGGGCGGCGTCCTGTCTCCGCTGCTGTACGCGCTGTACACAGCAGATATACCGACCACACAGTCCCCAGACGAAACAATAGCCCTATACGCAGACGACACAGCTTACTGGTGTACATCACTCAGGACAACAACTATACAGAGAAAGACGGACGCATACCTAAAACGACTCGAAGACTGGATGGAAAAGTGGAGAATCAGACCAAACCCAGCAAAGACACAAACAGTACTCTTTCGACACAGAAACCTGACCAAAAAGAGACAGCAAAACGACAACGACATACAATTAACACTCTGGATAACGCCACTCAGACTTGTCAACACGGCCAAGTACCTTGGCGTGATCCTAGACAAACACATGAACTGGATGACTCACCTGAACTACCTTCTCGACAAGACTAGAAAACGCCAAAGACTGATACGACAAGTACAAGGACGCCTCCGTGGCTGCAGTATGGAAACTGCCATACATACTTACAAAACTTTTATCAGACCTGTCCTCGAATACGCCAGCGCCCCACTGGGAGGAATTCCGCACACGGTAGCAGACAGACTTTACAGTACAGAACGACGACTGCTCCGCAACCTTGCGAGACTGCCGGCAAGGACGCCCAGCAACGACGTATACGAAATAGTTAACGTGGAACCACTCCAGACACGACTGACAAAACTGCGCGCGAACTACGGACAACGAATACTAACGCAAAGACCTGACATGGAAAACCTAATTACAACAAGAACTCGTACTCAACGACTCCCCAAACACAAGTATATCTGCCCAGCGCGTACGGTAGCACAAAACACATCACACCACTTCCCAGACTTAGCCCCAACTATGGAACCGCTGACAACCCATACCACTACCCCTCCCCACCTAGACGTCAGACAATAAAACACAGACAGACATATATCCTCTCTTCCTCTTTCTCTCCCTTTCTCTCTCTCTCTCTCTCTCTCCCTCTCTCTCTCACTCTCTTTCTCTCTCTCTCTCTCTCTCTCTCTCTCTCTCTCTCACACACACACACACACACGCACACAAACAACAAAACGACAACACTCGCACAATTAAACAAGCCGGCACACTCTTCAACTACTCAATCCTGTTCTGCCACTGAAAAATATGAAAATAGAAAATAGCCATAATTGTACAACAAAAGCAAGTAACAATAGTAACATCATTATATGCTACTCACAGACTAACTTCAAAAACCTCTTCATATATGCTCTCCTCCCCTCTGCTCCACAACCGAACACAAACGTAATTTAGGAAATATTACACACAAATCACACACAGAAACACTACACACTCCAATGTAAATAACCACAATTATATATCACAATATGTCAATGTTTACACCTACAAAGCTCACCAAATGCCAATGCTTAAATCTTTATCTCTTACTGTCACACCCCCAAATCTCTCCCTTAACCTCTCCCCTTCCATATTCTATTATTATAAACATTGTTAATTCTAGTACTATATACATTGAGAAACTAAAATATAACCTTGTAAATCATATCTCGTTGTTAAATTCTACTACTATATTCTTTGTTAAACCAAAATATAGCCTGTTAATTTTACTATAACCTTGTTAATTATATAAACTTGTTAATTATATATTGTAATACTAAATGTTAATTGTTAATGACCACATCAAAGTGCAAAAAATCTGTAAAGCACCTTTCTGCAAGCACTTTAAATTGTATTAAAAAAAAGGAAATAAAATTGTAAACCTCGCCTAAGGCTAAAAAGCGCAATGTAAGCTCTAGAATAGCTCGCCCTCCCCCCTAAGGGAAGGGAATGAAATGTGCTAAAAAAAAAAAAAAAGCTCGGCTCCAGTTCACCGCCGGCAATGGAGGGTGAAGCTTTGACAATGCCAGCCACTCATGCTGGCGAAACGTCAGTGAAATCATTAGATGAACGTCGGCCGAAGAACCCGAGACAGAAATCAATAGTCAGTTTGTCAACAAGTGGCCAAGAAAGCATTAACAATTTTGTAGAGGGATGGTTGCCCTCTCTAACAAAAAAATTGAGTGATAGATCGACGATGAACTTGAACGGGTGTCACGGGGTGCCTGCCATGAACAAATGCAGCGAACAGTGACGAACCAAATGCAGTCAACCTAAAAAAAATGAAAAAAGTATAGCATCTTTGCACACCATGCGGAGGGCCCGGTTACGATTCCATGCCGGGTTGGAGATTTTCTGCGCTGATGCACTGAGTGATGCGTTCTCGTCAACATTCCACCATCACTGACATACGAGTCGCCCAGTGTGGCGGCGTCACTTGAAATAAGACTTACAAGTAGGCAGCTTCCCGCCCATCCATGCCACACCATTATTTTATTTCATTTTTCATCATGAACAGTGTAACACACAGTTGTGGATTTCTTTTGCTCTGCACGAGGAATATATGCTACATTAATTTACATTCAGAGTACACTGTCGCATCTCGTGGTCGTGCGGTAGCGTTCTCGCTTCCCACGCCCGGGTTCCCGGGTTCGATTCCCGGCGGGGTCAGGGATTTTCTCTGCCTCGTGATGGTTGGGTGTTGTGTGATGTCCTTAGGTTAGATAGGTTTAAGTAGTTCTAAGTTCTAGGGGACTGATGCCCATAGATGTTAAGTCCCATAGTGCTCAGAGCCATTTGAACCAGTTCACTGTCATAGCCACCACTATCCATCACTTCTCTACAGTTCACTCTACAAATCGATACTGTCCTCCTGCGTTGGTATTTTCTTACAGATAACCGCATCATCTGCGAACAGTCTTACAGAGCTTCTGACCCTTTCCACTAGATCATTCAAATACAGCGTCAACAGTAACTTCCTTCGTCAAAATATTCGCTGACGTTTCCCGGTGATGCTGGGCTACAACCTGGTCTTCTGTCCTTCTCAGTCACCGCTTCTCTACGACTCTTACAGCTTCAGTCTGACATCTGTACAAGTTTTACGTAACTTTGATCGTTTTCTTCTGCATTGGCCCCACATCCTCAAAATATTTGAAGAAGACGTTTTCCCACCAAACTGAGCAATTTTTTATTTTTTTTAATTTTTTACATTACTGGTTACAGGCATTGCCCATTCACTAGTGTGTCTCAAAACATATATAGCTACATCGTCGTCATTAATTGAAAAATCACGTGCCATGCATATCTGTGCAAAGCACAGTAGTCAAATGGCCTCATCTTGCAATGTTCCTGCGAAACACATTTCTCGGAAGTATACAGTAGCTGTAAATCTACGTTTGCTTTTCTTGAGTCTTGTCTTCTAAGATAAGCCGTAGGGTTAGTGCGGCCTAGCGTGTTCTGCGGCATTGGTTTGTCTACCGTAAGTGTTGACTACTTGAAGGTGGTTGTCTCGCAGGTGAGATTAAACTGAACACGTGGAGACGAGAATTACTTCTGGCCTCCCCCTACGGCTGGCGCGGCTTCTGTGATACAAGGTAGCCACAGAGTTCCGCCTGCCTTCCGTGCACAGGCATTGAGGCGGCGCTCGTCAGTCGTAAAGGGCCGGCGACAGGAAGAGCGGAGTCGACGGTCGGGTTCCCGACGTCCCGTGTAGCAGCACTAAAAGCCGCGCAGGAAAAAAACTAGGGGCGCCCGGGGGCGGAGGCTCGCGCCCTGTCGTAGCGACGGCGGCGGCGGCGGCGGCGGCGGCGAGGACGATACGGCGGTGTGGCCGAGATGGGCCGTGACCTCCCAGCTTGAAAGGGAGCCGCCGCGGATTTATTGCTTCCATTAGGCTGCGGCGCGCCGAGCCGATAACTCACGCCGGCTATTAATATCCCCCCCCCCCCTCTCTCCTCCCAACAATCCCTACCCCACCTGATAGCCACCCGCCTCTGGCCGCAACACAGGTTCACTTTTCCCGCGGCCGGCTGGGAGATTAGCGCCTCACCTGGCGTTGCCTTTGTTTAGGGAGGACCCGCAGATAAGGGCGGAAATCACGGCCAGGAAGAGGGACGCCGTCCTAATAGCCGGGCATACCGCCGGTGAGTGGCGCCTTATCGCCGAGCGCCGCCAGTAAGTCCGTCACAGCGCGGCTCTGGAAGGCGGCGGGGGCGGAAGCGGTCCGATGAAAGGCGTCGGCTCCTCCGAGGCGAGAGCTGAGTGGCTGGTAGGCTCGTTAAGGAGTGCAGAGGTCGTCTCCAGAAGACGCGGGTTCGCTTGCCACCAGCGTCAATCGATTTTGCGATCTCTCCCATGTTCCCACATCAAGTCTAATGACCACAAGCTCTGCAAAACGCAGTTGCTTAAGAAATAAGCTGAATGTATGGTGACAACTGAAAATTTGTGCCACTTCGGGACCACAACCAAGATTTCGCAAGCAATCACCCTATTTATTACATATCTGAGGGCAGGCTCGTCTATCACTGTCCCTTTAAGTTCAGCTTATCCTTTAGGGATATTCTAGAACCTGTGACTGTGTACTGCATGTCTATACAGAAAACTGCAACCACTCACTTTTTTAAATGTTTGATTATTCCCGTCAATTATTTTTCGAACCTTTTCAGGATCATCTTCAGATAGAGCACATGGAAGTTACGTGCTTGTCTCCATAATGTGATGTTGGCGAGTTGTATCGAATAACAAATTCTGTCACTTACTGCAACAATATGTACGGCCTTCTAGTTAGTATTCCTCTTACTGCATCCATTGTGACTGCCAGTTACTGGTCACACACACACACTCACTTTCCGTATGAATAAATATACGAGCCGACAGCCATTATAACTCTCTCTGAAAACTTTAATCTAAAGTTTATAAGATAAAAAAATGAGTCAGATCGTGTCAGTCAAAATAGCGAAAACGCTTGGTGAACCTACTTTGATTAAAAGCTGAAATCGAATCTCTTTGCAAGAGAAAAGTTCTTCTCAAGTCCTAGATGCGCAGTATGCAAGTAGAATTTAGCAATAATATTTCTTCTCGTGTATTCATATTGTTTCTATCATTTAGGCATGAGGAGAGTATAACATAAGTTTTCTTATAAAGTGATAATTAGTACAGGAATACGCTTCAGTAAAACTAAAGCATGTAAACAAAGTCGTTAAGCACTATATTACCAACAAAGTAAATAAAACAATATTAAAGATCCAACAGTGAGCACAAAATGTGTACACATCTGTCAATGCAAAGGACAGTGATCAAAACGCCATAATCCGCAACGCAAACAAAATTATTATGAGGAATACATATTTGACGTAAATTTGCAATGGGATATTATAATGAACACCGTAAATTACGTGTCGTCACCAAAAACTTTCAACAGGTAATGCTCCCATTGTTTAGACAGGCAAGATCAGCACAGCTGTTATCTTTTATTAATCAGGATACGTTAACATAATTCATGAATTCTTCAGAAATAATAACGTAGGAGAAATGGAACACGATCCCACTCAGAAACTATGGATTAAAGTCAGTAATCTACTTAAAAATTGTAGGTTCTTCTTAAAACCACTAGGAGCTAAGTATTGTACACTGAGAAATGTGTGAGTACTAAAACAAGGATCACGCGCTAAAATCTACAAGCTAAACTATTACATACATCCCATTGTAAATTCTACCAACAGTCCTAGTTACAGAATCACCAAGTACCATTACGCATGCATAACAGAAAATAACGTGTCTGTCAAGAACAGTTACGAGCTTATCAATAACATAAAGATATCCCCATTCTATCCGCGGCTAAATCTGTGTAACTTGACATACTCAACTTATACACTAAATATTGTGAAAGAAACAATATAGTAAATTGAAGAACAATGAATAGATCATAAAACTATACCTCGTAGAGATTGTTGAACTTATATTATCACACAGTTACTATCTGTTCTTTAAGGAAGAGTGAGTGGAAATAGAAAGCAGTTTGCAGGCTTGCAGGCTTGCTAAGAGAGAGGCATATTAACAATATTGAAATTAACATTTTTGATCTCAGACCCAACTGTTGTACTGTAAGCACTGTGCTGATGACACACTTTTTTCTGTTTAATTGAACAACAGAAGAATAGAAAGCACAGCTAAAGAGCTTAGTAAATTCCACCACAAAGTCCATTTCACTGCAGAGCATGAATCACTGGACGGGATTAAGTCTTGACTTAAAAAACTGTAATAAAAGCCAAAGGCGTAAGTTCCAAATTTTCAGCAAACCACAAAGTATCAATATTAACATTCATATCTCTTCCTGCCATCCAGATAAACAGAAAAAGATATTGGCCAGGTCAGAGGTGAATCGCAGAAAAATGTCCCAATAAATACAAATGGAATATCTAAAGAAAAACAATTATTAAATAAAGAAAAAAATTATAAAACAAAGAAAAAGAATTATAAAATCAGTAGCTTCCAGTAACGGATACAACCCTGCTACAGCAGACAAACTAATCCCTATAATAAAATTAAACCTATCAACTGCTTAACAATAACCAACGACCGAGTAAACCACATTTGTAAACCTTCCTTTCGTAGGGAAGATCTTTTACCAAAATACGAAACTTTTTACGAAATTTGACGTAAGAATAAGCATCTACGTCAACAAGATACAAAATAAAATCATCTACTTTACTCACCACTACGTAACCATATCAAAAGTCAGGTTTACAAGAACTCATTTTGAACTCATGTCCAAGAATCTACACTGGAGAAACTGGAAGGAGCTTTGCAGTAAGTTTCAGAGACAACGTGGACGCACTGCCGCATCTTGGCGCATATCGTATCAGCGCAATCAGGACGTTGTCGACAATGTATGGCGTGGTTTGCTAATGTACTTCAATGAAGTGAGAGGAGAAAGTCTCCTAGGATGCTCAGCACAAGGTTGTTTTGGAACGGCGAGGAGAAGTTGTTGGATTTCTAAGAAGTGACTAGAGGTGCAAACACTTAAGGATACGAATTAAGAACAATTTATTTTCCAATAGTTCAGCCTTGTTTGGAGAGGTGTCCTACAACGGCTTTACACCCAAAACTCTATCTAGTAGTCCTTCCCAGCAAATCCCGCTTCCTGAGTCCTACCTTTTAATGTCATAAACAATTGCTCCAACTGCAACTAGTTCCAGTAATCCATAATCAAATACCTTAACCAATATAGGAGACAAGTGTGAGGCGTCATTTGGTTCCTTCCTGTATTCTGACAGAGAGAAGTTAATAACTGTGGCTGAGTACTTACCGCAAACTCGGTTGTCCTTCGAATGGCTACAGGTTTCTCATAGCTTTTACTGCACCAGCATCGATATGTCACTATAGTGACTGCTCCTGATGGATGGCTTGGCTGTTTTGCTGGTCCTAGCTGTTTCCTGGTAATGACTTCTTCTAACTCATGGCACTGACTGTGACTGTGTAGAGTGCCTGTTGAACTGGTTAGCATGTCCCTAAGATGCTGTAACTTCGATCCCTGGTGACCTACGGAGAAGAAAAGCTACAAAGCTACATATAAGGTTGTGCAACTTCTAATGAAATACAAGTGCCACACAATGTAAACGTCTTGCTGAATGATAACAAATAGAGGTTGCCCAATGAAACATGGAAGTATGAGTACCACACCAAACATTGAAACATTAATCAATCTATCTACAACAGAAACGACCAGCCACTTTATCAAATTGTTTTATTGCCATAAAGCATCCACTAAGACAAGTAGGTGAAAATATAATAAATGGATAGGGGATTATAATTATAAAATATAAAATTGGAACAGATAGATGAGTATAGTAAAAGCATAATCATGCGAAAATCACGCACGCTGCCAGTGACTCCAAGATGGTTAGTAATTTAAAGAAAGGACCCGGAAAAATAACTATGACACTAGTAGAACCGTCAAAGTGCATAATGAAAGCAGCTAGTTGGTTGGCTGTTAGCCTTTTAACTGTACTGTTCACCTCTGATGAAACTTAAGTAGGTTCGCGTCCCCTTTGATTCTGTAGTTGGCATCGTCAGCTCATTCATACCTTTCTTATAGAGCATGAGTGTGGAATACAGTGGCAGATCTGAGTCCAGCTCTACCTCCTACTCAGTACTAAAGTGTAGAAATCCTTCCAGATAACCAAAAGTCTCATCACACCGTAATCTTAATTCATCGATCTGCAAGTGTTCTCAATCATAACTTTCTGAAACTTGGTGTTTCTGCCCATGCAGGAACCTTGCCGGGGAATTGCAACAGGCGTAGTGAGTTTCAACCGGTAATAATTTTGTTAATAAGTTGAAGAAACCCCTACTCCTATGGATTTGGTTGTGATTAACCAATGAAGACAAGGTGTAGGTACGAAGGCAGACAATCTCAGCGACGCCATGACAGGATTATGAATCTCAGAATCAAGGAGCTTACACATAAACACATGCGGGAAAGCACACATTCTGCAGATATAAATATTATGATCCAATCTGAAAGCTGGTAGCAAAGATTTTATATGAACATTCTTCTGTGGCATGGCTACCAAGAACAACGGTGGATCTCTCGCTCTGCTGTTTCTGAAGGCTACATCTGGCTTAGATTTAATCGTTTCTAAAACATTTCCTCACAGTGTCATGATCAGTGTTGTTTCACACTTTGCATCAGCCTGCAACAAACAACAGAAACCACAGCAGATGCACTCGTGAGGCGACGCACAGAAGGGGCACCTGAAATATGGTACCTCTTCTCCTTTCTTCGTAGCCATGTCACATTTTATACTAACAAAATTTGACAGCCATGATAGCTTTATCACGCATCTGATCCAACACACTAATTGTGCAAACAGCAAAGAAAGGAAATTTTAAGTATTTTATCCTGCCAGCGAGGTCATAGGCTCGTACTTGGTCGTCTTGCAATTGCAAGAATTAGCTTCTCTGGTACAAACTTTGTAAGTAGGCTGTTTATGTTTTCTCTATGTAAGTAGGCTGTTTAGGTTTTTTTATTGGTAACGCCACCTCTGTATGAAAATCACTGGCTGTGCTGTGTGCAGTCTGTGGCTGCTTTGCATTGTTGTAATACTCGCCATTGTAGTGTTAGGCAGCTGGCTGTGAACAGCGCGTAGCGTTGCGCAGCTGGAGGTGAGCCGCCAGCAGTGGTGGATGTGGGGAGAGAGATGGCGGAGTTTTGAAATTTGTCATGAACTGCTATATTTGTATATGATGATGTTAAGGTAAATACATTGTTTGTTCTCTATTAATATCTTTCATTTGCTAACTATCCCCATCAGTAGTTAGTGTCTTCCATAGTTTGAATCATTTATTTAGCTGGCAGTAGTGGCGCTCGCTGTATTGCAGTAGCTTCAGCAGCGAAGATTTTTGTGAGGTAAGTGATTTGTGAAAGGTATAGTTTAATGTTAGTCAGGGCCATTCTTTTGTAGGGAATTTTGAAAGTCAGATTGCGTTGCGCTAACAAAATATTGTGTGTCAGTTTAAGCACAGTCATGTATAATTGTTCAAAGGGGACGTTTCAACTTTTATTTGCAGCTTTTGCTGGGAACAGTGTTCAGTGAAGCTGGTCTCCTGCCGGGCTTCATAGTTCTTCGGAGTTAAATTCCCTTAGAGGGGAATAATATTGTGATTTCACCATCCAACCTATTATGGAAACTTCACCACAATTTCAGTTTGTTATAAGAAGACAAACCGGATTTTACTCTCTTTCGCTCATATTCGTCATACATAAGCATAACCTACGTTATATTTCATTAGGTTGCACGACAAGTTTCCGTTGGCGGGCGTTATACACACTGCGTAACTGAAGGTGAAGCTGTCTTAAAACACTGAACGCACATCCAGGAGGACAGCGCTTAAAATTTCTATCCGGCCATCTAGTTACAGGTTTTCTGTGGCATCTTAAAACTGCTTAAGGAAAATTCAAGGAGAGTTAACTTAGAAGAGACACAGCCGATTTCCTTCCCCACCTCGAAATTGTACTCTATCTTCTAAACTCCTGTGGCATTGGTGAGAAATGTATGTTTACTCAGTACATGTACTTTTACCTGCTTTGTTCACTGTGCGCAACAGCGGACACACAGCGACAGAATTATGCCTTAAAATACAACAATTACTTTTTGTCACAAGATCGTCATGAATACGAACACTTCAACAAAACATAAGTTGGGTAAAATTCTGTTTTAACATTCACATTAATAGCGTTTTCAGCAGAGCACTCGCACACTGTTAAAATGTTGGCACGTTTAATACTTTGGTGGTAATAAAATGCACAAATGTTTCGCAATTGTAACAGAAATATAAATGTCAGAAAGTGTAAGAAACGAGTTCCCTAGCCGCTACCAATTCCAAGACGACGTACCACTCCGCCAATTTATGTCATTTATCTCATGTGGAGTCCACTAAGGGTAAGGTAAATGGGAAGTCACTACCGCCAACTCTCCGATAGAATTAAGTACCTCCAAGTCTCCAAATAGCAGTTAGAGGGAATTGTGGGCAGTCGGCATGTTTCCTGCTAGGTTAGCACTTCTCAACAAGGCTTCATGTTTCTGTTGTTTTTTATTATTTAGCAACGTTGAATTCTCCACTTCCTGTGTCAGTCAGTCTTTTCTTGATTGTAAGCTACTATTTGTACGGGTATCTTACAAACTTTAATTGTTATTGTTGGTGTATCATCATAGTTATTGTGACTTGCTGAGACACTATATGGTACATATTTTGGGCTAGCCAACTTAGGTGCCGCTGTTTCTTGTGAAACTCAATCTTGACCAGTGTTGTAGCCTTCTTGATGTTTAAGTTTTGAGAACAGGCGCAGCGGCTTGGATCCGTAAACGGTGTCGCTAACCCGTGCCACCCGCCTGGCACAGCACAAATAATTCACTGCACAAAATTCAGTGCCTAGTTTCATCAATTTAATTCTATCCATAATGACCTCGTCGTCGACTGAACTTTAAACACTAATCGTCTTTTTATCCCTTCTTCTTTGCATTTATACCATTTGCAAGACTTTCAGCAATAGACGCAAATCAAGTATTTTTCCAGAATGAGAATTTCACTCTGCAGCGGAGTGTGCGCTGATATGAAACTTCCTGGCAGATTAAAACTGTGTGCCCGACCGAGACTCGAACTCGTGACCTTTGCCTTTCGCGGGCAAGTGCTCTACCAACTGAGCCACCGAAGCACGACTCACGCCCGGTACTCACAGCTTTACTTCTGCCAGTACGTCGTCTCCTACCTTCCAAACTTTACAGAAGCTCTCCTGCGAACCCTGCTTCGGTAGCTCAGTTGGTAAAGCACTTGCCCGCGAAAAGCAAAGGTCCCGAGTTCGAGTCTTGGTCGGGCACACAGTTTTAATCTGCCAGGAAGTTTCATATCAGCGCACAATCCGCTGCAGAGTGAAATTCTCATTCTGGAAACATCCCCCAGGCTGTGGCTAAGCCATGTCTCCGCAATATCCTTTCTTTCAGGAGTGCTAGTTCTGCAAGGTTCGCAGGAGAGCTTCTGTAGAGTTTGGAAGGTAGGAGACGAGGTACTGGCAGAAGTAAAGCTGTAAGTACCGGGCGTGAGTCGTGCTTCGGTTGCTCAGTTGGTAGAGCACTTGCCCGCGAAAGGCAAAGGTCCCGAGTTCCAGTCTCGGTCGGGCACACAGTTTTAATCTGCCAGGAAGTTTCAAGTATTTTTCGTTTGTGCAAGTACTGTTGCAGTGTTTTCGTTGTAACTACATTCCATTGACACTCGTCAAACTAACCTTCGGCTGTGTCATGGTTCACATCATCTTAGAAATCATGTCCATGAGATATGCTATTTTGATTCTTTTAGCAAGTATAGTTTGTAAAACTTGACTATTTATTTTTAAAAGATATCGCATACGATCAAAAACAGGTGTTAACAGAGGGGGCACAATTCCTACAGATTTCAGTTCACGCATTTTATACGAACTTTAATGTAATCTAGTTTCTTAGTGTAAATGAAAGATTAAATTTTAAATACGACTACCTCATGACGTTAGGTGGTCTATATTGCATCGAAAATATCGATCACCATAATGTAGCCTAGATCCAGTCACACTTTGTTAATACCCAGTTTAAATTGTTTAAATTTGCGTTCACTTTGAAGTTCGCGATCGTTGAACTGTCTCACGAAAACGCAAAGGAAAGTTTTGATAGTTTCACAGTGAAATTAAAAATTCTGCACAATACGTAAGCACAGCGTGATAGTGGCATCTAGAGAAAAGACATGTGTTCATGACTTTATTATTACACGTGTCTACAATGTGAAATATTCGATAATTATTCTCACTTGTACTCTGCTTGTGACGTTAGGACTTGTCCGAGACACAAATCAGTTGACACGATGCGCGCGCAGCGTTCTAGAAAACTGTTGTATAAGTTGGAACAGTTGCCAGCTGAGGTTTAAGGTTTGAAGCGGACGCGAAATCGAACAATTCTTGACAGCTAACGTTCGTGCGTCTATCTCGATCTGGATGTCCGAGTCCGGCGATGATACTTAAAGATCTATATCATGTGTGACGTGGCCTTTCCGACCATGGGCTTTGCGAACGGTGATGCAAACGTGAGGTTTCCGACCAGAAATATTTTATCCTTTGAGACGTGGATTTTCACTATCGAAAAACATTTTGTAATAAGAACATCACATCACATGTTATCCATGCATGGGGAATGGCTAAGTACACAGGCAGATTCTGTGTATCGTTTCATTCATTTTTTTAAGAAAAATGAGGCAGGCCAATAGAATTTCTTTTAATGTATAGCATTTATTGCTCCTTATTTCAGCTAATTTATCCGATAACATACGTTTTAATCTTTTTCATTTATTGATGGGTTTAGTATACTGTGCTAATCCTCAACAGCATTCGTGGTCCTGTGCTGCTGGTTAAACACGTTATGCATTTCAATCCATTCACTAGCCACATAATCTGCAAACTTTATGACCTGTTCTGCACTGGGCACTTCCTCTATTTTTATCATCCACTCACAGTCAACACTAGTCGATGACGTCCCATCGCAGCACACATGCGGCAAAACAGCCGGACTTCTTCTCCATCCTCGCATGCCCCCGTTAGGGCCAGTTCATTCATTTCCTTTCGCAGACATTGGTTGAGGTGTAAACTGCTACTCTAAAGACATTTTTCGAGGAATACTGTTTTCATAATTTTATTTGTAGCCATTCCAAAATCTAGCACTACAGTTTTCGGTGCCCACCCAGGCATCTTATTTCTCAATCCATAATAACAGGTTTGTGGTCGTCCCAATTGCTTCCCTTTTCTTCTTCACACATTGCAGTCTCGGACTCTCATAATTTGGCATATTTTCGATGAAATCTAAACCTTAATCTTTCAAATTCTGAAATTCTCTCTTCTACAGGTGCTTCGCAAATACTAATATAACGAGGGATTACAAATGTTTGTGGCAATACAGGGTTTGGAACGTGAGACGTAACACCTGCTTCATTTCGTGAATGGTTACACATGTTGAAACGCGGTGTAGAGCACCGAGGGGCACGCGTTTTTTCTTTGGTGAGTGTTTTTAGTTCTGGTATCAACAGAGATGTTGAAGCAAGCACTTTTTTTTTTTTTAATGGAACCGCATACTTTCTATAACTGCATTCGATAGCTCATGAGAAAACGATTACAGTGATATAACGATTCTCAATGTTGACCTTGAAACCTGTCGCAAAAAATTCGAGAATTATCCTAGAATGTGAGAGAACGGTAGCCTGAATCCTCATTAGCGGTGAAAACACCGCCAAGCAGGGCTCTCGTGTTACGCTGTATCATAATGTCAACACATTGCCTGTTTAGTTATCTGGACTGTAGGCTTCTCATTTCTGCTTCAGTATTCGTTGCGTGCAGACATGTACACCAACGAGAAATAGGGTATACTACTTTTTGTATGGTGAATGTAAAAGAAATGCCATAAAACGTTACAGTGGTATAGAACTAACTAACCGGATAGAGAATGTCCGACGCGCCAGGAAAGTGCACGAATTATTAAGACGCTAGTGCGGACGGGCTGCTTGAACGCTAAAAGGAGGACAAGAAAGAAGACTGCAACTGACAGAGAACTCCAGGGAGCTGTCTTGGCTCCGACGCTAATGAAGCCGCACTGTGGTACGAGACGCACTGCCAAGGAATGTGGAATCAGCCAGACGAATGTCATTCGCATCCTGCGTCGGCAGAATTCCATTCTCTGTCTGTCCCTACATCAGGCACTCGACCACCGTGATTTCGAACGTCGTACAGAATTGTGTTGGTTTGCCGTTCACCAACTGAGAGAGGATCCTAAGTTTTTTCACTGTGTGCGCTTTACCGATGAAGCAATGTTTACTAACCACGCTAATGTTAATTTGCATAACATGCACTACTGGGCAGCGCAGAATCCACACTCGCTTCGTTAGGTGCAACATCACCGGCCGTGGAACGTAAATACGTGGTGCGGCAACTTAGAAAATTACATTGTGACACCTTACTTGGTCTCAGGTGTTCTAAATTGATATTCGTACCCACACTTTCCGACGAACATTCTGCCAGAAGAGATACCACTGGGTATGTGGCTGCAACACTACGGTTGTCCAGCTGACCGTCCCGTGTTGCAACGCAAATACTGGAAGAGAACTTTCCTCATGCGCGTCGGATAGCACGAAATTTTGTTGTCAAATGGACTGCGAGGCCCTCCGATTGGACTCCCCTTGGTTTCTTTCCTTGGGGACCACTCGAAGATGCAGTCTATGACGAAGCCCCAACTACGCCTAATGATGTACGTCGTCGAAACGTCAGTGCATGCTTTACCATATCATCCATTATAATTACATCTGTTCATCGTTCTTTAGGACGGCCACTGCGAACGCTCCTTTCAGTCCACAGTCAACAGTTTGAACACCTGCTTAAAGAAAGGATAAAGTTATTTCTTTGAAAGACAAAATTTATGTTATGTGCTTTGGGCGGTTACCAAATCATTGTTAATAATGTGTTTATTTCATTTACGTGTATACGTGATTGCAGTGCAGTGTCAAATAAGTAAACATTGTGTATTGCACGTAACTGCCAACACTGTCATTACGCGCTTACGTTCAGTATGAAACGACGTGTCGTTAAGAAGAATACTTATTTTGCAATGGACGTAGTCAGCGAACTATTTTCAGTGAAATGTTTAGTTCAATGAATGTATCCCATGTGATATAATTTAGAGCAGTGTAGGAAGAGACAGCTGTCCGACAGCATGTATTTATTTCTGAGAAACACACAACCACGTACAGGAAAAGATAGTTCAAATATTGCATCTACCATTTAGGTATTTAATACAGTATTTGCCTTTTACATCGTATAAAACCTCTTTACTTCTGACGAATGGACATTTGAATTCTCTGTTTCAGCTCAGGTGAATCTAGGAGAATACGCAAATGTGAAATAGTTTTTCTAGCCCATCTTGTATTTCCATACACAACATTCTTAGGTGAACCTGCATATAGGTCGTAAGTTGGTTCAAAGGGAAATAAAGCTTTATTCGCGTAGCGGAAAAAAAAGTGTGTGTGTGTGAAGTCCTAAGGGCCAAACTGCTGAGGTCATCGTCCGCTAGACGTATACACTACTTAAACTAAGTTATACTAACAACAACACACACACTCATGCCTGTGGGAGGATTCGAGTCTCCGGCGGTAGACGGAGCGCAATCAGTGATACGGCGCCTCGAACCACGGGCCACTCCGCGCGGCATTTGCACCACAAATGCTGTTTCCGGGCACCGTGCTTTCAAATTCTAGGATATTTCTCGGATTCCTTACGACAGGTTTCAATGTCAACATTAACAAACGCTATACTACTGTCATTGTTTTCTCAAGAGCTATCGAATCCAGTTATAAAAGGTTTACGGTTCCATTTAAAGAAATCCATTTTTTAAAAAAATTACTTGCTTCTATATCTCCGTTCATACCAGCGCAAAAAATTAACCAAATAAAACCATACGTGCCCTCGACGCTGTAGCATTTATAGAAAATTTCGTTTTGATACGTGCAATCGTTCGTCGAATAAAAGGGATGTTACGTCTTACGTGACTCACTTTGTATATGCACAAGACTACTGAATATGCAGGTTTGTATACAGTCAGTAACAAGTAACAGTTTCTGCATGTACAAGACGTTCATATGTCCTCGTAATTGATCAATGATCTCTCGAAACCCGAGAAAATTGTGAAATTTTAAGTGAATGTGTTACTCAAACTAACACTATAAAATTTCACATTTGCTATTGTACGAAGGGAAAAAAGAACCGTAGAAGCTATAATAGCCCGTTTGTGCACTTATTATTATATTTATAATTATTGTAGTTATTATTGTTATTACTAACTCTGAAATGAAAATCGAGTCAAGAATGACTGTCTGGGCTTTGTAAATGAACTTCCAGTTTATCCTGATTCGCTTCATACAGCTGCGGAACAAATGAATAAAGATGCAAGCAACAATGGCGAGACTACAGATTTCCTTCAAGGGAAATGAATTTATTACAAATTATATGTCACCATCCAGAGTACTGGAGGTAGAAAAAAGGGGAAAGTAAATGGGTGACTAAGTTAAAGTTAAAGCCCCCCCCCCCCCCCCCCCGGGAGAGTGAATAGAAACAAACACTTCTAAGAAAGAAGCTTACCCATCAGCGACCATAAACACGAAAGCCGAACATCAACTGTCTACAAGATGAATCAATATCAGTTAATACAAAGATACGACATTAGTACACAGTAAAACGACTGGGGACGTTATAAGCTGCAGAAAGCCTTGCTACGAGTAGAAAGGTATAATCGAGAAATTAGGAATAAGAGGAAGAGAGGTACTGAAGAAAATTCTAGGCCCAATCGAATAAAATGGTGAATTCATGGGGTGTCATAACCAGGAACCGTATACATCGTTCGTAGGAGGGAGATTGTTTTCTATGCCACAATGAACGGATGAATTCTACAATGCTGATCATACCGATCTTCCGCTGCTTTTTTAATCAAGAAAAGCAGGTAAGCATGGGTCACCGACGTCGAAAAAATCTGCAAGGTGAGGGGTTATGATTGGAGGATATATATAGACGCATTTTACAACTGAATGAACTCGAAGAACGCCTCGGTTTCCAAGAAATCCAAAACCAAAAACGTGGAATGTGGAGTTGACAGGAAGGAACAACACAGGAAACAATCGCGGGAATACTGCGCTAAGGTTAGGCGCAAGGAAAAGGAAAAGTGCAGTTGATCTAGTATGGTCCGTAGATGACCAATACAAGAAAAAGAAGATGTAATTCAAGATGTATTAATGAAATTGTTTTCCTTTTTTACAAACAGTTATCTGTTACACTACTTCAGTACTTAAAAAGAAGAAAAAGGTTTAATGCAAGCAAAGTGATCTAGACAATGAGAAAATATAAACAGAAAGCAGAGAATTAGAAATGAAGATTGTCTAACTACAAACATATATTCAACGTAATGGAAAGAAGTTGCCGGTTATGTTAAAAATAACATAAAGAAAATTGGTGAGATAATGTTAGGTGTAAGCAGTTAATTTTCATGAATGTCGATGTATTACAGACGGATCAAAAGACATGCTCTGCAGATTATGTGATTATACAGAGTGTTGGGGGTAAAAGTGCACATGTTTTTATTGGGGACAGACGACAGTGCGCTGAACAACATTACATCAGTGTTAACTCCATTCGCAGACTAATAATGGTAGCTACTAGGAGTAATATGATTTTAGGTTGGTCAGTACCTACAAGTACACTCCTGGAAATTGAAATAAGAACACCGTGAATTCATTGTCCCAGGAAGGGGAAACTTTATTGACACATTCCTGGGGTCAGATACATCACATGATCACACTGACAGAACCACAGGCACATAGACACAGGCAACAGAGCATGCACAATGTCGGCACTAGTACAGTGTATATCCACCTTTCGCAGCAATGCAGGCTGCTATTCTCCCATGGAGACGATCGTAGAGATGCTGGATGTAGTCCTGTGGAACGGCTTGCCATGCCATTTCCACCTGGCGCCTCAGTTGGACCAGCGTTCGTGCTGGACGTGCAGACCGCGTGAGACGACGCTTCATCCAGTCCCAAACATGCTCAATGGGGGACAGATCCGGAGATCTTGCTGGCCAGGATAGTTGACTTACACCTTCTAGAGCACGTTGGGTGGCACGGGATACATGCGGACGTGCATTGTCCTGTTGGAACAGCAAGTTCCCTTGCCGGTCTAGGAATGGTAGAACGATGGGTTCGATGACGGTTTGGATGTACCGTGCACTATTCAGTGTCCCCTCGACGATCACCAGTGGTGTACGGCCAGTGTAGGAGATCGCTCCCCACACCATGATGCCGGGCGTTGGCCCTGTGTGCCTCGATCGTATACAGTCCTGATTGTGGCGCTCACCTGCACGGCGCCAAAAATGCATACGACCATCATTGGCACCAAGGCAGAAGCGACTCTCATCGCTGAAGACGACACGTCTCCATTCGTCCCTCCATTCACGCCTGTCGCGACACCACTGGAGGCGGGCTGCACGATGTTGGGGCGTGAGCGGAAGACGGCCTAACGGTGTGCGGGACCGTAGCCCAGCTTCATGGAGACGGTTGCGAATGGTCCTCGCCGATACCCCAGGAGCAACAGTGTCCCTAATTTGCTGGGAAGTGGCGGTGCGGTCCCCTACGGCACTGCGTAGGATCCTACGGTCTTGGCGTGCATCCGTGCGTCGCTGCGGTCCGGTCCCAGGTCGACGGGCACGTGCACCTTCCGCCGACCACTGGCGACAACATCGATGTACTGTGGAGACCTCACGCCCCACGTGTTGAGCAATTCGGCGGTACGTCCACCCGGCCTCCCGCATGCCCACTATACGCCCTCGCTCAAAGTCCGTCAACTGCACATACGGTTCACGTCCACGCTGTCGCGGCATGCTACCAGTGTTAAAGACTGCGATGGAGCTCCGTATGCCACGGCTAACTGGCTGACACTGACGGCGGCGGTGCACAAATGCTGCGCAGCTAGCGCGGTTCCTGGTGTGTCCGCTGTGCCGTGCGTGTGATCATTGCTTGTACAGCCCTCTCGCAGTGTCCGGAGCAAGCATGGTGCGTCTGACACACCGGTGTCAATGTGTTCTTTTTTCCATTTCCAGGAGTGTATATGTGGCAAGAGCAAGCCATTAATTCTAATTTTCTCTAGGACATCAGATAGGGAATTGTGTTTGTGGGAAGAGTGTTAGATGCAGAAAAAAACGAACACACTGAAATGACAAATATTTTAAGTTAGCAATGATCACACCATCTGCACTTACACTCATGAAATCCTGTACAATGAATCTCATGTTACTGTATCAAAATGCTGACTTGTTTCCCTCCAGCATCTGGCCACAAGCAATCAGGAAACAAATAGTATTACTGTGGTGTCACCGCCAGACACCACACTGGCTAGGTGGTAGTTTAAATCGGCCGCGGTCCATGTAGTACATGTCGGACCCGCGTGTCGCCACTGTGATCGCAGACCTAGCGCCACCACCAAGGCAGGTCTCGTGATACGAGAGTGGACTCGACCCCAGTTGTACGAGAACCAAGCTACCGCCCAGTTGTACGCGAACCTAGCTATCGCCCAGTTGTACGAAGCCTTTCTCTCTCATTAGCCGAGAGACAGAATAGCCATCAGAAGTTAATGGCTACGAACTAGCAAGGCGCCAGTGGTATCAGTGCCTATAGCTTACAAGTATTCAAGAGAGATGTATTCCAAGGCCTAAATAAAAGATAAGTAAAAAGCATCTGCCTACTTTTCTTCTTATTCATTTATAAGTTCTCATGTTCCAGACTTCACGCCCGTCGGCGTGTGTGTGTACGCGTGCCTGCCTTTCTTTTGGCTACTACCGTGTGGCGTAACAGTCTTGTTACGTCACTACAATTACAAATGGTACCACACATAGAAAGAGCGACCATTTTATGGGACTGTTTCTACTATCTCAAAACAATATCACCACATTTGATAGCTGCAACAAAGAAACCAGTATGGTTATTTACACTGTGTTATGTAAGTGACCATAATTAATGCAATTGTTTGTTTACAGCGTCTGTGTTTTACAAGATCTGTTACTTCACGGCATATGTAGGTTTGGAATGGCCCGCAAAGCATCCACAGACCGCTGAAGTTATTAAGGCGAAGTCTCACGATAAGCGGAGAATCCGGATTCGAGTCCTCGTCCGGCAGAAATTACCACGCTTCACTAATAAATTGTGCAGCTGACGTCAAATTAGGTTCGCAGTCTGCGAATCAGTTTCTTATCCATAATGTAGCGATCGCACAAGGCGTAAGCGATGATTTTTTTTTCTTTTTTTTTGCGTCCACCTACTCTATTAGTCTAATAAATTAAGTAGACCTTATAGCCAGAGAACACCAGGTTAGCGAATTAATGCCAGAAAACAGCGAGAATCGTGTATTCTACATCGCAAGATATGTAAGATTCTGTAGAACAAACGCTTCTGTTTATTTCCATTTTGAAATATATTAACTACCTGGCGGCAGTGAACGAATGCATCAAAATGATTCAAGTGATCTTAAACGAGGACGAAATAGTAAGTTAGGACATTCTATGGATGAATAAACCGTTTATTTCGGATGGAAGAGCATGATACCCTGTCTCAGGTGACGATTGAGTCGGTACTACAACGTTTATGAAATGCTAAAGTCTGGCGAGTGATACAAAAAGGTACAACATAATTAAATCCTTAAAGGAAAAAAGCAGGGAAGAAAAAAGACTCGAATTTAGTGCCTCGTCCACACTTAGGTCATTAGAACCTAAATGCTATCTCATTTCAATAACGGCGGGTGACGGAAATGGCTTACGCCTTTTTAAAAGACCATCTTCTGTTTCAGGTGACCTAAGCTCAGGACAGAAAACTTCAGTCAAGATGATGGGATGGGAACCTGAGTCTCGTACCTCTCGAATATAAGTCCACTGCACCATAATTATTTAAGGGGATACGGAATCACCTATCCCCGCAATGTTAATATATGCCTACTATAGGGAACATTTTCTCACAAACTACTGGAGACAGAGAGGTAAAAATTTTACTGTATGTGCATTCATATGTTACAACAATACTGAAACAACAGTTTATTGTCAAAGTATTTTCTTACAGAGATATTGTACATTTATTTTTAAGTAAATTTTTTCCATCGCTTTTTACTAGACTATCACCCCTAAGTCTTTTGTAAATCAAGTAATTAAAAAATCGTTGTTTCAGTATGTAATAGGGACCTATGTCACTACGTCATAAAAATTTCAGACTTCTAGGTTGACCAGTACCTGAGATAATGTTCCTAGATGAGGTAAAAAGTAAACTTACGGGAAACGGAGAAAGAAGATTAAAACATTCCTGATCCGTAGCTAATACCCCCTTCACAGTCTTCATAATCATCTTCAAGTCTTCTTTTGGCACCCCTCTGCACCTGTCTTGCTTTTTTCACTAATGTCTTGATTATATTATCAGCATGCCTTAGTCTGTGCTGATCTAAAAAGAACATAGCACGTACCGTACGGGAACCAACACACATACCCAACTTTTGAAGGACCTAGCATTTAGTTATATTTCCAAGATTGAAGGTTGCCACAGCATCATACACACCAAAATGTAGTGTATTAATTCCGACAAACACTGTTTTTGGGAGACGATGCCATATCACACTATTCAAGCACTCGTTGGGGTTCTGCGTTTTTCCGTGAAGACATTTCATCAGAAGACTTCTGTCAGCCAGATCTCTGAAAATGGGCTTTATTTCTGCCATGATGGCTGATGGTAGACTGTGGTGGTGAATGTATTTCTCTCCTGTTGTTAGTCCCCTATTGTATTTACACCAGCTGTTTTCACCTTTGGGGCACAAACCATGTTGTGGATGCTCATCCGTGGATGCGGTGTGGAAATATAAAGCCCATATAGCTCTCCTCATTTCTTCAAGATTGCCTGTATTTTGCCTGATTGCAAGGCCATAGCAGTTCTGAATGTGGTCTATTATGGAATCAGTCAATCTTCCTCTGCCATCCAAGGTTTTCCCATCATCTAGTTTTTTCCCTTTCATAACTGATTTTAACCTTCTCAGCCTGGCACCCATTCTCTTCTGCACATGTCCTATACATTCAAGTTTGCTTATATTTACACTGTTCCCATATGGTTTGCTTTCCAAAACTTCTTTGAATGCTTTAGAGTCACCATCTCCCAGATATTTGACATAACGAACATTATACCACTGTGAAGAGCGATGAAAAATTTTCTTCACCCCAGCAACCTCCATGCCACCACTACTACCATAATAATTAGCAATACAGTCATCACTGTGTTCATTTTTCAGCCTGCCTGTGCACCTACAGTATTTAGACATTATTGCAACATCAATAACCTTGCCAGTATCAACACTAGTTGCTGTTACAACACCATTGTTGGAGGTGTGGCCCCTTTTCTGCCACGTGCCATCAAACGCCACTGTGAGGTCACGACTGCCGTCATTTTCTTCCACTGCTTCTTCCACAGCAACCTGCATTGACTTCTGTGCTACATCTTCAACTGCAGATCCTAGTACATAATTGTAAGCTTCAAACTTTGAAGGTGCACTTGGAAGATTTAGAACACCACATAGCATATCACCAGCTGCTTTGCCCTTACCAATTGCTCGCAATCCATAAACTAACCTAATATTTACACTATAAAGTTCAGTTTTCTTGTATCCATTATTTACAGTTACTGAAACCGAACTTGGAAACTTACAGCTGTATTTACAAACACTGCATATTAAATTAAACTGGGCAGCCAGGCCAACATGGGATTCTACTTTCAGAGAAACGTTTCCATGACATTTTTTGCAGCACAAACTGTTTTCAAGAGCTTCACACAATATATTCGTATCAATGAGTTCAAAAACTTCATTCCCTCTATCAAGTAAATTATATTTCTCTTCCAAATCTCTTAGTTTTTTATGAGAAGCACTGTTTTCATTTGGTGTAAGTTCGTTCGGCAAATCAGTAATAAGTGGATTCACATTTTCCAACAGTGATGATGATGAACTGCTTTGCTTTGCTAATGAATCATTATTTCTTTTCTTTTGCCAGTTCACACGCTTTTTAAATACTTTTGCTTTAGCTGTAGGCATTTTCACTGCGAAAAATGAAGCACTAAATACGAAATAACTCAACAACTACTTTCTTATATCACACTGTTTACAAAACAGTCCCGCCACAAAAAATCAAAGAGTAACTTGAGGAAACCAGAGAGAAACATTTTCGGGCAACTAGTGTATAAATAGTCGCTGGAAACCGGGATATTTGAATTCATGTCACTTTAAAGGTACTGCCAAAAAGTTCATGGTCAGCCACGAGAGACGTGTATAACTAAAGCGCAATACCCGATCTCACAAATATATAAAAATAAAATAGTTATAATTGTAGTAGAGCTATGTATGATACGTCATTTTAAAGAGGAAACATGGCAGAATATAATACGCCAATAAAAAAAAATTCGATTTTTTAACCCAAAATCCGATTCCGTATCCCCTTAAGAAGAAAGAAAGATAAATGGAGCAGAAATCACGATTCTTCCGAAAAATAACGTAGCTAGGAAGATGGTTAAAAAATGGGCGGGTAGACACAAATAAGTTAATATTAATTCCACATATTTTGAATGAACGTTGACTGCAATGGAATACTGGAAGGATCTCGTACAACAGCACATTCTCAACATCCGTGAGACTGGCCTCCGGAATTTTATTTTGCTTTCTTTTTTACCACATCAAGACGATGAAGGTTCTGCTACCCAATTACGAGTGCATCCTGTTTCCTTCACAGTGCACTTAGTTTTTTCTTAGTACGCGATTTACAGCAAATGAGTCAGCCTAGAAATGATGTGAAACATACTACTTCTGCGCTGCGAGCGTAAATTTATATAGGCTATTAGTAAATAATTACCTCCTTCCAGAATCAGTTCCAAGAAAGGAGTCGAGGTGGAGCGAGTGCCGATAAAATCGATCAGGAGATATTACGAGAGCGTTAAAAACCAAGCAAAACGATAATTAAAAAGTAACGGTTCATCGAATTTATTGCCGCCATATAATGAAACATGAGAAAGAGGAATACGGCTAATATCTTGTTTACTTGGAAACGACTTGGTTGCTGTTTCCTTATAAACAAGAAGCTGTTTGTATGTACGACACCACTGCTGGCTCGCTACGTCATTACTCGACAAGATGGCAACGACTAGCATCAAATTCTGTATGCTGTAAATTGAAAGCACACCTGTCTTTCAGCCGTCACTTTTCATTAAAGTCGGCTTTGGCGCAAGCAAAAATCCATTACATGTTAATTAGTTAATTAATAACGCATCAGCTGTCCCTTGAATTCACTTTTCCTTTAAGAGATTCTCGTTAGCTGGAGGTAGCAGGTCGCGTCCTGCTCCAGCGCAGAGTTTATTGGCAATTTCTAGACCGTTCTTCCGTTGGGATGCGTCCAACTGCCAAAAAGACCATCGGGGTCGAAATGAGCTGCTCCGTTAATTAACGGCCCCGCTATCCTCTCGCCGTGTATCTAAATGGGTAGGCTCGCAGCAGTGAACGATGCTGAAATTAAAATGTTGGTTAACCATTCTTCTGAAACCCGCATGGTGATCTATGGAAATTTTAACTGGGGATAGTAAGGCGTGGTAGCTCCCGTCGTGCCTATTGATATCGCAACAGCAGCGAACACAAGTGCAGTATGAGTCACGCGCAGGACAGGTAGCATCAGATGCCCGAGTGTAAGTTGTTTCTGTGCGTTCTGGTTGAGGTCGCTAGATGAGGGACACTGTTTGACCTGCAGTCAAAATACTGTCATTTTTATTTGCAGTTCTGTTTGTTTAATTTTCTAATTATTTATTAATTACTATTATAATTGTGCTTGGTTATGAGAGTGAATGAAGATGTGAATGTGAAATATTGTTTTATGTAAATTTATTATACTACACATAGAAGTAACTGGTCTCGTGAGGAATGTTAGAGATTTACGTGTATGTTACGGTCCCTCCATCTGCCCTCGGCTGTGGTGTGTCATATTTTGGCTAACTCTTTACTGCAGTGTTCAAGTGAGTGTTCAGCGTTATGCGTCTTTTCCTAAGTGTTGCGAACAGAAATCATGCTGTCGTTGAGTGTGATTTTTATATCTCTTGCGAACAGAAACCAGACTGTTGCTGTGTTTTTTAATTGTCTGTCTATTATTTTACCTGTCTGCCTCCTGTGAATTTTCTTAGCATCGCCAACCCTTTGTTTTATTTTTTAATTTCCACAATTTTCCGCCATTTTACCATTTAAATCACCGATTTTATCGCCTGCTTTTATTATTTATTATCTTCATCTTTTTAAAACAATTTCTGTAGGCTGAAGAGCGGCGTACTAAGCTGCTGGCAGCCCACCCACTTCGGGGGGAATCGAAATCCAATAAAGGAAAGAAAAAGGGGTGTGTGTGTTAGTCAGTCGTTCCAGGGAGTTTGTTACTAACTGTTTCATCAGTTTTTGGTAATGGGAAAGTGAAATTTGATTTCTGTAAAGTAATTTCGTTAAGGGGGAGTTAATTTTTAATTTGTGGATTTCCAAGATTTATTTATGGTAATTTACTGTTTTGATTCAGTGACAAGTTGAGATTGGTTCTACATATATGCGCCCGCGATTGAGCGGGTACGATGCTGTTTTCCAACTGGTTGTGATGTCCTCTGCCAATCAGAAATTGGCATATTCGTGGGTGTTTTGGGAACTGGAATCTTCATTTTTGTGTAGAGAGATAAGTAGAATCGGGGCTTTGATCTCATAGTGATCAGACCTATAGTTAGGTGTTTCGACGAAAATTTTTAATATTGTCATATTTTAGTCTCAGAATGTTTGAGACGTGCCCTAAAGGGTGGAAAATAGTTCTATTTAAATCATGCTGTGAAATTCATGACTTTTGCTGACATTAAAATTACTAAATTCTGCGTGGCGTGTTGCTTACGCGCAAACGTTATTCTAAAATAAACAATTCGTTTGTAAACTTTCTGTGAAGGAAAACTAATATTTACCATAGACTGGCTATGTTTATAAATGATGCGTGCGTGTAGACATTGTAGACTTTGTACAGCTTAGAGCGAGGCCTGGTGTTAATGGTTCAAATGGCTCTGAGCACTATGGGACTTAACATCTGATGTCATCAGTCCCCTAGAACTTAGAACTACTTAAACCTAACTAACCTAGGGACATCACACACATCCATGCCCGAGGCAGGATTCGAACCTCCGACTGTAGCGGTCGCGCGGTTCCAGACTGTAACTCCTAGAACCGCTCGGTCACTTCGGCCGGCGCCTGGTAGTAACTGGAATGAAATTTTACGTATATAAATATTATCATTTCACTATTCCTTCCACTGGCAAAATAATTTTTAGTGCGACTTGTGGTTACGAGGGTCACAGCTGTTTATTTTCTATAGCTTTTTCCGGCTGAGAGCTGCATTTCAGTAACTTCAAGGAGGCGTGCGTGTGGGAAGAGATTTACGATGAGGTGTGTGGAACTTCATACGTGACAGTAGCGCAACCGCACCGCCGCAGTTGGAGACAATTAATACTGAAGTAATATGTTTTCATTTCGAAGTTAGTAGTTCAAATGTGAAGTATTTTAAGTGTAAAAAAAGTCAAGTTAAATAAACTGAACCTATCATTAAGTGTTTTACATACCTGCCAGATCTCGACACGCAAGTTCGATGTTGAAAGTAACATTCTTAGGTTTTCAGAATGTTCATAAAAGCAGATGTTCTTCTTCAGATTTCAAGTTTATTTACAGAGATATTTAATATTATCACAACTGAACATATGAATATTGTTTAGGTCTTCGTCGAAGAATTTGATTCATTCATTTCCTAGCTGGTGCCATCTGACGTTATACTGCGTTTAGCAAAGAAATTTTGTTCTTATATGTAAAGGATGTCCCAGAAATGTTTCGAGGAACTTCGAGGGTTTCAACAGGGAGTCTTGAGGATCAAGTTGCGGATATGAACCCGGATCCAGAAACGTCATCCAATGACGCTACAGAGCATCCAAGTTATAGCAACTGGCGGTGGCCACAAGAAAACTCCTTCGGCGCGTAAGCGCAACGGCTCGAAATATTGTTTGCTATTCAGTGATGACGATCGATTTCCGCGATCGCCTGTGGAGAAGATGGAGCCAATTGCTGCCATAAAAACGATGCTTTTTTACCTTGGTGGATGACGCTGTCAGGTACGGTTTCCATCTGCATTTACTTTTCTCCTGCTTACCGAAAGACATTATAGATGTAGACTGTTCACTTTTGCTGCGAAATGTGGTAAAATGAAAGCAAAACGTGTAGCTAAGTTACTGAAAGGTATCGATGATTCGCTCCGCTGCGACAAATGGAAGGGTTCTATACTCGCGCTGCTTGAGTGTTTCCCTGTTAAATATTACAGTTGGGTCTTAACTTTAACATCGAGCAATCTCTGGTATTGGATAATAAAGGTGGGAAGGGGTGAATACACATTTGAGGGTAACTGCTACGTTCGTTAAATAAATGTTTTATTGTAGAAGGATTCGGGTGGGAGGTGTCTAGAGTTGGCATTGAGCAATAAAAAGTCGATAGAACTCGAAAGTCTCACAGGTTACATCATTTCAAATCAGACAGTTTCATTACTCTGTCAAGAATTTTCTGTTACTGAATAGACGACACTCGTATTTCTAAATCAATTGTACACGTATAAGGAGAGAAGACAAAGGCCGCTGGGATGGCCATGGAAGAGATGGTATGTCCAACACCATGAATAAGAAGTACAACGTGTAACTGTTTACGTGAAGGTAGAAGAACAGAGAGAAAGGAGGCCAAAGTGCACTGTAGTTGCAACTTGACAACCACCACTTCCTGCCATGAACTTCATGGTTATCTCACCTACATATGTCGACAGCTTGAGAGATGCGACTCAGTGAACTGGTAGATCGCTTAATCTGGGAAAATATCTTTTGATGCTTTTGTCTGATAAGTGGTAAACTGGACTGGTCTTTAGATTTTATAACGTTCTTAACGAAACAAAACCGACAGATGTAAAAGTAATTTCAGAACCACCCTAAATGTCACAGAGCAGTAATTGTTCATGATTTAGATTAATAACCTAGTGGTTAGCGTTAAAGACTGAGTAAGGCTATCTGCAACGGTACTATTGGCTATGACAATGTTGCAACACCATAAGCCTGTAGCTTAATCTAGCAAGACTGACGAAGGTACAGGCAGTTGACCCTGAACGTAAATATCTGTAAACATACCTAAAAAGGGAAGCCGACATAAAACAGACAGTAGAAAAAACAGATGCCGGTCTGAGATTCATCGGGAAAATCTTATAAGTAATGGAACACCGTTTTTCTTCTCCAGTTTCGGTTGAAGAAATAAGGAATTTTATGTAGGACATCGTGCAGTATTCCCGCTTCTGCCACTACAGTTTCACGAAGTATAGATAACTTGCACCACTATACGAAGCCTTCGAATTGGTGTCTGCAACAAAGGTGTGTTCCAGGCTGAGAGCTGTCACTGAGCCGGGCGCGGTGGCCGAGCGGTTCTAGGAGCTCAGTCCGGAGCCGCGCGACTGATACGGTCGCAGGTTCGAATCCTGCCTCGAGCATGGACGTGTGTGATGTCCTTAGGTTAGTTAGGTTTAAGCAGTTCTTAGTCTAGGGGACTGATGACCTCAGATGTTAAGTCCCATAGTGCCCAGAGCCATTTGAACCATCTGAGCTGTCACTGAGTTTCTTTTGGCGGGAACAGAGCACATCCGCATTCACAGACGCATACAGAATGTCAACGGTGCCATGGCAGTGAACAAAAGCACAGCGAGCTATCGGGCTAGGCGTCTGTCATCATCGCAACTAGGTCGAGCAAACCCGTCCGATCTCCCGCGTGCCGGCCACCCACACACACAGCTGTGACTCGTGCAATGTTGGAACGTGGGGACGCTCTCATTCCAGGTGATCGACGGATTACAGTCAAACATCTCGCTACTCAACTGGACGTCTTGTCGGTAACGCTGACGTACACGTCCGCTAGTTGGGCTACCTAAAGGTGTATGCCCACTGGGATCTTCACCGCCTAACAGAAGACCTTAAAAAGCAGCGAACAACGATCCCTTTGGCCCAAGGAAAGATGGACTCAGCGGGAAATCGTACATGGATGATGGGGACGTTGTTGATGCACCAAGACACTGGCTCAGACTCCGACCAGTAGAGTAGTACCATGTGGTAAGGCGTAAGGGCGTCGCATTGAATGGAGATTATGTTGAAAAATACGGTTTTGTAGCCAAAAGAATGGGGGATAATATGGTGTTTTGGAATCCTGAATAAAATCAACCTCAACCCAGAAAACAGAAAAGTATTACATTAATCAGTGAACGCCTCTCGTAGATAGGATCTAATGAGTTTCATTACCAAATCATAATTATCATCAGAATGTGACGGAAGATGATCAAAACACTCCAGTGGCCCACGCTGCTAGAGAAGCTGTGTGTATCACAGGGAGCCTTACTGTTGAAGTATGGAGCGTGTACGTCCCGAGAAGAATGGACCAACATATTAGTTCTTCCGGCACATGCCTCCTCAAACGCTGAACTTTATCGGCAATTATTCTTCTCATTCACCGTTTGAGAATGGAAGTAGGAAATGAAGAGAGGGTGCGGGGGGGGGGGGGGAGGGGGTGGTTAGCGAAAGGGGGGAGAGGTGGATAGTGATATCAGAAGTGCACTTCGGCCCACACACTGTGAGGTCGTTTTCGGAATGAGATGCGGATGTAGGTGTTACAAAGCAGTTTCCTCTGCGTTGAAAGGGTGAAAGGGTCCAGGTCGATCGAAGAGCAAAATATAGCACTTCCAGGAGGACCATGTTTAGTAATGTGCTTTGGTACTTTAAGCAACAAATTTTGACTGACTACGTTGAAAGGCGTCTGCTACATTCCTTTCATGCTATTTTCCTCGATTTATTGTTGCTTACATGAACATTTGCACCTCTAAATTTACTGTGGTATTTCTAAATTTATCTGGGAGGATACTGAGCAGTGGAATATTTTATATTGACATATAAACACGAACAACTTGTCATAAAACATTTTTAAACACATTTTCATATGTAATTCTTATCATACAATTTCCTATGGAACCCACATCCGCCTCCTTTACGCAGTGTATATGATGTCTTAAGGTATTGTCATCCCCTTTCCTTCTGTTGTGAAAGATGAATGAGTGATAGTACTTGTAGTTGCCTGCTCGATGGTAGCAGAGAAGTTCTGTCTGCTAGAGAACAGCAGTATCAACGTCTGAGTAAGTAGATACGATTCCTAAGGCAAAGAGGTTTGTCTCCTTGGTGTCATTCAGTCCGTCCATTGTTAGTTTGGTAAAGGAATCTACCTCCCTGGTCACTTCCTAATTTATCTGTGGGACACCCTCGGACGGGGCCCACGTTAGCCAGTCTGTGGGCAGTTTCTCAAGTGGTAACATTTCCGGGTAAGCGCGTGTTTGGCGAGGCCGAAGGACAATGAAATTCTTAAGATTTCAACCTAACTGAAATATTAATTACTTTTCTTACAGATCTACATCGAAAATGTTTTTTATATTATTTTAAATCGCTATGCAATGCGATTTCAGTGTTGGTTTAGGAGTGTATTGCAGTAACTGCTTCCACTCCAGTGAAGGAAAGTGAAAGCACGTTGTCATGAGGCTTAATTCTAATTAAGATCGTAGCTCTTTAGTGTGAATGTGCGTGTGATTGTAAGGTTTTCTCTCGTTGAAATTCTTCAAATTAATAATTTCTCTTTGTGTTCAACCCGCGTAGTGTGTGCTTTTTAGTAACAGTACCACGTGCTCGTAAAAATTGTTTAGCGAGTCATCGGGTCAATACTATGGCATTATTAACGCAGTTCGGAAATTTTTTTTGTAAGTAATGTCTTTGGATTTGGTTTCGTCACTAAAATCGTTGTAGAATTAAACATTTTCTGTAAATGTACTTGTGCACGTGGAACATGTGCTGTAGTAACAAAACTAGCCCTCAGCTACTCTTTTGCATAATATTTCGCGTATTCAAACGTAATTAATCGCTATTGGTATATCGAACCACGTGATCTTTGTCTGAACTTCCAATAACAGTCTGTGGTTATCCATTGGGAACAAGACTACGCTTGGAGTGGAATTTCCTTGCCTTAAATACAATGGATTGGTGATGGTTGAGTTCCTTTCTTGTGTACCCTTGAACTATCTTTGCGTGTTTGTTTGAATGCGGTATCCCATCCTGTTTCCTATTGTTTCTGTTTCCTGTTCTTTGAAAATCACATTTTTGCCAATTGAATCCCTCTGAGTAATACTTTTCTTAATTAATTCGCAACAGTAAATAATGCACCAGCTTTGAGACAGACTTAGCATGTGTTATACGTTTTATTGAACACTAATGAATTTTAAAGTAAATATCAAAGTTTAAACTTACTTTACCTTCCTTCAGTCTAATTTGATCAATCAAAATGGTTCAAATGGCTCTAAGTGCTATGGGCTTTAACATCTGAGGTCATCAGTCCCCTAGAACTTAGAACTGCTTAAACCTAACTGACCTAAAGTAATCACACACATCCATACCTGAGGCAGGATACGAATCATCGACCGTAGCGGCAGTGCGGTTTCGGACTGAAGCGCCTAGAACCAGTCGGCCACAGCGGCCGGCTTTCATCCGTCGTCTGTTTATTTCAAATAATAATGAAATTATAAAAAATGATAAAAAAATTGCTGATAGTGCGGGTGACTATTGTATGGATTAAAAAATTTATAACAGTAATAAAAATTAATATATCAATCACCCACACATACTTTCCACCCTAGGTTCGGAAGGTTTTTAAAACACTAGGCTCATTATAGCGTTGATTACTAAATGTAAGTATTCTTCGAAAAGAGTTTTTGATGGAGAGTTACTGTAGTTTCAAAATGTGGAATTAGTAGGAATTTATTTTCGACGGGTCGTGTGTGGCCAAAAGCAGAAAAAAAATGGTTGAAATGGCTCTGAGCTCTATGGGACTTAACTTCTGAAGTCTTCAGTGCCCTAGAACTTAGAACTACTTAAACCTAACTAACCTAAGGACATCACACAGATCCATGCCCGAGGTAAGATTCCAACCTGCGATCGCAGCAGCAGCGCGGTTCCTGACTGAAGCGCCTAGAACTGCTCGGCCACTTCGGCCGGCCAAAAGAAGAAAGATTGGATTTAACGTGACGTCGACATCGAGGGCATTAGCGACAGAGCACAAGCTCTGATTGTGTCAAGGATGGCGAAGGAAATCGGCGATGCAATTTCAAAGGAACCATCCCAGCAATTACCTGGATCGATTTGTGGAAATCACGAAAAATCCAAATCTGGATGACCTGAGGCGTGTTTGGGCTGTTGTCCTGCCGAATGCGAGTCCACTGTGGTAACTTGTGTACCACCTCGCTAGGTTAGCGTGTAGCGAGCTGACAGTAGTAAGGAAACGTGTCTTCACGAATTACTACGGCTTACAATTAATCTGCACCTTTACCAGTGGCCGGCTGTACTAAACGGTACTTCGTAAAGTTCCTCCTCCACGTCTGTGGGGATTTAATAAAAGTGAGAGAAGTATATATAACGAAATTACTGGCGCGGTCCCTCGGGGAACGGATGAGGTGCTGCGACTGGTGGGGCAGGCAGTTTAGTGTCTGGCAGGCGGGAAGAGGCGCGGTGAGCGAGTGCTGTCCCGAGGCAACTTTGCGGCACGTCAAGGTTGGGGGCGGCTGGCTGCCCCTTTGAGACACGGCGGCTGCGGTAACGACCTGTTTGTGGCGCGACCGCCCCGGGACACGGGCTGATTGTGCCCGCCGGGGGACCGCGCGGCGTGCCGACAGCGCGCGGATATCGACTGCTTAAGCGCGGGGTGTCGATGCGTACGTGGCAGCAGCTGCAGTCCGTAGCCTGTCCCGCCCGGCGACCCAAAGCTGTTTCACACTCGCCGTAGGCATAGGCTTAGTCCCTCACTCTGGTGGTCAAAATCCTTTCATGACCCCTGTCTGTGAAACAATTGTTATTCAGCAATCTGTTTCACAGTGTCCGGCTGATTGATAATCCACTATGGTGCCCTGCAATAAAAAACAATTAATGTGGACTAATGAAATTTCTGGAATATACCGAGTGGTCAAAAAGGCAGTATAAATTTGAAAACTTAATAAACCACGGAATAATGTAGATAGAGAGGTACAAATTGACACAAATGCTTGGAATGACATGGGGTTTTATTAGACGCAAAAAAAAAAAAAAAGTTGCTAGACGAGTGAAAAATCTCTTGCGCGCGTCGTTTGGTCATGATCGTGTGCTCAGCCGCCACTTTCGTCATGCTTGGCCTCCCAGGTCCCCAGACCTCAGTCCGTGCGATTATTGGCTTTGGGATTACCTGTAGTCGCAAGTGTATCATTATCGACCGACATCTCTAGGGATGCTGAAAGACAACATCCGACGCCAGTGCCTCACCATAACTCCGGACATGCTTTACAGTGCTGTTCACAACGCTATTCCTCGACTACAGCTATTATTGAGGAATGATGGTGGACATATTGAGCATTTCCTGTAAAGAACATCATCTTCGCTTTGTCTTACTTTGTTATGCTAATTATTGCTATTCTGATCAGATGAAGCGGCGCCATCTGTCGGACTTTTTTGATCGTTTGTATTTTTTTGGTTCTAATAAAACCCCATGTCATTCTAAGCATGTGTGTCAATTTATACCTCTCTGTCTACAATATTCCGTGATTTATTCAGTTTTAAAATTTATACTGACTTTTTGATCACCCTGTATTTGTCTTGCCAGCACATTTACGTAACATTGCAAGACTATAGGTTAATGTAGGCTCAGGATAAGCCATTCCAACGTGAAATGCTGGTACATTAGTAACTGGTGTAACAACCAGAATGCTGAATGCAAGCATGCAAACGTGCATGCATTGTTTTGCACGGGCGCAGGATGTCAGTTTATAGGATGCAGTTCCAGGCCTGTTGCACTTGGTCGGTCAATACAGTGACAGTTAATTGCTTTTGTGAATGACGCTGGAGTTGTCGTTCGATGATGTCTCGCATGTGGTCGACTGCAGACAATTTTGGTGGTCGAGCAGTCCACCGCAACATAGCGAAACTCTGTAGAGCATATTGCGTTACACTTGCGGTATGCGGACGAGCGTTATCCTGTTGGAAAACACCCTTTGGAATACTGTTCATGAATGGCAGCACGACAGGTCGAATCACCACGTTGACGTAAAAATTTGCAGCGGGGTGCATGGGATAACCACGAGAGTGCTCCAGTTATCATACGATGATAACTCCAAGTGTATGTCCAGCGTATCTAGCAAGCTCACCAGTTGGCCTCATTCTAACCAAAACAGGGCCATCACTGGAACCGAAGCAGAATCCTCTTCCATCCGAAATACAACAGTAGTGCACCCTGTCCTCCAAAGAGCTCTGGCTTGACATCACTGAAGTCGCAAATGGCGGGGTTTGGGGTCGGTGGAATGCACGCTGCAGAACGTCTGGATCCGAGCTCTAATGGAAGTAACCAGTTGGATGTATCACTGTGGTGTCAACTGCTGCTCAGACTGCTGTTGCAGACGTGGTACTATGCCCAAGAGCCAAACGTCGAACACGATGGTCTTTCCTCTCTGTAGTGCCACGTAGCCATCATGAGCCCTATCTTCTTTCGACCGTACATTCCAGTGAGCACCGCTGCTAACAATCGTGTACCATGTACCATGGCTACATTCCTGCCAAGTATTTCTGCAGTATCGCAGAATGATAATACAGCTTCCTGAATGAGATTTTCACTCTGCAGCGGAGTCTGCACTGATATGAAACTTCTTGGCAGATTACAACTGTGTGTCGGACTGGGACTCGAACGCGGAACCTTTGCTTTTCGCGAGCAAGTGCTCTGCCGTCTGAGGTACCCAAGCATGACTCACGCCCCGTCATCACAGCTTGGAAGTTTGGAAGGTAGGGGACGTGATACCGGCAGAAGCAAAGCTATGAGGACGGCTAGTGAGTCGTACTTGGATAGCTCAGACGGCAGACCACTTGGCCGCGAAAGGGAGAACTGTGGAGAGAGTGCACTTCGCCTTCAGTCATCGAGCGGTACGGACTGGGAAACGGCGTCTTGGCCATCGTCTTCGAAGGGAGATATACAGTCTGTATCGCAGCACTGCACCAACGCGTGATCCGTGCTGAGTTCTGCGGTTAGAGCTCTTTGTGTGCTCCGAAGCGAGATTTTCTACATCTACATCTACATTTACACTCCGCAAACCACCCAACGGTGTGTGGCGGAGGGCACTTTCTGCGTCACTGTCATTAACTCCCTTTTCTGTTCCAGTCGCGTATGGTTCGCGGGAATAACGACTGCCGGAAAGCCTCCGTACGTGTTCCAATCTCTCTAATTTACATTCGTGATCTCATCGGGAGGTATAAGTAGGAGCAGGCAATATATTCGATACCTGATCCAGAAACGCATCCTCTTGAAACCTGGACAGCAAGCTACACCATGATGCAGAGCGCCTCTCTTGCAGAGTCTGCCACTTGAGTTCGCTAAACGTCTCCGTAAGGCTATCACAATTACCAAATAACCCTGTGACGAAACGCGCCGCTCTTCTTTGGATCTTCTCTATCTCCTCCGTCAACCCGACCTGGTACGGATCCCACACCGATGAGCAATACTCAAGTTTAGGTCGAACGAGTGTTTTGTAAGCCACCTCCTTTGTTGATGGACTACATTTCCTAAGGACTCTCCCAATGAATCTCAACCTGGCACCCGCATTACCAACAATTAATTTTATATGACCATTCCACTTCAAATCGGTCCGTACTCATACTCCCAGATATTTTACAGTAAAGAATACTTCTTTCTATGTATTCGCAATACATTACATTTGTCTATGTTGAGGGTCAGTTGCCACTCCCTGCACCCAGTGCCTATCCGCTGCAGATCTTCCTGCATTTCGGTGCAATTTTCTAGTGCTGCAACTTCTCTGTTCATTGTAGCTAACATTTACCCTGTTCCAGTAAGCTTTACATGCAATCTAGTCACAGCACAGCTTGCCCAGACGGGAAGGAAAGAAGGTTTGCAGTCTTCTATGTCAGCGACGGACAAATAATGAATATAGAACGTATTCAGCTGCAACATGCAGGGGGTGAGGTCACCTCTGGCATCAATATAGGCCAGACCAAGACAGGACATGCTGTGAATGATGTTAACAATGTTATGCTGAGGAACTAACGCCCGCCGGCCGGAGTAGCCGTGCGGTTCTAGGCGCTACAGTCTGGAACCGGGCGACCGCTACGGTCGCAGATTCGAATCCTGCCTCGGGCATCGATGTGTCTGATGTCCTTAGGTTAGTTAGGTTTAATTAGTTCTAAGTTCTAGGCGACTGATGACCTCAGAAGTTAAGTCGCATAGTGCTCAGAGCCATTTGAACCAACTAACGCCCGTTCTTCCTGCAAAGCTGTTTAGATGTCTTGGAGAGTGATTGGTGGACTCTGACGTGATGCAACTCATCTCACTAACACATCCCAGATATGGTCTATGGGATACAAACTGGAAGAGCGAGCGGCCCACGCCATGCATGCAATATCTTCTGTTTCCATAAAAACGTCAACCACCCTTAATCTGTGAAGTCGAGCATTATCGTCCATCAATAAGAAGTCTAGACCCACAGCACCTTGCAACAAATGCCCATGAGTTCCCAAGATCTCTTCACGGTACCTCAAAGCAGTTAAATCTTGCTGCTTCACCCTACAGTTTCATGAAGAGAGATTCGAGTTGTCATCATAATTCATGTCGACACTATTACCGATCCTCCTCGCTAGCGGCCTCTTTCCTCACTGTTCGGGTCCCGAAATCGTGTTCCACGTGCCCTCCAGATCCGAGTTCATCGAGAATCACTCTCCAGACCAAATCGGCTCTCATATGTGAAAAGAACATTGGCCCACCATTCGGCTATACAGGTGGCGTGTTGACGACTCCATTCAAGACGTTCCCTTCTGTGAAGACACGCCAGAGGTAAACAGACAGCAGGTTTCCAACAATAAAGGCCACTTGGCTGAAGCTTTCTGTATACTTTTTACCTCGATACAACACGCCCACGCGATACTGCGAGATCAGATGCCATTTGGAATGCAGTACTCAGTCAGTACGGTCGTGCCCTTAAGACAAATAACCGTCCACTCTTCCTGATTTCACACGTGGTCGACTCTGTCCTCGTCTCCAGGATGGAGTTTCGGTCTCTATAAACTGTCGCCTCACCCGAGAAACAACAGAACGATTCACATTAGGACATTGGACCACAACAGTTAGCGACTGTCCTGATTCCATTCTTCCTGTGGCCCTCCACAGCAGAGAGTCTGTAGGGGGCTCCTCTGTGCCATACTGCACCGTCTGTGACTGTGTACACAGCGATTGTGGTTGTGGGACTACGCTGCAAACACTGTTCCACTTGATATACTATGGAAGACAGTGCTGACAAACATAGGTACTAAACACAGTCTTCCGAAATGCCTTCACAAAAGAAGACGAAGTAAATATTCAAGAATTGAAATCAAGAACAGCTTCTAACATGAGTAACATAGAAGTAAATATCCTCATAGTAGTGAATCAACTTAAACCACTTAATAAAACGAGGTGTTCTGGTCCAGACTGTATAACAATTAGGTTCCTTTCAGAGTATGAGGATGCATTAGTTCCATACTTAACAATCATATACAACCGTTCGCTCGACGAATGATCCGTACCGAAAGACTGTAAAGTTACACAGGTCACACCAATATTCAAGGAAGGTAGTTTGATTAATCCACTTAATTACAGGCCAATATCATTAACGTCGATATGCAGCAGGATTCTGGAACATATAATGTGTTCGAATATTATGAATTATCTCGAAGAAAACGGTCTATTGACACAAGTCCAACATGGGTTTAGAAATTATCGTTCTTGTGAAACACAACTAGCTCTTTATTTGCATGAAGCGTTGAATACTATTGATAAGGACTTCAGATCGATTCCGTATTTCTGGATTTCCGGAAGGCTTGTGACACTGTACCACACAAGCGGGTTGTAGTGAAGTTGCGTGCTTATGGAATATCTTCTCAGTTACGTGACTGGATTTATGACTTCCTGTCAGAGAGGTAACACTTCGTAGTAATCGACGGAAAGTCATCGAGTAAAACAGAAGTGATTTCTGGCGTTCCCCAAGGTAGTGTTATAGGCCCATTGCTGTTCCTTAATTATGTAAACGATTTGGGAGACAATATAAGCAACCGTCTTAGGTTGTTTGCAGATGACGCTGTCATTTATCGACTAATAAAGTCATCCGAAGATCAAAACAAATTGCAAAACGATTTGGGACAGACATCTGAGTGGTGCGAAAATTGACGGTTGACCCTATATAACGAAAAATGTTAGGTCATCAACATGAGTGCTAAAAGGAATTCGTTAAACTTCGGTTACACGATGAATCAGTCTAATCTAGTCAGTGAATTCAACTAAATACCTATGTATTACAATTACGAACAACTTATATTGGAAGGAACACACACAAAATGTTGCGGGGAAGGCTAAGCAAAGAGTGTGTTTTATTTGCAGGTCGCTTAGCTAATGTAACAAACCCACTAAGGAGACTGCCCGCACTACGCTTGTCCGTCCTCTTTTAGAGTACTGCTGCGCGGTGTGAGATCCTTACCAGATAGGACTGACTAAGTACATCGAAAAAGTTCAAGGAAGGGCAGCACGTTTTGTATTATTGCGAAATATGCGAGAGAGTGTCACTGAAATGATACCAGATTTGGGCTGGACATCATTAAAAGAAAGGCGTTTTTCGTTGCGACTGAATCTTCTCACGAAATTCCAATCACCAACTTCCTCCTCCGAATGCGAAAATATTTTGATGACACAGACCTACAGAGGCAGAAACGATCACCACTATAAAATAAGGGAAACCAGTTCACGCAAGGTGCTCGTTCTTTCCGCGCGCTATACGAGATTGGAATAACAGAGAATTGTGAAAGAACCTTCTGCCAGGCCCTTAAATGTGATTTGCAGAGTATCCATGTGCAGAACACGATTGCAACGACGTCTGTTTACGCTTTTGTATGATTACATCACGAATTAGACACAGGTCGGGGAAATATCAGTTTGATGCTTTAATTTTAGTCACCAGTGTACATTTATTGCAGTACAGGAGATGCTCCACTCCTGCATACGATTCTGAAACAATTTTTTCCACATTTTATGTGAGCTCCACAACTATGTACCGGTCGTCATGGATGGATAGAAACTTGGGTATTCCGTTAACCTGGGAATTCCGTTGGATGCCTCTTGTTTTGCATGATCATGACCTCAAGGTCCAGTTGTCTCAAGACATCACTATCTTCGATGTCGAATAATACGCAGTCCTGGGGGGCTGGGCGGATGATATGTGTCGTGCCTTCTAAACTCATTTGTTCGAACTCCCTAAGCGTCCTTCAGCCTCTACAACACTTGTCCCCAGCAGGTAAAATGGTCCAGGATACCCTGGGACGCCGTTCTTCACCTCCAAAGCCTGGGGAAGGATGTGTATTTCTGGTGGGTATCAGGGTACATGGCGGATGTAACAGCTAAGGAGGCGTGTCGCGACCATCAGCTCATTCAGTGCACCATCACCCTGCAGGATATAACCTGGTTGTTCAGTTATAGATTATGCGTTGATGGGAAGTCGAGTGGCCAGAAGTTTTAGGTCGCAAACTGCGTCTTGTAAAGCCCAAAACTCGGTCGTGGTTTGCCTCATTCTAGCCACACACCCGGGATGAGACATGGCTCCTTGCTCCGGCCGGAGGACACTGCTACGTTTGGCGTGCAGATTACGGTGCGCTATGTTTTATAGACTGTATTTTGTATTCAGAAAAGAGGTCAGCAGCTTATTTGTCATTCGATGTGCCCTCTATTTTAAACGACAACTACAAAAGCTAGTGCGCCGTTTAAGGTTTTGTGCAACGTCTGACTTGCTCCCCAAAATTTTAAGGACGACGCATTTAACGTTTTATTTGTGTGGCTGAGTCATCCACGTTTTTGTAAGTGATCAACCAGCCGCATATTCCCGTGAATCTATTTTAGTTATCTTTTTGTGTTAGTTGTGTTTTACTTGAGGGTTTTACGACATGTTACCATATTTAACTCTTTTTTTGCATGATGCTTGCTAGAGTGATTGTGGGATAATTGTGAGTTATATTACGTGAGAGTGAGTGTAGTTTTATGTAGACTTGTTTTCTCTTTCTTTTGCTCTGTTCTAAGGTGTTTTCCACGTTTTAACCAGATTAGTTTCTGCTCCTCTTCGTGTAACCTTGTCGCCGAGCGTTCCTATCCCACAAATCACAGACCACACATATGTATCATGGAAATTACATCCTCATGTCTTGAAATGTATCTTATCATTCTGTTCCTTCTTTTTGTCAGTGTTTTTTATACGTTCCTGTCCTCGCCGATTCTGCGGAGGGGCTTCTTCTTACTCATCAATCTACCCAAATTTAAACATCCTTCTACAGAATCAGGTCTGAAGCGCTTCGATTCTCTGGACAAAAATCTGTCAGAACCGAAATATTATCAACCGAAATGCCTTCTACATTCACTAACCAAGGTCAAGGGGCGACTCTTTGGTGATCACCTTCAGGTGCATAGGACGCTGAGGGGCCAATTCGGAAAATCAATAGAAGATTCGGCTATCCGGCTGTACTAATAGTAAAAAAAAAAAAAAGAAATGTGCTACAGCCTTACTAATAGATGCAGCAGGGTACTCGACAATTTATGGTGGCCTGCGATGTTTCCACGCCCTTGAAACCGACAGCTTCCGGAGGCTCTATTCAGTAGTCCTCCTGATTATTGCAGAGTTAGGGTTGCTGAGCAGTGAACGGGGAATCGCAGGGTGGTCAAAAAGATCATTAAGTGATACCCATATGGTTATCGACTGGCAAGCCCCTTTCTAAAACATTGCTGTCGAACTCCCTCGAACATTAATTGAAGAAGACGATAGCACATAAGGGAAGTCGGATTTTCTGGCATGCTAACGAACTGCTTCTTGTGATGCGACTTGCTCAAGAGAGCAGCTTGAAGCGAACACATCAGTAGTACTAGAATTGGTGTTCTAGAAATAGACTCAGTATTGCTGCAAATAAAACAGTCTACATAATTGTGATAGGTAAATTACAGAGCACTCCTGCAGTTAAACTAGATTGATAAAGCAAATAAGGCAGAAGGGATAGATAACATTCCATCAGAATTTCTAAAATCATTGGGGGAAGTGGCAACAAAACGACTATTCACGTTGGTGTGCAGAATATATAAGTCTGGCGATATACCATCTCACTTTCGGAAAAGCATCATCCACACAATTCCGAAGACGGCAAGAGCTGACAAGTGCGAGAATTATCGCACAATCAGCTTAACAGCTCATGCATCGAAGCTGCTTACAAGAATAATATACAGAAGAATGGAAAAGAAAATCGAGAATGCGCTAGGTGACGATCAGTTTGGCTTTAGGAAAAGTAAAGGGACGAGAGAGGCAATTCTGACGTTACGGCTAATAATGGAAGCAAGGCTAAAGAAAAATCAAGACACTTTCATAGGATTTGTCGACCTGGAAAAAGCGTTCGACAATATAAAATGGTGCAAGCTGTTCGAGATTCTGAAAAAAGTAGAGGTAAGCTATAGGGAGAGACGGGTCATATACAATATGTACAACAACCAAGAGGGAATAATAAGAGTGGACGATCAAGAACGAAGTGCTCGTATTAAGAAGGGTGTAAGACAAGGCTGTAGCCTTTCGCCCCTACTCTTCAATCTGTACATCGAGGAAGCAATGATGGGAATAAAAGAAAGGTTCAGGAGTCGAATTAAAATACAAGGTGAAAGGATATCAATGATACGATTCGCTGATGACATTGCTATCCTGAGTGAAAGTGAAGAAGAATTAAATGATCCGCTGAACGGAATGAACAGTCTAATGAGTACACAGTATGGTTTGAGAGTAAATCGGAGAAAGACGAAGGTAATGAGAAGTAGTAGAAATGAGAACAGCAAGAAACTTAACATCAGGATTGATGGTCACGAAGTCAACGAAGTTAAGGAATTCTGCTACCTAGGCAGTAAAATAACCAATGACGGACGGAGCAAGGAGGACATCAAAAGCAGACTCGCTATGGCAAAAAAGCCATTTCTGGCCAAGAGAAGTCTACTAATATCAAATACCGGCCTTAATTTGAGGAAGAAATTTCTGAGGATGTACGTCTGGAGTATAGCATTGTATGGTAGTGAAACATGGACTGTGGAAAAACTGGAACAGAAGAGAATCGAAGCATTTGAGATGTGGTGCTATAGACGAATATTGAAAATTAGGTGGACTGATAAGGTAAGGAATGAGGAGGTTCTACGCAGAATCGGAGGGGAAAGGAATATGTGGAAAACACTGATAAGGAGAAGGGATAGGATGATAGGACATCTGCTAAGACATGAGGGAATGACTTCCATGGTATTAGAGGGAGCTGTAGAGGGCAAAAACTGTAGAGGAAGGCAGAGATTGGAATACGTCAAGCAAATAATTGAGGACGTAGGTTGCAAGTGCTACTCTGAGATGAAGAGGTTAGCACAGGAAAGGAATTCGTGGCGGGCCGCATCAAACCAGTCAGTAGACTAATGACAAACAAAAAAAAAGAAATATGGTTACAAGATACTTGGATATATACCAGGCCCAATAATTAAAGTTTAACAAGCACATTAAAATAGCCAGAGAAATGGCATGCAAACTACTGTATAAGTTGCAAGGAATGGACGCAGTGAACCACAGATTAACCATAACTAAAATTACAATATACCACTGAGCTCTTTTATAGTAAAAAATGTGTTTTGTTGCCAGTTTGTGGGCACATCGAATTTGCACCGCTGCTCGTATCGTGATGGTGTGGCGCGGGCAGAGCCGTTGGCTCCTGCGGCTATCGGGGGCTTTCGGTAACACATCAGTGGAGGCATTATGCGCGGCACTCGGGATATACCAAATAAGAATAACTCAGAAGTATCGCTCGGCGACGCTTTGGATGAAAACGGGCGGACCTGGTACAATCAGAGTCCTCTTCAAGGTCGGAAATGAAGACACCGAGTGAGCCCGTAAGCTGGAGAGTGAATTCATGGTAAAGGAAGTAGGAGAGCTGCGAAAAGGCCCATAGGGTGTACGAATTCTTGGCCAAAATCAGATAGCGACTAAGGGTGAAACGTATCAATCCCGGCAGGAACATGGTTCATTTCTTAACCAACCCTGGACATTTTCCCACTCATCTGCTATGTGTACGCCTCATTCAAGAGGCTGATGGTGTCTGTGAAGAGAGAGAGAGGGACTCTTGAACGTGTACTTCTACACTGCGGCTGTTTGTCACAGCAAAGACGATTAGCACCTCCACACGACGACGTAACGCAACCACTTAGAGAGCGACTGTGCAGACAGAATATCTAGAGCGCTGCATAAACAGTACTTTCAGTGATGAGAGTACAAGTGGCAGTGTGCTCAGGCGACGAATGATTCCGCACAGACTATTAGCGAAGCAGACGACAGTAGTAGTGGGGGGATAAGGCTACAGCGTCGCAGGTGGAGGGAGACAAACATAGAATAAGGACTAAATGTGTAGTCACCGAAGTGCCGCGGAAACAAGTATCATGACAGTAATATTAGACTGCAAGAGAAGTGTTGAAGTGGAGGACTAGAGTAACTTAACCTAGATGTAGAATCACGCCATCTGAGGGCGAGAATCTCAAAGTATTGTTGAGGACCACATCCTCGAATGGCGAGTAGTAGTAAATCGGGCAGTGGCTTCCCAGAAGAGGGGGCTTCAATATCTTTCAGAGATTCTCACTTCCCCCTGGCAATCTATAAATCTCAACTCCTTCATATTTTCCTATCTCTTGATAAGTAAATTTGTACCTTCGAATACTTATATTTCTTAATTAGTTTTTAAGTTTAGATTTGTTTATAACTGAAATATCACCGAACCATCTCCATCTTGAACTACATCCTTCAGACACTGCGAGTTAAACTAATGTTTGAGTCGTTGGTGCACTCGATGCATTGCATTATTGGAAAACCAAAATTAGGACTGATTCGACCACACTACAAGCCTCCAGTCACTTACTGTACAGTTTCGTTTGGCCCATTGACCCATTGAAACTTGCCCATACTTAGGTGGGCAATGGCCTTTTGAAAGGCACCTGTCCGTTGCATCAAACGGATAGTCGTTGACCATCTGTGACTCTCATCTGTTCGGATTTGTACTTTGGTATTTGTCCACTAAGCCGTACCACAATCATCCGTTAATACTAAAAATTTGCACACAATTGGTTCTTTCAGCAAATTTCACCTTGCGGCTCAGAACAACAACTTGATTTCGGCGTAAGGCTATTCACGAGTCTCAGAGTCACTGAGATACTCTTTGACGTACCACTTAATACACATTTTCCATTTAATTCTTGAACATTCGATAATATTCATAATTCTGAGGCAGAAATGATGTACAGAATAAATACACCAGAAGATAATGCTCTTATGTTATCGTTTTGCATTTTAGATATGTTTTAGAGTGGATAGGAAGTAAGGCCTCAGTATAGAAGTTATTTCGCTGAGTCAACTAGAATTTTAAGCTTACAGATCAGAATATGGTAAGATACGAATATTTTCATAGACTAGCATTTTTTCCTTGTGCCATCATAGTAATAAACAAGAACATAAAAGCTGTTTAATTTCATTTCATTGAATATTTTAACATTGATGTTTTTCAAGTTGCCAGAATGCACTACTGGCGCACTAATAAAGATATGTTTCTGAAATTCGGCTGACTTACTCCTGTGGCCCGTCCACGAGGAGTAACAGGCTATTTTTCTTAAACATTTTTAACTTATTCATTAGTTACTGCACAAAACGTGACAAAACTACATCTTATTTCAAACTTCCCCCATTTTAGTATTCTGTCAAATTTCCAAAAACTGTGCTATTATTCCGAGCGCAATATCCTACAGATTATTGAAATTGTTTGTTTTTCAATTTAGATAAGCTCTGCAGACTTCAGAGGAATTTTAAGTACTCGGTGGGGGCTTAACTGTGACTGAATTTCTTCAGAAAATCAGAAAAGGTTGTCGAAGAACCAATAAATAACGTGCAAAAATATTTACGTTGACTGCTCCGACAGTTTTACCAAAAAAAAAAAAAAAAAAAAATTGCGAAAGTGGGTTATGTTATGGGCCGACCGAGTATAATGAATCATTAAATGAAAAGTCAGCATTTACTTCTTTTATAGGCCTATATGAACTGTGCTCAACATACTTCTGTGTGTGTATGGGTCGGTCTGGGTGTGTAGATGTGAATGTGTCTATGTATGTATATATGTAAAAATTAAAACATTCACGGAAATGATATTAAAAAGCTTTGATGTTAAAGAACAGGAAAAAATGCTATTCTGTGTAAAATTTCATGTTTTACCGTATTTTGATCTATCAGGTTCAAAATTCTAGTCAACTTAAATGGAGCTAGCTTCTATATGGAGGCTGTACTCGCTAATTTACAAACATAACACTACCTCTCTGAAGGTACGATTACATTGGCCATAACAATTGCATAATGCTGACAGTATGTCCCGACAATGTTGTTCGGCAATATTACGGCCACATGAATGGTAGCGGTATTTTCGACTCCATCACTACCACTCTTGCTCCGTCTTTTTTGCGGTTTAAAAATTCTAGTTGACTTAACAAAGTAACTTCTTTTTGAGGCTTTACTTGATATCAATTCTAAAACATATATACACCAGCATTTTCATCTGATGTTGTTGTTCCGTACGCCATTTCTGTCTTAGAATTAAGAATATTATCATAAGTTCAAGAATTAGCTGTAAAAATTTATGATCAGTCGAATGTTACAGGGTATCTCAATGATTCTAAGATTCGTAAACGGCCTAATGCAGAAATGAACTTGTTATTCCAAACCTCAAGGTAAAATTTGTTAAAAGAAAAAAAAAATTGTAAAAATTTTTAGCAGTAACGGATAATTATAGTACAAAAATACATTGCGAGGCCACAAGTGTTTATACGGGTCCATAGTATTTACACAGAATAATTGAACGTGAGCTAGTGTGAGTGATGAAACTTGCCTACTTTTGCATCATGAACGAAGTTAGAAAGAACAAAGACCTTGTGGAAAATGGTTCAAATGGCTCTGAGCACTATGGGACTTAACATCTGAGGTCATTAGTCCCCTAGAACTTAGAACTACTTAAACGTAACTAACCTAAGGACATCACACACATCCACGCCCGAGGCAGGATCCGAACCTGCGACCGTAGCGGTCGTGCGGTTCCAGCCTGATGCGCCTAAAACAGCTCGGCCACTGCGCCCGGCAAATACATATCCTCGTTAATTAGGAATACATTTCTGAACCACGCCACATTATTTCGAATATTTCCTACAAGCAATAAGTCAGACAGTTCATAAAACCGATTCAAAAATGACACAGTGTATGACAGTTAACCCGACTGGCGATCAAACTTCGGTTTCTAACTCTGGTGATTCGTTCAAGAAGTTAATATACCTCTTTAAATGGCAGAGTTCATCACTAAGCCTCTTGGTACCCGAAGTATACAATGCTCTGGTACAACGACTGATGGAAATCATTAATGAATGTTTGAAACAGAGGCCCAAATGTTGTTGACATTTTATTTTTCTGCCCAAGAACGCAGCACTGTTAACACCATCAATTCATGTTTATGGCATGAATATACATAGTATGAACTCCATGTCATCAAATGCAAATCATGTGGACGAAGAGCCACCTCCACTTCCCCTCCTCCTACACAACATTTTTCCCTTGCATTCGAGGTAAGAACGAAGACCTCCGATAGTTTATATGCTTTATCAAGCGCAATTCCGAGCTCATCGGCAATGGCTTGGCAGCTGTCCTTTTTCAAAATGCGACCTGTGCATGCGTTACATTCCATCCACGATAACTGAGGTAGAACATGAGCTGCATTTACGAAATATGTAGTTCTCGTATCTGTCCAGCTCTCTGTTGCTGTACAACAACTGTATCACCCCACCTGTCACTTATCTGGTTTTGGTGTGTGTTCACCCCAGGTAATTGACTAATAGATCAACAGAGAGTGCAAAACTGCCGCAATGTTGGATAACGCAAAGAAAGTAATAAGGCCCTGTGACTCCTGATTGAACTGCGGTGGCAGTGTTGACATTAATTGATTCAGAATTGATCCCTTTTAATTAAAAAGGGGTACACATTGATGTTATATTCAGTTATTGAACACCAGATGCAAATGTTGAAAATAAAATTAATTAACAAAGTGATTTGGGATTTCAACTACTTGATTGAAAACAGATGCAGTCGATTAGCACAGATTTACTCTAACTCACGACCTTCAATCATCACATTACATGACTCTCCTAACAGGCAGTGGTAATGAATTGCGTTTGTGTGGAGTAAAGCACAATAAATCAAAAGTAATTCATATCGACTGACCCAGGCTTAATGCGAAGTGAGAGAAGAATTGTACAATACATGGCCCATGAAACCCTTGTGGAAACTTTGCCAACATGATCCAACAAATTAATCAGTGGCCGGAGCGGGCGCAATATCACCGAATTTGGCGTGGCGAAGCGGTGTCGTTGTGCGGACGTCGGCCGACTTCATGGTGCTGCAAGGCTGTGCTCGTCTAGCTATCTTGTTCAGTACATAGCTGAACCAAAACTTCCTATCTCCAAGCTCAATCGTTCCATTTGCTAAGTCCTAAACTGCAGGGAGGCTAACTCTTTCTCAGGCAAGCGGAGTAAAGAACGCCACATCCGCACTCTAGGCAAACTGGGAATGGAAGATCTCTACAGAGACTTCTCCCAGTCTGCTCTTCGCCTCAGTTTCCCCTCCAGCAAAATCACTTACGCCAATTGCAGCGCAGATCGCATTAATTATCTGTCGCTTCCCAGTGCTGACCAATGCCTGCTCTGGGAAGTGAACAAATTCCCACAAAATTTCCCTTCCTCTCAACTTCTACTATTTAGCTCCTCCCAGGCCACCCATCAAGGTTAGCGTTTGCACAAACACCAATTTTTCTGGAATTCTGACTCCCAGGAGAGTACTTCAAATTCCTTGGTCCTACGTTCCCATCGGAGGCTGGCGTATTTCATTCTGTCGTTCTTCACCTGATTTACTTCAGACTCTGTGGACCGTGAATACAGCATGAAGTTGCTATAGTCACGAACACGCATATTTTGACCTTTGCTGACCTCTCCACCATAGCTTTGCGCAGCTTTCTCGCATGTTTCACTGAAAACAGGACGACGGACATTTATCAACAGGCATACCAGTTCTCTGTTTGCTTCCCGGTACACCAGCATGGGGTCAACCACCCACTCACAGTCACTCATCTTAAGGCAGCTGGAGGCTGCACCCCATTACCGCTTTCTCAGAGCTTGAGCCGCCCTAAGCTGCCTATTGTCGCTTCCCTTCGCCGTTCCCCAGCCAGCCACGGTCAACTCGAATACTTCCCCGGGGTAAAATGGCCTCCAGTGAATTGACGCGTTTCCACAAAGTTTTCATGTCGTGTGAATTACTTTAAAACCATCACCCAACATTAATTATTCCAATACGTCCATATTATACCCTCTACAAGATGCATTGTGCCTTGTCAGTCGTTTTTATTCATCCATACTGTTCACTCAATGTGAGTTAAGTGATCTTTAATGACTTCATGTAAGGGGCATAGTTCTTGCCATCTTACATAGCCCTTCTCTTCAAATCAATTTTGTAGTATAGGTGAAGACTCCTATGGTGTTACCACCTGCAGTACAAATTGAATATCTCCATAACTGGTATTTTAATACTTTCACGTGATTAGTTACGGGCGAATGATTGCCACTGTCTCCTCTCTGATGCAAACTTCCACTCATTCCTAGGGTACCTGCCTTCAATGACTGGATTTACTGGTAAAGACGTGGTCATTATTTAGTCTTAATTTTACTTTAATCTCTGCCGATTCCTGAGACAAATATTGGTCAGAGTACTCAAAAGAAAACTACAATTATATTACAAGGACACTCGACGCAATGGGCAAATACACATGTTTAAGCACCTCTGTGCTTGTCATTTGAATCGCAAGACCCGCAATTATAACTTAAGGTCCATTCACTCTCAGTTATCCATCCCTACTCGACTTAAATGACTAAAAACATACATAAACAATATTCGTGTAACATTTTGTGAAGTTGATAGTTGTTGCTCTCATTCAGTTATATGTGAACGCCCGTTTGACATTTTATAAATAAAGTTTTTTTTGTGTCTCACTGTCTCTGGACGATTATATTGTGCGTGGTGTGAGTGTCATCTTTATATAATACAACAAGGTCTGGCCCAGTCCAGTGTCTGGCATTGTGTACACTCATGTACCTTTTTTTTGTATATACATATCTGTAAAACACAACCAAAATAACAAGAATCATTGCGTACTGAGCAACCACTGTTGTGTATTTGTAACAAGGTATAAGTATGAAATCTTATCTAACACAAAGAGACGTGGCATGACAAATATATGACGTTTTAAGAAATGGCACATTTATAAAATCATAACCTTCTTATAACATAATTCAAAAACAGAACAAATGAGTACTTTACGTTCGTTGAGGCGCATGTTATTGATTTGAATCCACACTGACACACTCACACACATGGCACAAGTTTCTTGCAGGAACGGAAGTGACGTTAGTTCTGACTAGCAAATTGAGGGATGACTAACGGCTGAGAAGAGAGCAACGTCGATTATCGAGATGGCGCCACAAGCACCCGCAACTTCTTGAGGCAGGATGGCTCTCACCTAAGAGCTCACTGTTGACATCTTGTCCGACAGGCCCAAGACACCATGTGCATCTATGTTCGGTGACCTCTAGCAGCTCAGCCACAGGTCATTGCTCCTTCTATAGACGGTTTATGGCAAGGGAGGACCGTGATCAGACGAGAGTCTATTTTTAGCTCAGGTCCTCAAAGTTGGTGTCATTAGGCACAAAAGGTCAGCTGGGCTGTCGCTCCACATGACGTGGCGAGCTCCGGCATGAGTGGCCGTGCGGTTCTAGACGCTACAGTCTGGAGCCGAGCGACCGCCACGGACGCAGGTTCGAATCCTGCCTCGGGCATGGATGTGTGTGATGTTCTTAGGTTAGTTAGGTTTCATTAGTTCTAAGTTCTAGGCGACTGATGACCTCAGAAGTTAAGTCGCATTGTGCTCAGAGCCATTTGAACAATTTTTTGACGTGGTGAGCAACAAATATAGGAACCTTCTTGGACCTCTTCATTGCTGCCCCCGATCCGCACTGTGTACAGAGACCAGGACCGACCTCTTTGTTGTACACAGAGGTGCTGGATGTCACCTTTCCTTGGCTGCTGAGTTGACCACCGGCCCCGTCTATTTAGGGCGTGGTCTGCATGCCATCATCATCGTCAGCTGTGTGCTCCCCTCATTGCTGTCGTCCTCGTTCCTTGTCAGCTCGTATGTGGTGTGCCAGGTGTCGTAGCTTCAACTCTCTCTTGCTCAGTTACGCCACCTTAACACACTAAGACAACTAATTTTAGTACATGGAAAGTGCTCATGTTTAACCATCAGTACCATACATTTTTTTTTAAGACAATGAACTTGTTTCATTACAAAAGGAATAATTTTACTTGTTTGTAAATCAACTTCAGGATCAATTAAAATAGAAACGTAACAAAACTTTTTTATACATAAACATAAAAACGTACAAGACTAGTTGCTTCACAGTCGTTCACACACACACACACACACAATCAAGGGATAGGGAATCAAGATTATCTGGACAGGATCCCATCACCATTTCTAACAACCAATTCCTACGACTAACAAGGTGTTGGCCAACCCGACTATATATCTACTATTTACTACTTGTTATCTCTAATCTTGTTTCTTCTTCTTAATTCCCTATGTGGCAGACGTTCCTCTTATTGTGCCTGCGGACGTGTATAAAACACAACAAACTTAGACATGTGTCAGTCTTACAAAGATTTTTGTTGGATGTTTGTGAACATGTTTCGGATTAGCAATGTCACAATGGCACAACACAAATATAGCTCACTGCTCACACTCGCAGTTGTTACACTATCTTGGTATCAACAAGTATTTCTGGAGTATTAATGCTGATGTTCGCTCTGTAGATGATTACATCCGGTTCTTTTTAACATGCACTGGGTGCGCTAATTCACGCAACTGCGCGTAGCTGTCCACCTCTTACGTAATCAGGGGCATACGAGATGCGTCGGTGCGTCCTCATAACGACCTACGGGACTGGCCACCTTAAATATGTTCTCCAGAGACGGAGATACAATTACGGGGAACTTTTCTGTAATTTTTCTAGGGTTACGCCCAGAAATACTTGTTTTCCATTCTTTAATCATGTGTTTTTACAAAATACTCTAGTGCAACTCACTTTCACAACATCGAGAGGCGAGATATCATTATTGATAATAAAAAACGCAAAATATCGTCACATATAAACGAGACATTCTTCCACTAAGATCAGTACATATACAAACAAACAAGACACTTTAGCAACAATCCTTATTCTAAGCCTATATTTACTACGCCTGCGCTCTGGTCTAGTCATTCGTAATCCTGCCCGTTAAGGTGTGATGGACCAGGCTTCGGAGGGCGGACTTCGACCTCTTCCTGGTTGTTATTTTGGTAACCATTTTTGCTGTTCCTTCCCGATTGCTGATTACCGCCCCAAGTCCTTTGTGATTTATTATGTTGCACCGGAGAGTGTCGCTCTTCTTCCGTGTACCTTCTTTTCGAGTTGCTGTTACTCTTATCTTGATTGTGGCCGTTGTAGTTCGGCACTGGCCTACTATCCCACTGACGTCCATTATTGCGACGGTTGTTATTTCGTTCACGCTGTCGGCGTTTCTCCCGCGCCTGTTCCTCTTGAAATGCGAATTCCAGTTCGCGCAAAATGCCCTTAAATACTTCAGTATCGCTACGACAACGACCGGCAAGGGATTGTTGATACGAAATGGGAGGTTTCATGTAGCATAATCTGATGATTTCCGCACCGCTACATGGGTTGTCTAGGTACTGGTTCCTTTTTGTCACACTTTTACAAAAATTTGATCGGACTCCAGTACCCTGCCCCTTCCATATGTCTGGACATCATAATTTCTTGTTTGATCATTTCTTGGGTTTCTTTAGACCAATACTTGCCCAAGATGGCATGTTTGAATTCTTCGAACGTGACGCTTGTCTTCGCTACATTTCTCATGTACTCAGCGGTCGCGCCCTCCATATGGGAGCACACAAAATCCAGCTGGTATTTCAATAGCCAGTGTGGGGGCAAAGATAACTCGAATTGTCCCATAAAAGTTTTTAGATGCAAGCTATTACCTTCGTCCTTGTAGTGATGGAACTTCCAGATTGATACTAAATGCTTGTAGTCAAACCGGTCATCATTCCAGTTATCTATTAGCCCGTGCTTACGATTCGTATGAACTTCGGGACGTGGACTAATTCGTTTCGACACGCTATCGTCATCTCTCCCCCTCTGTATGTTCGACAGTTGTTCGGTACATCTAATCAGCCGACAGCAATTGTGCTCACTGGACTGCTACGCGCTGTCCGTGTTTACCTCTGTCGTTGCTTCAGAGCTGTGAAGGAAGGTGTGGCTCCCGTTGCTTACAGTGTCAACTTTGTCACACCGTGAAGCGGTTATCTGTGTTCCGGCAAGCGACGGTTCAGTCGACGCAGTAATTACACCCTTCTCCTTTCCTGATGTCTCTGTAATGAGACGTATTACCTCGTCCTCTAAATTTCTTTTTAATATCGCCACCTCCTCTTTCAACATCTCGTTAGGCCCTATGTCCGGGTGCTCTTGTTGCTTTTCTTCGATACGTTTTACACGACTTTGTAGCCTTGATAACATGACCTTCCCAACTTTTGCCGTGCTTTGCGTGGAGTCCCGAGTTTCTCTCGCTATTTTCCTTGCACCTTTCGCAATTAATTTGGCTTCAATTGCCGTTAATTTGATGATAGAAATCCCTTTATTTTGACGCCGAGATTCTTTACTTCCTCTTTTACTTCCCTATGAACTCCTGTGAGCCTATAGTTCAGCTCCAAATTCACCTTTTTAATTTCAGCATTAAGGTTGGCGCTATGCTCTAAGTTCACCGTTTGCATCTGTTGCAACAGGTCAGTAATATTTTTGAGAGTAGCCGCATTTTGATCCTCGTTCTTTTGTGGTTGAAAATGCGACTCTTCTCCTCTGTTGTGAGGAACCCTTTGATATCTAGACAAGTACCGTCTCCGCGCCCCGTCGGATCACTTGTGAATGAATCGTTTGATAATGATCGGACTCCGTTTTGTTCCAACACATTCTGTGTTCTTAGGCTGGATATTCCATACTTACGGATTAATCCTGTACTCCCTGCGTCCCCCGAGCCCTCAGTATCACTGCCTGAATCAACGTCTTTGCTATTCAGCATACTAAACCAGTCGTGAGACGCAGTTTCAGGAAGTTGCAACTTGCGTTCGTCACGCTCATCGGTAGAGCTTTCCCTACTATCACTCATGTTCGCCCGAGTAACAGTCTGATTATATTCTGCAGTTGTCTTGGCTTTTACCCTCGTTATCATTTGCACTTTTATGTTACGCGACACTCAAAACCCAGGTACCCCTTACACTCAATAATTATTGTTGTTGTTGTTGTTGTGGTCTTCAGTCCTGAGACTGGTTTGATGCAGCTCTCCATGCTACTCTATCCTGTGCAAGCATCTTCATCTCCCAGTACCTACTGCAACCTACATCCTTCTGAATCTGCTTAGTGTATTCATCTCTTGGTCTCCCTCTACGATTTTTACCCTCCACACTGCCCTCCTATGCTAAATTTGTGATCCCCTGATACCTCAGAACATGTCCTACCAACCGATCCCTTCTTCTAGTTAAGTTGTGCCACAAACTCCTCTTCTCCCCAATTCTGTTCAATACCTCATCATTAGTTACGTGATCTACCCATCTAACCTTCAGCATCTTTCTGTAGCACCACATTTCGAAAGCTTCTATTCTCGTCTTGTCCAAACTATTTATCATCCATGTTTCACTTCCATACGTGGCTACACTCTATACAAATACTTTCAGAAATGACTTCCTGACATTTAAACCAATACTCGATGTAAACAAATTTCTCTTCTTCAGAAACGCTTTCCTTGCCATTGCCAGTCTCCATTTTATATCCCCTCTACTTCAACCATCATCAATTATTTTGCTCCCCAAATAGCAAAACTCCTTTACTACTTTAAGTGTCTCATTTCCTAATCTAATTCCCTCAGCATCTCCCGAATTAATTCGACTACATTCCATTATCCTCGTTTTGCTTTTGTTGATGTTCATCTTATATCCTCCTTTCAAGACAATATCCATTCCGTTCAACTGCTCTTCCAAGTCCCTTGCTGTCTCTGACAGAATTACATTGTCATCGGCGAACATCAAAGTTTTTATTTCTTCTCCATGGATTTTAATGCCTACTCCGAACTTTTCCTTTTTTTCCTTTACTGCTTGCTCAATATACAGATTGAATAACATCGGGGAGAGGCTACAACCTTGTCTCACTCCCTTCCCAACCACTGCTTCCCTTTCATGCCCCTCGACTCTTGTAACTGGCATCTGGTTTCTGTACAAATTGTAAATAACTTTTCGCTCCCTGTATCTTTGCTCCTGCCAACTTCAGAATTTGAAAGAGAATATTTCAGTCAACATTGTGAAAAGCGTCCTCTAAGACTACAAATGCTAGAGACGAAGGTTTGCCTTTCCTTAATCTATCTTCTAAGATAAGTCGTAGGGTCAGTATTGTCTCACGTGTTCCTAGATTTCTACGGAATTCAAACTGATCTTCCCCGAGGTCGGCTTCTACTAGATTTTCCATTCTTCTGTAAGGAATTCGCGTTAGTATTTTGCAGCTGTGACTTATTAAACTGATAGTTCGGTAATTTTTACATCTGTCAACACCTGCTTTCTTTGGTATTGGAATTATTACATTCTTCTTGAAGTCTGAAGGTATTTAGCCTGTCTCATACGTCTTGCTCACCAGATGGTAGAGTTTTGTCAGCACTGGCTCTCCGAAGGCCGTCAGTAGTTCTAATGGAATGTTGTCTACTCCCGGGGCCTTGCTTCGACTCAGGTCTTTGAGTACTCTGTCAAACTCTTCACGCAGTATCGTATCTCCCATTTCATCTTCACCTACATCTTCTTCCATTTCTATAATATTGTCCTCAAGTAGATCGCCCTTGTATAGACCCTCTATATACACCTTCCAACTTTCTGCTTTCCTTTCTTTGCTTGAAACTGCGTTTCCATCTGAGGTCTTGATATTTATACAAATGGCTCTCTTTTCTCCAAAGGTCTCTTTAATTTTCCTGTAGGCAGTATCTATCTTGCCCGTAGTGAGATAAGCCTCTACATCCTTACATTTGTCCTCTAGCCATCCCGGCTTAGCCATTCTGCACTCCCTGTCGATCTCATTTTTGAGACGTTTGTATTCCTTTTTGCCTGTTTCATTTACTGCATTTTTATATTTTCTCCTTTCATCAATTAAATTCAATATTTCTTCTGATACCCAAGGATTTCTACCAGCCCTCTTCTTTTTACCTACTTGATCCTCTGCTGCCTTCACTACTTCATCCCTCAGAACTACCCATTCTTCTTCTACCGTATTTCTTTCCCCCATTCCTGTCAATTGTTCCCTTATGCTCTCCCTGAAACTTTGTACAACCTCTGGTTTAGTCAGTTTATCCAGGTCCCATGTCCTTAAATTCCCGCCTTTTTGCAATTTCTTAAGTTTTAATCTACAGGTCATAACCAATAGATTGTGGTCACAGTCCACACCTGCCCCTGGAAATGACTTACAATTTAAAACCTCGATCCTAATCTCTCTCTTACCGTTAAATAATCTATCTGATACCTGCTAGTATCTCCAGGATTCTTCCATGTATACAACCTTCTTTTATGATCCTTGAACCAAGTGTTAGCTATGATTTAGCTATGCTCTGTGCAAAATTCTACCAGATGGCTTCCTCTTTCATTTCTTAACCCCAATCCATATTCACCTACTATCATTCCTTCTCTCCCTTTTCCTACTCTCGAATTCCAGTCACCCATGACTATACAATTTTCGTCTCCCTTCACTACCTGAATAATTTCTTTTATCTCATCATACATTTCATCAATTTCTTCATCCTCTGCAGAGCTAGTTGGCATATAAACTTGTACTATTGTAGTAGGCATTGGCTTCGTGTCTATCTTGGCCACAATAATGCGTTCACTACGCTGTTTGTTGTAGCTTACCTGCACTCCAATTTTTTTATTCATTATTAAACCTACTCCTGCATTAACTCTATTCGATTTTGTATTTATAACCTTGTATTCACCTGACCAAAAGTCTTGTTCCTCCTGCCACCGAACTTCACTAATTCCCACTATATCTAATTTTAACATATTCATTTCCCTTTTTAAATTTTCTTACCTACCTGTCCGATTAAGGGATCTGACATTCCACGCTCCAATCCGTAGAACGCCAGTTTTCTTTCTCCTGATAACGACGTCCTCCAGGGTAGACCCTGCCCGGAGATCTGAATGGGGGACTATTTTACCTCCGGAATATTTAACCCAAGAGGACACCATCATCATTTAACCATACAGTAATGCTGCATGCCCTCGGGAAGAATTACGGCTGTAGTTTCCCCTTGCTTTCAGCTGTTCGCAGTACTAGCACAGCAATGCCGTTTTGGTTAGTGTTACAAGGCCAGATCAGTCAATCATCCGGACTGTTGCCCTTGCAACTACTGAAAAGTCTGCTGCCCCTCTTCAGGAACCACACGTTTGTATGGCCTCTCAACAGATACCCCGTGGTTGCACCTACGGTACGGCCATCTGTATCACTGATGCACACAAGCCTCCCCACCAACGGCAAGGTCCATGGTTCATGGGGAGGGGGGGGGGGACTCAATAATTAGATAACGCAAAACATATATCAGGACAAATATTGATACACTGGGTGTGAGCAGTGACCCAACAAACAGATCATGAAGAATTCCCCCAAAAAAGCTAGTACCAATGATTGTGTTCTGTGTGCTCAGCATCGGCTGATTATGGCACTGCACATCGTAAGTACTCCAACAAATCACAAATACAATGCGCAAGCACCTATAAATGTCAATTTGTAATGACAGCTCACGAAGAAGACAATGTAACTTATTGTAACTAATGCTACCCGTTTTTCAATTAAAAATGGCTAAGCAATGGATCACATGGAAAAATTTCATTTTTCAAGACTACTTCCTAGCAAATCGTGAAGTATCGTATCCTGGTATGGGTCAGCTACACGTATCACCCCACCCGTCACTTATCTGGTTTTGGTGTGTGTTCACCCCAGGTAATTGACTAACAGATCAACAGAGAGTGCAAAACTGCCGCAATCTTGGATAATGCAAAGAAAGTAATAACACCCTGTGACTCCTGAATGAACAGTGGTGGCAGTGTTGACATTAATTGATTCAGAATTGATCCCTTTTAATTAAAAAGTGGTGCACATTGATTTTATATTCAGCTATTGAACACCAGATGCAAATGTTGAACATAAAATGAATTAACAAAGTGATTTGGGATTTCAACTACTTGATTGAAAACAGATGCAGTCGATTAGCACAGATTTATTTTAACTCACGACCTCCAATCATCACATTACATGACTCTCCTAACAGGCAGTGGTAATAAATTGCGTTTTCGTGGAGTAAAGTTCGATAAATCAAAAGTAATTCCTATCGACTGACCTAAGCGTAATGCGAAGTGCGATAAGAATTCTACAATACACGGCTAATGAAACCCTTCTGGAAACTTTGCCGACGTGATCCAACAAATTAATCAGTGGCCGGAGCGGGCGCAGTATCACCGAATTCAGCATGGCGGAGCGGTGTCATTGTGCAGATGGCAGCTGACCTCGTGGTGCTGCAAGGCTGCGCTCGTCTATCTCCAAGCTCAATCGTTCCATTTGCTAAGTCCTAAACTGCAGAGATGCTAACTCTTTCTCAGGCAAGCTGAGTAAAGAACGCCACGTCGGCACTCTAGGGAAGCTGGTAATGGAAGACCTCTACGGAGACTTCTCCCAGTCCGCTCTTTGCCTCAGTTTCCCCTCCAGCAAAATCACTTACGCTAATTGCAGCGCAAGTCGCGTTAATTATGCATTGCTTCCCAGTGCCGACCAATGCCTGCTCTGGGAAGTGAACAAATTCCCACAAAATTTCCCTTCCTCTCAACTTCTGCTATTTAGCTCCTCCCAGGCCACCCATCAAGGTTAGCATTTGCACAAACACCAATTTTTCTGGAATTCTGACTCCCAGGAGAGTACTTCAAATTCCTTGGTCCTACGTTCCCATCGGAGGCCGGCGTATTTCATTCTGTCGTTCTTCACCTGATTTACTTCAGACTCTGTGGACTGTGAATACACCATGAAGTTGCTATAGCCACGAACACGCATATTTTGACCTGTTGACCTCTCCACCGTAGCTTTGCGCAGCTTTCTCACATGTTTCACTGAACACAGGACGACGGACATTTATCAACAGGCGTACCAGTTCTCTATCTGCTTCCCGGTACACCAGCATGGGGTCAACCACCCACTCACAGTCACTCATCTTAAGGCAGCTGGAGGCTGCACCCCATTACCGCTTTCTCAGAGCTTGAGCCGCCCTAAGCTGCCTATTGTCGCTTCCCTTCGCCGTTCCCAAGCCAGCCACGGTCAACTCGAACACTTCCCTGGGGTAAACTAGCCTCCAGTAAATCGATGCGTTTCCACAAAGTTTTCATGTCGTGTGAATTACTTTAAAACCATCACCCGACATTAATTATTCCAATACGTCCACACTATACCCTCTACAAGATGCATTGTGCCCTGTCAGTCATTTTTGTTCAGCCCTACTGTTCGCTCAACGTGAGTTAAGTGATCTTTAATGACTTCATGTAAGGGGCATAGTTCTTGCCATCTTACACTCTAAACAACTAAGGAAATAGGTTTCTGTATGTAAGTGCACAAACTTTTGGATAGAAGCGAAACGATATTGTTTTTCGCTCATACACATAACAGCAGCGCTATCAGTGGGAGAAGTAGCAAACAAAAGTGAGAGCGAGAGTGGAGAATTTACAGAGAGGGACAGAGAAAAATATTATCCTGTACTGCGAAATATCCTCCATCTGGTCAGGATGGGAAGGACATTGTCCACCAATATGAAATATTCTCCATCCTTCGTGAACAGTGCTAGCAACCTCTCAACAACTCGGCAGGTTTAACTACACAGTTTGCTTCGTCAGGCATACTACAAAATTGCAGTGTATTGCAAGCACATTGCACAAATGTTGATGGCAACGATATTTTGGCCATCGTTTTTCTCGTCATTTCGGTTTTTTCACACCGGTGCAGGGTTAGTTTAAGGTGTGGTTTACGATCCTTCCTGTCGCCATCCCGGTAACCCCCAACCACCTCCGGTCCCCTGGCATTGAACATCTGCACTACAACTATTTGCGTGTGGTGTTAGTCAAAAGAAAATGGGCAGACGTTATCTAAATATTTGTGCACCAATTAATAACTTGAATAAAAATATTAATACTCCACAGTAATTATTGTGGAACATTAAGACTTTGTATTCAAACTATTAATGTGTCAACCTTCCTCCAAGAACAGACAGACTATTCCACAAATATTTGTGTACCATGTAACTGAGTAGGTCTTAGGATACCAGTACAGAATTCACCTACTGCAATGTGGGAAACCACCTAACAACAACATCCATGTTGGATGGCACACCGATCCCCATTATTAATCCGCCAGGTGGATTTGATCTGGTACCAGTCCACCACCCTCTCGTGGAAGCGGCATTTTGAAATGCACGGCGGTCCGGATCGATAACGATATTGCTTACAGATGATGCCGATAAAATGTCCTGTGTCAGCATACCTTAGGGAAAACGTATAAAATTGTGTAAGAAATAACATGTAAGAAAATGAGTTACCTACAGTTGCGTTATGCTGAAATCTTAAATTTGTCACTTTGGAGACGTCATATGGAAATTCGTCGTTTTTCGTAGTTTTCGTACCGCAACTTGCATGATATGACAATATGCCATTTAAAGAAAACATTGAACATCTAAGACAGACACATCACTCTTGGTATAAATTGTTATAATTAAATGTTGGTTAATGACACACTGGCAACGGTCTTGCGCAGTGAATACACCGGTTCCCGTCAGATCACCGAAGTTAAGCGCTGTCGGGCGTGGCTGGTGCTTGGATGGGTGACCATCGGGGCCGACACGCGCTGTTGGCATTTTTCGGGCTGCACTCAGCCTCGTGATGCCAATTGCGGAGTTTCTCGACTGAATAGTAGCGGCGCTGGTCATAGAAAACTGTCACAACGACTGGGAGAGCGGTGTCCTGATCACACACCCCTCCTATCCGCATCCTCAGATGAGGATGACACGGCGGTCGGATGGGCCCGATGGTACACTTGTGGCCTGTAGACGGAGTACTTTAATGACACATTGTTGGTAAAAACCTTAAGGAGATTCAAAGATGAAAAACACTGTTACTGAAAATTGTATGTGTTTGCCATGGACCAGTGGTTAGAGCCGTGGTGGTACAGCATCAAAGAAAGTAGTTTAGGGTTCTGCTGTACTTTAATATACTTATTCCTTGTTCATTACGTTTGGAAAATATTCTGACCTTTTTAATAATGTAACAGAAACACGTTCTGCAATATTAGATGTTATTTACATGTAAGTGCACCCTTTAGTTGTTCGTCAGGCAGTGTACAGCGCTGCATGAGTGTTGGCTTAGAAACCGGTTTTAAGTAAATAAATCGTTCATTATGTGGAGCTGTGTGTATGTTCAGTATTTTCTCACTGTTATGGTCCTACCATCCCAGCGCTTAGAAGCCACCAAAGATAAAACGGACAAAAAATCTTTCACGCATCTTATTGACAACTAACGCGAGGAACTCCCCTTGCTGCAGTGGTCGCCTGCCTGCAACGCTGAGCGTGCGCTACGCTCTGACACACACACACACACACACACACACACAACGGGCGCCTGCGTGCAGCTCTGCTGCATGGAAACCGCGCACTGTCCGTAGCGGGGATTCCCCCGACGCAGGGCGACCATCCCTTTTCGCTGTCGCAGTCGCAATGGCTCGTTACTGCGCCGCGAATGGCGACAGCTTAATTGAAAGCGGGCGAGCCACGTCCGCGTCCACATCCGCGGGGCTTAACGGCCGCCACTAAAACAGTCGGCACCTGGTAATGAGGTGGGGGGCGAGGGGCTGGGGAGTTCGTGGCTCTGCGGCCACACGGCCAGCTCCTGCACTGCGCATGCGCCGTCCGTCTGGTCCGCAGCTGGAATTTCACTTTACCGCCAGAATTACGGGATGCGGGCTCCTTGGGTACTCATAACGTTCACTCAGAGTACGATATCCATCGGGTGCCGTCGACCAAGTTATGGAGGGCTCCGTGAATTGATATAGAGCGTCAGATAAGGTTATTGAAACGGTCTCGTTTAGTCTGAATGAGAGTACTTGTTTGCCGGCAGTTTAAGCTTAGTATCTCTAGACAGTGCTCTCAATGCCACATGCTAACTCTGTGCCGCTCCAAAGTGTCAAATAACACCCAATTTCATGTGCCTTCATCGGAAGTTGATCCATGTAACACAAATACAGCTGATACTAGGGGGCCTCGCACTGAAAGGGATCACGCAGTTCACTGCCTATTTCTTTCTGAGGAAAAATTAAGCGATAGAACTTTTGAATTCAAAACAGTAATACTGCTAATGTCCGCATGTTGGTTCAGCACTTTTGAACCACCAGAAATAATGGTCAAGTAACATGCATTCGACGTAACTCTATCTAATTAACGCATATTACAAAACGGCACACGAGTTTCATTTTCACGTTGTGTTCCAGTGTGGTCTGTCGTGCGTCATTACGAGCTCAAGTCATAATATTATCGAAATAAATTATTTAACGCTAGCCATAGTGGCTATTCCCAACGGCCTTGGCACGGTAGTACCACCGGTTCCCATCAGATTACCGAAGGTAAGTGCTGTCGCTAGCTGGGCTAGCACTTGGATGGGCGAAAATAAGGTCTGCCGAGCGCTGTTGGCGAACACGATGCACTCACCCCTTGTGAGGCAAACTGAGGAGCTACTTGTTTGAGAAGTAGCGACTCCGGTCTCGTAAACTGTCATACGGCCGGGAGAGCGGTGTGCTGACCACATGCCCCTCCATAACGGCATCTAGTGAGTGACACCTGTGGGCTGAGGATGACATGGCGGCCGGTCGGTTATGTTGGGCCTTCCAAGGCCTGTTCGGACGGAATTATAGTGGCCATTCGTAAACGGAGAAATTGATAATAAAATCTGTATATTGTCATAAAAACAGCGTTTTTACTATTCCAATACATGTTTTGCAGTCACAGCTTCATCAGCAGGTCTTTCTGCTTGTAAGGACGTTCAATACGATGTCTACAAGCTAAAGCGCTGTACTGCAAAGACCTTCACTGCGGTATCAAGGCGTATATTTTGATTAGTGTTCCTTTAGATTTACATTTGTGGTAAGTTTCATTTTGTTCTGATGAGGGCAACGTTGAAGTTTTCGTGTGCTTTTTGTTGTTCATTTGAGCAGACTTATTATTTCATGTGTTGCAACTTACCATCAATTTTATCTGATAGTAGGCTACACAGGAAATAATTATAGTTGCATTAATACTCAGCGTGTAAACAGTTTGTTTTGAAGGTAGTTCCTAGTATTTTGACATCAGAATGAAAGATCTAGCGTAAAAGAAAGGGGTTCCTTAAATGATCAATTTAATTAAGTAGTCAATCAAACTGATAGAATGAGAAGGGACTATTCGAATAAGTCAGGGCTGAAAATGTGCTTATGACAGTGAGAGAGGAAGGGGTTTGGAGGTTTCCAAGGGGTGAGGAAAGACGAGAGGGAGAGGATGGGTTGTTTTTGGGGGAGGAGACCAGACAGCGAGGTCATCTTTCCCCGTCCTTGTATCCTATTTGTGGAGACCCGGCGAGATTCGATCCCGCAATTGCCCCGTTTCCACACCCTAGCGGATTTTATTTTCTCTCACCTCCTCTCGGTGAATACTGGCGCAGTTAAGCGAGTACTAAGCTCATTACATTGGACTTAGCTGAAAATTTTAAATTTCAGCTCACTTGCATGCTATGTGATAAGGGGACCACACCCTGCATATCTAACCCATGTTAATTTAGGCAAGTATTTGACGCATTTCGGAAAAAACTATTTGATGCAGGACCTTAATATTTTTACTGTATATTACATGATGCTAATAGAGTCAACTGTACTAAAATCTACTTTATCCATTTTATAGTTTTTAAGAAAAACGTTTTTAAATTTATTAACAAAAAATTTTGTTTTTTCTGCAGAAAATATTTTTTGTGAACTTACTGATGTGGGAATATTAATGAATGTAGTACCAGAGGTGGCTTTTTATGTTTTGCAGAGTCTCTGAAAATTTCATTCATTTATTTATGATAGTTTCTGATATAATGTGGCATATGTACTGAAAATTTTAATTTGCGGGAAATTGACTTTAAAGAAAAATTTTTGAAATTTGTTACTTACAGTTAATTAAAATGGCCCTGCTGCGTATTCTGGCCCTTCTTTGGCCTCTAGCAAGTCTTCCAGCTTCTTTTTCACCTTCCTGGATTTTTGTCTTGCTTTCTTGGCCATATTAGCTGCAGACCTGTCTGCATCGGCTATCCTCATTTTATCGCAATGTTGCAGCCCAATGATCATATTTTCACCAGGATTAATTCCCAGTTTTTCAGTACCCAACACTTTTCCATATTACCGCAACTGAATTTAATGACAGCATCATGAACTGCTAGTTTCTTTGTATGCATGCCAACAAATACTGTTTTAGGAAGGCGGTTCCAAATTATGCTGTTGAAACATTCATTTGGGATCTGTGTCTGCCCATGCAGACATTTCCTTAGAAAGTCAGGATGAGCCAAGTCTCTGAAAATAGGTTTAATTGCTGTAATAACGGCAGCAGGAAGAGAATGCTGGTGAGAATAAGATTTTCTAGTTGCCCGAGCCCTATTGCATTTGCACCACGAATTTTCTCGTGATGGACACAATCCATGACATGGCTTCTCATCAATAGAGAACTTATGGAAGAATATGGCCCAAACATCTCTCTTCATTGCCTCCAGATTTTCTTTATTTCTCCTAATTGCCTGCCCATAGTAAACCTGCAAGTTTTCTATTTCAGTTTTATGTAACCGACCCTGTCCGGTCAACAATTTTCCATCTTCTAATTTTTTCCTCTCATATCAACAGTTAGTTTTCTCAGCCTTGTTCCCAAACGTTTTTGAACATGGCCTACACATTCTATTTTGCTAATAATGGCATCTCCATATGGCTTAGAGTTGACAGTGGGCGGGTTGAGAGTGGGTGATAGAAAAGTGGGCTTGGCACATAAACACACGTGGTAGGAAAATGCCCTTTAAATAATGCTCGAAAAAAATTTTTCCTTCAAAATACTTTTCAGGGTACTTATTTAAAACCTTAATCTATCGAAATATGATGAAAACCGAAAATCGATTTTTCTCGAGCTGATCCACGGTGTGGTCCCCTTAAACAATCTGCATGGGGGTTGCACTGGTGTGTGTGCTCGCAATACCACTATCGAAAACAATAAATTTATCAATCGTGAATTTGATGTTGTAATTGGGTTTTTAGAGCACTGTAGACATCCTAAACTGCTTCTCTCCACTTTATTCACAAGGAGGTGGAAGAGCCTATTGTGTGATAGGATAGAGACAGTAACAATAAATACTTCTGCAAGACGGAAACTACTGCAATGTATTAAGAAGCACTAAAGACGACACACTTAAACCTCGATCCACTACATAGCAGTAGTTGTCGTGACTTGATGGCAGATACTGCTGAAACACTCGCACCTCCTGCACAGTCATGTCCCAATGTCCACACATAGCACGCCGATCTTCTTATAAACCGCCAGCGCCAGCGGTCGGAGACAGCTGCAGTCGTGGACGCTCGTGTATGCCGGAGTACACCACCCCTAGCCATGGAGGGCATCTTGGGTGATTGGAGTGATAGGAATTTGGACATTAACAATACATCCAGCGTCAACACCTGGCAGTGATCGATATTGACTCTCTCAACTTTCTGCCAAGAATACAAGCAACACACGTGATCGTGGAGACAGCCCAATGCATAGTGAGTTCTAGTTCGCTGAACTATCCAGAGGGCGTTGCCTTCGGGACTTGCCCCTGCAGCTGCGGGCAGAACCGACTAGTCAGCTGACCAGAACACTTCTCTGTACCCGCTGCTCACATGAGCCTTAAGCCGAGAATGTCCATTCATTCCAGCCACTGGCTGCCTCCGCCATGCACTCTGGACGCATATTTATCACTGTAATTACAATTAAATATTACGATTGCACTACCAACCCGATGACATTCGGCACTGAGTGAAGAATCGGATACACCTCCTCCTTACGACTATGGCTCTGGACATATCATCTACATCTCTCTTATGACTGGATATAATTTTCCTCGTAAAATCCTTCATCCCCTTACGACTACAGGTGCGCTGAAATCGCCATCTCACACATCACAGCTACCTGAAGTGCGAGGCGGTGACTATCTTTGTGGAAGACTAGAGCTCAGTGCGACGTATTGAGGTGCAATGCGATCTGAGTCCCGATGCGATGTGCTGAGGTACGGAGCTTGAAAGACTGAGACAGCTCAGTCGGTGCCGGCGGCCTATATGCTCGCTGCCCACGGGGTGTTATCGGCGCGTAGCCTGGGGGCGGAGTCTTGGTCTTCTCTTGTCATAGATGCGCCTAGTTCAGCGCTTTCTATATTATGTTTCCTAGTGCAAACTGGTGTGCCGGCGAAGGAGTACGCCAGCACAGGTGTATAGTAGATGTGAGAGTGTTGTGATGATATAACAGATGATTGAGAAGGAAAGTGTGGTTTTTGCAAAATGGTGCTTAAGATGGATGGTGTTTGAAACATTTTATGTAAATCAGCTGTGCTGTTAATTCTAAAGTATTGTTTAAGTGTCTGGGTTAGTAGTAAGAAGGTGTTGGCTAGAGGGAAGTGATCATAGAACATAAACACACCACCTGAGTCCACACAGTTCTGCACTTAAACACTGCAGTCAATTTCTCGCAAAGTGTTTAAATAAATACTGACTTGCGTCCTATAAAATGTTTAAATTTACAATATTAGCAATTCCACACATTGACTTGTCTATCAGAAATTGTTTAAGCAACATTCTATACACTCTAATCGATTAACCGCCATATAACTAATCAACTGACTCTTTTTCACGACAATTTCCACGTGGGGAAAATGAGGGGAGATTGGAGGGTGGGAGGGAATGGGTTAATTAATTGACCAATTTAATTAATTAGTCAATCGAACTGGTAAAGTGGGAGGGGCTATTCGAATAATACAGGGCTGAATGTGTGCTTGCATCAGCGAGGAGGGAGGGAGGTTTGATGGTTCCCAGAGGGATGGAGAAAGAGGAGGTGGAGAGAGAGGGGTGTGGGGGGGAGGAGTTTCTCAGAAGGACAGATTATCCCCAGGAGGCCGTACGTCAATCCCCAGGGAGTCACAAATCATTCAGGTTAAGGAAATGGGGAAAGTTTCATAAATCAATCAACTCTCACAATTTAATTAATTTGATAACAATTTGGCATCAAAAGTTGCATATAACAAAAGGTTAAGTACCAGTCAATCAAAAGAAAGCAATAGGTTAAGGGATGGCATGGAGCAGAACAAAAGTTTGCCCCTGAAAATAATGCACCGCAATTTTTTTCTCACCTGAAAACAATGCTACGAATGTGAAACGTTACGTATGCACAAGGGTTGCCCAGAAAGTAATGCACCACATTTTTGTTCTTCAACAATTCTTTACTGAACATAATGAGAATTACACACATGAAAGAATGGTGTTTTATCTGTACAACCCATTTTTCCGCATACCCTTCATCCCGTTCTATGGCCTTCCTCCATCGCGAAACAAGGGTGAGTATGCCCTGTCTGTATAAATCCTTGTCCTAGATGCGGAGCCAGTGTTTGGCTGTGTGAATCTCCTCCTCATCGTCCTCAAAATATCTTCCACGAATGCCATCCTTTAATGATCCAAACAAGTGGAAGTCCGAGGGACTAGGTCAGGTGTGTCACATGTGACAGCCGTGGATGGTCTCCACTGCAAAACTGCAAATCGTGGAGCTCCGCCGAACCGCCTTCTGATGACCCCACCCTCCGTCCCCAGCGAGTAACTGTACTTTGTCGACAGAAGATGCTCTATAGACTCTACACAAGCGTCTGAGAATATTCTCCACTGTTTCTTTCTCTACAGTGAGAAATTCAATGGCGGCACGTTACTTGTAACATACATCACCTACAGACGCCGTTTTGTAACTTTCCTGCAGCTACACTGTCCGTCGGAAGTGATGGAAACTTGTCGCGCTCTCTCAGGGGACTCCAAATAATACATATGTAACGTTTCGCATTCGTAGCATTGTTTTGGCGGAGAAAAAAAATGCCGTGCTTTACTTTCTGGGCAACCCTCGTATATCAAGTTGTATGTCACCATATGTAGCGTATTACGCATAAATAGGCACAAAACTCCAGCATTTTATGATTACACGATTACGGAACCGTCACTGCAAGCAGTCCACATTAATTAAATATTTGACAATATTCCATATTGTGCACAACTGTATGTCAGTTTGAAATATATTAATTAAATATTTACGTTTTGATTAAAAGTGAAATGACTACTTAAAAACAATTGTAGTTATGGCAGATGTCAGAATGAGATTCATTCAAAGAGACCTCAGCAGATGTAGCCCATCCACGAAAGAGAAAGCTTACAAAACTCTCGTTCGACCGATACTTGAATACTTCCCGCCAGCCTGGAATGAGTACCAGATAGAACTGATAGAGGAGACATGGAAGATCCCAAGAACAGCAACGCTTTTCTTTGCAGGTTTATTTGGTAAGTGCGAAAGCGTCACGGAGGTGCTCAGACAATTACAGCGGCAGATGATGCAAGAGAGGCGTTGTGCATCAAGGTGAAGATTACTTTTAACATTACGAGAAAATTTGTTCCTAGAAGGTTCAACCAGTACGTTGCTTCCACGCACGTATACGTTGAAAAAAGATCGTGAAGGTAATATTAGAGAGAGTCCAGCTCACACATAGACTTACAGACAGTTGTTTATCCGGCAGATCATTTGCGACAAGGAAAGGAAGAGGGGAGGGGGTGATAGTGCAACACAAAGTACCGTCCGCCATACATCGCATGGTATCCTGCGGAGTATAGACGTTGCTAAACATATCGTGCTCAAACGGCCGGAAGCTTTTCCCACATACACTGAAGAGCCAAGCAAACTGGTACACCTGCATAATATCGTGTAATGCCCCCGCGAGCACGCAAAAGTGCCGAAACACGACTTGGCCTAGACTCGACTAATGTCTGAAGTAGTACTGGAGGGACGGGGTGATCTCTTCAGAGCAGCACGTTGAATGGCATCTCAGATATGATTTTTAATGTTCATTTCTGCGCAGTTCGGTGGCCAGTGGAAGTATTTGAGCTCGGAAGAGTGCTCCTGGAGCTACTCTGTAGAGATTCTGGACGTGTGGGGTGTCACATTGCCCTGCACGAATTGCCCAAGTTCGTCGGAGTGCACGGTGGACATGAGTGGATGCAGGTGACCGTACAGGATGCTTACGTACGTGTCACCTATCAGAGTCGTATCTACACGTATCAGGTGTCTCATATCACTCCAACTGCGCGCGTCCGACACCATTACATAGCCTCCACCAGCTTGAACAGTCCCCTGCTGACATGCAGGGTCCATGGATTCATGACGTTGTCTCCATACCAGTACACATCCATCATCTCGATACAGTTTCAAACGAGACTCTTCCGACCAGGCAACACGTTTCCAGTCGTCAACAGACCAATGTCGGTGTTGACGGGCCCAGGCAAGACATACAGCTTTGTGTCGTGCAGTCATCAAAAGTACACGAGTAGGCCTTCGGCTCCGAAAGCCCATATCAATGATGTTTCGTTGAATGGTTCGCAAGCTGACACTTATTGATGCCCCAGGATTGCGTCAAGGGTTGCAGTTCTGTCACGCTAAACGATTTTCTTCAGTCGTCCTTGGTCCCGTTCTTGCAGGATCTTTTTCCGGCCGCTGCGCTATAAGAGATTTGGTGTTTTACCGGATTCTTGATATTCACAGTACGCTCGTGGAATGGTCGTACTTCATCGCCACCTCGGAGATGTTGTGTCCCATCGCATGTGCGCCGACTGTAACACCTCGTTCAAACTCACTTAAAACTTTATAAATTGCCATTGCAGTAGCAGTAACCGAGCTAACAACTGCGCCTGATACTTGTTTTCTTTTATAGGCTTTGACTACCACAACAGCGTCTTTTGCCTGTTAACACATCTCTTTGTTTTAATACACATCCCCAGTTTCTTTGGTGCTTTGTCGTATATTTAATGCAGACATCACTCATACAGAAGAAAATAGAAGAGATGAGACAGTATTCCTTGTATCTTTCTGCCTTTCGATATTAAGTCTGTTTAAAATAAGATCTGTTGTTCAAATACATTGAATGCTAGTTATAAATCTTTTCGCTACCAGGTGTATACCACCCATCAGATGACTCAGCAGAACAACTAGATACATCTATTAAAAATATGAGCAGCTGCTTCTACTTAAAATATAGTCAGGGAATGGGACTATGAGAATACGTCGTCGTGGAGCTTTCTGAATCTGAATATAATATGAGTTATCTCTTCTTTATTAAAGTACTTACTCCTATGTAGACTAATTGTACAGAATAATCTCTAAACCTACATTCTGTTTTTGGTAAAATTTACAACATCGTCTGAAGACGTGGAGTTAACGTAGCAAATGCTGTGAATAAATTTGAGTGCACGGGAATTTTCAACTTCTATCCTAACAAAATCACACGAATGCCTTGCTTCGTCCACAATCCTGAATGATGAGATCGACTCTGTTACCACGGAATCGGAAGTAAAGCCAGGCCCTGAAACTCTTTCCAATCCTTCAAGAAATTCAGGAGTTCAGCTACATCATCATCATCATCATCATCATTGTCTTTTGTTTTGCCTGCCCCAACGAAAACCATCGATACCACACGTGCTATAAAGAGAAAAATTCAGCTTGCCCTCCGATTTCAAAAGTTTATCTCAACCACACAAGAGGGAATATAAAAATGCATTTTGAGAACCCCCAAAAAAGAAAGTCAAGGGTTGGAGAAATGTGATGAATGTTCAAATGTAACCTTCGAATTCAGAAGAGGATTCATCTTCATCGTCACCTGAAGCTAGGTCGGAACAATAAAACGTACCTCTTGATTTCTGCAACAACAAATATTACGGCCCTAGATCTGTGAAGAAAGGGAAATGGATATGGTGAGATAAGTGGGAGGTGTCGTTTCCTGAAATTTGATGGAGAAAGAGGCTGCTGGTCGTAACCATTTCCGCCGAGAGTAATACATTGAACAACTACTAGAACAGTTAAAAAGTGTAATATTCCATACTGTGTACAACTGTATGTCAGTTTCCAATTATTCACGTAGCCCCCTTTACGATTGAAATAGCCTTACCAATTTTTAATTTTTCTGTTGTTTCGACGTTTTAAATTTTGCAGTTTACAAAGAAGAAGAATAGATCTTGTCAGATAAAACTTATAGCTATGATCTATTCACCATTACCATTTAATATGATCAGTGAAATATTTACTGCCACTCCGTGACCCAAAAAGTTAATTGATTCACTTTGCCCCATATTACCCTACTGCTGTTAGCGGGTGGCCTGAATTATACTACGAACACGTTCATCCTTCCACAAATTAATTTATTCTGTAAACTACTTACGGATTTCGGCTGTTGAACTTCACCTCGAAATGTAACAAATGTACAGTTTCATAATATACAGGTTGTATATGTTATTTTATGTCTAAATTACATTTAAAACGCAAAATCAGAAGTTTTCTTAAACTAATGCTGTGAAGAAGAATCTTGCACCCTGTAATGAGTCGTAAGGGTAAGGGAAATATCTGTCATTAATATTACGTGCTGACGCACAACTATAATCCGAATCTTTGACTTACTGCTGTGGATCTCACCAACAGAGTTATTTTAGCACACTTCATGTGATAATGCAGATTCATATTCTGCCTTTATCTCCTGTAGTGGTCAAATTTCACAGAGCTTTCCAAAAGAAAATGCTACTTACAGAATGACTTAACGTTAGCCAAAGGTTTTCTTCCTATTAAATCTTTCTGTGCAACAAAGTGCGTTAGACTCTAGGTTCGGCAAAATGTTCAGTCGATATGAACGTTTCAATTATTGGAGTTAAGTTGGATTCTTACCAGTTTGGGAAATAACAAGAACGTTTGCATACAAAGATATCAGTGATGATGCGCTACGGAAACAAAGGTACTTCTAAAATCACGTTATATTTTGGAATGGTGAGGAAACAGAACAAAAGTATATTTTAGGGAAATTGTCTGGCTAGTTTACCCAGTCGCTCAAACTCAGCAAATTCTATAATACGAGTGATGAAAATATTTTCATCTTAAGAAGTAAAGCGCTGAGTGTAGCGTGAATGATATATAGGATAGTGGCAGCGATGAGGATACCTCTGGGCTATAACAGGACCCCTCGCTCTGAGGCCACCCCTCACATTTCTCCCTTGCGACACGGTACATTTGACGAAGGCGCCGACCCGTACGTTATTGGCTCTCTTCAGGACAGCCTGCCGAGGCGAAGACGTAGGAAGTGTTGTCTCCTCACAGCGTCTTTTACGATACCGGGCCTCGGATAGTGTTCTGACTCACCAGCCATCACCTCAGAAATGGCGCACTGTGTGTCATCACAAAATTGCCTCGTTTAGGCTGTTGTTGATACTTTATGTCACGAGCTTGCTCCGTCATCTGCTGCTTCTTCTCAGGGCAATCAAGTCGTGGATTTATAATGACAAGGTCTGTATAATTCTACACTGCCGTCCAAAAGCTAAGAGCAGTTGGAAAGAATGGAAAGCAGAAAGAAGGTCAACGTAAATGTCTCTTCTCATTCATCTACAGTCCAGAACCGTGCTCACTGCAAAGAAAAATGTTATTTTATCTTCTGAAATGGAGTCAAAATAAAATTGAGCCAGAAAAGATTAAATGATTATTGAATTGTGAGTGCAAAAATCAAACCGAGTGAGGTGGCGCAGCGCTTTTCACACTGGACTCGCACTTGGGAGGACGACTGTACAAATCCACGTCCGGCCATCCTGATTTAGGTTTCCACTACAACTAAATGCCGAGATGGTTCCTGTGAAAGGGCACGGACCACTTCCTTTCCCATTATTCCTTAATTCAATGCGACCGATGGTCTCGTTGTTTTGCCCCTATTTCAAATGAACCACTCAACGAACAAAAATCAAGATAAGAGAAGTGTGTGTGTGTATGTGGGTGGGTGGATGGTTTTAAATGGTTGCCTGCCATGTGGAGGCCATAGATGACTTTACCATGTCCAACGTCGAGTAAATACTTAAAATGGCTCTGATCACTATGCGACTTAACTTCTGAGATCATAAGTCGTCTAGAACTTAGAACTAATTAAACCTAACTAACCTAAGGACATCACACACATCCATGCCCGAGGCAGGATCGAACCTGCGACCGTAGCGGTAGCTCGGTTCCAGACTGTAGCGCCTAGATCCGCACGTCCACTCCGGCCGGCGACTAAATACTTACTGAGTTGATTTCGTAAACTTGTAATACTAATCTACACTTTCTATCACTTCTGGTAATGTTAGCAAATTTGAAAATTTCTGGTTGCATGGTGATTCGAAGTCGACGTTAAACTCCAGGTCCCTCTACAGTTGACTCCGTAATTCAGTGGCGGAGGAAAGGAAAGGCGTACCACCTCCAATAGCACCATGCCTAGGAAAGCTCCTCAAGAGGATCTTCAGTTCTCGGAAATTCAGCTGGGAAAGAAACTTCCCAGGTCCGTAGTATACCTCGAGGGTGTCCACTCATAGAAGTCTTAAAACATACTGTCCAGAAAGTTCCGAGAAAATGGTCTCCAAAGTTTTAAGCGTAGCTCTCACACATCACATACGCATCTCATATAGAGGTAGAAATATCGTTGCAGTATGTACGTGAAATTGCTCTGTCGGTAGCGCGTTAGAATATCATGGAACTGATTCGTATTCGGTTCTACCTACAGGCTCTCTTTCATCCTATTTTCGCCGGCCGGAGTGGCTGGAACCGCGAGACCGCTACGGTCGCAGGTTCGAATCCTGCCTCGGGCATGGATGTGTGTGATATCCTTAGGTTAGTCAGGTTTAAGTAGTTGTAAGCTCTAGGGGACTGATGACCTCAGAAGTTGAGTCCCATAGTGCTTAGAGCCATTTGAACCATTTTATCCTGTTTTCTCAATTGTTTTAAAAATTATAACAACTTTAGTGACCTAAAGAATTATAAATTAAATCATGAACAACTTTATTTTGTTCATAAAATTACTGTGACAGGCTAATAAAAATGTCAGTTACACCCATCAATGTTTTCTTTTTAAAAATTGAGTAATTTCTAATGTATTTAATGGATATAAATTAAAGCGTTAATTACTGACATTATAATGTTATTACAAAATTGGGCCTTATTATAAGCTACGGTTATAAATATTCGTTTTAAAATCGAGGAACCGATGTCGTCGTGTAAAAGCAGAGTATAGCTGTTGCCCTGTTGTATATACAAACAGGCAGGCGGTCAGGAAGTGTCAGGGCCCGCACGGAACTAATCCAGCAATGGGCCTTTCCTGCTACAGTGCCAGTTCATTCCTGACTTTCGCAGAGATTGGAGCGTTCTGTACCGTGAAATACGATTATCGGAATGTTTACAAAACTGTGAATCAAAACTGTCTTTCAGTAAAGACATCGCGAAAATATCAGAAGTTGCAGGTTCATTATACAGTGAAATGTCGAAGGTGATGTTAAGAGATGCAGTTGTTTATTACGAAAGCTTGCTTGCTGCCAAGGTATCAGTATTAGTCAGTTTACAACAAGACTCTGGCTGCCAATGGAAGCAAAACTATTTTTGTCAAAAGAAATGACGTGAACAAAGTGACGCATATATACTGTTTAATATGCTCTCACTCTCTCTGGAAATATCATACCTCAAGTGTTTGTTTGTTTACAAGAGGCAACCGGTAACCCTGGTCCCCGAGTACAAAAAACAGTAAAAGAATATGAGCAAAATTATAAAAACGTTGTTATAACGTCTTCCAAATCTGGGAAGCTAACGAGGGAACTTTACACTGACATTTTCAACCAGTGGTTTAAGTCTTATGTGGATCAAGAACGGTTTCCGTAAATTATTGACCCTCGGGGTGGACAAACAACGTCTGAATTATAGACGAAATCTTTCAGTATGACGAGAAACCACAAGCATGTACAATTAAGGTAATTCCTCCGACATGTACTCCCTTGTTCACTCATGTGACGTCTGTTTTTAAAGACAAGTAAAGAAGCTGATAAAGCGTATACAAAACTGCGCTTGTCTTGTTGGAAATAATAGAGAAATAAATTCTCGTGAAAACTGTACAAAAATACAATCAATAGTCCATCTTCAGTGATCATCGCCAATTTTTAAGGACATGATCCGATATGCCTGGTATGCTTCCAGGCATTCTGATGAACGAGACGTTAACAGGAATGTCAGTGAAGCACATTTTTCAACAGATCTTTTAAAAAATCGTTATTCCTTAAATGAAATGCCGTGTGGCAAGGGCCTCCCGTGGGGTAGACCAGTCGCCTGGTGCAAGTCTTTTGAGTTGACGACGCTTCGGCGACTTGGGCGTCGATGGCGATGATATTATGATGATGATGATGACAACACAACACCCAGTCCCTGAGCGGAGAAAATCTCCGACCCAGCCGGGACTCGAACCCGAACCCCTTTACACAGCATTCATTTTGTTCTATGTTGGTCCCGTATTTGTTCGGGGCGGACGTCCCGTGATACCCGTTCAGGTTCTTCGTTATTCCGTTCACAATGTTTTTATCTATTTATTTTTTTTCAGGGGGTACCTAACCCTCTGACTGAACACGCAGTGTCACCGTGACCACTCAGCCATCGAGGCGGGCACATTATTCCTGTAAACAATTGTCCTTCACAAATTGTGCAAGATGCCAAAATATTTTTTTTTGTTTCTAGTGTTTTTATGAGAATTATCAGTCTGATGCTTGCACATAAGATACAAAATTGACAAATGAACATGATATTGTAAAAAAAAAAAAAAATTGCATAGTTGAAACACTACCTGAATTTTGTGGCAGTGGTAACTAACTTCGGTCTCGGAAACTGACGTACGGCCGAGAGAGGGATGTGCTGACCACACGCCCCTCGATATACTCATCCAGTGATGCCTGTGGGCTGAGGATGACACGGCGGCCGGCCGGTACCCGGTACCGTTGGGCCTCCATGGGCTTGTCGGGAGGAGTTTGGTTTTTAGTTTTAGGTAATTAACTTACCTTACTTAAAATGCATTTGAAATTATTCAACTTTTTAAAAGGAAAATGGTGATGAATGTAGTTCACGTTTTAAATAGCTGTATCAGCCATTTCGTAAACAAAGTAAAATTATTTATGATTTAAATGATAATACTTTAGGCCATTAACTTAATATAGCAGTTGTTATAATTTGTAAGAGATTTAAATAACCAAAATGAAACCGAATAGGCAGGTAGGTAGGCTTGAAAACACATCGACCGTATAATAGTCTAGCACACTACTGACTGAGGTACTTCCCTACGTTTAAACTTCAGAGTCCTTTTTTTTAATGTTCTGGATAATGAGCTTTAAGAATTCTATGAGTGGATGCCCTTGAGATGTATTACTAACCTGGAAGTCTCATACCGATCTGAATTTGCGAGTCCGGAAGTTCCCCTTGTGAGCTGTTCGAACCACCATTTTGCCTGATTACGGCTTTATCAACTGTGACGTACTTTTTCTGTAGGGCTTGTGTTTCCAGTGACGTATAACTTTAAAAGGTGACTGTCATTTTACGTGAAGTTAAAAGTAGTCATGGACATTTTGATAAATTATAAAATCTGGTACTTAGCTTCTACTGTACTGGTTTTGTTGTCTTCTTCGTGGTATGATTGTTGACACAGGCTTAGTCAGTTCGAAGTCCTTACCTACATTGTTAAATTTGAATTTTCCAGGTGGATTCTACCTTTAAATAATAAGAGTTCTCATAAGCTCGCGTCTTCCGTATATTCTCGTAATAAACTAGCAAGCTGTTAACCAGCTTTCACAGAAAAATAAGTGCCTTCAATTCCCTACTGGAAACACGTCTCTTTCATATAACAGTCCAAACATGCCTCTTTATTTAAATCGACTTCATATGACTCATTCATACTACATATCTTCTCGCTAGGCGCGTGGTGGAAGATCAAAGGTACTACAGTATTGTAAGAAAAAGTCGAAGCACTTACATAGCAGGCGACGAATGTATTTTAGTTAATTTTACACAAGTTTTTTATGTAAATATTAAAAACTTAGTGGAAAAGCTGTTGTAACTGATTAAAAATTAATGTATTGATGTTTCTTGCTAATTAACTATACAGTTGTTCAGTTCATGTCAGATGAAAGCAGTAGTTCACAAATTAAATAACATTTATAGAAATCAATTCATATAAAGTTATTACTATTTACAAAGAATGTCCACCAGTATCGAATGGTTTCTAGTATGCATTAGACTTGATTAAATCACATTATACATGTATATTTATAACTTTGACTCGCCCATACAGCTATGATAGCACCAGATGCAACCTCGAAAGTAGCTTACAAAAAAGGCATTCAACATTAAGAAATGAATACAAAGTGGAAATAAGCTAGAAAGGAAGACAGGTATTACAAGAAGTAAACATTAAAATTTGAGAAATAAAATGAAATGTACAGAGTAATACAAATATTTATGCTGTAAGATAACTGAAGATGGAAAAATCAGGAAAGACACAAAACAAGGTATAAGAGAGGCATATGTAACGCTGACGAATAGAAGGATAATGATGGTAAGATCTTTTAGGTTTTTAGGACACACCTTCTTCGTCTTCAGTTTCTTCATCAGGATCGAGTTTCATCCCCTCTGCTTGGAGCAGCATCTTCTGGTGCCTCCCGTTAGCTGAACACTAACCAGTTCAATAACTGCGAACACTACCAACTCTAACGACCTAAAATATTTTATCTTCAATCACAACGACCACAAAAGCCTACAAACGTACGAAAGGACTATTATGTGGTCAGAAAACACAAATATTAAGATGAAGAAAAACAGCTGCATGTAAAGCACTTTCTGACGTCGTCCGGAGGCAAATAGGAAATGAAGTCTCTTGTAATGTTTGAGGTATGGTGTTGGAGACGGCTATCGAACACGATATGGGTGGACAGAAACATTAACCAGAAACTCTCTCAAAAAACTGACGAGGAAAGAGCCTTAAGGAAAACAATCAAACTAAGAAGACGCGTGTGCGTAGGTCGTTTAATATATCACAAACATTTCCTTGTAAACCTCCTAAATTATAGAAGGAACAGTACTATAAAGGAAAGCACGAGGGAGACTCAGACTGATAGTTTTAAAGCAAGCCATAAATAACGCAAGAATCAATAAGTATGACGAAATGAAAGAGTTATTTTTTAACAGATTCAGATGGAGGACTTTTTTGCAGTCGAAAGATTAATGATATAGAAGAATAGGTTGACATTGCAATATCGTTAGTGTATAAAAGTCGAAAAACTTTCACATTACTTAAATTACTGCAGATGCTTACTTTGCGAGCACACGGGTGATTTTCCCCGCTGGTGGAAGGTCACTTGCTTAGAACGAATTGAAGATAATGGTGCCTGGAAACGGATGAAGACCTTGGGATCGGGAGATAAATTGTCACTACTGTCGAAATATGAAGCAGCATGTGGACATTAACGCTGGGTATCGTGTGATATGAGTATTTAAAGCTCTACGGTAACAAACAACTATAACTATTTGGAATTTTTCAGTAGTGCTGTGTTGCTGAGGACACTGAAATGCCAAACAGGTATGTAAAGAAGCGTTTACTTTTATTTTGTACTGCCACGACTCCTATCCTTGAATTTGTGGATGAGGATGCCAGTACGACGTTCTATAGGTCGTCGGACAGCTACAAATAATCGTCTCAACTGGAAACCACGTTCATTGTCACATGCATGGTCAAGTGTTTTAGGTACACAACACGGATATTCACTGCAAGTAGGGAGCATTTCCGTTATGCACTTGAAGACGCACAATTTTTACTCTGATCGGGATGCATCACGGACGAATTTTATTCGTCTTTCTATTAATTACTGCGAAAGTTTCGTAAACTGCAGCTCTGGTAGCTATCTCCACATGATTTACGTTTTTTTATTACACAAGGTACGGTAATTTTCTTATTTCCATCAATTCCAAGATGTGGTGAGTTGTTTACACTTGGTGTTGTGAGCAGTTGAAACGTATATTGAGGAATATATCGAAGATGTGAAATAACCTCATGGTAGAGAGAAGATTGCAAGAATGTCTCTCCCATTGCAGCTGCACTATTATTATTGCCATTATTATTAATACTATTGTAATCTGACACCAAGGCAGTTTTTTAATGTTATCATTTCTCTGACTGGTTTGACGCGAGCCGCCATGAATTCATCTCTTATGCCATCCTGTTCATCTCAGAGTAACACTTGGACCGGAAGTCTTGAGTTATTTCTTGGATGTATTCCAGCCCCTGTCTTACCATCTTCAGCTCCTTCTGAAACCATGGAGGGTAATCCCCTACTTTTTAACTCAACTCCTATCATCCCGTCGTTTGTTCTCGTCCGTATTGTCCACATGTTCCTCTCTACACTGATTCTGTGGAGAACCTCATTTCTTATCTTTTCAGTACACCTGATTTTCAAGATTTTTCTGTAGAACAACTTCTCAGACGCATTGATTCTCTTCTTTCCACGTTTCCCACACTCAATCATTCATTACCACATAGTGCACGTACCTTCATAGGAATTTTTCTCTCAACTTGAAAACCGATGTTATTCCGTTCAACAGGTACCGTAACTCTTCTTCACTTTCCTGTGGATAGCAGTGTCAGTTAATCTTCTTGTTGATGTAGTTTTAGCGTCAATTTTAACCCCACTCTTGAACCTTTCTGTTATTTCTGTTATTCCTTCTTCATGTTATTGCTTTAACTGGGCAGAAAACCGCACCCCTCTCGTATAATCTCTCCAGTTCGAGCACTTCATACTCCGTGTATTGTTCCTCTTTGGTTCGTATATATTTCTACACTAACTTTCTTTCTCGAAATATTGCTCGTATTTTCCTGAGAATATTACCGGTTTGCCCTATTTTACATTGTAGAACTCCTTTCCCAGGTTGGAGAACCTTTTGAACGTGTCTTGATTTTTTTTAATGTTTTGCTTCCATTACCAAGCACAATATCAGAACCTATCACTGATGCCTTTACTTCACGAAAGCCAAACTGATAGTCGTCTAACAGATATCTGCTGTTACTATCTTCAAGGTTGTCTGAACGATACTTGGAAGAAGTCTCATCGCATGTCTCCAGCCTCAGAGATTCTTCAGACCAACGTGAATATACCTTTGGTTGCCACTTCTCGTAACGATTTTAGGATTTCCGAAAGTGAATTATCTGTCCCTTACTTGCCGATCTTTCGTCTTCCAAAGCTCTATTAAAATGTGACTGTAGTACATCACAGTTGCGCATGGCGGACAAAATAATAAAAGTATAAGAAGGAAACCATCAAAGTAAATAGGGAATTCTTCGCTAAGAGAAGTCTATTACTTTGAAACATAGGCCCTAATTTTATGAAGAAATTTCTGACAATATATTTTGGGAAAACCGAGACTGAATCTTTATAGGAGAATAATGAAAACTAAATGATCGATTTCGGTCATGGAAATTATACTCGGTATGTGTTAAAATTTTGTCCAAGTCAAGGTAATTGAAGACCGAGGTACAGGTCAGTTAGATAAGCATGAACGATAAGAAATGAGCCTTGGTCCTGGTGAAGGGTCTATCTCAACATTTCACTGAATTGGTTAATCGAAAGCACGGAAGTTCTAAATCGAGGTGACTTATTTAAGAACTGAACCTCCCTCCTTCAAAGCACGAGTAAACCACAGTTACTACGTCATTCCAACTGCTACTAAATTTAGTAACAGTCATTCTGGGAAATGCGGTTGAGAGCTGGATATGCTACTATTTTATGGGTCCGAGCGAGCATTCTTTAAGTGCTGAATTGCTGGAGTCCCTAATTACCATGTGTATCTCTTTGTATAAAAGAAATGTCCGGACTGGCTGGCTTTTCATTGTCCAGCCGAAAACCACTAAAGACAGAATCTTCAAATGTCGCGAGGGTGTTAGTATACTGCAGACACCGTTTAAGAACGGATTTTTCGAAAACAGGTGACTAGAAATTTTTTGGAAATATGTCGCTATTAAAGTCATTTTGAAACCACGACTACGAATATTCTTATTTGGTTAGTTGGTCAGAAATAGAAAAACAAAGTATTTTAGCATTTTTCTAAATTAGCCCCTAAAGGGTGAAATGGTAGGTAAAAATCGTCTTTATTTTATTTTATTTTTGTCATTCTTATTTTATTTCATTTTAATTTATTTTTTTAAGTAAGTCATTATTATAGAACTACTTAACCATTTTTAAAGATGCAAATATCAAAAGTGGTATTTAAATTCTCGATTGGGAACAAAAATATACGTTAAGACACAAAGGAATTACAGACATCAGCTACGAGTTGGAATCGATCCAAACCATTGGGGAAAGTTGAAAATTTGTGCTGGTCTGGGTTCTGAACCCGGGTCACCTGCCTACAAGGAAGATGCTCTGCTATCCGGGCACAGTGGTCATAGCAACTGCACGGACAACCCTAGCACGCCTCTCACCAGACAAAATTCTCAGCTTATCATCGCACTATTAATGCCCACTCACAGGCAGTGTCTGTAATTGCTTTGTGTCCTAATTCATAATGGCTGCTGGATCAAAATGGTGTCTGTTCTTTCGGACACGTCCGAAAGGACCGACATTACATATATACTAAAATATACGTGTTTCAGTGACTTTGGAAATTCAGCTCTTGATGGGTGAAAGAGGAGATGAAAATTTGTATGAAAATATTTTAATGTGAAAGCATGTTTAAAACCAAATCTGTGAAAATTTATACTTGGCTTCTCGACTGAAAATAACATAATGCATGTTTCAGTGTTTTTGGAAATGAAACCCCTATGAGTTTGGAAGAGGGTTGGAAATTTGTACAAAAACAGCTCGTTACACTGTAATATATTTTTAAACCTAAATCTATGGAAACTGGTATTTGACATGTCGGTTGGTAACAAATATGTGTTAGAGGATGAAAGTTTCTATGGAAAAGTCACCACAAGAACTCAAAAGGCAGGATCAACAGAAGCCTCCGACTCTGTCTACCAGAATTGATTGTTGGTCAGAAGTACATTCGGCAAATACCCTGCTTCTGTGGTCTTAATTGTCGTGAAACCTTAGAAAATGATGCAAAAATCTATGGAATAAAATAAAGAAAGCTATTCAACTGTCATAACGTCAAACCGGCTTGTCAGATTTGTGTACAAATAAAACGGCTCTTTAACGCAGTAATTTTTCAGCAGGTCTAATATGTGTTTATAAAACTATTTTTGTTGTAATTACTATGCAAACGCCTGCGAAGCAGCGGGCACTGCGCTAATTAACGATAAAATAATTGCACATAATTGTGGTACTTGAAATTCGATTAATCATCTCAGTAGCACGAATAAAAATAGAGTTTATTTACTTCAACAAATCTACCTGTTTGGATAATGGCTAGGTCGATCACAGCTACACTTAACAATAGTTATTTGCAAAGAGTTAATACCTTTCCTTCAAAAAAGAATAAAACGACGTTGTACACCCACTCCATTAATAAAAATCTCAGTCACTTCTCTGACCGTTGTTAATATCATGAGACACACGTGTAAGTGGGAACTGGATTTGTACTGGAATCCTTCAGCGCTTGTCATTGTCAGGCAATGCACAGTGGCGAACTGACAGCGTGACGCTGAATTGCTGAGTACAAAATAGTCATTGCGTTCATAGTCAAAATGCTGAGCGACCACCAAACTGTGGTTGAAGTTACTGACATGAAACATAGCAGTGAAATATTCCTCAATAGAAGGATTTCGTCCATGGCATTCTGGAAGATTTGCTTTGAGTCTTTTCACATATCTCAATGGTCAGCACAAATTCTTCACCTTGGCAGTCGAATTATTTGGTTAGCAATTTAACTCCCTTTTTTTCATCTCGCTCGCCAAGAGTGTTGCTCTCTATACGCATTCCCGCGTATTCTGTAAAAAGGTTTACATTCTCCACTGTCAGGAGAACGCCTTTTCTTCGATTCATCAATTTCTCAGGACACTTTGACCGTATGTTATGCCGCAGATATCTTTCTGAAGCTGAAAAATTGTGATGGGTGTCGGCCAATCATTACGTTTGTACATACAATAGCGTTTGGAATAGCAACTGTTAGGCGAAATGCTTCAGCTCTCTGTCTCCAGGTCTCGTCCCGTTGTGCAGACGCTGCAATGTAAAGTGACACACAAATGTCGTAGCGCCTGATGTAAAAAGCCCATTGCAAATGTACTACTGTATTTGTTTATATTCTGTCTCGCAATTTAAGGATAATTAATGTCCGAAGACCGACTGTTGTTACGTTTGAGTAGTAACACTCGTCCCCATATGGTCAAGAACTCTGATACTTGCCGTAGAGCAATGAAGAGATGAAGTAAGTAATTTCGTAAAGTTTGTATCACTCTTCTCCACTGTATGTGGAATACCGACTATTCGAGACGGTTTACAGACTTCATCAAAACCTTGATATTTCATTGCACAAAGGTCAAGCTCCATTGATATGGTTCGATAACACGGTGACATAGTGCACTTCACATAAACACTCATTACACATGAAATTTGATTAAATCTTATTTTGAATCTGAAAGAGGTATAAGATGTGTGAGAGAATAGTGAGGGTTAAAACTGGTGATCTGTTGTTATAAGAACCAACAACCCACATGAAACGCATCGGCTTACGTCAAACGAATATAATAAGTCCATTACTTCTTTTGCAGTACATCTTTGATTACTATGATTAAATAAAATTCCAGGGGAGAACCAAAGTAAACGACTTCAGAAGCAAGGATATGAAAACTGGGAGACCACACAAGGAACAGAATAATCCTGGACTGTTGTTTGAGTAATCACACGCAAAATGGTGAGTAAAAGAGCAGTTCCATCTCCACCACTGCTGAACCACACAGGTGAAAGACATTGAACTAAGAGTTATACTGAAGTCGCTGTCAGAGCCTTCATAGTAAAATTAATAAAACCTTTAAGTACCATTATATTTAAAATTCTTTACGCAAATTGAAATTCACTCTGTGTAGAATCGTTGATTCTACTCACTAAGGAAGTCTGGGCTCACGATGTCTTTACTTTAATCACATGTGGTGGTCAGGCTTCTCTGTGGTTCCCATGCCAGAAACAGAGGAACATCTTCAAATTCCACGATCAGATTCACGTAAATACACATCAAAGTACGAGTTGATCGCTGAAAGCAATTTCTTTGACTAACCTGGTGTAAACTTTACCTTACTCCCACATGAAGCTCATCACACAAAATCATTGATCTGCTGATATCGCCAGAAATTAATTTATAACAGCAACGTTATGCTCACAAATTCAAGGAACCACTACTTTTAAATAAATGCGGAAACATTCTCAATTAAAGAGACACCTGTGATGGTGGCCCACGGTCAATGTTGAGGAATTCAAGTTCAAACATCATTCGCGAAAATTAACGAAAAACTCCATGATTCCAAACAAGAAACAGCCCTAAGCATTTAAGGAAGTTAAAGAAGCGATTTCCTAATGTAAGAAAAGTGCCTGCCCTCACAAATCGAAATAAAAATCGTACCAAAGCATGTTCCAAGGAATAGCTTACCAGCTCGGCAACAGGACCCAGAATTCCTTTCAACAAACCCAGCCAGCAGCAGTTGCGGTGAAGAGCTGTTTCTTTAAGGGTGCAGAGAAGGATCTCATGGTCAGCAATTCAAAGTGGAAATTGGGACATGCATTGACTTGTAAAGAAGTAGCTTTCTTAGACACTCTGGAGAAAGTTATTAAGTTCAGCACAATACTACCTGAGAGTACAAGAAAATCTGTTCCCTCACAGTCATATTTGGATAAACTCGTCCACGCATGCATACTTGCTGAGATTATCCTTGGATACACATTGGAGGAAGATGACCCTATCCTGATAGCTGTGAATGCTGAAGCATCGCTTCCAGGATGGGAAAGTACATCGGCCTCGTATCGCATCTATCCATCAGATTAACTACGAGCTGTGCCGATCAGACTGAATGGGGCTTTTAGGCTGTTTCCCATACTCTGTTGTTGTGGTCTTCAGTCCTGAGACTGGTTTGATGCAGCTCTCCATGCTACTCTATCCTGTGCAAGCTTCTTCATCACCCAGTACCTACTGCAACCTACATCCTTCTGAATCTGTTTAGTGCATTCATCTCTCGGTCTTCCTCTACGATTTTTACCCTCCACGCTGCCCTCCAATACTAAATTGGTGATCCCTTGATGCCTCAGAACATGTCCTACCAACCGATCCCTTCTTCTAGTCGAGTTGTGCCACAAACTTCTCTTCTCCCCAATCCTATTCAATACCTCCTCATTAGTTACATGATCTACCCACCTTATCTTCAGCATTCGTCTGTAGCGCCACATTTCAAAAGCTACTATTCTCTTCTTGTCCAAACTATTTATCGTCCATGTTTCACTTCCATACATGCCTACACTCCATACAAATACTTTCAGAAACGACTTCCTGACACTTAAATCTATACTCGATGTTAACAAATTTCTCTTCTTCAGAAACGATTTCCTTGCCATTGCCAGTCTACATTTTATATCCTCTCTACTTCGACCATCATCACTTATTTTACTCCCTAAATAGCAAAACTCCTTTACTACTTTAAGTGTCTCATTTCCTAATCTAATTCCCTCAGCATCACCCGATTTAATTTGACTACATTCCATTATCCTCGTTTTGCTTTTGTTGATGTTCATCTTATATCCTCCTTTCAAGACACTGTCCATTCCGTTCAACTGCTCTTCCAAGTCCTTTGCTGTCTCTGACTCAATTACAATGTCATCGGCGAACCTCAAAGTTTTTACTTCTTCTCCAAGAATTTTAATACCCACTCCGAATTTTTCTTTTGTTTCCTTTACTGCTTGCTCAATATACAGATTGAATAACATCGGGGAGATGCTGCAACCCTGTCTCACTCCTTTCCCATCCACTGCTTCCCTTTCATGCCCCTCGACTCTTATAACGGCCATCTGATTTCTGTACAAATTGTAAATAGCCTTTCGCTCCCTGTATTTTATACCTGCCACCTTCAGAATTTGAAAGAGAGTATTCCAGTTAACATTGTCAAAAGCTTTCTCTAAGTCTACAAATGCTAGAAACGTAGGTTTGCCTTTTCTTAATCTTTCTTCTAAGATAAGTCGTAAGGTTAGTATTGCCTCACGTGTTCCAACATTTCTACGGAATCCAAACTGATCTTCCCCGAGGTCCGGTTCTACCAGTTTTTCCATTCGTCTGTAAAGAATTCGCGTTAGTATTTTGCAGCTGTGACTTATTAAACTGATAGTTCGGTAATTTTCACATCTGTCAACACCTGCTTTCTTTGGGTTTGGAATTATTATATTCTTCTTGAAGTCTGAGGGTATTTCGCCTGTCTCACACATCTTGCTCACCAGATGGTAGAGTTCTGTCATGACTGGCTCTACCAAGGCCATCAGTAGTTCTAATGGAATGTTGTCTACTCCCGGGGCCTTGTTTCCACTCAGGTCTTTCAGTGCTCTGTCAAACACTTCACGCAATATCTTATCTCCCATTTCGTCTTCATCTACATCCTCTTCCATTTCCATAATATTGTCCTCAAGTACATCGCCCTTGTATAAACCCTCTATATACTCCTTCCACCTTTCTGCTTTCCCTTCTTTGCTTAGAACTGGGTTGCCATCTGAGCTCTTGATATTCATACAAGTGGTTCTCTTCTCTCCAAAGGTCTCTTTAATTTTCCTGTAGGCAGTATCTATCTTACCCCTAGTGAGATAAGCCTCTACATCCTTACATTTGTCCTCTAGTCATCCCAGCTTAGGCATTTTGCACTTCCTGTCGATCTCATTTTTGAGACGTTTGTATTCCTTTTTGCCTGCTTCATTTACTGCATTTTTATATATTCTCCTTTCATCAATTAAATTCAATATTTCTTCTGTTCCTCAAGGATTTCTATTAGCCCTCGCCTTTTTACCTACTTGATCGTCTGCTGCCTTCACTACTTCATCTCTCTGAGCTATCCATTCTTCTTCTACCGTATTTCTTTCCCCCATTCCTGTCAATTGTTCCCTTATGCTCTCCCTGAAACTCTGTACAACCTCTGGTTCTTTCAGTTTATCCAGGTCCCATCCCCTTAGATTCCCACCTTTTTGCAGTTTCTTCAGTTTCAATCTGCAATTCATAACCAATAGATTATGGTCAGAATCCACATCTGCCCCTGGAAATGTCTTACAATTTAAAACCTGGTTCCTAAATCTCTGTCTTACCATTATATAATCTATCTGATACCTTTTAGTATCTCCAGGTTTCTTGCAGGTATACCACCTTCTTTTATGATTCTTGAACCAAGTGTTAGCTGTGGTTAAGTTATGCTCTGTGCAAAATTCTACAAGGCGGCTTCCTCTTTCATTTCTTCCCCCCAACCCATATTCACCTACTATGTTTCCTTCTCTCTCTTTTCCTACTGACGAATTCCAGTCACCCATGACTATTAAATTTTCGTCTCCCTTCACTACCTGAATAATTTTTTTTATCTCGTCATACATTTCATCTATTTCCTCATCATCTGCAGAGCTAGTTGGGATATAAACTTGTACTACTGTAGTAGGCATGGGCTTTGTGTCTATCTTGGCCACAATAATGCGTTCACTATGCTGTTTGTAGTAGCTAACCCGCACTCCTATTTTTTTATTCATTATTAAACCTACTCCTGCATTACCCCTATTTGATTTTGTATTTATAACCATGTAATCACCTGACCAAAAGTCTTGTTCCTCCTGCCACCGAACTTCACTAATTCCCACTGTATCTAACTTTAACTTATCCATTTCCCTTTTTAAATTTTCTAACCTACCTGCCCGATTAAGGGATCTGACATTCCACGCTCCGATCCGTAGAACGCCAGTTTTCTTTCTCCTGATAACGACGTTATCTTGAGTAGTCCCCGCCCGGAGATCCGAATGGGGGACTATTTTACCTCCGGAATATTTTACCCAAGAGGACGCTATCATCATTTAAACATACAGTAAAGCTGCATGTCCTCGGGAAAAATTACGGCTGTAGTTTCCCCTTGCTTTCAGCCGTTCGCAGTACCAGCACAGCAATGCCGTTTTGGTTAATGTTACAAGGCCAGATCAGTCAATCATCCAGACTGTTGCCCCTGCAACTACTGAAAAGGCTGCTGCCCCTCTTCAGGAACCACATGTTTGTCAGGCCTCTCAACAGATACCCCTCCGTTGTGGTTACACCTACGGTACTGCCATCTGTATCGCTGAGGCTCGCAAGCCTCCCCACCAACGGCAAGGTCCATGGTTCATGAGGGGGTCTCATACTCTACACTGTGAATACCGAGGTGTTACCCAAGTCCCGTTTCACAAACGTTATGAAAACAATGGCTCACTTTCACGTGACTGACACTACACGCAGACAGTTGGGTTATACATATTACATTCCAGGGGTTGGGAGGTGAAGAGAGGGCGGGGAAGGGGGAGGGAGACGACAGAATGGGCATCCGGCATGTCTGAAAACCAATCTTACCAAATTCTTTAACGGATCTGCCGATCCTTCACCGATGCGGGACAAAGACACAAGAAAGTGAAAAATGAAGTATGCTAGAGTGGACAAGGAGAGGATCCTGGTTATTCCGCAAATACCGGGTGACCAAAAAGTCAGTATAAATTTGAAAACTTAACAAACCACAGAATAATGTAGATAGAGAGGTAAAAATTGACACACATGTCTTGAATGACATGGGGTTTTATTAGAACAAAAAAAAATACAGCCCATGTTGTTAGACTCGTGAAAGATCTCTTGCGCGCGTCGTTTGGTGATGATCGCTTCTCTCATCATCCTCATACAACACATACTGATACCAAAATATACACACGTCAACTGCAGCCACCTACACTCAACAAATATGGGTGACATGCAATACATAATCTGTGAGAAAAGGAGGTATTGTCCACAGAGGAAGAAACCACTTTCCTATTAAGGCCACTGAAACGAGCCCTTGGGACCTCCGACCCAACTATGCTATATGACTCAAAACAAATAAATGAATGAATAAATAAATCTGTAGATACTGCAGCTTGCATGGTTCAAACTGAATAATAATGATTTTAAAATACTACATTTCATTAAGATCATTTGTCTGCAAAACTCTACATTTGTGAACAGTCAACGGTTAGCCAACCTAATGAGTACAAAGTACAAGTTACTGAATAAAAATACCATCTAAACAGATAATTACGACCAGCCTATTCATACGAGTCGTACGAGGGCAGTTCAATAACTAATGCAACACATTTTTTTCTGAAACAGGGGTTGTTTTATTCAGCATTGAAATACACCAGGCTATTCCCCAATCGTTTAGCTACACAACACTATTTTTCAACGTAATCTCCATTCAATGCTACGGCCTTACGCCACCTTGAAATGAGGGCCTGTATGCCTGCACGGTACCATTCCACTGGTCGATGTCGGAGCCAACGTCGTACTGCATCAATAACTTCTTCATCCGCGTAGTGCCTCCCACGGATTGCGTCCTTCAATGGGCCAAACATATGGAAATCCGACGGTGCGAGATCGGGGCTGTAGGGTGCATGAGGAAGAACAGTCCACTGAAGTTTTGTGAGCTCCTCTCGGGTGCGAAGACTTGTGTGAGGTCTTGCGTTGTCATGAAGAAGGAGAAGTTCGTTCAGATTTTTGTGCCTCCGAACACGCTGAAGTAGTTTCTTCAATTTATGAAGAGTAGCACAATAGACTTCAGAGTTGATCGTTTGACCATGGGGAAGGACATCAAACAGAATAACCCCTTCAGCGTCCCAGAAGACTGTAACCATGACTTTACCGGCTGAGGGTATGGTTTTAAACTTTTTCTTAGTAGGGGAGTGGTTGTGGCGCCACTCCATTGATTGCCGTTTTGTTTCAGGTTCGAAGTGATGAAACCATGTTTCATCGCCTGTAACAATCTTTGACAAGAAATTGTCACCCTCAGCCACATGACGAACAAGCAATTCCGCACAGATGGTTCTCCTTTGCTCTTTATGGTGTTCGGTTAGACAACGAGGGACCCAGCGGGAACAAACCTTTGAATATCCCAACTGGTGAACAATTGTGACAGCACTACCAACAGAGATATCAAGTTGAGCACTGAGTTGTTTGATGGTGATCCGTTGATCATCTCGAACGAATGTGTTCGCACGCTCCGCCATTGCAGGAGTCACAGCTGTGCACGATCGGCCCGCACGCGGGAGATCAGACAGTCTTGCTTGACCTTGTGGCGATGATGACACACGGTTTGCCCAACGACTCACCGTGCTTTTGTCCACTGTCAGATCACGGTAGACATTCTGCAAGCGCCTATGAATATCTGAGATGCCCTGGTTTTCCGGCAAAAGAAACTCGATCACTGCCCGTTGTTTGCAACGCACATCCGTTACAGACGCCATTTTAACAGCCCCGTACAGCGCTGCCACCTGTCGGAAGTCAATGAAACTATACGAGACGAAGCGGGAATGTTTGAAAATATTCCACAAGAAATTTACGGTTTTTTCAACCAAAATTGGCCGAGAAAAAAAATGTGTTGCATTACTTATTGAACTGCCCTCGTAAATAAGCTATTAATCAGTAGAAAGCTGAATAATCGCTTGAAACATTACATACTAGAACAAAGAGCTGTTGCAGATATATTTTACCTAAAAATGGATGTTGCTGTTTTATTGTACATCCTTCTCTCATTTATCATCAAAGTACAAAAGTGGAGTTTCAATGAAGAGGTTGAAACAGAGTGAAATGGAAAGCATTTGCACTTGAAAAGAGCGATATGTGGATATGCTTTGTTATTTCGGTGTATCCATAAGTAAGAGGATAAGGCCAGCACAAGCACAATTTGTTACAGTGGGTTGCCTACATCACAGACATGGAGTCAGGGACAAACCTATTGTTCTCTTTCGATTGACAGGTGCTTAACCTGTTGTTCTGCTAAGAAGATTAGGAGCCCCTGGGAATAATACCTCCTTTTGATTACCAGGTCCTTAACCTATTGTTCCCCCAAACCTCCCCTTCCCCCTCCTCCTCTTTCCCCTCAGGAAACCTCCTACCCACCCACTCCCCCACGCTGATACAGGTACACTTTCAGGTCTGAGTTATTCGCAAGGCCTCCTCTTAATCTTATCAATTTCATTGACTGCTTAATTAAACTGATCAATTAATTAACTACTCCCCCTCTGGGAAAAACCCCCCATCCCTCCCGCTCTCCTTTTCCCCTCCCCTCCCCTACCTAGAAATAAGCGGCACTGTGGTGGATAGGAAGGATCTCATGACACGAAATTCAAGAGTATATTGTTTATTTTTTGCTGAGGTTGGATTTCTTTTGCTCATCATTCTCTGCTGTTTGGGAAGGTTCAGGTCTTGTAAGAATTAATTAAATAGATTGCTCTTGTTTATTCTGATCACACAAGGAATACCGTCATGAAACACCCATCACACATAATTACGCTATTAAACACCTTTCGATCACGATGCAAGGAACCAGCCGCTTTCTTCTGTCCTCTGGACCACACGCAGTGCCACTGCACATGCTGCCAAGAGTCGGGTTGCAGTGATAAGAGCCTGAAAAGTGGTCGCCACACTCAGGTGTCCCTGCTAGTGGCCTGTGGCAGAAAGACCGGATGTGACACCTGTCCTCGAACAAAAGCTTCAGGCTGCGGCATGCCTTTCATACTTGACACCTGAGAAAATCCTGTAAAAACACGTGACGTTTCTCTGTTTCTCCTCGTGTCCTGCCGACTCTGCACGCGCCATCGGCCGTGGTCGGGCTGAAGTGAAAATAAAGAAGCGTTTATCCAGCAAACCCTGTGCAGAAAACCGACGCATGAGAGAATGCCGTCCGTCCAAGGCAAATTCCTGTTTGGGAATCGATTCCGCCATGGATTCTAAACTGCGCCAGCTCGCCTGGTGCACTTTACTGTGATGCATTTCACGAACTGCTTCAGGAGATATTACATTTGGTATTGTGGAATATTGTGACGTACATAACTTGAAGATATCGCATGAACTAAATGTACCACTGAACAGAGAGAGAGAGAGAGAGAGAGAGAGAGAGAGAGAGAGAGAGAGAGCGTTTTGGAGATGACATAAGAATATTTAACAATTCCAAGAAATACCACGCCTGCCACGTTTGAACACATATTCTAAAAGAAATATCGCAACACAGTTGTGAAACCGCCCTGATATGCTTCATGTGATTTTGAGGGAAATACACTTGTCTTTGAGCACGAGCTGCTTCAGGAGTTACTATTTCCAATTGAGTACATCTGTAAACACACATTCAAAAACAAAGATCGCTGCACAATAGGTTACGTTAATTTGGGATGTAAACCGCTAATGACTCTAAAGACAGATCGTGACACAGTTGTGAAACTTCTGTCTTCCTCCACTATTTGGATGCATAAAGAAATTAGGTAAAGTATTTAACACCTCAATACATTTGCAAATGATGCTTTAAAGAAGTTGTTTCAAATATACTCGCAAACAAAACACGGCAGTCTCGTCGCTGGTGTACGTGGAACGGAACTACATTTCGACAAAATACACTCAAAATCAATACTTCACTAAAATAAATGAGCGCAAATACACCATGTATAAACTCGGAAGACGATCCTGTAAAATATTGTTAAGCACACTATCACACTAGTTTGCTACACGAAGACCGGTCGTAACTGGGGGCCTGCAAAGTGGTGGCATGTCCGTCCACGGCCGCGGCTCACCTAAAGAGTGTTGTGCAGACCGGAAGCTGGGGTTTTCCCGACGGGATCCACGACCACGAGAAAACCACATTGGGCCAGACCACCACCACCTTGTCGTGCGAGCTCAGACCAGTATTCATCTACCGGTGACGTAGAATGTCGCACTCCTATTGGCTCCCTGGGTAAAATGTCGAGTCGACAGGTCAGAGGTTATATAAACCCTTGTCATGGTGCAGTAGCTCTCATTCTGCTATCGCCCAGGGCGGGGTCACCTCGAGCGTGTTGTTCTCGCAGCGGCAGCATCAAGTATCGTTAGTAGTGCAAGTTGTGGCAAACACCCGAGGCAACGGGAATTAAGAGGTAAGCATATATTTAATTTTATAGCATTTCGCGGTTTATATTTTCGTAAAATGTTTAGCAGTATTAATTTCAGATTTAGGTGTTGCTGCCTGTGGCTTTATAGGTATGAGCAGCCCATAGTGGCTCGCCTTTCATGTATTCTCTTAAAAGTTGTCTGTGAGTAGAGCATTTCTGGCTTGATATTTATCTTATCCGTGACATGTAAGTATTGTTTCGCTCTTTTACTGTTAGTCAGTACTTACACTTTTATATATAAAGCGTTTTCCATAAATTTTTACTTACGTTATAGGCCAATTTGAATAACTGCCGCGTGGGATAAGCCGAGCGGTCAAAGGCGCTGAAGTCATGGACTGCGCGGCTGGTCTGGGCGGAGGTTCGAGTCCTCCCTCGGGCATGGGTGTGTGTGTTTGTCCTTAGCATAATTTAGGTTAAGTATTGTGTAAGCTTAGGGACTGATGACCTTAGCAGTTAAGTCCCATAAGATTTCACACACATTTGAACATTTTTTTTTTTTGAATATTTAATTTCTGATGCAAACACTCATAGAAGTGTTGAACCTGCTCAAAAGACTAAAAATTTGTGACCGAGGGCTTATTTAGTTTATCTTTAATTTATAAACGGTTACTGAACCAAGCAACCATGTTTAAAACTCTTCATTTTTTTCTTGTTGTTTTAGTATACATCTACCAAATCTTAGTAGAGCTGGAGGCAGAGGTTCAACAGCGGTAGCAATATCATCGTAAGTAGTATATATATATATATATATATATATATATATATATATATATATATATATATATATACTGAAGACCACAACAACAACAATATATATATATATATATATATATATGTTGCTGTGGTCTTCAGTCCTGAGACTGGTTTGATGCAACTCTCCATGCTACTTTATCCTGTGCAAGCTGCTTCATCTCCCAGTACCTACTGCAACCTACATCCTTCTGAAATATATATATATATATATATATATATATATATATATATATATATATATATATATATATAGGGTTATTACAAATGATTGAAGCGATTTCACAGCTCTACAATAACTTTATTATTTGAGATATTTTCACAATGCTTTGCACACACATACAAAAACTCAAAAAGTTTTTTTAGGCATTCACAAATGTTCGATATGTGCCCCTTTAGTGATCCGGCAGACATCAAGCCGATAATCAAGTTCCTCCCACACTCGGCGCAGCATGTCCCCAGCAATGAGTTCGAAGCATCGTTGATGCGAGCTCGCAGTTCTGGCACGTTTCTTGGTAGAGGAGGTATAAACACTGAATCTTTCACATAACCCCACAAAAAGAAATCGCATGGAGTTAAGTCGGGAGAGCGTGAAGGCCATGACATGAATTGCTGATCATGATCTCCACCACGACCGATCCATCGGTTTTCCAATCTCCTGTTTAAGAAATGCCGAACATCATGATCGAAGTGCGGTGGAGCACCATCATGTTGAAAGATGAAGTCGGCCCTGTCGGTCTCCAGTTGTGGCTTGAGCCAATTTTCCAGCATATCCAGATACACGTGTCCTGTAACGTTTTTTTCGCAGAAGAAAAAGGGGCTGCAAACTTTAAACCGTGAGGCTTCCAGAAGCTTTAAACTGCGCATACCATCGCCGAATGGAGTTAGCAGTTGGTGGATCTTTGTTGAACTTCGTCCTGAAGTGTCGTTGCACTGTTATGACTGACTGATGTGAGTGCATTTCAAGCACGGCATACGCTTTCTCGGCTCCTGTCACCATTTTGTCTCACTGCGCTCTCGAGCGCTCTGTCGGCAGAAACCTGAAGTGCGGCTTCAGCCGAACAAAACTTTATGAGTTTTTCTAAGTATCTGTAGTGTGTCGTCACCATATGTCAATGAATGGAGCTACAGTGAATTTATAAAATCGCTACAATCATTTGTAATAGCCCTGTATATATATATATATCATGGTTTACGTAACATGTTGTTGTTGCTGCAGATGGTTCCTAGGATCAAAATTTATAAACGTTACATCTTTTTCGTTTCACTAATAATTTAGAATTGTTCGAGTATATACATCCTTAGTACTGTATAGGCGAAATTATATTTCATTGTATATTTAATATAGGGTATATTCTTTGTTATTGTAGATGATTTTCTGGTATATGAAGAAGAGGGACAGGGAGGGTTATGTGCTGGAGATTTGCAGCAGCCACAGCAGGTCTCATATGAGTGTATATTCTAAAACAATAATATGGTTCAAATGGCTCTGAGCTCTATGGGACTTAACTGCTGAGGTCATCAGTCCCCTAGAACTTAGAACTACTTAAACCTAACTAACCTAAGGACATGACACACACCCATGCCCGAGGCAGGATTCGAGCCTGCGACCGTAGCGGTCGCGCGGTTCCAGACTGTAGAGCCTAGAACCGCTCTGCCACTCCGGCCGGCAAAACAATAATATTCCTGTAGTTTCTGTGTATGTAAGTCTTTTTATTATTAGATCGTTATGTTGCAGGCGATATAGGGGATATGAATAGATGGACCTTCCTCAATCAGGCGAGGGCGGATTGCCACAGTGGGTGGAGGAGATGGAGGAAGACCTTCGTCGTTGTGAGATGAGGGAGATACCAAGGGGCCAGGGCGAAATAGGTATTATGAACTCAATCTGCTTGCAAATACTCAGTATTCTTTCTTTCCCTGCAGCAGCAGCGACGGCAGGCGATGTCATTATCGTTGAAGTTTTTTTTGTTTTTGTTTCCATTATTCTACAGCGGCTGCGTCAGGGGAACAATTCCCGCAACAAGCCGTGACTCGGGTATCGGCGGCGGCGAGGCCTACTACATCTGAACGATGCCTTGTGCAGCGTGCTTCGCCGGCAAGAGCGCCGCTAGTCGCCGCGAGGAAAGCCACCGCCGACGACGGAGACCCAACCCCTGCCGATCCCCGAGCGGCCACCTCAGTACCGCTCTGGCGTCCACGGTCTAGCCTCCAGCAGGTCAGGGCTGCAGCAACCAGACTGCTCGCAGCAGCCCGATCCGGCAGTGTCTCCTCCGCCTCGTCCTTCTCCACCATCACGTCCTCGCCGATCACGTGAGGTGCAGCACATACCCCTGTCCACCTCGCCAACTTCATCGACTAGCTGTAGTTACAGTATTAGTAATACAGATACAACCTCCAAAGTTAAATTCATGGGGGAAACATCAGAAGCATTTCATATCCGTACTGGTGTTCGCCAAGGAGATGGAATGCCCCCCTTCTGTTTAACATGGTTCTGGAAATATTTGAGAGGGCATGGGAAAAGGAAATAAAAGGAATTCGGCTTGGGATTGAAAAAGAGCAGAGAATTAGGGTGAAGTGTCTAACCTTCGCGAAGGATCTTTCCATTCTAACGAACAATAGAGAGGAAACTCAAACTTGTATTGGAAAAACTACACGAAATCCTACAGGAAACTGGGCTACAAATCTACTACGAGAAAACATAGTGTATGGAAAATAAACCTGTAGATAATCTCCCCATTACTACGCAATACGGGAAAGTAGCACAAGTTGCCCACTCCAGATATCTGGGAGAGATAATCCAACCATCAGGACTGAACACAATAGCCAATAAAGATAGAATCTCCAGATTACAAAAAGCATATAAGTTCCCTGGGAGTCACTATAATAAGAAATCTATTTCTGACAATGCGAACTAAGGCATTACAACACAGTAGTCCTACCAGGAGCGCTTTATGCTGCAGAAACTACAGCGATTCATGGTCATACGAAGATCAGAGATATTGAAAAGCAGGAAAGAAACATTCTGAGGAAAATATATGGACCAGTGTTTCGGGAAAGAATTTGGATGAAGAGGCCAACTAGAGAGATTTACAAGGACATAGAAACAATAACTGACACAATTTTAAGGACATATCAGCAGGATGAATAAAAGCAGGCTCACAGGACAAATCTTTGAGATAGCAAACAAGAGCAAAAACAATACGAAGTGGATCACTGAAGCAGAAGAAGACATTAAAGATCTGGGAATCACACAAGATAACATAAGCAATAGAGAACAGTTAAGGAACACCATAAAGAAACACACACTTAAACAAAAACATACGGAGAACAGAACGGGAAAAAGATGATCTGAAGAACGCAAGAGACAACACAGTGAACGTATGATGAGAATTTGGGAAGAACGAAGAAAGAAGAAGAAATCATGACTACTCAAGTTCAATCGCTCTTTCAAAAAGGAATAATTGAAAATAATAAATAATAATTATTAGTGATAGAGAAGATCCTGAGGCTAGTGGTAGTTCCCTTTCCTATCCTATTAGTGAAGATATCAGGTCAGTGACACCATACCGCAGTTAGAATACTCGGTGATTGCACCCGTCTTTGTGGAGCGAATCTGGTTCATGAGGATCGACACCCCTGCAGAAGTGTACCGCGACCCTGATGGTAGCAAAAAGCAAATGCTTGTCCTAACTTTGCTAAGATAAATCATGCGAATGTGGGATGAGCTGAGAAATCTGACTTTTTACGATCATTCTGCACAATAGGTAGAAAAGTAAATAGGTTCTTGCTAAGAGTGTTTTAGTACTTTGTTGATGTATCAGTTGTAAATTCATACACTCAGCGCAATCCTGGTAGGACTTTACGACTCAAAGAATTTAGAAGGAATATTGTAACTGGTTTAGTAGGTACTACCAGGTCCATCACGTAGTACACCACCCCCTAAGACGTTCACACCAAGGGTGCCATGAAAAAGAGAAAGTCGGAAGCCAAACACATGCCACAGCATGAGCCTCCAAAACATTGTGTGTACTGGAGTGCGAAAAAGACACCTCAAAGGTGCAGTTGGAATTGTAAGACATGTGACGTAGGCTCGTGTTTGTCGTCTGGCAGGAATTGTTTCATTCCTTTCCACAATCGTTTCGAGTCTATTCAGGATACCTTGTGTGATTTTTTTATGTATGTTGTATGTCGCTAAGATTTTCCAAAGTGACTTCAAATGAAGAATGCAAAACTACGAAAAAATTAAAAAAAATTTCATTTTCATTTCCTTATTATGTATTTGATTAAATTTAATCAATTTCCACCTAAAATTCAGTGATTCTACGTTCTGTGCCTCAAAGGCTAATACATTCATGCTCATAAATTAAGGATAGTGCTGATACATGGTGAAACTACGCTCTGGTGGGCGATTTGCGATTTTAAATCACCTCGGGGTATGGCCATGCGGTGCTTTTGACCTGCGGTCGTCGCACGGTGGCGCTGGAAACAGTCCACATACGTAGAGGTGTGATGGTGCATGTCAGAGTACGGTGCAGCGAGTAAGGGTGCAAACGTTTTCAGACGTGCTAATGGTGACTGTGTGTTGAAAATGGCTCAAAGAACACATATTGATGACGTTATGAGGTGTAGAATACTAGGGCAACTGGAGGCTGGTCAAACACAGCAGGTGGTAGCAGAGGCCCTCCGTGTGCAACAAAGCGTGATCTCAAGATTATGGTAACGATTCCAGCAGACATGAAATGTGTCCAGGGGCTACAGTACGGGACTCCCACAGTGTAAACACTACAATAAGACCGATATCTCACCATGAGTGCCCGCTGACGGCCACGGAGTACTGCTAGTGGCCTTGCTCGGGAACTTACCAGAGCCACTGGAACATTTTTCTCCAGACACACAGTTTACAGACGACTGAACAGACATGGTGTATTCGCCCAGAGACCAGAAAGGTGCATTCCACTGACCCCTAGTCACAGGAGAGCCCGTAAAGCCTCGTGTTAAGAACACAGTACATGGTTATTGGAACAGTGGTCCCAGGTTATGTTCACGGACCAGTCCAGGTATAGTCTGAACAGTGATTCTCGCCGGGTTTTCATCTGGCTTGAACCAGGAACCAGATACCAATCCCTTAATGTCCTCGAAAGGAACCTGTAAGGAGGTCGTGGTTTCATGGTGTGGATTGGGATTATGATTGGTACACGTACACCCCTGCATGTCTTTGACAGAGGAACTGTAACAGGTAAAGTGTATTGGGACGTCATTTTGCACCAGTATGTCCGCCTTTTCAGGGGAGCATTGGGTCCCACCTTCCACCTGATGGATGATAACGCACGGCCCCGCCGAGCTGCCATCGTGGAGGAGTACCTTGAAACAGAAGATACCAGGCGAATGGAGTGGCCTGCTTGTTCTCCAGACCTAAACCCCATCGAGCACGTCTGGGATACTCTCAGTCGACGTATCGCTGTACGTCTTCAAACCCTTACGACACTTCAGGAGCTCCGAGAGGCACTGGTACAAGAATGGGACGCTATACCCCAGCAGCTGCTCGGCCATCTGATCCACAATATGCCAACCCGTTGTGCGGCCTGTGTACGTGTGCCAGGTGATCATATCGCATATTGATGTCGGGGTACGTACGGAGGAAACAGTGGCGTTTCGTAGCACATGTGTTTCGGGACGGTTTCCTTAACTTATCACCAATACCGTGGACTGAAAAATGTGTGTCGTGTGTGTTCCCTACGTGCCTATGCTAATAGTGCCAGTTTGGTGTAGTGCCACGTTGTGTGGCACCACATTCTGCAATCATCCATAATTTATGAGCATGAGTGTATACAGAGTGTGTTTATGTACATTGTCCGAAGTTTGTCATTATTTTTTTTTTGACAAATAATACCTCATTCATTAGTATTGTGAAGCTGCTGGTCATAATCCGCTGTTACACGGTACAGTTTCATTAGCGATGTTTGCTTATGAAGTCCCTACATTAGGTACGGAATTTCGATATGAAAACGAAAGTACGATTTAATCTGTTTGCCCATTACTGTAGTTAAGCACCCAACCCCTCCGTGTCCTATCAGTAGGTATGTGCGCTCTGTGTGGAGCCGACATAATAGCAATGCTTAAGATCTCGCCCTCTATCGTTCCCCACTGGTAGCTGCAGGATAGCCAGCCAAGGAGAAGTGCTGTGGTCATACGTGACATGGACGCTATGACAATATGCTGAAGTCGGATATATATATTTCAGCATATATATATATATATATATATATATATATATATATATATATATATATATATATGCTGAAATCGGATATCACTTTTGAACGGCTAAGGCGATTCCCAATGCTACCAGCTGACGTCACCGAAAACACGTCACTCCGATTTGGTGGATTCGATCATTGTTTGCTGTACGTGTCTGCAGAACTCAGTGGCAGAAGGGGTTTACTGAGACGTAGTCATCGACGGTTATTGAATTTGTTGGATGAGCATCTTAGTATGTAGGCTGTTCAAATAGTTCTTCTGAAGTATCTTCTACGCTGCAGGTTTATTTATACCGTGTATGTTATACTATTTATACGACGGGTGTCCAGAAAATAAGTTCCGATCGGTTATGAAATGGAAACTACTACGAAAATCCAACAAAGCTTTGCACAGATGTGTTGATCAGTGTCTCCAGTATGACGCTAGATAGCATCAAATCGCTCTTCCCATTTCTGAGCTCACAGTGAGCGCATAAAGATGTCTTGAAAATAGTGTTTCCCGCCAAATACGAGGTACTGGTGAGAAATTGCGCCTGAAGTTATGCAGCCAACATTGCATAATTGTCATGCGGTTTCTTATTCAAAACAATTCTCAGCCGCATTCTGCAGGGGCAATGAAGATGCTCCTGCAACGTTTTCAATTGGAAATGTTTGATTACCCACAATACAGCCCTTAATTGTCTCCCTCTGAGATTCATCTCTGCTCACATAAACCGCTGGCTATGAATACAACATTTTGGCACAGACAACGAGCTGTAGGCCAGCGTAGAGAATTGGCGGAAAGCACTGCCGGCTGCCTTCTATGATGAGGGTATTGGAAAGTTGGTACAAGGCTACAACAAATGTCTAAGTCAGAACGGCGACTACGTAGAGAAGTAGCTGGAAGGTGTAGCTTACTATTACAAAAAAAAACTTTTCTGATTTTCACTGTGGTTTCCATTTCGCGATCAATCGGAACAGCCCTCCTACTATTTAAATATCAATTGATCCCTATTTTATTTCAAGAGTTTACCGGTCTTAACTTAGCTAACTTACACTTCTAAAATTGCTTATACCACAACTACTCCTGTCTACCAGATTAGAGCCGTATTCGTAATTTTTAAATATTACACACATCAAAAAAGTTTTTCATCATCTCGGTTCCGATAGTTCCCGAACCTGTGCAGAAAACTAGAATAGAGAACAACACAAACATCATTTCTTCCCTTTACATTGCTCGTGAAAACCACACACTGCATGTTGTACCACCATACAGCGAGACCTTCAAAGGTAGTGGTCCAGATTGTTGTATACGCCGGCACCTCTAATACCCAGTAGCACGTCCTCTTGCACTGATGCATGCTTGTATTCGACTTGGTTACCATCCACAAGTTCATCAAGGCACTGTTGATCCAGATTGTCCCACTCGTCAACGGCGATTCACCGTAGATCCCTTAGAGTGGTTGGCGGGTCACGCTGTCCACGGCCCTTTTTCTATCCATCACACGCATGTTCGATAGGGTTCATGTCTGGAGAACATGCTGACCACTCTAGTCGAGCGATGTCGTTACCCTGAAGGAAGTCGTTCACAAGATGTGCACGATGGGGGCGCGAATTATCGTCCATGAAGACGAATGCCACGCCAATATGCTGCCGATATGGTGGCACTGTCGGTCGGAGGATGGCATTCACGTATCGTACAGCCGTTACGGCGCCTTCCATGACCTCCAGGAGCGCACATCGGCCCCACATAATGCCATCCCAAAACAGCAGGGAACCTCCACTTGCTGCACTCGCTGGATAGTGTGTCTAAGGCGTTCAGCCTGAACTGGGTTGTCTCCAAACATGTCTCCGACGACTGTCTGGTTGAAGACAAATGCGACAATCATCGCTGAAGAGAACGTGATGCCAGTCCTGGGCTGCCAATTCGAGAGGGCCCATCTGTACCGCGCTGCATAGTGTCGTGGTTGCAAAGATGGATCTCGCCATGGACGTCGGGAGTGAAGTTGCGCGTTATGCTGCCTATTGCGCACTATTTGAGTCGTAATACGACGTCCTGTTGCTTATTCAACATGGTGACGTCGATGTCAGGTCTCCTCCGAGCCATAATCTGTAGATGAAAGCCATCCATTGCAGTAGTAGCCCTTGGGCGGCCTGAGCGAGGCATGTCATCGACAGTTCCTGTCTCTCTGTACCTCCTCCATGTCCGAACAACATCGCTTTGGTTCACTACGAGACGTCTGGACACTTAACTTGTTGATAGTCCTTCCTGGCACAAAGTGACAATGCGGACGCTATGGAACCGCGGTATTGACCGTCTAGGCATGGTTGAATCTCCTCCATCTAATAAGCGCTGCTCATGCATTGTTGTTTACATCTTCGGGCGTGTTTAATGACATCTCCGAACACTCAAAGGGACTGTGTCTGTGATACAATATCCACAGTCAACGTCTTTCTTCAGGAGTTCTGGGGACCGGGGTGATTTAAAACTCTTTTTGACGTGCATATTATTGTTATTTGTGCTGCTTGACATAATTCATTTCGTACTCACGGCTAACGTAAGTTTAGTGTTTCGACCTAATGCTTTAATTGATGCCATGTGGGCGTTGTTGTTGAAATTCAGTTTGTATCTTCTTGTGTGGATCTGGCCTATGTTTTGTAATTTAAAATCATTGTACACACTTTGCATTTTTCCTCGGCTATGATTTGCATTCAGCTGGATTCCGTGTTTAGCTACCTAAATGAGAACACTGCCCCCAATTTATGAAAGCATTAATAACGCTTCTCCAATATGGGTAATGGTTGAGACTGTTTTATAGCAGATCGTTGCGTGTTCTGATCTGCTGTGCTTACACCCATTAACTTAAGTTGAAACAAATTATTTATTGATGGTCCACTCATTTCTGTGGGACTTGTGTTAACTCAAAAGTTTTTGTCTGTTCTATCTGACACACTGTGCTTAATTTCATTTACTTGGAGACAGAAACTCTACGTAATGTTACAAATCCAAACCTCGAATGAAAATTTTACAAATTCCTGGTATTAAATTCTTATTTCTGTTTTTCTTCCATTCATTTATTTTCGACACATTTGATGTTTTAAAAGAAATTTATAATAATAGTATGCTTAAAAATTGTCTTTTTTGTGCCGGCCGGTGTGGCCGAGCGGTTCTAGGCGCTACAGTCAGGAACCGCGCGACCGCTGCCGTCGCAGGTTCGAATCCTGCCTCGGGCATGGATGTGTGTGATGTCCTTAGGTTAGTGAGGTTTAAGTAGTTCTAAGTTCTAGGGGACTGATGACCTCAGCAGTTAAGTCCCATAGTGCTCAGAGCCATTTTTTTTGTCTTTTTTGTCAAGTGTTATGTGTTTTGAGGTCTGAAATATTAACACTCACAGCTCCTCACTTGGTAAACTATTTCAGTTAACCTTCAGATATCGATTATACTTAAACACAGACATTCGCATATAAATTGCCTTGATGCGTGGACGAGCAGACGCAACTTCGTATTTCGAAATTATTTTTATTGAGTTTCACCTTTCGATCTGATATACTTCCTTTGTTGGACAAAACTTTTTATGGAACCTATCAGATAGCAGAGGAAAGTTGTACTGATAATACACTAATATGATACTTATATTTTCTTTAACTACTGAATTAGGTTGTTGATTGGCGACTCCATAGTGTCCTGTGCACTACGACCAGATAATGGGTATACTTGGAAGGAGAGACAGCATTGGTCGTATATTTTGGTTTATTATCGCAAAATCGATTTTCGGTCACTTAGTGACCATCTTCAGTGCTGTAATATATAACTTAAATTAGTAATCACTGGTGTCAATAAGCTTACGGCGATTTTGCGATAATAAACCAAAATATACGACCAATGCTGTCTCTCCTTCCAAGTATACTGAATTAGGTATTTGTCTGTTGAGCAGTAACTAGAAAAGAGAAATCATTTGTTATTTGAGGTTAGGATTACTTTGTATGTGAAATTAAGAACGTTTTCTCTAGTTTGAACTGCATAACTCTGATATACATCACGGGCGTCATACACCGGAAACTGACCAACATGACCTTCAGTTTGAAGCTCCGCAGCTGGCGGTAGTGGTGGTTAAATTAAACGCGAGCTGTCGTCTGTGGAAGGAACCCAGCCTCCGAGGACGCCGCGTTCTGAGGATTGACGTTTCATTTCCGTGCAGGAACGAGCTGAAACGAGCGGAATGTTAATATAAGGCGGCGCAGCGGGGTAAACTTTTGTGCGCGCGTCAAACGGCGGCGCCGCCGTCTCCAGCACACACAGCGGCTCTCGTCACTGGCGGCCTGGTCTGCTGGAGCGGAGAGACGTTGCTCCAGGGCGCAACAGCAGCCACCGCATTTCTGTATCGTGTTCCAGAACACAAAACATGCGGAAATTCAGCTCAATAATTACTGTTGTCGACATATAGAGTGATTCAGGAGGAATGTCACATAATCAGTCAGGCGAATCAACACGTGAAAATAAACCGAAGAAGTCTGATGAACACGTGTCCGATTTTCGATCGTTACGGAATTGGAGTGGGTTGAAGGCTACAGACATACACGAATGAATATGAAGACAAGAGTAAATATTACTTACTGTATTGGTATGGAGGCCTGTGGTGGACAGAATAATGGTGAAACAGGTGACTGATCAGTCCTGCAATAGGTGTGAGGGTTCGCCAACAGATGGCAGCACTGTGGCGTCGCACCGAGGCAACAGCTGCAAGCACATGCAGTGTGCAATCGTGGATGGATCAGTGAGCAGTCGTGAGGCCGTGTGCATATATTGCTTTTGTATTGTTTAATTGAGAAATTCCATAAAATCTGTGCCACAAACGCTCACCCTTGAAGTACACGCAGACATGTTAATTGCAAGCGTGTGCTAAACTGGTAGTGCGCTTGTAGCCGTACGGAAAACCAGAGACATATCCCTGGTCGACGGATTCTCTGTAGCAGGGCATTTCCAAGGTTTTTTGAAACATTAAGGGACTCTGGAACACAACTCAGAAGCTGATACCATCCAGTCAGGCGAGGTGAGGGAAAACATTATTCCAATGGTACCACCAGTACGCGGCGAATTAGTCGTCAGCTAGGTATTCTGAAAACGTGAGTGTGGCACACGCTATAGTCCGAGTTCTTGTACTCATTCCACGTGCAGCCCATAGAACATCTGCATACAGGTGACTCAGTAAGCAGACAACAGTTTTATGAATTGTTGGCTGTACACAGAGACGTCGTGCAAACACTTTATTTACAGTTGAGGCTTCATTTACACGCTGTACTGTCGCGAACACACTCAGTTCTCATACATTGGCAATGGAGAGTTCACATGACAATAAGGGAACGAGATTTCAAGTTAGGTTCTCAGTGAGCGTTTGCTATGATATGACTGATGACCTGATGACAGGGCCTGTGTTCCTGTCGAATCGCATGAGAGCCGCAGCATACGCATATTCCCTGGAAGAAGACCTACGTGCACTTTTGGAAGATGTGACAGTGGAGAAACTACGGCAAATGTACCTGCAACATAATGGATCACCGGTTCACCGTACCAGATAAATAGCTTAGTATCTGAATATCACATTGCCACAATGGTGGATTGGGCGCAATGGACTCATTAAGTGATCTGCCAGATCATCCGACCTAACCCCATTAGACTTCTGTTTATGGGGCTGGTGAAAGGAGGATGGGCATCGCTACGAAGGTGGATACACGTGAAGAACTTGTCGCTCGCAGCACCAACGCTGTTGCCCGGCCGGCCACTGTGGCCGAGCGGTTGTAGACGCTTCAGTCCGGAACCGCGTGACAGCTACGGTTGCAGGTTCGAATCCTGTCTTGGGTATGGATGTGTGTGATGTCCTTAGGTTAGTTAGGTTTAAGTAGTTTTAAGTTCTAGGGGACTGATGACCTCAGATGTTAAGTCCCATAGTGCTCAGAGCCATTTGAACCATTTTTGAGCTGTTGCCCGCATTAAAGCCCGCCGAGATGATGTTCTATGGGCAACACAGTACACCCTCCAACACATTGATTCATCCTAAATGTCTAATTGAGGAGTATGCCAGAAGTTCTAGTAATGATGTATAATTTAAGTGCATTGAGATGGATGGGGAACCTCTTGAACACCACTTGCAGAGGGGATCAATAATCTGTTTGACCTTTATTCCGTCTACCATAGCCCCTACACAGAATTTCGATAAGTAATATTCACTCTTGTCTTCATAGTCACTCATGGATGTGTGTAGTCTTCAACCAGCTCCAGATCGAAAATAGGACACATTTTCATAAGACTTTTTTGGTTTATTTTCACTTGTAGTATCATCTCACAAATTATGTGAATTCCTCATAAATTACACTGTATCTTCAGAAAATACACTAAGAAAAGGCTTCACATGTTGTGATAAGAAAAATTCCATTTTGAGTGGATGATTTTATTGAAACCTAGCCTATCCACATCTAACAGCAATCCTAGCAGTAAACTTACCAACAATAGAAAATGCTCTATTGTTTACTTCATATACGATTAACGTTAAGTGTAGTTACAGCACCAGGCTTTCAAGGGTTCCCAAATCTTCCTCTACATCTATAGAAATTTCTTACGCCACCAGAATGGATTTTTTTCTCTGGAGTGTACACTGATATGAAATTTACTGGCACATTACAACTGTGTGCCGCGTCAGGACTCGAACCCAGGAACATCACCTTTCACGGACAAGCGCCCTATCGACTGAGCTACCCCAGAATGACTCACGAGCCATCGTTACTGCTTTAAAAGCTGTATGCATAGTGGAAATTCACTCTGGAAAGAATCCCCCGGACTACGATTAAGCCATGTGTCCGCATTTCTTCCAGGAGTTCTCGTTCCGCAGTGTGTCTAGGAGAACGCCTGTGAAATTTGGAAGGTAAAGCTGTGTGGACCGGGCGTGAGACATAGTCGGATGCTCACCAGGTAGAACGCTTTCCAGCGAAAGGCAAAGTTTTCAGGTACGAATTACAGATCATCACACAGTTTCAATGTGGCTGTAAATTGAATGTCATATGTACATTTTCCCCCCATGTAGTATGTCACAAGTGCAGCAAGCTTGGTAGAAATTTCTCCAAGCATCGTAGAATTTATTTATTGAAACTGATCTGATTAGGGCACTCATGCACTCTCCCACATTGGACCAACGTTCCATACATAAAGTTCCTTTTCAAAGTCATAGTTTCTTAAGAAATAACAATTTGAGTATGACAAAAAGTATTAAAATGATCTGAGTGGCCAACGTGGCAACGTGAGTAAATAATAGTGAGTATTAACTAAGAAAGTTAATGCTGGAACTACTTGTACTGCTGCAGCTGTTGCCACTAATAGTGATAACAGTAATAATAATAATACTGTCAATGTTAACAATAATGATACTGGCAGATATAAATAGAATTGACGGGTGTACGAGATAGATGTTTCCCGATACAGCGAAATCTGGGGAAACAAAGTTGAGGGTGACTGCACCGTCTAAGGATACTTCGAAAAGAAAAAGATCTGGTGGAAAGAAGACTGTACAAAAGTAACTAGCGCTTGCAGTGACAATGGTAATCCTTATTGCCTCTTTAGCAGATAATATTTAACTGCATTCTGAAGATGGATAGGCTATCCAGTTCTGTAATATAATGCGAGAGGTTATTCCAGACTCGAGTTTCTGCTACAGAGAAGTACTCCAAGAAATTGGATGAAGGATGGAGTGGATCAGAAAGGATTTTTCACAGATGGGAACGGATCTTCCGGCCATATTGTTTGGAAGTGAGCGTTAAGGCGGAGGAGACACACGTGGGACAGTGCTCGTTGATAAGACAGTAGAAAAGGCAGAGAGTATGGAAATCTCGTTTCTTGTCTGCACGCAGCCAGGACAGCTGTACATATGATGGTGAAATATGATCAAAGAGTCGAATATCGCAGAAGAAACGAACGCAGACATCTATAAAACGTTCCAGGCACCGTGAGGTTTTCTGAGAATGGCCTTGTAGGATAACATCGATAGAATCTATAACTGGAACTATAAGTGCTGGCACAAGATTTCTTTTTGAAGTCGAAAGGGAAGAGCTTTTTATGTTTCTGTAAGATGTTTCTGTAAGACATAGAGAGATGCTGATGCTTTCTTACACAATGCCGTTACTTGCTCAGTCGAATTTAGAGTTTCACCTATTTTTAGTCCTAGACTCTCTGCTGAGGTAGAGAAGTTGCTATCTGTCCCTTTTAGGGTTAAAAGTGGTGAGGATTCCCGATATTTCGGACCAACGAACCGAGAATGACCAAACAGTACCACTTGGGTTTTGGTTGGAATGAACTGTAATCCTGTATCCTGCGCCCATTGTGTACACAGGTTGGTACTGAGATTCGCGATACCAGCCTTCATGTTTATTAGTATTGCACTTAGACACAATGCGTACATGCTTTATTTTCAGTAGGACAAAACTGTTGACACATAAAAAATGGTTCAAGTGGCTCTGAGCACCATGGGACTTAACATCTGAGGTCATCAGTGTCCTAGAACTTCGAACTACTTAAAACTAACCAACCTAAGGACATCAGACACATCTATGCCCGAGATTGGATTCGAACCTGCGACCATAGCGGTCGTGCGGTTCCGGACTGAAGAGCTTAGAACCGCTCGGCCACACCGGCTGGCGTTGACACATCATTTAGGTACAATGAAAAGGGTATAAGATCTGATACTAAACCCTGTGGGAAGCGTGATACACCTTGCCGCATTGTGACTTTGCGGTCGTGGACATGACGTATTGCTAGCGGGACATCAAACATGAGCGAAAGCATTGCGCTGCACTTGTCGAAAAATCTATTGTGCTCAGGTTGGCAAGTACAAAGTCGAAGTCGACAATGTCAAAGGCATTGCTGAATTCGAAGAATCTCTTGTGCATTCATGGAAAGCTTCAAGTCATCGGTTACCTTTAGTAAGGCAAATGTCATCTCCGATGTTTACGGAAACTTGATTCGAATACGTCTCGGAGGTTGTTTTTAGTTTGTTCGCTGGTTCAAAAATGGTTAAAATGGCTCTGAGCACTATGGGACTTAACTTCTGAGGTCATCAGTCCACTAGAACTAAGAACTACTTAAACCTAACTAACTTAAGGACATCACACACATCCATGCCTGAGGCAGGATTCGAACCTGCGACCGTAGCGGTCACGTGGTTCCAGACTGTAGCGCCTAGAACCGCTCGGCCAACCCCGCCGGCCTGTTCGCTGGTCATGCACTATGTATTATAAGGCCTGGGAAAGTGTAGGTTGAGTGCTACTAGGTCGGTAATCAGAAGATGCTGTGGCGACGTCCTTTTTAGGCAATGGCTGTTCCAAACCGCGAGAAAAACACTTGTGGTTAAGTAGTAGCTGAAAATATCTGTTACGGGAGGCAGTAACAAGCTGCATCATTTAGTCTCTGGTGGCTTCATATCCAGTAGATGCTGATGTGATACGCATGGTGGCTGTTTTGACGGTATTGCAAGTAACTTGCTTTAAATATAAATTTTTGTGGCTACAGTCGTTTACCCAAGTGAGTCTCCGTTTATTTTGTGATTCAGTTGTCGTTATAGGAAATGTGAAGTTCCATTTCAGTTTCTTGGCTGGTACCATGTGTTTAGCTTCCGCTTTTACTTTCCCTACACCAAAATCATGCAGCATTTCCATAGAACATACGATTTTCAAGCATGTAGCGTAGTCTCCCTGTCCGACGTGCAGCTTCTTTAGGATTCATGGGATGTTTCAGTTCTTCGTTTAGCCGAGATGCAAGTCCCCCTCTTACTTTTCCGATCCTTAGGGGAGCATATTTGTCATAGAGTTAGTAAAACAATGAAGCGTTTCGCTTATGTCCGAGAAGGGAATAGAGAAAGTCTTCCAAACAATTTATTGCACCTCCGTGGCAAGTTAAAACAGATTTACTACGCTTAACTTAAATTTCAACTCCTTCCCTCTCTCTTTTCTAGTCCCAGGCGTCCTAAAGGTCTCTTACTTTAACAGCAGCATTTTTATTCAGTAAGACGTGTGTATTAACCACGTGTTACTTAGTTAAGCTTAATTTTAAATTTCCCCAATTAACTATTCTGTTTCTCCCTCCGCTCCCCTCCAGACACCCCTTGTCCCGAATACTAGGCGTGAAGATTCTCTCGGCCCTAAAAACCATTCCATGTAATACGTAACTGTTCATTTACACTAAGGTAACAAAAGTCATGGTATAGCTATATGCACATACCACACAGATGACGGTGGTATCCCGCACTCAAGGTATGAAAGGGCAATTCATGGGCAGTGCTGTCATCTGCAACCAGATGATTCATGTGGAAAGGTTTCCGACGTGATGACGGCCGCACGATGAAAATCAACATACTCGGAATAGTTGGAGCTAGGCTCATGGGACATTCCATTTCAGAAATCGTTTGGGAATTCGGTATTCGAAGATCAACAGTGTGTAGAATGTGCAGAGAATAACGAATTTTTGGCATTACCTCTCGCCACGGACAACGCAGTGGCCGACGGCCTTCACTAAACGACCGCCGGCAGCGGCGCTTGCGTAGAGTTTTCAGTGGTAACAGACAAGCAAGACGGCTTCAAATAACCTCAAAAATCAATGTGCGACATACGACGAAAGTATCCGTTAAGGCAGTGCAGCGAGATTCAAACCGGATAGGCTGCAGCAGCAGACGACGGACGCGAGTGCCTTTGCTAACAGCAGGATATCACCTGCCGTACCTCTCCTGGGCTCGTGACCGTATCGGTTGGACCCTGGACAACCGGGAAACCGTTGCCTGGTCAGATGAGTCCCGATTACAGTTGGTAAGAGCTCATGGCAGGATTCACGAGTCGCGCAGAACCAACGAAACCATGGATCCAAGTTTTCGACAAGGCGCTGTGGAATCTGGTGGTGGCTCCATAATGACGTGAGCTATGTTTACACCGTAATTGACTGGAAATCATTATATTCTGCTACTTGGAGACCTTTTGCAGCGACTCGTGGACTTCATGTTTCCTAACAACGACTGTATTTTTATAGATAACAATGTACCATGTCACAGGGCTACTACTGTTCACGATTGGTTTGAAGAAAATTCTGGACATTTCGAGCGACTGATTTGGTCAACCAGACCGCCCGACACGAATCCCTCGAACATGTATAGGACATAATCGAGAGGTCAATTCGTGCTCACAGCCTGGCACAAGCTACTCATCCGCAATTATAGACGGCTAGAGAGGCAGCATAGCTCAATATTTCTGCATATGACTTCCGACGACTGGTTGATTCCATGTCATGTCGAGTTGCTGCACTACGTCGGACAAAGGTGTGATACGATATTAGGATGTATCCCTTGACTTTTCTCAGCTCAGTGTATTATAAAATATACCGATATTATTATTGCTACTATCTCACGTGTTCGCAGCTCGTTTCACTATTCACAAGTGTTTGGCTCGTTCAAGCACATTCACCCGTTGACAGTTAAATGCTGCTTCTCGCGGCAAGATTGTGAAAAGCTAGAACACTGTTCAGAGAACTAGTCCTATTACAGTACAACATGCGAGAAGAATGATTTATTTTTGTAACCGTAGGCGGGTTACGTACTTCAGCGAGAGAGAGAGAGAGAGAGAGAGAGAGAGAGAGAAAGAAAGGCTATGCACTATTTTTGACAGTGTTCCTGTATAAGTTATAGAAATCTGTAAATGTATCAGTCTTCAAAACAGATCTCTTTTGTAGTCAGAGAATCTCTTTGCAGTAACACGTCTAACAGACGTTCTTCTCCACTTTGCTTCGATGTTAATCGTCCTACGATATTTGAACGGTGATTCCAAGTTGTGTAAGTCTTTGTCTTTTCTGGAGACAGTATTGAAAATTCAAATAACCAAACCTGTTCGGAAGAGGGATTAGAGGGCAATTATCCCATTCAAACCGAGTTTTCAGTAAGAATTTGTTATATCCTAGCCAGTAATGCCACCCGAGCCCGCTGCCAAAAGGTTGGCAGCATCAAAGTCCGGACGCCGTCCGCATAAGCAGCGCCAGCGATACAGGAAATCACCGCAAGTCTGCGCGCGCCACCGCTGGCTTCTGGCTTCTTAAGCGCTGGAGTCGCGAGCGCTAGGACAGTTCTGTATTCGCCGCTCAGTTGTATACTCGCCACCGAATTGTGTACTTGCTAGTCAGTTGTGTGTTCAACGCGGCAGAGTTGTTGTTTGTCGTCAGCCGACGCTGACCTAGCCGCTCCGACTCGAACTAGACAGATCTCTGTAGACACGGAGTTCACTATTGTGTTTCTGTATCTTCGTCAATAAAGATAAGTACCGACTTTTATTTAATCAGAGTGTTTGGGTTTTCATCTTTCTGTTTACTGTTCCAGCGGACCGGTCGGCCGCTATTAAAAGTGTGGCTGTGACTTCGTAAGCCGTTTCTACAGCGAATTGTTTGTCGCTACGAACACCGCCACAAAAGAATTTTACTTCATTTCGCGTCTGATCCTATAGACCAGGGGCGGGCAAACGTTGCACGCGGCTCATGAGCGCACAGCGCTGCACGTGTGCTGCTCGCGTGCAGGGGTCGACCGGGGCTGTGGCGACAGCCGGCAGGTTGCGGCAGTGTAGTGCCAGGCTAAGCTGCGGACGTTGATGCGAAGCGAGCACTATGTAGTGAACGTTGTGTTTCAGGAAACGGAGAAGTGGAGATTTGCTAACTTTTAAAAAGTAATGGGAGAATCATTTTTTCTTTGCGCAAAAACGTGAAAATTCGAAATGTTTAATATGTGGCAGTATTCTCGCTGGTCGGCGGAAGTTTAGTATTGAAGGCCATTATAATAAATTTCACAAGGACGAGTACAATTTATTGTAGGATTCTGAGCGGATGGGGAATTGACTGAGCTTAAGAAGAGCGGAGTGGCTGGAACCGCGAGACCGCTACGGTCGCAGGTTCGAATCCTGCCTCGGGCATGGATGTGTGTGATGTCCTTAGGTTAGTTAGGTTTAAGTAGTTCTAAGTTCTAGGGGACTGATGACCACAGCAGTTAAGTCCCATAGTGCTCAGAGCCATTTGAATTTGTCGTAGTTGCTGTTGTCACGAGAGATCTGCGACTTTCTCTCGTCGTGTCTCTCATCTAACTGATTTAACATTTTATGGAGCACTGTTTTCAAGTTTTCAGGACGGCAACAATAATAGCCCAGCGGTATGTGCAAGTTATAAGACTGCACTTAATATAGCGAGAGCTGGATAACCATTTGCTGATTTAATAAGTCTCGGTTAAGAGCAAACATCAGTGATGAAAATTTACGTAACTGTTTGTGTTTGTCTGTATGCAGAAATTTTGTTCCAGATATTAAACGTTTTGTAAACTCCACCTGTGATAATTAAATAAAACGTATCGTAGGTAATAGGTACTCTTTCAAACCATGATTTCTTTCAAGCACTCCTACTAACCTTATTCATACACTCAATAAAGCAAGCTAGAAAACAAAACGCATTACAGAGGAAGGAGCGGACAGAAGGTATGGTGGGGATCGGAGATAAGCGGGTGGCCAGCTTGCCCCTGTGTGCACGCGGAACACCTGTTAACTGCACGCGTGCAAGTGCACCGCACACGTGCAGGATTCCTGCCCGCCCCCGCTATAGACGGACACGCTAGAAGATGTAAGAATGGCTGTTAGCGAGTGTCGGCATCCGGCCAGTTCGATGTGCTTGTTTTCCCTAATCCACGAGACACACAATGTATGCTGGATGTTGTGGTTGGATTTTACTATGCTCTTTTAAGGATTGGAAACTGTCTGGTATTGTCCCACTATCACTTAGCAGAGAATAATATTTTGAGAAACCCTTCCAGAAATCAGCTCTTTCAAGCGAAGTGCCGCTAGCACGAGAAGCAGATTGATGGGCAGTGTGATTGCCCGTGTTATGAGGACAAGTCAGACGCTCTGTTCTGAAGTCTCAGCAATATAGGTGTGATATGTGTAAACAATATTGGGAGCGGTTTTCCCACTGTGGAATCTGGAAGTGGACTGGCACGACTCCAGTGTTTGACAGGCGAGTGGTGGGCCCGCTAGTGCGGATGCAGTGTCTTATGACTTCTGATGTCGAAAGTTGCTGATCCTCAATGATCAACAGTTTTTCTCCCAATATAAAAAGCATGCAAGAACTCGCAAATGAGCAGGAAAGTCTGACCATTCACCTGCGGTTTTATAGGCGAGCGTTGGATCGTGGTAAGTGTATGTGTGATTTGTAGGCAAAATTTTCGCATGAAATAGTGAATTGATAAATCAGTTCGTGCTGGTGGCTGATGTAAAGGACGTTCTTGTCAAGGGCTAACCAAAGATAACGAAATGCATTAATGTGCTTGAAAATTTAAAGTGCCCTGATTTTTGGTGTAGATGCACCAAATAGCTACATATAGTAAGTAATCTTTATTCACGACAGACTGTTTCAGCTTTACCACGATTTTCATGTACCTGCGATAACAATTTTGGTGAGAACATGTATGAAATCTGTCTTAATCTGATATGTATTGTAACCTCCCCCTCACTTATCGACCTTCATGACAGTGAAAAATTAAACCGCGTGTACCTAATGGATATTTGGGAAAAGCAATCGTCACCGAAGTTAATCTGTCGGTAAAGAGGGAGGAAAGGGTCACATCTAAATGGAAGGAAAAATGCAAATGAAACTGGTGGAAATTAATTTTGAAAAGGGGTAAAGTTAATAAAGAGTAAATGTGCGGCCGTTACGTTAACAATTAACTAGCGGTAATTAGATGTTTGAGATTTGGGGGAAATTACGGTCGCCAGTCCTAAGGACAATTACTATAGTAACTGAAAAGGAAAGGTTATTACACATATAATTAGCACTAGAAGCGTGGCAACTGAAGGTTGACACGTGTAGTGTGAAAACTGAATGTTTGTCAGAAGTAATAAATTTCGCTACACTCTGACTTAATTTAGCAAAAGAATTAATAAAACTGGAAAATTGAAAGTTAATTTAGTGACTGAAATTAATGGTGAACTTTGTTTCTGAAGCATATCGAAATTCAGTAAAATACAGTTAGTCTTGGGCTACCTCAACAATCATTTCAAAAGCTACTTGAATCTACGCAATTTAGAAATAAGAGACTTAACTTCGAACTTGAATTAAATGATTCTGAACAATAAACAATAGTAAAATTTAGTACGTACCAAGCTAAGCTGCAGTCACAGGTAAGCTAAAATATGCTAACAAAACTCGCACTCTTAATTTGTGCTCGTGTAATCTAAATATTGTAGCCAGCTATGAATACTTTAACTGAACTTTGAAATTAAAGCAGTGAAATCGAATGATGCTGGCGTTTGAATTTCAACGACACTAGGGTTCATTCCGGAAAAGGAAGGGACCCTGCTTGGTAATGCAATTGGGACAATGAGCAACAAAGGTTCATGCTACGTTGCTGTAATTTTGTGATTTAAACAGTTTGAAAAGCTGAGGTCTGCCATACAGTTCCAAAACTTTACGTGCTTCCAGTCTTCCTTGTTGCTTGATTGAAGGTTTTAAGCCGTCGATCGGGGAGGTGGCGACAGTCACTCATTGTCGGCCGTCGCTGTTGCAGAAGCTGGATGTTGGCGCGCCTTCTTCTCGACACGGTCACCAGGCGAAGCGGGCTCTTGATGTGCGCCAGCTAATGCTTCCCGTCCGCGACACCGTGTCAGAAACTATCATAGTAAGTCGAGCGCAATTACATGCTGCCCAACCCCGAAAGCGCGGCAACTCGCGGGAGCGTCACACAACACACCTTCTCCACTGCACCACCCCAGCCAGACTCCCCCTGCTCAGCCCGCGCTCCAGGCGGCAGAGTTAACACTACCAAAGGTCCTAAACACTTTCGTTCTCCACACGACCTATCGATGTATTCGTTCGATAGCATAGTTTTCCCTAGGCAAGACCCAGCGTAAAAATACAAGTAATATTTACAAAACAAACCAATTATACATCGACATAAATGCATAAATATATATATACAAATAGTAAAACAATTACAATATATAAAGACACAGAAATGTCATATATTCAGGTAACAAAAATAAGGGAAACAAATTTATAGTACAATAGATGGAAATAGGAGGATATGCATTTCCGGCATTACAGTATCATGCAACTGGCTCTAATGAAGAAAAATTGTCGAGATTTTGATATTTCTTTCGACCTACAATGTGAAAAACTGTCATCCTGCTTTGTCTTTGTAGAGATTTCGACGAAAGCTTCAAGGAAATTGTTGGAGATGGTAGCGTGGCTGTTGGTGGTCGTCAGATTTTAGGATCTTTGATTTTTTCAGTGTGGTTACATTCATTCACACCATTTAACATGTTTTCTTTTTTTCGTGGTCTGAAGACCCACCACTATGTTTCTGGCGGCTCTACTTCTTCCATGTTTGGTTTATGGGTGAATGTCTTAATTTATTCTCTTGAAAGAATTTTCCACGGACCACATCAGGTCTCTTTCAATTTAACGTAGTTTAATTGTTCTGCCTTAAGTTAGCAAGTGTCCTGGGTACAAGTTATCAGTGATGGATCTTGGCACCTTAAAGTGATCTCTTGATTCGGTAGATGTTGTGCCGACATGCCTTGCCTGTCATATGATTTCCATTAATTTGTCTATTACGTCGACTAGCTGCTGTGGTTATTCTCTGTTATGGTCGTGTAAGGTAGCAATGTTCAGTTGTCTCGCTGCGTCTAACTACCTATCGGAGAACTTTGTTTCCGACGATCTGTTTCTGCCGTAGTTGATAGTCGCTGGGCAGACGACAAAAAATGCCACTACAGAGAACTGAGAAAATTGGAGATAGGACTTTGGCCTTGTACAGTTGTATTACGTGTTCATTCCAAGTCTGTGACTTAGGAAGAAGGGCAGTAGTGCCATCTCCAGACACAGTGTCCATTGTCTTTTCTCCTGGACTTGGGCCTTGAAGGCAAGCCATCACCTTAGAAATTGGACAGCCATTTATTGAAAGCCTGGTGTCGATCGTAGGCCTCTCGGAGGTAAAATACGTAGCGGTGAACATCTTGAAGTTTAGATGCGCTTTGTTCATCCACCATCATCCTTGCACTGCTGTCAGCAGGGCTTGAAGTCTTCGATCCTTTGCTTTGCGGTGACGGCCGCTAGTGAGGAAGGCTGTATCGTACGTAGACTGGCAAGCATCGTATTGTCTGTGTTAGGGTAGTCATGCACATAAATGTTGAAGAGTGCAAGGGATAAGACTGATTCCTTTCACTATGACATCCAAGGCTACTGAAACAACGTCCTTTTAACCCTGTATCAATGGTCAATGAGTTGCTGGAGACACTTATTAAGACTTTATAACAACGGCTGCTGCGCCGAGAATCGATTTGCACCCGCTGTTAAGAGTGCCATATTAATCTGGGAAGCGAAATGAAATGACCATCTCGCATTGATGGCCGGCAATCCATATCTGGGTAAGTTCGGCCGTCGAGGAGCCAGCCTTTTCAGCTGACGCCACATTGGGCGACATGCGCGTCGGTGATAATGAGATGATTATGATGAAGATAACATCCAGCTTCCGAAATGAGAAAAATCTACGGCCCGGCTGGGAATCGAACCTGGTCCAGCTGTATGGCAGTTAGACGAACTGGTCACTCTTCACCCCCTCCTCCCCCCCACAAGTTGGTTTATTTGTCACCACTAATTACATTATGATACCACGTACTAGAAAACTTTCAGTAATGCAATACATATAAATTATGTCATGGCCAAAATATAACTAGTTACAATAGTCACTCAGCTTAGGGGGCGGACTGTTGACAGTGATGCAGTATGTCCCGTAATTAGTCTCGCGAGACGCACACCACCTGGAGCGTGTGGATGCAGGTGGCGGACAAAAGTGAGTCTTCATGAATCTCGGGAACGAGTGAAATGAACTCTCCGTCATTATTGTGCTGACGTGTTGTGTATATTCTGAAGAGAGCGTATAAAAGATAATATGCAAGTGGAGGTTAAACAATATTACTCGTGCTTACGCTGAAACGTGACAACGTTTCAGCACTACACTGGTGTACGATATTTAAGTTTGCCACCTTGTAGTGGGCGAAAAACTTAATACCCATGCATATTTCTGCAGACTACAGCATGCGTTTTTCTATCCTCTCTAGCGCTCCACCTATATGTCTCACCTGTACATTTGCTTTAACTTTGTGAGGGAACGAATTTTGGAAGTTGGAGTCTCTGTGTGTTTCACGAAGGGCGGTGTACTTCGCACCATTTTCTTTGAAAGGTGTCTCCTCTTTACACGGTGTTCGGTGTTTCGATGTTCTTGGTGGAAAATGCGTTCTTCCGTGAATGTTTTAGAAGCTGGGAACTGCCTGACTCGAGTTTGGGTAGCAGCTTGCAATCGGAGCGTTAGTGACCTGTTTCTATCAAGTTCCAACTTTCAATTTCGCAACACATAAATTAAGAAGATTAAAAATTGTGTTCCGGACTGAGAGTCGAACTCTGGACCTTTGCCTTTCGCGGCAAGTTTCATATCATATCACATTCCGCTGCAGAGTGAAAATCTCGTTCTATACATTAAGAGGCCATTGTTCAAGTTTAGCTGCTGCGATTTAGTCGTTCTATTGCTTTGTCGAATTCACATTTGTTTTTCTGTAAAATCTCCTTGCACACGTAAGGTGTGCGCCAATACAATGTAGCATCATATTTTCGGATCAGTGTGTGCGACGATTAAGTGCGGTTCCACGATAATGGTATCGCTGGACACACTTCCCATTCTTTATGAGAGCTTCTTTCAGATTCCACGTTAGTGTTGCTGAGACCAAGTGTGGCGCAGATCGGTGATTTCAGTTGTCGTTATTGCTTTTGGCCCTTTCTTCACAGTCAACGTTGTTCCGAGTTTAATTCCAGACTGCCTGGTCTTAAGCATCCTTGAGAATAAGACTTTTCAATGCACATTTTTACTTTATTACTATTCACGGCATTCAAATCTATTAAAGAGTTTAAAATATTTGTTTCAAATCCAGCAGTAATAAATACTTTCACGCACTGTGGAAAGTGTGTTGGAGAATTCACTGAGCATTGTGTTGCATGAACTACAAATCAAACGTTTCTGTGTGAGTGTCCCAGCCAGACTACATGTCACATCTTGAATTGTAAGAAAACATATGAACACGACACGAACCTAAAAACAATTTTAAGAAAGAAGACTGTATCAGCGGCAATATCCTCTTCCAACACTACCACAGATTATTCTTGTTTGATGTAACTTTCATGGCCATGCATGCCGTTAGTGAAATCGTAACAGTTTTCTGGCCCTCACAACTTTCGCTCTTTAAGTCGTTTACATGGCACAGCGGGCAGCAGGACGTGTGTCCTGGTGCGCAGACAGCTTAAATCGCCTGGAAGACGCAGCGATTATCTGGGAAGATCTCCAGCCCCTGCTATTCCCCGGTGTGCTATACCGGGTGAGCTAACGGCACATCTTCCTCTTCTATCTGCCGTGGATCTTCCGTAATAGCCGGATATAAGATCTTTTGAGGAGTCCCATTGATGTAAATCACGGAACTCTGTCTGAAACTTTCTATTTTAGCCAAGCAATCGACGCTGTTCCTTTATTGGTTTCTTTAATGGACTTTTAGTTATGCTTCTGATAAGAACTGCCACAGAAGAAACTGTGCTGTAGCTCTCTGTTTCTGGAAAGACTTTGAAAGTAAATGTTTCAGGCATATTTAACGCAGCTGTATGTTTTTCAGGAGACGTTCGAGGTGGAGTACAGTTACAGAAATGTTACTGTCAACAATAATCAAGGACTCGTTTGGACAACAAAGACTTGAAAGCAAAAATTGTCGAATGTAGAAAAATAATTTCAAATATCACCTAAAATATAATAATTTTAAATTTTGGTATTCCGACAGTTCATAAAAAATAGTAGGTTAATGAAAAGTATCTAACAGCTCTGTGTACTGCATGTAGTTCTGAGTTAATATATTTGTTATGCTTACGTTAAAGTAGTGGTCCCCGACCGGTAGATAATAAATAATTCATGGTGTTCCGCAGAGGACGCAAGCGCCTTGTACTGCATTGTGCGGTAACCAATACCGAGGAGACGTGCTCCTATAGCCGCATCCCCTCATGCTCGTGCGTCAACTCGTTCAAGAGTCGACGACGGAGGCCTAAAAAATCTTCGTTACTGATATGAAAAACCAAAGCTTCAATGACAGTACTACAAAATAGTTCTTATGACTTAGGAGGTAGTTCTTACGATCATTAATACCTCTTAATATCGTCACAAACTAATTCTTTAGCACGAAACAACCGTAGGTTTTTTCGTTAGTTGTTAAACAGGTTGCAGTACAGGGTGTATGAAAAGAATCCGATTTGGCACGTTTATATTTATGAAACTAATAAACATGTACAATGCATTTTGGTTTTTGATGAACAGGAAACTCAAAAAGTTTTTCCAATTGAAGACACTACAGGAGCATCTTTGTTGCACCCTCAGTTTCTTGTCGTGTATTGTCACGAAGAAAGACAATGCCTGCTGCAAAATTTTTTTTTTCACCTGTTCTGATTTGCCATCGTAGACGATTTTTTCGAATCGCCTGATCAACTCACTGCACAAGATCGTCGGTTGACACTCGCTTCCTTCCCTGGCCGCCTGCATCGTGAACGTCTCTATGTTTCCGCTTAAAAGTTCCTGCGTAACTGTCACAAATTGCTGTGACTCATGGCATTTAGATTATGAAGGTTGTATGAAATCAGGTGGAGCCCCTCCGTATGAAGAAGTGGCACACACCTCGCACCCGGAGGGGGACTATTGCCTAGGCACCTTTATATGCTCTCTGTATACTCAGATCTGAAAAGTGCGACGTGACGCTATGAACAGACATAATACAAACAGGTTATCACATCCAGGCAAATCTTCGTGGTATTTTCACTGTGTTTTTAATTTTGCGACAGACTGGACATTAAAAAAAATTCCAGCCATATAATGACCCATTCGAGACTTCAATAGAAACGGATTTTTAATACGTACATAGCGCTAACATACCCTGTCACCCTTAAAATTTTTGAGACTAAATTAATAAAGAGTGGAGAAAATTTAAGATGGTGATTTTACTGCTTCAGTTGCTCTCCAGTCTCCCTGCACTTGAGCAGAACGCGCAGGGAGGTCTTACAGCCATGTGAAACTGTTAGAAAAGCCCTTCTTTTGAATTTTGTTGAACTAGCACGTCGAAGTGTTGGCCCTTCATGTATATTTTCACACTTTGTCGTTCTGTGATAGTTTCGTATTGATAATAACAATGCCGACCGGGGTGGCCGAGCGGTTCTAGGCGCTACAGTTTAGAACCTAGCGACCGCTACGGTCGCAGGTTCGAATCCTGCCTCGGGCATGGATGTGTGAGATGTCCTTAGGTTAGTTAGGTTTACCTACTTCTAAGTTCTAGGGGACTCATAACATCAGAAGTAAAGTCCCATAGTGCTCGGAGTCATTTGAACCAACCTACATTTCACAATAATAAATCGCTCGGTTCAGAATGCATACATGCATACGTACAACGCCCGACTGTTACAGTCTCATATTTTTCTTGCACACACCTCCACCGCATTTACATCACTTTCTCGGGCACTGCATTCCCAGGAAGGCAAAGCTGGGTGGCGGCTTGGACGACCCCAGCAGTAAACATGAAACATTTTTGTTCCAAAATTGTTAAGAAAATAATTTTTCCGCTTGTCTCCCTTTGTCCATCACTCAACAACCAATTGATTTTCATAATCATAGATATAAATTTGCAGTTGGTATTTTAATGGGCAACAAAAGACACTTTGTTGTGTAACTAGACAGGTACAGTGGTACACAGAAAAACAGTGTGCTGGAAAAACACAGCGTGGAAGTGTGATCGCCGGCTATCGTCAAAACGTACGGTAAAAGTGTTTTCTCTGGCTTTCATCAAATGGTGGCCTCCTGTGTTATCTCGTCTCCTACGATAGTACCGGACATCAATGGTAAAACTTCGGCTCAGCCACCTATTTATAGTGTAAAAAATACTAGAATTTACGCTTCTCGAAGTTAAAGTTTTCATCTTCAGAATTACTGTATAACAAAATTCTGACGACGACGTATGTGAAACATAAACGAGGACACTAAAAATAACAAAATAACGTGACTACTTACCTTGCAACCGCGTCTTCATAAAATGAACATCCACATCACCAAAAACTTATAAAAATATATCAAAATGGAATGGGATATTTGGTCCAAAGGTATTGTCATCCTCACAATAACGGCCCTATGCGTGTCCAGCCCGCGTGTCTTGCTAAACTCCACATCCCACAGGGAAACATAGAGGTAACACTAATGAGGTCCTCATGAATGCAAACATGAGAACAAAGAGATACTCAAGAAATAAAGATGATGTTTATATCGACTTCCGGTGGCAAGGAAAAGCATCTTCCGTCATGAGCAAAAAGCTTACAGTATACTATAAAGACACTAAATAACTAAGGATACTGAAAAAGTTATTTGTCACCTGCAAGCTGTTCATTTAATGTGTTAGGATTTGCGACACTTCGTATGGTAATCACTACTTGTTGCAGTAGAGCCAGTTTCTTAAGTTTATCTCGTATATGCAAAATTACGAGATCTTCATCATTTCTCAACATGGGGTGGCCAGTTTCATGAATATGGGTGGCTGCAGTTGACTTCTCGAAATTGTCAACCCAAAAAGTGTCCTTACGTTCTTTGTACCTTAAATTAAAGGACTTCCCAGTTTGACTTACGTAGTTCGCATAGCAAGTGTTTTGTAGACACCAGTTCTCCGGTGACTGTCAACTTCACTTCCTAAAATGTTCCTTATCTTCAATCGCAGCGTATGTCTTTATAGATTTGATAATATTAGCCAGTTTCTGACAAAGATTACAGAAGTCTGGACTTGTAAATCTCTTTGTATTCCGCGCGTCATTCTCTTCATATTCGCCCACCGTTTCTCGAATAATGATCTATTAACAGTGCTTTGATATAACGGTTAGGTATGGAATGAATAGTCTAACGTGTACGGAATATAGACTAAGAGCAACTCGAAGAAAGATGAAATACATAAGACGTAGCAGAAATGAGAACAGCGAAAAACTTAACATCAGGATTGATAGTCACGCGTCACGAAAAAGATAAAGTTGAGGAATTCTACTACGTAGGTAGCAAAATAACCATTGACGGACGGAACAAGGAGGACATCCAAAGCAGACTAGCTTAAGCAAAGAGGGAATTCCTGGCCAAGAGAAGTCTGCTAGTATGAAACATAGGCCTCAGTTTGAGGAAAAAGTTTCTGAGAATGTACGCTCGGAGTACAGCTTTCTACTGCGGTGAAACATGGACTGTGGGAAAAGCGGAACGTAAGAGAATTAATGTATTTGAGATGTGGCGCTACAGGCGAATGTTGAGAGTTAACTGGAATGATAAGGTAAGAAATGAGGAGTTTCTCTGCAGAATCGTCCAGGAAAGGAATATATGAAAAACACTGATAAGAAGAAACGACTGAATGATAGGAGATTTGTTCACACATCAGACAGTACCTACAGTGCTGCCAGAGGGAGCTGTAGAGGGTAAAAACTGCGGAGGAAGACAGAGATTGGAATACATCCAGCAAACAATTGAAGACGTAGGCTGGAAGTGCTGATTTGAGATGAAAAGTATGGCACAGGAGAGGAATTCGTGGCTGGCTGCGTCTGACCAATCAGCGGACTGATTATTTAAAAAAAAAAAAAGTCTGAGGATTAAGGCTTGACCTTCGAAACGCATAAATTCTGGTGTTCTTTACCCTGGTGTTTGAGGCGATATTTTAACATTAATTTTTGCAGACCTCATATCCATCACGGCCAAAACGAAAGTAGTGCACGTAATCGTCTAAGTATTCTAATCCGGATCTCCGCTTCTTCAGCCGGTCCCTACTGCTGCCAAATGATCACCTCCTAACTCCCATCTCTTCTAATTCCTCTAGTCGATGTGGCATTTGCACGCCAGCTGCGTTGTTAGCGGCGAGTAATAACGGGAACAAGCGCAGAGGTAGCTAACTGAGAATTACTCGTCACATAACAGTATCCGCTGAGCAGATCTGTTCAGTGACATTGGAACATTGTGTTAGGTAGCCATTCATACGGAGAATGTTCTCCGTTCTCCGGTGTTGACAACGGAGCAGGAAGTAATGGAGCCGGAAAGGGACGGCGTCCGAGCGCATCGAGGGAGGAAATCCAATCCGACGGGCCGAGACGTCCGCGTGGGGAGTCGCAGACCGCTGGCTCATGGCGGGAGGGACGGCTTAAGCCTCTCTGACCGAGAGCTGCGTCAGCGGGGCCGCTGCTGCTACTGCCCCCTGGCCACTCCGGGATCGCAAACACAGTCAGCCCGCACTGCACTCTAATGTTCCAAGTATCTTCGCTGGAAGACGAACATTTCATTTTCAAAGCGTTGAATTTGGGTACCTTTCTTTATCATCATTAAACTGTACTATATGTGATCGGTGGGCGACGTTATTTGGAAGGAAGACATTTGTTGTAACAATGCAGTTTTTACGGTATAATCGCGTATGCGTTTTGGAGAAGTGGAGTGAGGAACTACGTCACGTCGCGAGTGTTGGTAGGCAGAATCTGGAATCGAACAGAATTGTAACATGAACTGAAGAATCAAAGAAACTGGCACCACTAACTTAATGTCGTGTATGGCCCCCGCGAGCACGCAGAAGTGCCGCAACACGACGTGGCATTGACTCGACTAACACCTGAAGTAGTGCTGGAGGGAATTGACACCACAAATCCTGCAGAGTTGTCCTTAAATCCGTAAGAGTACGACGGGGTAGACATCACTTTTGAACAGCACGTCGCAAGACATCCCAGTTTTGCTCAATAATGTTCACGTCTGGGGAGATTGGTGGCCAGCGGTTGTGTTTAAACGTAGAAGAGGGTTCCTGGAGATACTTTGCAGCAATTTTGGACGAGTGGGGTGTCGCTTTGTCCTGCTGTAATTGCCCAAGTCCGTTTGAATGCACAATGGAGATGAATGGATGCTGATGATCAGACAGGATGCTTACATGCGTGTTATCTGTCAGAGGAGGAAGAGGAGGAGTTTAGTGTTTAACGTCCCGTCAGCAACGAGGTCATTAGAGACGGATCACCTGATCATCTGTCAGAGTAGCATCTAGACATATCAGGGGTCCCACACCACTCCAACTGCACACATCCCACACTATTACAGACCTTCCACCAGCTTGAACAGTCCCCTGCTGACAAGCAGTGTCCATGGGTTCATGAGATTGTCTCCATACTCGTACACGTCCATCAGCTCGATACAATTTTGAAACGAGACTCGTCCGACTAGGCAATTTCTTTCCACTTATCAACAGTCCAATGCCTGTGCTGAAAGGCCCAGGCGACGCGTAAAGCTTTGTGTCGTGCAGTCTTCAATGGTATATGAGTGGACCATCGGCTCCGAAGACCATGTCGATGATGTTTCATTGAATGGTACGTACGCTGACACTCGTTAATGGCCCAGCATTCAAATCTGCTGCAGTTTGCGGAAGAGTTGCACTTTATCGCGTTGAAAGATTCTCTTCCGTCATCGTTGATCCCATTCTTGCAGGATATTTTTCCGGCCGCAGCGATATCGGAGATCTGATATTTTACCAGATTCCTGATATTCATGGTTCACTCGTGAATTGCTCGTACGGGAAAATCCCCACTCATCGCTACCTCGGAGATACTGTGTCCCATCCTTCTTGCGCGGACTATAACACCACGTTCAAACTCACTTAAACCGTGATAACGTGCCACTACAGCAGCAGTAACCGATCTAACAATGGCACGGACACTTGTCTTATATAGACGTTGCCGATCGCAGCGACTTACTCTGCCCGTTTACATACCTCTGAATTTGAATACGCAAGCTTATAACAGGTTCTTCGGCGCTTCAGTGTACTATATTTTACTGAGAACAAGTAAATCCCCTATCCCTTCTCTTCAAAGAATCGAACTCAAATGTATAAAACAGCTGGAAATGAGAAAATGTTTAGCAAGGTTTGAGATTATGTTTGAAGTTTTAATGGCAGTTGATAAAAGTCGTTATCAAACATTGCATGAGAATAGCCTGGATAATTTTCTGGGCGTTTGAAGAAGAGCTAGTTTTTGATGCATCTCAATTTTTTCCCACGTCATACCTTCTGAACTACGTGTCGCACAGTGAAGTGTTACTGTCTGCAAAGTGTGTTGTGAAAAAAGTTAGTTCTAAATAAGTAACAAAACATCATGCCTAATATCGAAGTTTTACTGCACGATTCTGCGGAAGGATGTCAGCAAGCACAGTTTTCGAAAAGGTTTGAAATTCGTTAGAAGTCGCAAAGCCCTCTTCTCCAATCCTGAATGAATGTAGTCTGACGAATATGCGCGCTCTTGGACCTTGCCGTTGGTGGGGAGGCTTGCGTGCCTCAGCGATTCAGATAGTCGTACCGTAGGTGCAACCACAACGGAGGGGTATCTGTTGAGAGGCCAGACAAACGTGTGGTTCCTGAAGAGGGGCAGCAGCCTTTTCAGTAGTTGCAAGGGCAACAGTCTGTATGATTGACTGATCTGGCCTTGTAACAATAACCAAAACGGCCTCACTATGCTGGTACTGCGAACGGCTGAAAGCAAGGGGAAACTACGGCCGTAATTTTTCCCGAGGTCATGCAGCTTTACTGTATGATTATATGATGATGGCGTCCTCTTGGGTAAAATATTCCGGAGGTAAAATACTCCCCCATTCGGATCTCCGGGCGGGGACTACTCAAGAGGACGTTGTTATCACGAGAAAGAAAACTGGCGTTCTACGGATCGGAGCGTGGAATGTCAGATCCCTTAATCGGGCAGGTCGGTTAGAAAATTTAAAAAGGGAAATGGATAGGTTAAAGTTAGATATAGTGGGAATTAGTGAAGTTCGGTGGCAGGAGGAACAAGACATCTGGTCAGGTGACTACAGGGCTATAAACACAAAGTCAAATAGGGGTAATGCAGGAGTAGGTTTAATAATGAATAGGAAAATAGGAATGCGGGTAAGCTACTACAAACAGCATAGTGAACGCATTATTGTGGCCAAGATAGATACGAAGCCCACACTTACTACAGTAGTACAAGTTTATATGCCAACTAGCTCTGCAGATGACGAAGAAATTGAAGACATGTATGATGAAATAAAAGAAATTATTCAGATAGTGAAGGGAGACGAAAATTTAATAGTCATGGGTGACTGGAATTCGAGTGTAGGAAAAGGGAGAGAAGCAAACGTAGTAGGTGAATATGGATTGGGGCTAAGAAATGAAAGAGGAAGCCGCCTGGTAGAATTTTGCACACAGCACAACTTAATCATAGCTAACACGTGGTTTAAGAATCATGATAGAAGGTTGTATACATAGAAGAACCCTGCAGATACTAAAAGGTATCAGATGGATTATATAATGGTAAGACAGAGATTTAGGAACCAGGTTTTAAATTGTAAGGCATTTCCAGGGGCAGATGTGGACTCTGACCACAACCTATTGGTTATGAACTGTGGATTAAAACTGAAGAAACTGCAAAAAGGTGGGAATTTAAGGAGATGGGACCTGGATAAATTGAAAGAACCAGAGGTTGTACAGAGTATCAGGGAGAGCATAATGGAACAATTGACAGGAATGGGGGAACGAAATTACAGTAGAAGAAGAATGGGTAGCTTTGAGGGATGAAGTAGTGAAGGCAGCAGACGACCAAGTAGGTAAAAAGACGAGGGCTAGTAGAAATCGTTGGGTAACAGAAGAAATATTGAATTTAATTGATGAAAGGAGAAAATATAAAAATGCAGTAAATGAAGCAGGCAAAAATGAATACAAACGTCTCAAAAATGAGATCGACAGGAAGTGCAAAATGGCTAAGCAGGAATGGCTAGAGGACAAATGTAAGGATGTAGAGGCTTATCTCACTAGGGGTAAGATAGATACTGCCTACAGGAAAATTAAAGAGACCTTTGGAGATAAGAGAACCACATGTATGAACATCAAGAGCTCAGATGGAAACCCAGTTCTAAGCAAAGAAGGGAAAGCAGAAAGGTGGAAGGAGTATATAGAGGGTCTATACAAGGGCGATGTACTTGAGGACAATATTATGGAAATGGAAGAGGATGTAGGTGAAGATGAAATGGGAGATACGATACTGCGTGAAGAGTTTGACAGAGCACTGAAAGATCTGAGTCGAAACAAGCCCCCCGGAGTAGACAACATTCCATTGGAACTACTGACGGCCTTGGGAGAGCCAGTCCTGACAAAACTCTACCATCTGGTGGGAAAGATGTATGAAACAGGTGAAATACCCTCAGACTGCAAGAAGAATATAATAAATCCAATCCCAAAGAAAGCAGGTGTTAACAGATGTGAAAATTACCGAACAATCAGTTTAATAAGCCACAGCTGCAAAATACTAACACGAATTCTTTACAGACGAATGGAAAATCTAGTAGAAGCCGACCTTGGGGAAGATCAGTTTGGATTCCGTAGAAACACTGGAACACGTGAGGCAATACTGACCTTACGACTTATCTTAGAAGGAAGATTAAGGAAAGGCAAACCTACGTTTCTAGCATTTGTAGACTTAGAGAAAGCTTTTGACAATGTTAACTGGAATACTCTCTTCCAAATTCTAAAGGTGGCAGGGGTAAAATACAGGGAGCGAAAGGCTATTTACAATTTTTTCAGGAACCAGATCGCAGTTATAAGAGTCGAGAGACATGAAAGAGAAACAGTGGTTGGGAAGGGAGTAAGTCAGGGTTGTAGCCTCTCCCCGATGTTATTCAATCTGTATATTGAGCAAGCAGTAAAGGAAACAACAGAAAAATTCGGAGTAGGTATTAAAATCCATGGGGAACAAATAAAAACTTTGAGGTTCGCCGATGACATTGTAATTCTGTCAGAGACAGCAAAGGACTTGGAAGAGCAGTTGAACGGAATGGATGGTGTCTTGAAGGGAGGATATAAGATGAACATCAACAAAAGCAAAACGAGGATAATGGAATGTAGTCGAATTAAGTCGGGTGATGTTGAGGGTATTAGATTAGGAAATGAGACACTTAAAGTAGTAAAGGAGTTTTGCTATTTGGGGAGCAAAATAACTGATGATGGTCGAAGTAGAGACGATATAAAATGTAGACTGGCAATGGCAAGGAAAGCGTTTCTGAAGAAGAGAAATTTGTTAACATCGAGTATAGATTTAAGTGTCAGGAAGTCATTTCTGAAAGTATTTGTATGGAGTGTAGCCATGTATGGAAGTGAAACATGGACGATAAATAGTTGAACAAGAAGAGAATAGAAGCTTTCGAAATGTGGTGCTACAGAAGAATGCTGAAGATTATATGGGTAGATCACATAACTAATGAGGAAGTATTGAATAGGATTGGATAGAAGAAAAGTTTGTGGCACAACTTGACCAGAAGAAGGGATCGGTTGGTAGGACATGTTCTGAGGCATCAAGGGATCACCAATTTAGTATTGGAGGGCAGCGTGGAGGGTAAAAATCGTAGGGGGAGACGAAGAGATGAATACACTAAGCAGATTCAGAAGGATGTAGGTTGCAGTAGGTACTGGGAGATGAAGAAGCTTGCACAGGAGAGAGTAGCATGGAGAGCTGCATCAAACCAGTCTCAAGACTGAAGACCACAACAACAACAACAGTTACATTGACTTAAGACACATACCTACACAGTTTCTACCTTCAATATTTGACTTACGGTTTAAAGCCTTTAGTGTCTTAATTAGTAGATTATGACATTACTTTAAATTTTTAAATTTGCGAATAATTAAGTGAAATACTGAAAAAAAAAAGATTTTATTGCCCTTGGTTACAGCGATATAGCAATTTGTAACTGATACTTGGTATCTGTAGCTCTTTGGTAATATGGAGTGAAAGTGAAACTAATGTCTGCGATAGACATGAATATGTAACGAAAGAAATAATATAAACTTGAGAATTCTGAGGAGAAGATGTAAATAAAAAGTTATAAGGTTAGTTGCATTTAAGTATGTGGCTCGAAAGTACAAGGTTAACAGCAAGTGTGCATTATACGAAACAAACATTGTACTATATGATGCTTGAATTCAGTATGGAAAGCCATACACGTACAGGATTGATTTCAACCAAACTTGGTACACATACTGGAGAAACGTACTGTGGGCAGTGAGAACCAACTAGCTCACGTTGGGGTAAGGATGGCGAGCTAGATGTGGTAAGGGTTGGTAACGCCGACATCTGGGCTGCCCTGCAGAACTGGCGTGTAGTATGGTAGTATCGGAATGTATTCTAGCGGTACACATGTCTATGTGAACAGCTGAGCAGGTAGCGGGTGGGAAAGGAGATCAATAGTGAGAATGGAGAGCCGTGCGCGATTAGCCGAGCGGTCCAGGGCGCTGCAGTCATCGACTGTGCGGCTGGTCCCGGCGGAAGTTCGAGTCCTCCCTCGGGCATGGGTGAGTGTGTTTGTCCTTAGGACAATGTAGGTTAAGTAGTGTGTAAGCTTAGGGACTGATGACAGCAGTTAAGTCCCATAAGATTTCACACACATTTGAGGAAGAGATGGACGGAAAGAGAGGGAAGGGGTGGAGATGGGCAAAGAGAGGGATAGGAGGAGATGGACAGATAGAGGTGGACGTCAAGATGTAGAGAGGGAGGAGGGGGAAGGAGATGATGAACAGAGATAGGGGGGAGGAGGAGATGAACGGAAAGAGAAGGATCGGGAGATATGCGCCGTATATGTGACACAGACATACGCAACGGCAGCTGTGCGTAACAAGCTAGTACTATTATACAGCACTGACGAATATGAACTCTACCTGCAACTTATTAGGGTTGAAATATAATCAACAGTACTCATTCTTAATTATTAATTATAAACCATGCCATTGTATTATCTACTCCTTGTACTTCATTTTCCTGCTTTCATCCTTTTTCCTGGATATTCTAGTGGACGGTGTGTTAGTTACTGGATTTAGCAATGTTTGTGGTAGGAGGGAACACTTACCCCTCCTCCCCACCTCACATACATACCCACTTGGGGACGGGTTTTCCAATTTCTATACTCAATCTGCCTGCGTTATTCAAAGTGAATGTCTGTGACTGTTTTTGTAAAGGTTTGCGAATCGTAGAAATTAGGTGCGACATCCCACCAGCCCAATGTCGACGTAGTTGTATAGTTAGCTATGGGGACCCACTTAAATTTCACAACCAGGCTGCCAGTAACACCGGCTGTAGTCGTAAATCCGTCGGTACGATTCGATCCAGGACTGGCGCGCCTCCTCGAATCCCGGTAGCAACGTGCTAACGTTCGCGGATGTCCGGGCGAGTAATCGTTTTACCCACTAAAGTGAGCAATTCATGACACAGCATTAAAAGATCAAAAGAGGGACATCGGATTGGTGGTAAGTTCTGTTAGCGTGAGCAGGAGTTAGTCCGTGAAGTTGCCTACATTCTGCCGTGTTGGAGGCTGAAAGGCCTCTATATTGAAAAGCTGCTCGGAGTTCGTCAACTGGAGTGGTCGGACAACAGTTCTCTGGGTAATGGGAGGCAAGCTTTGGGGTCTCTGAAACGGAGATTGTATTTCAAAGTGCCGAACGTTTCGATGCCAAGAGTTAGTCATCCGCAGTGTTCAGTTATGTTACTGTTTCGCTACGGAAAACCTTGAGAATGCGTTCCCGTTCCCGGGCTTAGTAACTTGCCGAGATTTATCTGAAGCCAATAAATTTCATTTATTTCTAGAATAATTTGAGGACATTGTCATGATGAAACGCCTACCTTCTACCTGCTGATTTCGAATCGTTTTTTCGTTTTCGTTTCTGTAGTGCGGTGAATTAACTGATAGCAGTAAACGTTTTCCTTTACCGTGGACAGATTTGTGAATCTTTCTCAGGGTTGTTTTATTGGTACAGACATTTGTTTTGACTTTGTAGCAGTGAGAAGTCTAACGCTGTATCACAAAGCAAAGGGATGCTGGCGACTTTGATGTAGACGGATTTAATAGTACAGCGTTATAGAGGATTCATTCGGCTTTGCAACACACGCTTCCGTGGAAATCTGCTGAACTATACTCATACGTCGCACATCACAAAGTGTGTCGATTCTCTCCGCTGTCACGAATGTAACTACGAACAAAGACACAAAGGGTTCGAGGGTAAACAAAGGAATGTTTCAAAGTAAACTACATTTGGCATTAATTACATTTTTGTACCAATTTTCTTTGTGTAATACCTCATAAAATAAATCGCTGTATGCGATTGCGATGACGGCACTGGTCAGAGGCGCTACGCACGCATATTTTACCCTTTGTCCGTTTGCTTCTGTACTAACTTGTCTTTCTGTGGTTTTGAGTATTGTTCCTTAAGGCTTCACTGATGTAAACATAAATACGAAATTTAAGCCGTATTATCGAAAATACTACTATATGTCTTATTCTGTTCTATTCTGTCTGAATATAGGTCTGGACCAGTGCATAGTAAGGCATTAGCTCGCCTTCTGCCATACATTATTTGGCTATCTTTGTTCCTTACTAACGGCCATGTCGCAGTGGCAACACCGGTATCAGTCATATCAACGATGTTAAGCGCTGTCGGGCTTGACAAGCACTTGGGCGGGTCACCGTCCGGATCTGTCGAATGCAATTGGCAAGCAGTCTGCATCACACATTACATTGGTGGTAAGTTCGTACGGGACCAAACTGCTGAGGTCATCGGTCAAAGGCTTACACACTACATAATCTAACTTAAACTAACTTACACCTTACAGTAAGGACAACTCACACACCCATGCTCGATGGGCGACTCCAACAACCGTGGCGGGGGGGGGCGGGGGGGGGGGGGGTGAAGCCGCGCGGACCGTGGGAAGCCGCCCCAGATCGCACGGCAAGCGGAGTGCGTTCACCCCATGTGAAGCCCATAGAGGAGCTACTTGACAGAGAAGTAACGGCGCCGGTCACGAAAACTGACAATGACCAGGAGAGCGGTGTGCTGACCACTTGGCCCTACATATCCGCATCCGGTGACTCAAGAAATGGCTCTGAGCACTATGGGACTCAACTGCTGAGGTCATTAGTCCCCTAGAATTTAGAACTAGTTAAACCTAACTAACCTAAGGACATCACACACATCCATGCCCGAGGCAGGATTCGAACCTGCGACCGTAGCGGTCTCGCGGTTCCAGACTGCAGCGCCAGAACCGCGCGGCCACTTCGGCCGGCTCCGGTGACTCATTAGGGCTGCGGAGGACACGGCCGATCGGTACTGTTGGACCTTCATGACCTGTTCGGACGGTGTCTGTTTGTTTCATCTTTGTTCCAGGAAGCATTTACAACCAGTAACTGTCTTCTTCTTTTTATGATATATGCACGATGTCTACATGAACTCTCCATGATTTCCAAATACCTTTAAAAACTAGGACACATAGATATTTGCGGTTTCGGCATAGTTTAAAGTAAGTCAAAATTATTGTGTATGTTTTTGTTTCCAGACAATCTCTATTGCGGTGTGCCCGACTGGTTCTAGGCGCTTCAGTCTGGAACCGCACGACCGCTACGGTCGCAGGTTCGAATCCTGCCTCGGGCATGGCTGTTTGTGATGTCCTTAGGTTAGTTAGGTTTAAGTAGTTCTGAGTTCTAGGGGACTGATGACCTCAGATGTTAAGTCCCATAGTGCTCAGACCCATTTGAGCCAATCCCTATTGTTTTGCTACAGTAGCAAAATAAATTTCAGGAATCTCTACATCTCAAGAGAGAACCAAATGTGTGGTGCGATATGCGGAAACTGAATATCCCGTTTCTGTACGAAGAAATTTCCGACGTGAATTTCTAAAGCAGCCACCAGACGTCAGGAAGTTTAACCCTTGGTGTGACAAGTTTCTAACCACTGGCAGTGTGTGGCTGAGCGGTTCTAGGCGCTACAGTCTGGAACCGCGTGACCGCTACGGTCGCAGGTTCGAGTCCTGCCTCGGGCATGGATGTGTGTGATAGGTTAGTTAGGTTTAAGTAGTTCTCAGTTCTAGGGAACTGATGACCTCAGAAGTTAAGTCCCATAGTGCTCAGAGCCATTTGAACCACAGGCAGTGTAAACAGACAGTCAGTTTCTGTTAGAAAACACATAGCTGAAGAAGTGGTAGAGGAGATCAGAGAGGCCTTCCAAAGGAGTCCGTCGACGTCAGTCCACCGTGCATCACGAGAACTAAACATTCCTCGCACAACAGTTCACAAGTTGCTACATACAGGACTTCGCTTGCACGCTTATAAAGTTCAAATTTTGCAATCACTGAAGTGAAATGTACTGCAACTTCGCCGGATGCTGGTTGCCGAGCGGTTCTAAGTGCTACTGTCCGGAACCGCGCGACTGCTACGGTCGCAGGTTCGAATCCCGCCTCGGGCGTGGATGTGTGTGATGTCCTTAGGTTAGTTAGGTTTAAGTAGTTCTGAGTTCTAGTTGACTAATGACCTCAAATGTTAAGTCCCATAGTGCTCAGAGCCATTTGAACCATTTTTTCGTATAGCAACTTCGTCAGGAATATGCTGTTGAGTTGTGACACCAGATCGGACAAAACCCCTACTATCTAGGAAATGTTTTCTCTGACGAAGCTACTTTTCACAAACATGGTGAGCTTAATCTGCACAACATTCGCATCTGGGGTTCGGCAAACCTTCACAGTTTTTCATAACATGGCAGACAATGTAAAAGTTGAATGTATGATGTTCGCTGATGAAAGACACCATAGTTCGACCGATTCTCTTCATGGAGCGAGCAGTATCAGGCATCTTTTATCTGGACATCCTTGAGTATTTTACTGCCCCTCAATTCCAATCCTTGCAGCCGAATCTATTCTTCGAACAGAATGGCTCACCACCGTAGTGGAATTTCCGTGTTCGTGACTTCTTGGGCCGAACATTCCTACAGCGATGAATAGATCGTGATGGACCAACCAAGTGGCCACCGCAGTCTTTGGAAATAAGCGCCATGGATTTATTCGTGTGGGATTGTTTAAAGATACTTTGTATGCCTCAAATGAACGAGACTACGTCGCTCTCCCAATAACGTGGCGTTCCTCCTGTTTGCGAGTTGGAGGAATAAAACGTGAACTGTTTGTTTTACATTCCCACCTTCCCAGTCGTGAGTGCTGAAAGAGTAATTCTACTCCGTCCCCACAGGAAATCTAAACTTCAGGTCTCAGATATTTTAACAATTTCAAGGAGTAAATATAACCTGTGGTTCTCATAAGCTGTTTTCAAATGAATCAAAATTGCACTGCAAATTATTTCTCTTACCAGTTATCAAATTTCATTACCATTTCGCAGCTAAATTTAATCAACTAACGAGAACAAAGAATTACTGGAATACATTTTTAATATATCCCGGAACTTTTCGCCACATGTATATCCCGGAACTTTTCGCTACATGTCTTTTTAAATACCCATTTCATTCAAACGATAAATTCGATAATTGATCTAGCCTGGCTCAGCGTAAAGATATTACCACAGTCTGCAAATTAGTTAGAACATCGACTCGCATTTCACAAATTAATTTCATTTCTGGAGCACTAGAAATGGCGTTTCTCTGTCGCAGCACATTCACTCCTAGCCTGGTACTTGTACCCAAGGGCCTCCGGTTACTGCGTGGCTTTATTCCTAGAACATTTTCAGTACCAACTAACATACGGTTGATTCCCCACGTGTGACTTAAACTTGACGCTCAACAACTATCCTCTTTTCATCGTCCTAGCTTTGTTATTTATAAGGGGAAGTAAAACAAGAGTATGAACGGTCAACATAGACGAAACGTTATAATAACAATTGTGGATACATTAGCTTTCATCAGCCCAGACATGTGTCATAAACACATGGGCTGACATACAGTATCGTCTAGGCATTTTACGGGTTACGAAAGGAGCCCATATAGATGTATATTAATTAATGTTTTGCACAAAGTACAAAAGATTTTGAGTTACTTTACATCATGCCAAAAACCGCAGATGTGTCCCATGGGAATTTTTTAATTCCCTTTAGAAAAAAGAGTGGTTTCATGTGGACATCTTGTACAACGAGTTACTTCATATGGAAATACAAGATAATCCATCTAAATAATGAACTGCCTTGCTCTTTCAAAGGTGATATAGCGTTCTGGAGATACGAATTGTACAAAAGATAGGTCAAGGTACATGATAACTTATACATAATGCCTGTTATTGACAATGTTTTAGTCTGTCAATACAGCGGTACGGCTGAAAGCAAGGGGAAACTACAGCCGTAATTTTTCCCGAGGGCATGCAGCTTTACTGTATGATTACATGATGATGGCGTCCTCTTGGGTAAAATATTCCGGAGGTAAAATAGTCCCCCATTCGGATCTCCGGGCGGAGGCTACTCAAGAGGATGTCGTTATCAGGAGAAAGAAAACTGGCGTTCTACGGATCGGAGCTTGGAATGTCACATCCCTTAATCGGGCAGGTAGGTTAGAAAATTTAAAAAGGCAAATGGATAGGTTGAAGTTAGATATAGTGGGAATTAGTGAAGTTCGGTGGCAGGAGGAACAAGACTTCTGGTCAGGTGACTACAGGGTTATAAACACAAAATCAAATAGGGGTAATGCAGGAGTAAGTTTAATAATGAATAGGAAAATAGGAATCCGGGTAAGCTACTACAAACAGCATAGTGAACGCATTATTGTGACCAAGATAGATACGAAGCCCACACCTACTACAGTAGTACAAGCTTATATGCCAACTAGCTCTGCAGATGACGAAGAAATTGAAGAAATGGATGATGAAATAAAAGAAATTATTCAGATTGTGAAGGGAGTCGAAAATTTAATAGTCATGGGTGACTGGAATTCGAGTGTAGGAAAAGGGAGAGAAGGAAACATAGTGGGTGAATATGGATTGGGGCTAAGAAATGAAAGAGGAAGCCTTCTGGTAGAATTTTGCACAGAGCACAACATAATCATAACTAACACTTGGTTTAAGAATCATGAAAGAAGGTTGTATACATGGAAGAACCCTGGAGATACTAAAAGGTATCAGATAGATTATATAATGGTAAGACAGATTTTTAGGAAACAGGTTTTAAACTGCAAGACATTTCCAGGGGCAGATGTGGACTCTGACCACAATCTATTGGTTATTAACTGTAGATTAAAACATAAGAAACTGCAAAAAGGTGGGAATTTAAGGAGATGGGACCTGGGTAAACTGAAAGAACCAGAGGTTGTACAGAGATTCAGGGAGAGCATAAGGGAGCAATTGACAGGAATGGGGGAATAAATACAGCAGAAGAGGAATGGGTATCTTTGAGGGATGAAGTAGTGAAGGCAGCAGAGGATCAAGTAGGTAAAAAGACGAGGGCTAGTAGAAATCGTTGGGTAACAGAAGAAATATTGAATTTAATTGATGAAAGGAGAAAATATAAATTGCAGTAAATGAAGCAGGCAAAAAGGAATACAAACGTCTCAAAAATGAGATCGACAGTAAGTGCAAAATGGCTAAGCAGGGATGGCTAGAGGACAAATGTAAGGATGTAGAGGCCTATCTCACTAAGGGTAAGATAGATACTGCCTACAGGAAAATTAAAGAGACCTTTGGAGATAAGAGAACGACTTGTATGAATATCAAGAGCTCAGATGGAAACCCAGTTCTAAGCAAAGAAGGGAAAGCAGAAAGGTGGAAGGAGTATATAGAGGGTCTATACAAGGGCGATGTACTTGAGGACAATATTATGGAAATGGAAGAGGATGTAGATGAAGATGAAATGGGAGATATGATACTGCGTGAAGAGTTTGACAGAGCACTGAAAGACCTGAGTCGAAACAAGGCCCCCGGAGTAGACAACAATCCAGTAGAACTACTGACGGCCTTGGGAGAGCCAGTGCTGACAAAACTCTACCATCTGGTGAGCAAGATGTATGAAACAGGCGAAATACCCTCAGACTTCAAGAAGAATATAATAATTCCAATCCCAAAGAAAGCAGGTGTTGACAGATGTGAAAATTACCGAACTATCAGTTTAATAAGTCACAGCTGCAAAATACTAACACGAATTCTTTACAGCCGAATGGAAAAACTAGTAGAAGCCAACCTCGGGGAAGACCAGTTTTGATTCCGTAGAAACACTGGAACACGTGAGGCAATACTGACCTTACGATTTATCTTAGAAGAAAGATTAAGGAAAGGCAAACCTACGTTTCTGGCATTTGTAGACTTAGAGAAAGCTTTTGACAATGTTGACTGGAATACTCTCTTTCAAATTCTAAAGGTGGCAGGGGTAAAATACAGGGAGCGAAAGGCTATTTACAATTTGTACAGAAACCAGATGGCAGTTATAAGAGTCGAGGGACATGAAAGGGAAGCAGTGGTTGGGAAGGGAGTAAGACAGGGTTGTAGCCTCTCCCCGATGTTGTTCAATCTGTTTATTGAGCAAGCAGTAAAGAAAACAATAGCAAAATTCGGAGTAGGTATTAAAATTCATGGAGAAGAAATAAAAAAATTGAGGTTCGCCGATGACATTGTAATTCTGTCAGAGACAGCAAAGGACTTGGAAGAGCAGTTGAATGGAATGGACAGTGTCTTGAAGGGAGGATATAAGATGAACATCAACAAAAGCAAAACAAGGATAATGGAATGTAATCTAATTAAGTCGGGTGATGCTGAGGGAATTAGATTAGGAAATGAGGCACTTAAAGTAGTAAAGGAGTTTTGCTATTTGGGGAGCAAAATAACTGATGATGGTCGAAGTAGAGAGGATATAAAATGTAGGCTGGCAATGGCAAGGAAAGCGTTTCTGAAGAAGAGAAATTTGTTAACATCCAGTATTGATTTAAGTGTCAGGAAGTCATTTCTGAAAGTATTCGTATGGAGTGTAGCCATGTATGGAAGTGAAACATGGACGATAAATAGTTTGGACAAGAAGAGAATAGAAGCTTTCGAAATGTGGAGCTACAGAAGAATGCTGAAGATTAGATGCGTAGATCACATAACTAATGAGGAAGTATTGAATTGGATTGGGGAGAAGAGAAGTTTGTGGCACAACTTGACCAGAAGAAGGGATCGGTTGGTAGGACATGTTCTGAGGCATCAAGGGATCACCAATTTAGTATTGGAGGGCAGCGTGGAGGGTAAAAATCGTAGAGGGAGACCAAGAGATGAATACACTAAGCAGATGCAGAAGGATGTAGGTTGCAGCAGGTACTGGGAGATGAAAAAGCTTGCACAGGATAGAGTAGCATGGAGAGCTGCATCAAACCAGTCTCAGGACTGAAGACCACAACAACAACAATACAGCGGTTGCCCCTCGATATACATACAGGGTGTTACAAAAAGGTACTGCCAAACTTTCAGGAAACATACATCACACACGAATAAAGAAAAGATGTTACGTGGACATGTGTCCGGAAACGCTTAACTTCCATGTTAGAGCTCATTTTAGTTTCGTCAGTATGTACTGTACTTCCTCGAATCACCGCCAATTGGCCCAATTGCAGGAAGGTAATGTTGACTTCGGTGCTTGTGTTGACATGCAACTCATTGCTCTACAGTACTAGCATCAAGCACATCAGTACGTAGCATCAACAGGTTAGTGTTCACCACGAACGTGGTTTTGCAGTCAGTGCAATGTTTACAAATGCGGAGTTGGCAGATGCCAATTTGATGTATGGATTAGCACGGGCAATAGCCGTGGTGCGGTACGTTTGTATCGAGACAGATTTCTAGAACGAAAGTGTCCCGACAGGAAGACGTTCGAAGCAATTGATCGGCGCCTTAGGGAGCACGGAACATTCCAGCCTATGATTCGCGACTGTGGAAGACCTAGAACGACGAGGACACCTGCAATGGACGAGGAAACTCTTCGTGCAGTTGACGATAACCCTAATGTCAGCGTCAGAGAAGTTGCTGCTGTACAAGGTAACGTTGACCACGTCACTGTGTGGAGAGTGCTACGGGAGAACCAGTTGTTTCCGTACCACGTACAGCGTGTGCAGACACTACCAGCAGCTGATTGGCCTCCACGGGTACACTTCTGCGAATGGTTCATCCAACAATGTGTCAATCCTCATTTCAGTGAAAATGTTCTCTTTGCGGATGAGGCTTCATTCCAACGTGATCAAATTGTAAATTTTTACAACCAACATGTGTGGGCTGACGAGAATCCGCACGCAGTTGTGCAATCACGTCATCAACACAGATTTTATGTGAACGTTTGGGCAGGCATTGTTGGTGATGTCTTGACTGGGCCCCATGTTCTTCCACCTACGCTCAATGGAGCACGCTATCATGGTTTCATACGGGATACTCTACCTGTGCTGCTAGAACATGTGCCTTTACAAATGCGACACAACATGTGGTTCATGCACGATGGAGCTCCTGCACATTTCAGTCGAAGTGTTCGTACGCTTCTCAACAGCAGATTCGGTGACCGATAGATTTGTAGAGGCGGACCAATTCCATGGCCTCCACGCTCTCCTGACCTCAACCCTCTTGACTTTCATTTATGGGGCATTTCAAAGCTCTTGTCTATGCAACCCCGGTACCAAATGTAGAGACTCTTCGTGCTCGTATTGTGGACGGCTGTGACACAATACGCCATTCTCCAGGGCTGCATCAGCGCATCAGGGATTCCATGCGACGGAGGGTGGATGCATGTATACTCGCTAACGGAGGACATTTTGAACATTTCCTGTAACAAAGTGTTTGAAGTCACGCTGGTACGTTCTGTTGCTGTGTGTTTCCATTCCATGATAAATGTGATTTGAAGAGAAGTAATAACATGAGCTCTAACACATGTTCACATAACATATTTTCTTTCTTTGTGTGTGAGGAATGTTTCCTGAAAGTTTGGCCTTACCTTTTTGTAACACCCTGTATACACTAATGCGTCGGCTGAGACACGCGTACCGAGCGAGGTGGCGCAGTGGTTAGCACACTGGACTCGCATTCGGGAGGACGACGGTTCAATCCCGTCTCCAGCCATCCTGATTTAGGTTTTCCGTGATTTCCCTAAATCGTTTCAGGCAAATGCCGTGATGGTTCCTTTGAAAGGGCACGGCCGATTTCCTTCCCCATCCTTCCCTAACCCGAGCTTGCGCTCCGTCTCTAATGACCTCGGTGTTGACGGGACGTTAAACACCACTAACCTAACCTTCAGTATCTCAGTTGATACAAGAGTTACGTAGATAAATGATGGGATAAAATTACGTTCCCATCTGCGTACTGCGTACTCTCATGTCCAGTGAACATAGTTTAGATATTTTGAACGGTTCACGAGATAAACGGCAAAGTTTTCAAAAAGCTAGGCGCAAATTTTTGTGGCAGGGCAAGTAACTTGAGTTAACGTTATACTAGACTTCAGATGCATAACACTATTTTTCTACGCAATCGCTAAGTCAGTGTAACCAATCTTCTGAACCTTCTACCAGTTGTTCAGCTCATCGATAATAGGTCTCCACTCCTTGGTCATGCATGTTGATGGGACATTTTAACCGCTGCTGGATGTGACACTGTATTTGGTCCATGAACTGGCAGAATTTCACGGTGAATCTGTGTACAATTTAGACGGTTTGCCTACAAGAATTGTGCTGCTCTGTGTACTTCAACTTTAGAGCATGTTTCCAGTTCCCGTACCATTTCAATCGCACTCTGTAATGTACGTGTTATCCGTACAGCTGCAGATCTGTGTCTGCATGAAAACTGGAACATGTAGTCTCTTCCAACAACCCGGCTATTCTGTTGTACAATCATCTTAGCGACGTGTGTAACTTACTTAAGAAGACTCTACATACGAGCAAGTACGCAATGAGTTGAAAGCCGAAACAGGCTCGAAGTGGATGTGAAGAGATTTTTAATTTTGAGGAGATGTTTCCACTGCCAGTGGAACAAACGAAGCTGTACAAATGTTGAAATTAAACCATTATCTAAATGAGCTGGTAAAGATAAGCGATACTACAAATTATGAAACTTCCTGGCAGATTAAAACTGTGTGCCGGACGGAGACTCGAACTCGGGACCTTTGCCTTTCGCGCGCAAGTGCTCTACCAACTGAGCTACCCAAGCAGGTCCCGAGTTCGAGTGTCGGTCCGGCACACAGTTTTAATCTGCCAGGAAGTTTCATATCAGCGTACACTCCGCTGCAGAGTCAAAATTCATTCTGGACTACAAATTATATAATAGCTACATTTTATGAATTTCACGTCTTTATGTGACTAAAATTTCTTGCAGGAAAGTGATACTCACGGCATTTTAGTCCCTCTATAGAGCCAGGATGATGTACTTAGCAGGTTTTCGGATTCCAGGAGCCTGCTCTTCTGCTGTTCAGAGCATAAAGCCATGGTGGCAATGAGTCCATCAAGACTGCTTATTTAAGCGTTGTAGTGTCATCAAACCTAAGTCTACAGCTGCCGATTGGGCGTTACAGCTGTGAGCTCTGTTCGTGGACAGCGGTGTTCCATGCTCGACAAGTCAGGAGTGGAGTGGGACTTGGCCTTCCCTAGCGGTCGGTCGATGCAGGGGCGTGTTTTGCCTGCTGCGGTCTGGAGCCTGGCTGTTGGTGGTGAATTTGTGGCCGGGTGCCGCCGCACGCTTTCCTGCCTTCCTCCTCCCTCCCTCCCCAAAAGCGAGCAGATTCTCCCAACCCTCCCAGCTCCTCTTCCTCCCAGGCTCCTTGTCAGATGCAAACACAGGGGACACAGGCGACCCTCCCCATCTAACACCGTGCCGACTCGGTACTCAGGCACTGCTTGAATGCTCGCAGAGAACGCCCTCTTCACAACTTCCTCCGACATCTAAGTGCTACCAACACCTCATAAGTAGAACATTTAGGCGTAAATATAATTTCCGACCTTGTTGTTGAGAGAGAAGATAGTATATCAGGTGACACAAACAAAAACCATATGCACCCACAGACGTTGCTGGTTGAACGACGGAAGGGGCATCAGTGGAGGGAGAAACGATATTTACGCAGATCGCCGATGAAGAGAGAGTACTAACAGATGACGTGCCCGAGATTATTCGAGTACACTTCGCAATGGCAGACAGATATGTACAGACAACTTGGTAGCCATTGGAAGGACGTGCTGTTTTTCGGTAAGAAATGGCATGTGGGACTAGTGTGTCAAACATCCATGAACGCCTACAGATTGCGTGTGGTGAAGAGGCCACGTAACCTCAAAGGTTGGCCTCTAATGTTGCATGTTCAGAGAAGGAAGCCAGAGCGTGGGTGATGAAGTTCGAAGGCGGCGTTCCTCAACATCCACGAATGAAAAAAATATTTCTAGAATACAGTACATGTTGTTAACGGGTAATCGCATAGCGGTGTCAAGAGTGGCGTTCACATTGCGTACTGCCCATTCTCAGCCCTATCACATGCTCCAGGACGTGTTGGTTTACCGAAGAGTGTCTGCGAGATGGCTACCGAGAAACCTTAACTCTAGATAAGAGAGCAAGAATGGAAATCAGCCTCCATTACTTAATATGGTACTCACGAGAGGGAAATGAGTTCCCGTTCAGAATCATCGCAGGCAACTGGACATGGGTGCACCACTATACTCCACAATCCAAGCTCACTCCACCCCCTCCCCGCCCCCACCCCCCTCCCCAATGACTTGGAAGTATTCCAGTTCACCAGTGAGCAAAAACTTCAAATTCATCCTCCGCAGGAATGATTATGACCACAGGGTTGTGGGACGCGAAAGATATGAGTTTCCTTCATTTCCTGCAGCCAGGGGCCAACAATATGGCAAACTGCTGCTTCACTCTAATCATATTCAGGCCACCCTTCCTCGAAACACACCAGAGCTCTCGAAGGAAGGAGCTGTGCTCTTGGACGACAACCCGAGACCACACACAGCAAAGCTGATACACGATCATATTCGTCGCATCGGATAGGAGAGATTCGATCACCCATCCCACAACCTCGATACTGTCCCATCGGACTTTCACCAGTTCCCGGCATTGGAAGCCGTACCCTCGGAACGTCGCTTCGGAACCAATGCTCAGATGGAACAGTCTGCGCGACAATTCCTTGCATCGCAGGACACCTCACTCTAACAGAATAGTTTGGTCCACCGGGTTACTCTACACGACAAATGTCTCAATGTCGGTGGAGACGATGCCGAAAATAGTGCAAGGTGTATAGCTCATGAATCCATGGTGTATTTGTATTTCTCAATAAACTTTCCGTCTGAGAAACCATGATGAAACTTACTTTCGGGACGTCCCTCGTGTAATGAGAATGATAATGAGTGCGAAATGTTTGTATTGTTACCTGTTCCGTATTGTATTGGCGTTTGGAGTCACATCTTGTACCATTTATTTATTTATTTATTTATTTATTGCTCACTTACCATGATCAGATTAAGGTATTAAGGCCCTCTCTCATATCTGACCAGGAGCAACAAAAACCATAGTTATTAAAAGACATTTAGAATAATATTAGTAATAATAACAAAAATAATGAAATAATAACAGTAACTGATACCAACAGTAGTAAGAAAAAGCATTAGAAATGGTATTGATTAGTGTAACGCCGAGCGGTCTAAGGCGCTGCAGTCATGGACCGTGCGGCTGATACCGGCGGAGGTTCGAGTCTTCCCTCAGGAATGGGTGTGTGTGTTTGTCCTTAGGATATTTCAGGTTAAGTAATGTGTAAGCTTAGGGAAAGATGACCTTAACGGTTAAGTCCCATAAGATTTCACACACATTTGATTTTTGATTAGTGTAGCACTTTTGAAGCCACATTTAGAGGTATTAGGAGTGGAAGGTGTGAAGAAAGAGGAGAAGGCTAAACTGAAAAAAGTGGCTATTAGGAACGATCAGAATTTAAAGAAAGGACTTTGCTGACAAGGGGTAGGAAAAAGTTTTGCGGAAGGGGACATCGACGAGAGCGAGCTGCAGGCTACTATATTGGAGAGAAGGCTATTGTGGTAGGAGGCAGACCATTAGCTCTCTTTTCAAATTTGGAAGGAATTTAATTTCAATGACATTTTGAGGAGAATAGAGCAAACGAGGAGTATGATGCCGGTCGGAGTGGCCGAGCGGTCTTAGGCACTACAGTTTGGAACCGCTCGACCGCTGCGGTCTCAGGTTCGAATCCTGCCTCGAGCTTGGATGTGTGTGATGTCCTTAGGTTAGGTTTCAGTAGTTCTAAGTTCTAGGGCACTGATGACCTCAGAAGTTAAGTCCCATAGTGCTCGGAGCCATTTGAACCATTTTTTCGAGGGGTATGATAGTCTGTACCCTTTCGACACGTAGCCGTGATAACCGTTCGAGACAGGAGTTATATGCTAGAAATAACATATGTGACAGACGAATCGTACACAAGCGGTCATCGCGAGTTATAGCCTGTGCGACCCTTCGTACGAAAGACCTTTGAGAATAGCTTCACCAAGGGCACATCGACAAGGATGTGGAGTATTAGTGACATTATGAGTTTCTTTTTAAGCTCGAAAAAAAACATGTCTTTACTGTAGTGAATGAAGTGAGTCTGACATCTCCTTACACATTGTAGCTGTTTGTCCAGCCAGTCAAAGTGATCATCCAGAATTATTGATGGTCCAAAATTATTGATAATCCTAAATTAGAGATGCTCCAGAACTATCCCATGTTCTTTGCAGAAGAAGAAAAGTTTATTTTTGTGCTGTTAAGGATTAAACTCGAAAGACATTCTTTAAATTGTGTGGTAATACGTGTTTTGTGTTTCGTAGTTGCAGCTGTTGATTTTTTCGTATTAATAGTTGTGGTTGACCTATAAAGGGCAAGGAAAATGACCGATTCCAATTTTCTTAGTTTTATATGTAGGTATTAGTGTTTTGGTATCGTCAGCAGTGGTCAATGGAAAAGTCTGATTCCAATTTCCGTAGTTTTTGCTGTAGGTGTTTGTGTTTTGGTATCGTCAGCTGCGGATGACCTATAATGGTCAAGTGAAGTATCTGATTCCTATAGACTTTGTAATTATTTTTTTGTTCGCCTTTTTGAGTGTTTATTTAGATTGGCCCCTCTCAAAAAATACCAATTTCCTGCGGTTGTCCCGTTAGTTTGATTGTATTTTAGGAGGAAGATGTTATTGTCTTACTTATACGTATTTCCGTGTTTGTTGCAGAGTGTATGTAGTGACATCATAGGCGCCATATTGGAGACGCTTAGAATTGCCATTTCCGCCATATTGATGACGTCATGCGTCAAAGCATATGGGTGGAATCGGACACTTCCGTAATCCGTAAATCAAATGGTTGGATTTTTCAAAAATTCATACTTGATCTTCCCGAGTTTAATGGGGCAATAGAATGCACTTCCGTTGTCTTGTTATTATCTGATCGAGTTGCCTACATGTTTTGGCTTGGAATTCACCGAATACTCTTTACAATATCACAGAAAACAGTATATAGTCCCATTAAAAATATTGGTGCCATAATTCGCCATCTGTAACTTTAAAAGTTACTCGCTGTAACCCAAAGAAAACCGTACCTCGATACATTTACTCATTTTAGGTATATTCTGGGCAGCTGGTTTTATCTGTCTCGTCCTGTTAAATTCTTCTTCAACACACTGCTTGGCAAGTGCTAAAGAACAAATGGTGCTTGCTGAGGAACAACTCCCAGTTCCTACGGAACAACTGTCAATTGCTACGGAACACCCGACCAGTGTTAGTAAAATTAAACGTAGAGCGCGTGACATGCTAACTACAGCGATCCTGTGCACAAATGCTCTGTTTGCATTCGACAGTTCATGCAGTACAATGTTTGACGAAGATGGTTGTGGAATCGATTACTGCGACATTCTATATGGTACAACAAACGTATGCAAGACATCACTTCAATGCTTACCAGCAGTTGGACGGTTTGAAGCCGGTCAAAGTGTCACTACCGTGACCACTGTAATGGGTGTGTCCAAATGTGTTATTTCGCGATTGAAAAGGCGGCTGAAGGTGGAAATGCTATACAAAAGCATTCCAGTGGCTGTATACGGACCTCCACATAGCAAGAGAATCAGTACCGAGCCCTACTAACCAGTTCATTGCAAACCTTGCGAACGCTACCAGTGCACGTGTATTTTCCAGGCAACTAAATAAAGCTGGGTTGCGTGCACAAAAGCCTATTAAATGCACCCAACATCAGCCATGCCATCTCTTGGAAAGAGTTCGTTGCTTAGGGAGCGTGTTGGTTGGTGCCAGCAAGTGCATCCCACAGTGAGGTTCTCCGACGAACCACGCTTCACTGTGGTAAGTGACCTTGCCCCAGTTAGTGGAGAGAATGGAGAACACGTTTCACACCACAGAATGTTCATGAACGTCATCGATATGGCCTACGCACAATGGCCGAATATCGCTGCATAAGAACCGTTACTGCACAGCGGTATTGCAGGGAGATTATTCTGGATCATGTCCGTCTATTTATAAGTGCGTTAGTACACGACATTCTGTTTGTGGGTGACAATGTCCGCCCGCACAGGACCGTTGAGGTGTTGGACACACTGGAAAGTGAAGATATTTAACTATGAAGCTGCTTGTAAAGTCCTCGGACATAAACCTCATAGACCATGGCTGAGATGCGCTTTGCACACCTGTTTCTGGACGAACACATCCTCCTCGAATCGTCCAAAACCGTGCGAAACCGCCTTGGGAGGGCTGTGGAGTAATACTCCCAAGGACTCTTTTACAGTTTCGTAGCCAATGCGTACAACAGATGCAAAGTATGCATTACTCACTGAGCAGGGAATGTTCCTTACTGTGAGTCTGATATTGACCTTTATGTTGGGAGTCTGACCATTGTTAAGCATGAACGTTATTTATGTCTGTTCAAATGGTTCAAATGGCTCTAAGCATTACGGGACTTAACATCTGAGGTCATCAGTTCCCTAGACTAGGAACTACTTAAACCTAATTAACCTAAGGACATCACACACATCCATGCCCGAGGCAGGATTGGAACCTGCGACCGTAGCAGCAGCGCGGTTCCGGACTGAGCGCCTAGAACCGCTCGGCCACAGCGGCCGGCATTTATGTCTGTTATTCTGCCCTCCCAAGTGGTGAAATCCGTACCGTTCTTCTTTATAAGAATACCACTGCAACCCTATTACGTATGCACTATGTTTCATATCGTCCATCAGTGGCTGAGATTATTCCTGTCCAATAATGTCTCTGTTCCTTAGCAATTTTCAAGCAGTGTACGCCTACACCGGATCATTCTCTTAGTATTTGCTTTACCGTTCCGAGGATGAGGAGAACCTATAAATAATCTGAGGGAGAAGTCGTGACACGTTATTACCTTCGTTTCTTCTGATGTAGCACTACCTGCTAACGTCCCTATTTTTGATTACCGCAAGTAATCTGACGCAGGTCACGCGCACACGAACCAAATGGCGTATAGAATGTATTGCTTTTAAAGGTTTTTCCAACTTCTTGAGCTATTCGTCTCTACTTTTGAGTTTAGCTCCCATTAAATAAATCCGATGTTCAACTTGTACAATGCATTCTCGTAATCAATATTTAATGGCTCGGATCCTTTCTTCTTATACGTTTTAGGCGTCAGCTGTTACATACATCTCAGCCTGCGCATTTACCTGTACTTTCATTTATGGTAACAATTTTTGGATGTCCCTCACTCACATCACCATCAAGAGAGTTGCAGTAATTGCTAAAACCACCGCACCTTTCTTAACTGTCTCTTACAGACCCCGATGACAGCACATGAGAAATCTACAATGTACGAAATTTTAAAATTCCGAGATCAGTATAGGACTATTTCTGTAACACTGCAAAGTTAATTTTGATTTGTGCGTTACCTGTAGTATCACGTTCACTTCAGCCTTGTGTACTCTTCTTGGTGTTACAATTAAGAAAGTCAGGTGGTGGATCTGGGTGGTGCATGTCCCGCTGGTTGTTTTGTTCCGCATTCACTTGCCAAGTCTGTAGCTACATTCTTGTCCGCGTAAGCGCTGTTAGAAGCCACGACAGTCATTTCAGGATCCTGAACACGTTACTAGGCTCTACTTAGGATTCTGGCAACAGAAGTTCTCATCACATCGAACTACCCACTGTAAACCCTTGACACGAAGGCACGTGCAGGCTACAGCGGCTGCATGATCTCGCCGATGAGTGCCCCATGCGCTGCGTGCCCACCATCTGTAAGCGATCAAATGCGTTGACACGACGTTTTACTGTCACGCACTCGGTTCCTACACAAGCCAATTCTATGTCTGACTGCATCCCAGTAACGTAACACGACCAACTATTCCTTTCAAGGTGGCGGAAAAAGAGCTCTCTCTCCTACAGAGCAGTCTTCTCAAAATTAATCACTCATGACTGTTTTGTGTGGTTATTAACCATATATCATTGTTGTTTACAAACGTAGCAGTTTGTCAGTAGACGCAGCTTATGTCTTTACCGTTATACTGTCCGCCCCGGTAGCTGAGTGGCAGTCCGGCTTTCGCCGCCGTGCAGTGCGGACGTGTTGCTGTTTCCGCCTGCGGAGCGCGCACGCTCGCTGTTGTTTACATTTCCGCGGCCGTCACTTACGTGTCGCTTACGTGCTCTAGAACCATGGCCAACCGTTTTAGAAAATCAACTTTACGATTCACCTTCTGCAACGACTACGCACGACTGAAGGTCTTGGAAGTGGAACGCTTCCTACGCGACGTTGCTAAGATCCCAGCTTCCGATATCTTGGGCATCCATTTGTCCATATTAAGCAGTACGGTGTACGTCAAAGTCGTCAATGACGCGGTATGTGAAAGAATACTTCGTGACACCAACCATGGCTTACGCTTTTGCCACGCCGACGGCAATGTCGGAGCGGTCACCGTCGACCATGGAATGCGCACCATACGAGTTTTCGAACTCCCGTTCGAGCTCCCGGCGGAAGACGTTATCGCGGCTTTCCACCCATATGGCACTGTACATGGCCACACTGCCGAACGCTGGGCGCAATTCCAAACGTACCCCGTTCTTAACGGTGTACGGCAGATCACCATCGATCTCCATCGCCACGTGCCATCTTACCTGCAAATTAGCGGGTGCCGCGCGGTTGTCATATACGACGGCCAACCCAAGACCTGTTCCGGGTGCGGCAAAGAAGGCCACCTCAGATCTGAGTGTCTTCAGCGACGAATCACCCAATTGCCAACCGCTACCGTGACACCTCCGGCTCCGACGGTTTTACCGGTCACCTACGCATCGGCGCTCTCTTCTCCTCCCACCGGCCGCCGCCCGTCGGCCTACGTGCCGGTGACCCTTCCAGCTGCTACGGATACCACCGGGGCCGACACGTCGCGCTCAAAGCCTGACGCTACTCCGGCGCCACTACCAACAGCGACGACTTCCGACCCCCACCCGCCCGACCATATGGACGCCCCGTCAATTGACGTTCCCGCGACGGCCTTCCTCTCGGAGCGACGCGACTCTCTTCCGTCTTCCGACACGGAGGGACGAACCCGCAAACAACGTTCACCTAAGAGGCGCAAGAGGCGGCGCCATACGGTCTCGGAACGAGACGGATCGCCTCCCCCTGATGCTGCAGAGGCCGTCCGACCCGACGAGGCCTCGGAGAACCTACACGACGACACGAATGACGACAACATGACACCGACTGTGGCTGTGTCGATGCCTACTCTACTGGCTCGCACAGGTGCTCCTGAACCAATGGACTCCACCGCTGCGACTGCCGCCGAGACGTCCCCCGCCCCTACGACCGACGTGGAACATACGACCATCACCACGACAGCGCCTTCAATGGTGTGGAGTGAGGACGTCGATAAGGACCCGGACCATACTTTGGGGACAGAGTTACCCCAGACGGAAGCATCGTTACGCCGCTGATAACGCCGTCAAGTGGCGTACGGCACGACTCGCCGTTGCCTCGCCCCTCATCGTTCTCCGCCGGTGGAGTACCTCTCCACGGCGGGGTACGGCTCCAAACCTACCGAATAGCGACGATCAACACTAACACCATTAGCTCACCCGTGAAACTTCAACTGCTGCGAGAGATGATATGGGCGTCGGACGTCGATATCGCACTACTACAGGAAGTACACTTGGCCACACTTCCAGGCGTCGCGGGATATAACACTTATCCTTCTCCTGGTGACCATCTGGGACGCGGCGTAGCCATCTACGCCAGAGAAGGCATTCCAGTGGCCGATATCACATACCTTCCATCTGCCAGAGGCATGGCCGTCACCGTCATGGGGACGCGTATCGTCAACATTTACGCTCCGTCAGGCTCCACCCGCAGACGCGACAGGGCCCTCTTCTATTCAGAAGAAATCGCTCCTTTGTTTCTTGGACGCTGCGACCATTACTTGCTTGGGGGTGATTTTAATTGTGTCTTGCACCCTAAAGATCAAGTGCCCCACTACAACACCTGTCAAGAACTGCGTCTTGTCGTCCGAGATCTGTTGCTCCGGGACACTTGGGAAGTTCAGCACGGCGACGCACCTGGACATACGTACCAGACGAGTCACTCCGCGAGCCGCCTTGATAGAATTTACGTCTCTCGGGAACTCACACCTGCAGTCAAAGGTGCAGAACTTTGGCCCCTGGCCTTTTCGGACCACTGCGCCTACATCTGCAACATTCTCTTCCCCAAGCAAGTGGTCTGGCGTAGTCGTGCACCATGGAAGCTAAACACCACCCATCTTCATGATCCCGAATGTCTTCAACGTGTTACCGAGACATGGGCCACCTGTGAACGTCGCATACCTACATACTGCACGACCTTGACCTGGTGGCTGGAATGTGCCAAACCTGCCATTCGACGTACTTTGATTCAGTATGGAAAGGAAGTAGCTGCGTGGCGCCGGCACACTACCGACTATTTCTACGCCGTTCTCCGCGACCTGGACGCCCAACCGCCCACCTCCGACACCCAAAGGGAACGCAGCAGGATTAAGGCGCAAATTGTAACGTTGACACGCCGTAGACTGCAGGGGGCTATGGTGCGAACCCGATGTCAAGGTTCAGCGGAACAAGAACATCCCACCATGCATCATATCGCCTCCGATAGGAAACATCGACGACAACAACTCATCACCGAGATCAACACCTGTCACGGCCAGCACGTCACTTGCCAGGCCGAAATCGTCAGGGCCTTTGTCGACCACTACCGCACGATGTACCAGGAGGAGACCACCGACAACCACGCTGAGGAGTCTGTGTTACCACACGTAACTCGCACCCTCACCAACGACGAAGCGGACGAGATGATGGAGCCAATTACGCGTGACGAAGTCCACGATGCCATCAAAAAAGGCGCTCTGAATAAGTCACCTGGTGTCGACGGATTGCCGATAGAATTTTATCGCACTTTCCTCACACTAATGGCGTCACGGTGGACAATGATGTTCCACGAACTGCTGACGATGGGGAACGCCGTACCGCCGTCCTTCGTCACGGGACTTATTATACCCATCCACAAACCGACACCAGGCGTGACGACAGCACATTTCCTTCCCCTGACCTTGCTAAACGCAGACTATAAATTTTTTACACGCCTACTGGCAACGCGATGCCGCAAGGTCCTGCCTAGCATTCTATCCCCGGAACAGACAACTCCGGGCGGCTCAGTTAATATACAAACGGCCACAGGAGAATGTCGCGATTTAATTGCACTGGAAGCGGCGTGCAAACTCCGCGCCGCAGTGGTTGCCATTGATTTTGACAGCGCATTCGACAAAGTGCGGCATCTTTTTCTATTCTCAGTGATGAACCGTATGGGTTTTCCACCAGCTTTTATCGACGTTATCCGGCGCCTGTACGGCACAGCCGAATCGCTGATTCAGGTTGATGGCCGTGTGGCGGGACCAGTGGCGATCCGGCGTTCCGTACGGCAAGGCTGCCCACTTTCGACCCTACTCTATGCCATGAGCCTGGAGCCACTCATCGGGAGTCTGACTAGCCACCTTTCTGGTCTCACTTTGCGACAGCACAGTTTTCAATGTCGTGCGTATGCGGACGACCTCCTCCTCTTGATCCGCTCACGGAGTGAAACACACACGGTACTTGATTTGATATCGACGTACGGCACTGCAGCGGGCAGTACCATGAATGTGGCTAAATCCGCGGCGATGTCCATTGGATGCGGCCTCTCACACGCCGAGTTAGCACCTCTCCCGTGTGTACAAAAACTACGATACCTTGGTATTATTTTCACCTCCACCGTGCGCCGCTCCGCTGCCGTCAATTTTCGGCGTGCACTGCAAACTAACCGCACGACGGTGAGACAAAATCTTCTCCGACGACTCGATTCTTTACAACGTGTCCAATACCTCAATCAACATGTGGCGTCCAGAATGGTCCACATCGCACAGGTACTTCCGCTGCCATCAACAATTGGACGCAGCCTCCAGGCTGCCTTCGGATACTTCCTTACGGCCGGTACCCTCTTTAAGGTCCGCTACGACACGCTCACCCTTCCCACGCGACCGGGAGGCCTCGGCCTTGTCAATGTGCGACTCCGAGCGGCGTCCTTGTACATGTCCACCATGAACAAGCAGTGGCACGGGGGCACCTCCCTTACGCGCAGCTTGCTGGAAATTCTTGTGCCCGCAACCATAACACCACCAGTACCAGTCGGACACATCAAGCACCATCTGGCGCACATTTCTGATTTCATCGTCGACTTCAGTTACGCTCACACACACTTACCGACCACGCGTTCTCCTCAACCTAAAGATTTTTACACCCCACTCCTTCGTTCCATATCCAGCAACAATATCGAAGTGAGACATCCATCCAAGCGGTGGCCCACGGTTTGGCGTCATATCCACCAGCCTTTTCTTCCCTCCCACGTCCGGGCAACATGGTACCAAGTCGCAAATGAAAAATTCGCCACAAATCATCGTCTTCACGCCATCGGACTAAAGGACTCTCCACTTTGTTCCATTTGCCACCTCGTGGATGACGATGTCCATCAACTGACTTGTGCTGCCACCAGTGACGTCTGGAAACTGGCCCGACAGTTCGTTGCCTGTTACCTCCGCGGTCCGCCGTACTCGATTGACCCATGGACTTTTATCCATCCTGAGAATACTTATTTCCCCGCCGCCAAAAATCATGCGATTGTATGGGTCAAGGGATGGACGATCACCTACATGTATAATGATGGCGACAAATCACGCCTTGATTTCTGGCAGTACTTACAAACCGCACACAGTCAAGTCGAACACCGACCGCGCTACCGCGCCTTCTTCGCCAATTACCTACATGCGATCTTTACGTCACCCCCGCTCAGTTGGATGGTGCCACACGCCGACAACACTCCCGCCCCCCTTGCTAACATCTGAGACTCCCCGCGCTTCTTTCTATATTGTAACTCACAGTGGAGTAGGCGCATGGACACGCGCCTCCTTTCTTTTATGCACTATACCAGAACACAGTGGTTTTTCCCTCACTCCACTGTATATTTGCTTCACACCTCTTGCTTACATCAGGATTATTATTCTTTTTTTCCTACACTTTGTTCATAAAAACAAAAAAATTGCTCGCCTGGCACGAGTATAATGTCTTGTGTTACTTTCGCCGGAAGGATGGCATTTCTGTTGTATTTAAGTTTGTACCAATAAATATCTTTTGTTAATTTACCCTGTTCCTGGTAAAAGAAAAAAATCTTAATAATAAAATAAAAATAAATATAAAAGCTACTTTGAGGGAGTGATTCAGGGACGGGAGGGGGGAGACATCGCGGCCAGGCCTCGGGTTCCGACCCCTGCCCGCCTTGTCTCCACCTACTCATAACTGAACACTCTTGTAACTACTAAAAAAAAGGAATTTTTAAAAAAAAGTGGTCAGCGTGACAGACTGTCAATTCTAAGGGCCCGGGTGCGATTCCCGGCTGGGTCGGAAATTTTCTCCGCTCAGGGACTGGGTGTTGTGTTGTCCTAATCATCATCAGTTCATCCCCATCGACGCGCAGGTCGCCGAAGTGGCGTCAAATTGAAAGACCTGCACCAGGCGAACGGTCTACACGACGGGAGGCCCTAGCCACACGACATTTCCATTTACCGTTATACTTAAGTAGCCCTTCTGAAGAAGTGATTTTCATACTTTTTGTGTAATCATAGTTAACAAATTTTATGATTAATGAAGGCAACGTGTGTCTCTAGAGTAAATTACCCGAGCCATTGGAGGATCGTTCTTGCTCCTCAATCTGTCCTATGTAAATAATATGAAGTCCTAGTAAGCCACAGATCTCAGATGTGTGGTCCATTTCTTTACAGTAGTTTTCCGAGCGGTTCTAGGCGCTAAAGTCTGGAACCGCGCGACCGCTACGGTCGCCGGTTCGAATCCTGCCTCGGGCATGGATGTGTGTGATGTCCTTAGTTTAGTTAGGTTCAAGTAGTTCTAAGTTCTAGGGGACTGATGACCTCAGCAGTTAAGTCCCATAGTGCTCAGAGCCATTTGAACCATTTTTACAGAAGTTTACTTTACTTTTACCGCAGGTTTACTCCCGTTTCTGCAACAGATACATTTTCCCTCTAAAGACATATTTCTACATACGTACAAACGTACATCTTTACTCTGCTAGCCACATTATGGGTTGTGGCACTGGGCACATTGTGTACCACCTCCACGTCCCTCCTTTCCTACTCCAGCAGCAAATTTTGCATGGAAGGAGCGATTATTGTTAAGCCCCCGTCTCATACGAAATACGTCTACTTTTACCTTCATGGTCGCCTCTTGAGACAAACGTAGACGGGTACAATATATTGGCTGACGTCAATAACGTAAGCTCTAGGAATTTAATAGTAAACATCACCGTAAAGGACGTCTCCTTGTAGTGCCTGCTACTAGAGCTTGAGCAGTGATCAGTCTCCTTGTAGTGCCTGCTACTAGAGCTTGAGCATTGATCAGTCTCCTTGTAGTGCCTGCTACTAGAGCTTGAGCATTGATCAAGCTCTAGCAGCAGGCACTACAAGGAGACGTCCTTTACGGTGATGTTTACTATTAAATTCCTAGAGCTTACGTTTTTGGAAGTCAGCCAATATATTGTATCCGTCTACGTATGTCTCAAGAGGCGACCATGAAGGTAAAAGTAGATGGATTTCGTATGAGACGGGGGCTTAACAATAATCGCTCTTTCCATGCAAAATTCGCTGCTGGAGCAGGAAAGGAGGGACGTGGAGGTGGTACACAATGTGCCCAGCGCCACAACCCATAACGTGGCTAGCAGAGTAAAGATGTACGTCTGTACGTATGTAGTAATCTTTCTTTAGAGGGAAAATGTATCTGTTGCAGAAACGGGAGTAAACCTGCGGTAAAAGTAAAGTAAACTTCTGTAAAAATGGTTCAAATGGCTCTGAGCACTATGGGACTTAACTGCTGAGGTCATCAGTCCCCTAGAACTTAGAACTACTTGAACCTAACTAAACTAAGGACATCACACACATCCATGCCCGAGGCAGGATTCGAACCGGCGACCGTAGCGGTCGTGCGGTTCCAGACTTTAGCGCCTAGAACCGCTCGGAAAACTACTGTAAAGAAATGGACCACACATCTGAGATCTGTGGCTTACTAGGACTTCATATTATTTACATAGGACAGATTGAGGAGCAAGAACGCTCCTGCAATGGCTCGTGTAATGTACTCTAGAGACTCACGTTGCCTTCATTAATCATAAAATTTGTTAACTATGATTACACAAAAAGTATGAAAATCACTTCTTCAGAAGGCCTACTTAAGTGTAACGGTAAATACACAAGCTGCGTCTAATGCGTTTGTGTTCGTTAACGAACACCTTGAGAGACAACCGCCAATCCGAGAATCATGGGTCGATATACTGCGTGTCTTCCTGCATTTAATTACAATTTTCGAGTTTTGCGACTTCTTCTAGGGATATTATAAAGGTACCAAGAAGATTAAAGGAGCTGATAGAGGAGTAGGAAAACAACAACTTTTGAACAGGAACTTCCGGTCTCAGGAATAGTCCTGAGCCAATGAATGATTTGGAAGTCAGTAACCACAAGGGCAATGAATGCAGATGCCCCTTAAGTTTCGCAAAGATAATGCGCACCTACTCATCTGTGCAGTAGGCTACAGAAGGTGTTCAAAATGGAGACAACGGCATTTAATTCAGACATAACATGTTCGTAGAAAATACTAGCTCTCTCTGCTAAGTATACCAGGCATTGCATGACCTTCATCAGACAGTATTCTGCCGATAAGTGTTTCTTCGTCGCGAACTGGTATTATGTACACGAGGTTTTCTGTACGTCCCAAAAGCAGCTGTGCGTACACAGAAGCATTACTTTTTTTCCTGAACTTACAGCGTGTGTGTATTGACTGTCTTCGTTGTCACTGTTTTTGCAAAGCTTTCACCGAGCGAGATGGCGCAGTGGTTAGCACACTGGACTCGCATTCGGGAGGACGACGGTTCAATCCCGCGTCCGGCCATCCTGATTTAGGTTTTCCGTGATTTCCCTACAATCGCTCCAGGCAAATGCCGGGATGGTTCCTTTGAAAGGGCACGGCCGACATCCTTCCCCACCCTTCCCTAATCACGTTGAGACCGATGACCTCGCTGTCTGGTCTCCTCCCCAAACAACCCAGCCAACCCAGCTAAGCTTTCACCTTCTCAGGATTACTCATAAGACCAAAAAGTCCTATTCCCAAATTGTTATACTTCGACTGCTCTATCAACTCTATCAGTTCGTGCACAACCTTTTCAATCATCCTGCATGTATCATCCACGAACAGCTCAGCTCTTCTTTTTCTTTTTCTTGTAGGAGGTTGAACTGGATAATAAAACTACTCCATTCGACAGTGATGTAATTCCAAAGACATTAATGTGGTGCGCATAGATCGTGTGGTGGCGATGGGACTTGAGGTCCCATACGATCCTCCGACAGTAGAAGTTCAGATCGCAGGCAAATATTAACTAATTACGAGCTACATTACGTATCAGCAGTGGCGGTTCCGCAGTCCGGAACCGTGCGACTGCTACGGACTCAGGTTCGAATCCTGCCTCGGGCATGGATGTGTGTGATGTCCTTAGTTTAGTTAGGTTCAAGTAGTTCTAAGTTCTAGGGGACTGATGACCACAGTAGTTAAGTCCCATAGTGCTCAGAGCCATTTGAACCAGTGGTGGTTGACGATGGTTGATACCCATCGAGTGGTCAGGTCAACCCTAACACGTCATTTGTGGCCGTAACAGTGCTATCGTTGGCGATGGTCAAGGTTGATGGCGGCGGGGGGTTGGGGGGGTGGGAGGGGAGGGGGAGGGGGGGCATCTCGTTGGCCATTGTCGGAATGGGAGTCCTCAAGGATCATGGGGGGAGGGAGAGGGATGCTGTTGTCAATGACAGTGCGCGGGGGGGCGTTGTACAAATGTTTTAAATGTTTTGTAAGCGAGCGGCCGTGTCGCGGATGGTATCTACTTTGGCATAGAGACCCCTTCTCCTCTCTCCCATAAGATCTTACCACAAATTTCCTAATACCCTTTTCTCTCTTAAGAAGATAGCCTGTGTTCCTTTTGCTAGGAACTTTTCAATGGAATAAAAAGCTCGTCTGGTATTCATTATGCTCGTATTTTGTTCGCTGGGCGACGGTACTGAACTGTATCGAAAGCTTTCATGAAACCAAGAAACACAGCATCAGTTAGGGCGTCGGTGTCTACTGCCTACTGGGTCCCTTGAACGGACAGATGGAACTACTTTCACACGATTGTAGTCCGTGGAATCTATACTGATTCCTACAGAGGATATTTTCAAGACGGTCGTAACAGCGGAACAAAATACATTCTCAAAAACAGGCATACGTTAGCGACAAAGCCTATAGTTGTCTTGCAAAAACTCGATTCAGCTGATGCAACGAAAGAGCTCGCACCTCAGGATTCAGAGCTTAATTAAAGGTTTCGCAATTGGTTGATCAATGGTAGGCCGGCCGCTGGTGGCTGAGCGTTTCTAGGCGCTTCAGTCTGGTACCGCGCGGCCGCTACGGTCGCAGGTTCGAATCCTGCCTCGGGCATGGATGTGTGTGATGTCCTTATGTTAGTTAGGTTTAAGTAGTTCTAAGTTCTAGGGGACTGATGACCTGAGATGTTAAGTCCCATAGTGCTCAGAGCCATTTGAACCATTTGATCAAAGCTATAAATGAAATTCGCCACTTACCGCTGTACCCTGAGTAGGGGTATTCACACATATTAATTCTAAATTACTGACTGAGAATCGCATTACTAGCTATGAAATTAAACACAAGACCAAAGTAAGACCAGAATTCCTTATAAACTGTGGTATGCGAAATTAAGAGCATAATAATCCCATAGTAGTGCTTCGGCAATAGAGTGGAATTTTCCGCCGGTTTTCGATTTGCTGATTGGCACGTTTACCCTCGGCCACTGTCGTGGGGGCTGGAATGTTCTGTGTTCAGCTTGTACGGCTGCTCTTTAGCAGAGTCGGCTCTCGCCTTTCGGTCAGAGTAGGTTACAAGACTGAGCTCTCACTGCTCTGTGCAGCCTGCCTCCCGTTCACTGTCTAATATGTTTTCATTTCATTGTAAGTGTTTGAGGAAGTTGCTGAAGTTTCGACTTCTACGTAAATTTCCGGGTACAGTTGGCAATTGAGCGATCTGCGCATAAGCGGCCTATGTAGTCTGTCTTGAGCAGTTTTGGCTAAAGTTGACTGTATTGGAGTTACTGTGTGACTTCGCTTGTTAAAATCAATCACTGTACCCTCAGTGATTGTGTAGCGGGCCTTCTTCGTCTCCCTCAGGGGCGCATTTGTGTTGCCAGGAAGTCTTGAGTGTGGAACAACCAGACCAGGATAATTTGTTTCGGCCTATACTCGCGACATTGTCATCACCACGACGGGACGTCAAAGCAACCAGCCATCGCCTCCGGTATGCCAGATCGTGTCCTTGCAGTTAAGAAGACAGCTTGGTAATGTATGTCCGCAGCACTGGCAAATTAGGGAACTTTGCTATGTGACAATCAGTGCTCAGCGGAGAGCGCCAGTTCCCATCTTTTCTAACGTGGTTCTGTCTCTGGTGTTCATTGTCTGAGTTCTCACTACCGTAGCAGCAATTAATGTTGGGTTGGCTGGGTGTTTCTCTTTAGTTGCAAGTAATTGGCTCCACATACCACTTGGTCATAAATGTCACTATCTAGTTTGTGGACAACTTCACCTTCACAGCATTTATTTGTGTATCAAATTTGAGGTATTGTAAATGTTTCATGTGTTTTGTTTATTATTTTGAGTTTAGTCATAATAAATCAAATTGTTATTTCGGACAGAACTTCCATTCTGTTGATCGGGAGAGCAACCCTTTCATTTCTCACTACGTTAATGAAATTTTCCTTTATCAAATTAATTTACATCAAATGAAATTATTGCAGGTGCCAAACTCTTTTCTACTCCACTTGCAGGGTCGATTACAGTCAATTCGCGTTTCTTCTTAATCCATGTGCAACAGCTAAAGTCGGAGTTAGAAAAGGGGGGCTTAGAGAATCATTTCCATATGAAGATTCTAGAGGAATTTAGTGTTAAATACACTGCTAGCCTCGGCTTCTTGCAGTCTCAACCGATATTCTGAGCTCTGTGTAGTGTTTATTCCATTTAGTATATCCAATAATTATTGTTCGCTGTCATTGAGGATACCAATGTCATCAGTGAATCTCATCACTATTATAAACGAAAGGCACGATATTGTCGATGTTCTGCTGTTGCATATCTACAATATCGTGATTTGCCTTTATACAGTTTAATGTGATCACCTGTCAAAAGCCTTAACAACCACCTTTCGCAGTGCAGACAGTTGCGAGACATGCAGGAAGAGAGTCAATGAAGTCGTGGAATGTACCAAATAGGACATGCAGCAATGCTATCTCCAGTGTAACGGTCAGCTGCGCTAGGTTTCTTGGTTGAGGATCAATGGCGTGAACAGCCCGATCAAAGTGGTCCCACAGACCTGGGACGGGTTTCTATCTGGGGAGTTTGGTAGCCAGGGGAGTACGGTAAGCTCTTCCCGGTGCTCTGCGAATCGCGCTTGTATAATCCTAGCTGTGTGACACGATGTGTTGTCCTGCTGGTGGATGCTATCGTTCCGAGGAAAAAGGAACTGCGTATACAGCTGGATATGGTCTCCAACAATAGTTGCATTATTGTGTTGATCCATCGTGCCTTCCATGATGACGAGATCAACCGGGGAATGCCACGAAAGCATTCCCGAGACACTAATGCTCCCTCCTTCGGCCTGAAGCCTTCAGACGATTGTTGCAGGGTGTTTACTTTCAAACCTTCATGTCGATGGAGCATAAATCGTGGTTCATATGTAAACGCCACCTGTCATCACTCAGAGGGCGTCCAATGACGGTAACAGCATGCAAATGCCTCGGCGATGAACACCACGGGTGAATGAACCAGGCGGATGTTCAGAGGCCTACACGCATAAACATTAACTGAACGGTCTTTGAGGGGACACTGTTGGTGGTCCCTTATTTCATCTGGATGGTCAGTTTCTGAGAGCTGCACATCTATTCGTCCGTACAAGTCTCTGCACCCGTCGTTAACCTTATGTTTTTTGAGCCGTGGCGCACTACAGTGGCCTCGGCGCCGCTTTTGGATAGCGTTATTTTGCTATGCGAGGTGTACCTTAACCACGCGAATAGTTCGCAGACTTAGCCGTTTAGGAAATGATTCCACCATTCGCGCCAAAGAAAATGACGATGCTCTTTTGGGTGTCAGATAAATAGCTGCGTTTGCTCACATTACAAAGTTTGCGCTCTTATCCGCCGACACATTTAATGTACCCTCCACTGCTAGTGCTGCCACCTTCGTCTGTGAGTCGTTATTGCATTTTGACGTCGAACTCACATAAATGTGACTGGCTCGTGTAATACCAGGTGTAGAAGTATGAAGCCGGAATTTAGTTGCAACAGTTACACGTCTGTTGTTTGTAACCGATAAACAATGTTTAATGCAAAATAATCTCCACTGCTGTTTATACATTTCTCTCACCTCTCCGGCAGGCTACTAATGCCACGACAAACAAACAATTCTCCTTTTGAAGTGAACCAGTCAGCAAGATATTTTCGTACATTTTCATACGAGCTGAAGCGTTGTTCAAAGAAAGCGTGTCCCAGTGATGCAAACAGATGATAATCTGACGCTGCGAAGTACGGAGAATAAGTCGCATACGGTAGTATATCCCAACTGAGCGCCTCCATCATTTCCCTGACCTGTTCGGTTGTGTGTCATTTAAACCGATAATTTATGGTTGGGTTCGATCACTGTTAACGTTTTCACCTGTTTTGCTGTGTGTGATTTAAATCGATCATTTACTGTTGGGTTGGATCATTGTTAACGGTTCCACCAGGTTTTAGCAGCTCATAAAAGATGACTCCCTTCTGATCCCACCAAACACAGAGCATTGTCTTCTTTCCAAAGCGATTTGGTCTTAGAGTGTATCTCGATGGTTTCCCTGGATTCACCCATGATTTACGACGCTTAGCTTTCTCAAAATGTGTCCTTCTTCATAACCTGTTACTATTCGATGGAGAAATTACGTTCTTTTGTATCTGGCGAGCAGCATTTCACTAGTGGTCTTTCGATTTGCTTGGTGTCTTTCAGTCAGTTTACGCGTTTGAAACAGATACCGATGTGTGGAACTTGGGTGACTGCGATTTGACATTTGTTGTCAGCCGTTACAGGATGCCGATGGCGCTGCAGACCCGACCTCACTGGCCCTACAATGACCATCTGTAGGGAAATTCCAGTTTCATACTTCTATATAGTCTATCGGTAAACTGAAGAGTGAGCGAGCGAGTCCCCACTCTGCCAACCCAGCTACATCACAGGGCGCTTCTACAGGCTGTTTCACAACGTAGTGCCGGTCCTGCCGCGGCGCGCGCTTTAAATCTGTGGCGACGCTGTGTACAGATACGTCTCGGCCGCGTTCATGTTTAGACAAATGCATTAAGACCAGAAGGAATACAAGAAACGATAGCTTCTTCCGAAACACAACATTAAGAGTAAATATTATTAACATAAGAACGGAAGTCAGGATTATACTACAAACATAGAACCGAATGCCCGCACATGTGAATGTATGTTCCTCTATTCCTATTCGTGAATCGAACCCCATATAATGCAATCAGTCTGTAGAATTTAATGCCTGTTCTTACTTTTTGTTTCTACAAGGAGGTAGAAGTTTTCTTTGAAGGACTAAATTGAAACTTAACAATTCTTGCAACACGAAGAGTGTTTAAAGAGTAAGCAGAAATTTATAATTTTATTTGTTGTATTAGTCCGATTTGCACTACTTTTTTGTCACTGTCTTTGTGGACATGCCTCAAAAGTATGTGTACAATGTTATGCATATTGGGTATTTACTCTGTTGTCAGCTGTCAGAAAGGTTACATGTGTTTTGGTAGCATCAACGATTATTTGTTTTGTATAAAAATAAATTAAAGAATCTGTATTAAATTTTGTTATAAGAATGGAATAAAGTGTACGAAGTTTTTAGAAATCGTAAATATTGCTTTTGGTGAGCCTGTTATGAGTGAACCAAGGGCAGACAATTGGTATTAACATTTCAAAGCAGGCCTTAAAAGACATCGGTTTTACGAGCATGGATGAGATTAAAAATGCACAGTTAAGAGACGTATAAACTGTCCCGAAGAAACAGCTCCTGAAGTGTTTCGGGAATTGGAAAAAGCACTGGTATAAGTGTATAGCATGTATTGGGGAATATTTTGAGGAAAATAACATTGCTGCTAATTAACAAATAAAGTTCTTACCAAAAAATAAAAATGAATATGTGAAAGCATCTCGAATGTCAAGCTTTTTGCTTAGAAGTGAATAGGTGTACATGTTTCGAAGGAAATTTCAGCAGTGTTTAGAATAGGTATTGGGCACATGTTTTAAGCAATACGTCTTAGAATCAGGTGAACAGTGACCGAGATACAGATTTAGTGTTCCACAAGCATCAAAGGTTTTACGTGATTTTCAAACTATCTATAACGATGGGTCCACTAAATCATGCGGCTTATTTTTCCGTTCCTTACTTATGTGTCCTATTGGGTGACGCTGACGTTTGCATGGATTTCAGCCCTTTAATTGGGACTGGTAATATTAGCCTACAGTTCTTTTTGGGTCGCCTCTTTAAAAAACGCTGTAATAACATTAGAGACAATGGAACAATCGCTACTCTGCAAATACCTTCACTTCTTCGTATTCTGCCCATTTTCTTGCAATGCTAGACGATTATCCATGACTTCCGGATATCGAAGTACATCAGTAATTATACAGTCCGCCCCAGTAGCTGAGTGGTCAGCGTGACGGATTGCCGTCCTCTGGGCCCGGGTTCGAATCCCGGCTGGGTCGGAGATTTTCTCCGCTCAGGGACTGGGTGTTGTGTTGTGTTCATCATCATTTCATCCCCATCCGGCGTGCAGGTCGCCCAATGTGGCGCCGAATGTAATAAGACCTGCGATATGGCGGCCGGACCTGCCCCGCGAGGGGCCTCCCGGCCCATGACGCCAAACGCTCATTTCCATTTCCAGTAATTATACAAAGTTAACTCACTGACACTGATAGCTAAGATCCCACGAAGAGAAACGACGTATATCACTGCACGCCGATCTACACCGCTAGACCGATAAGGGGCAACAGATTTGGGGTGCCCCTGTAGACCGGTGGCACCGTTCTTCCGGGAAAGGCCACTTCCCCCACCAAAAGCGCTGCTCGATCTTGAGTTTACAGACAGACTATACCTGGTGTGTAGTTTTTCTACCAAGAATCGACGGAAGACTTATAAGACAGGAATTTTCTTAGTGATACCTTTCACCCTGAACTTTAATCTGGCTCCTGAACCTCTCGGCTATTGATCAACAAACAACCAAACATGACCAGCGGTCGGTGCCTGCTACAGTGAAGCTAGCGAGTGTCACTTGCCGCTGGAAATGAGTTGCCCAGTAGCTCCTAATCCAGCCTACATCCTCCCTCTTTTCCGCGTCGACACAGTCACAGTCGTACCGCTGCCGCAGAGCGAACCATCGGGAAGCGCGCGGCATTGTGCGGCAGACAGACAAACGCGTCGTTACCGAGTCGTTACGCCCCGACATCCAGCGCCCCTTTTCAGGGATGACTGGAGGAGCGCCGCGCTGCGCAGCGCTCAAAGGCGGCTTCCCCACCCCCGGCCCCGCCCCCGCACCCTCCACCCCCTCCCCCGGGCGGGCACTTCGTTTCGCTGTCAGGCCGCACGCCGTACGCCTCGCTGCAGACGCCGCCCCCGGAAGACAGCGGCACGGCTGGCGCGGACTCGACCCGCACACATGGCACGGACGCGCCGGCGGCACCAGCGCAGGCGGGAGCTCCAGACGTCGCAGCTCGTTCCAAAGGATGCGGCGCTTCCGTCCTGCGCTCCTAATGGCCGTGTCGCCCCTTTCAAGCGGCCGTTACTTCCGAAACCGACCGGCGGAAACTGTCCTCAATTTCACATCTACAGTGGTCCTATAGCTACTAGACATTCCCTTATCAAATTGAAGCTCACCTCACAACATATTACTGCCCTTAAGAGAGCGCAGAGATCTGTTTACAACGCTGTGGATGGTATACAACTGGCAAACGCAGATCAAGGACTCCGTACTAAAGGTGTGGGGGAATGGGGCAACAGTGGGGGAGGGATCACCAAAAATTCTTCCTCAGTCTCCCCAGCTCTGCCGGCCGATGTCACCGCGCGGTTCTAGGCGCTTCAGTCTGGAACCGCGTGACTGATACGGTCGCAGGTTAGAATCCTGCCTCGGGCATGGATGTGTGTGATGTCCTTATGTTAGTTACGTTTAAGTAGTTCTAAGTTCTAGGGGACTGATGACCACAGATGTTAAGTCCCATAGTGCTCAGAGCCATTTTCCCCAACTGCCCAGACAGACATTACTTTCCGTTACCCACACTTTTAAAGTGCCATAGATCAAACCATGTTAATAGTAACAATGTCGCGAAGCGTAAAATATTCAATAGTAAGGTCTTCAGATTAACTTTGAATGCGAATATCTGAGGTTAAGCTTTACCGTGACTGCTATTGACATTAAATGAAACAACAAGTTTATTGTTATCAGTTACCGTTCTATTTATCTCCACGACGAGTTTCAAAGGTTTAAACCTCCATCATCAGAGGGGTTTACATTAGTTAGTGTCACATTTGCGCGTGTGTTGTGTTACGATGTTTTGGAGGAACTTGTGGCACTATTTAGTGGAGAAACAAGACACTATTTCAGAACGTGTAACTTATATCTAACGGTAAACATAAAATAAGTAAAATAGAGAAACTCCAGTGGTCACAGGTTCCTTTCGCTGTCATAACACATCAAATATATACTGTCATATTTGTAAACAATTATGGCGTCTGCAAACTGCTCTCCCTCTCACTTTCTCTTTCTTTCCCTATCCTTCTACCTCCAGCCTTTCATATCTATCTATTAATTCCAATCAAAATTGTTATTTATGTATAACTTTACCGCTGTAGGCAATATGATTATTGTACTTTAAGTCTGTAACATTTCAAAAAAAAAAAAAAAAATGGTTGTGAGCACTGTGTGACTTAACTTCTGGGTCATCAGTCGCCTAGAACTTAGAACTAATTAAACCTAACTAACCTAAGGCCATCACACACATCCATGCCCGAGGCAGGATTCGAACCTGCGACCGTAGCGGTCGCTCGGCTCCAGACTGTAGAGCCTAGAACCGCACGGCCACTCAGGCCGGCTGTAACATTTCACCTGATTGTTATAAACAAGTATGAAGTTTAAGCCATTTTAACATTTTACCTGATTGTATAAACGAATATGAAGTTTAAGCTGTTAGAACTTATTAAAATCGGATTTATATGCCACCTGAAGTATTTATTCCAACACATGTATTCGACACTTAAAAACAAACACCTCCAAATCCATTAAAAATATTATTCTGCAATAATGCTGTTACGATGTACACACTTTGTACTTTGCCATAATGTCCTCTCTTCTGCTATACGAACCGTGCAACCAGCAGTTTCCAGACGCCACATTTGTTTAAAAATATGAGAGTATACATGTGATGTGTTATGACAGTGAAAGGAGCCTGTGACCACTGGAGGTACTCTATTTTACTTATTTTATGTTTACCATTAGATGTAAGTTTAATTTTTTGTCAGAACAAACTCAAAACCATGTTCTGAAATAGTGTTTTGTGTCTCCACTAGACAGTGCCACAAGTTCCTCCAAAAAATCTAACACAACACACACACACAAATGTCATACTAACTAATATAAATCCACCTGATGATCGAGGTTTAAACCTTTGGAACACGTCGTGGAGATTAATAAAACGGTGAATGATAACAGTAAACTTGTTCTTTCATTTAATATTCAGCTTAAGTTAGTAACAAAGTTGAGAAATCGTTTCTTGGCGAGAGGAAGCGAAATATTAGTGTAACGAGTTAGATGCCGCTATCCAGTGTTTGATCAGCTAACAAGAGGCGGACATTGTAGAGTCACGTGGCTTGTAGCGAGCTAAGGAACTTGACCCTCGAGCGGTACAGGCACCAACGCTGGCAAGTACACGACGTAAAAGTACGGCGGACGTCATGCGGCAACCGCATGACGATCGCAGTCGACACAGGTCGACACTATCATCATGGAACACTCCAGAAATGTGGTGCAGTGTGAACGGCTCCTTATAAATAGACCAACCACCGACTGTAGAGGGTGAGAAGATCGGCAGTTGTCTGGGACACTACCTCCGAGTCGCTCGGGGTCAAGGTCTGGAAAAAATTATTGTTATTATTTGAAAAATACGATACTTATAAAGATTCACAAGCCTCCACCACTATAGAACTTGTACTTTGAAGACAAGAGCAGTACGAGCACTACTGCATACTTGTAACTAGTTACTTGTACTTAAGGAATTTGCAGGACGTACATCCAGGGAGTGTATTCATATCTACCAGTATATGATTTACATCTAGTACCCGACCAAATCCTATCAAGTTCCGCCCTCTACACCAATAATAGTCTACTTACAGGCAAGATCGGGGCAACATTAGGCGGGCCACAAGAAGTTCCTCATTGAAGTCTTCGAACGAGGTAAGTGTCTTTCTAACTCCCTCAAAGGACACGACAGCAATGCATCACTGGTATAATAAAAGTAATTAGCTTACATCCGTACTTAGCACATCGCTTCCGTATAAAATACAAGAAATTACAATCCGAAGAAATATAGCATTTCAGAAGCGTATGTTCGAAAATTTAAGAACATGCGTCTGAAATTAATATAAGAACTACAATATTTATAACGTCTCACTTACGTGGACGACTTCATAATTTACGCAATACAGTACCCATCTCCTCACCTTGCATTTGCAGAATTTCACTTAGTAATACGATTGTAAACACAGATTTGAAAACTAGTGCTTTGTGAGCGTGTGATTGATGAGAATGCAGTTTCTTTCAGTCGTTTCTGCCTGCGATCCGAAAGTCCGGCCTCCGTTTACCTCTTTTCTTATTGGAGGGTCTATCGCCTTACGTCTTCTCTTATTCAACTTTCTGTGGTTTGATAAACTACCTATTGGCTTCCGTCTCAGCTTCTTCGGCCGACGTTCGTCCGATGATTTTGCTGACATTTCGCCGACTACGAGTAGCTGGCGTTGTCAAAGCTTTACCCTCCATTGCTTTGACAGTGCCAGGCACTCGTGCTGGCAAAACGTCAGTAAAATCATCGGACAAACATCGACCGAAGAGCCCTAGACAGAAGCCAATAGGCAGTTTGTCAACAAGTGACCACGAAAGCCTTAACAACTTTGTATTCCTGTGGTTTGTTGGTACTACCTGTGCACTCATGAACAGCGTCAGATTTATTATTGATAGCAAGTACCGTCAGCCTGAGAATGTGACCTTTAACAGGCTAGAATATTACCGGTCAGGTCGTAATCAAATCCATGCTGGTTGTCTTTCACCCTTGCAGTAAAAAGTATACCCGCATTAAATGAACACTGCAACTTATAAAATTTCTTGCCATTTCAGAGAGTCCGCCTTTTAACTGTAGTTTATTCTCAAAAAATTAGATTTGGAATTTCAAAACTGGTACTGATTATATAACAGTATAGACGCTGCAACTTAACTCTACTTTTGTGGCAGGGGGGAGCGGGCAGGTAATTGGGTGTTCAACCATTGGATTGGTGTCCGAGAAATGGTATCAGGCGATGATGAGACCCTTATTGTTGATGTACATCGTGGCAAGGAGTTTTGTGCATACGGCAGTAAGTTGTAAAGAACCAGGGCAACGAGTTGCCTTGTCGTTCGGACGAGACGGAATGACAAAAAGGAACTGTCATGTTTGGATGTGCCTGTGATTACACCGTGAATAAAAGTTCCCAATTCGTTGCAGTAGCAATGCGGATGGCTCAACGTGTGTACGGGCAATAGAGCTCAGTACACACAAAATAGCTTGGTTCGTACCTTTACAGACGGCCCAGTACGGTAGCGGTGATCTACATCTAAATCCACATGATTACTCTGCTATTCACAATAAAGTGCCTGGCAGAGTATTCAATAAACCATCTTCAAGCTGTCTCTCTACCGTTCCACTCTTGAACGACGGGGAAAAACGAACACTTAAATTTTTCTGTGCGAACCCAGATTTCTCTTATTTTATTGTGATAATAGTAGCAGTGAGAGAGATTCCGCCTTGAATGGCCACCGCACGATAGGAGAAATACAGTCGGATAGCTGAAGCACATGTACAAACGCATATCCCCAAACCTTATAAGAAACAGTTAGCGATTATTTGTTGTTGTTGAGGTAACAGACTTAAAGATATTGAAACGTCACCTTAGAAAAATTTTTGAATTACTGTACTGGTAAACCCCTTACGCTGTATGATTTTCAAACAGCTCAGCAAAACTGAACGAGCTCAGACATTTCTCCTTTTACTTATTCTGATCATCAATAAACTGACACACAATATTTTTTGCGCAACGCAATCTGACTTTTAATAATCCCTACAAAAGAATGGCCCTGACTAACAATAACCTATACCTTTCATGAATCACTTACCTCACAAAAATCGTCGTTACTCAAACTACTGCAATACAGCGAGCGCCAATACTGCCAGCTAAATAAAAGATTCAAACTAATGAAGGCACTAACTACTGATAGGCATAGTTAGCAAATGAAAGATTTTGAAAGAGAATAAACAATGTATTTACCTTAATAGTGTTCAAAAGTCATAATATATATATATATATATATATATATATATATATATATATATATATATATATATATATATATATCAGTTCATGACATCCAGTCTTACAAATTTACTGTCTCTGATGGACACACGTCCAGATCATCCGCTCTCAAAACACCGCCATCTCTCTCCCCACATCCATCACTGCTGGCGGCTCACCTCCAACTGCGCTACACTACGCGCCGTTCACATCCAACTGCCCAACACTACAATAGCAAATATTCCAACAATGCCAACCAGCCGCAAACTTTACACCGCACAGTCAGTGATTTTCATATAGAACGCTATGTGGCGTTACCAACATAAAATCCTAAACAGCCTACTTACAATACAAGCATCAATACTCCGATTGGAGATCGCAACTGCACAGTCTTACCCGACGTGCAAGTGTAAGTCTCAGTTTCGGGCAATCTGCTTAGCTGACAGCGGGGGCCAGCGTGTGCCATAGCGCGACTGGCAGCTGTATGTGTGGAGTGGTGGTGGGTCTTGTGCCACCGCCGTTGCCCCTGTCGTGCCGCTGCCCGCAGCGCGGTGCCTGGGGATCCGATATAACGAGGGCGGCACCAGCCGGCCCAGCACTTTGCGGAGCTGTCTCCGTTCAAAGCGCCCTGCGGACTCAATTACACCTCGCTGCCTCAAGTCTCTCCCGTTACTATGCTTGCTGCTACATATACAGGATTGCCGGACAAGCACCAACTGTAATACCTACTTACAGAATTTCTATTTTAACAACTTAACTGTCGTGGAAATCATCAAATGGGATGTAAAACTGATATCACGGATTTTCTTTCGAAAAAATTTAAATTATTAATAAATGTGGACGCCAAAAACAATGTACACTAATGCCCATTAAAATTGCTACACCAAGAAGAAATTCAGATGATAAACGGGTATTCATTAGAGAAATATATTATACTAGAACCGACATGTGATTACGCTTTCTCGCAATTTGGGTTCATAGATCCTGAGAAATCAGTACCCAGAACAACCACCTCTGGCAATAATAACGGCATTGATACGCCTGGGCATTGAGTCAATCAGAGCTTCGATGGCGTGTACAGGTACAGCTGCCCATGCAGCTTCAACACGATACCACAGTTCATCAAGAGTAGTGACAGGCGTATCGTGACGAGCCAGTTGCTCGGCCACCATTGACCAGATGTACTCAATTGGTGAGAGATCTGGAGAATGTGCTGGCCAGGGCAGCAATCGAACATTTTCTGTATCCAGAAAGGCCCGTACAGGACCTGCAACATGCGGTCGTGGATTATCCTGCTGAAATGTACGGTTTCTCAGGGATCGAATGAAGGGTAGAGCCACGGGTCGTAACACATCTGAATTGTAACGTCCACTGTTCAAAGTGCCGTCAATGCGAACAAGAGGTGACCGAGACGTGTAACCAATGGCACCCCATATCATTACGCCGGGTGATACGCCAGTATGGCGATGACGAATACACACTTTCAATGTGCGTTCACCGTTATGTCGCCAAACACGGATGCGACCATCACGATGCTGTAAACAGAACCTGGATTCATCTGAAAAAATGACGTTTTGCCATTCGTGCACCCAGGTTCGTCGTTGAGTACACCATCGCAGGCGCTCCTGTCTGTGATGCAACGTCAAGGGTAACCGCAGCCGTGGTCTCCGAGCCGATAGTCCATGCTGCTGCGACGTCGTCGAACTGTTCGTGCAGATGGTCGTTGTCTTGCAAACGTCCCCATCTGTTGACTCAGGGATCAAGTCGTGGCTGCACGATCCGTTACAGCCATGCGGATACGATGTCTGTCATCTCGACTGCTAGTGATACGAGGCCGTTGGGATCCAGCACGGCGTTCCGTACGACCCTCCTGAGCCGACCGATTCCATATTGTGCTAACAGTCATTGGATCTCGACCAACGCGAGCAGCAATATCGCGACACGATAAACCGCAATTGCGATAGGCTACAATCCGACCTTTATCAAAGTACGCATTTCTCCTCCTTACACGAGGCATCATAACAACGTTTCACCAGGCAACGCCGGTCAACTGCTGTTTTTGTATGAGAAATCGGTTGGAATCTTTTCTAATGTCAGCACGTTGCAGGTGTCGCCACCGGCGCCAACCTGCTGTGAATGCTCCGAAAAGCTAAACATTTGCATATCACAGCATCTTCTTCCTGTTGGTTAAATGTCGCGTCTGTAGCACGTCATCTTCGTGGTGTAGCAATTTTAATGGCCAGTAGTGTATTACAACAAGAACGAATTTTCACGAAGAACGGCTAAATATGGTAAGTAATGAAATGAACAGTTTGTTAATTCCACACCGTTGGCCGTTTCGTCTGGATGGGAAACTTCTTTACGCTTGTATGTTCAACACAGCGACCAAATGCTGAGCTGGTAACACCATACTTGCTCCTGCACTGTAGCTGAAGAACACCAGAAAAAAATAGTATTCTCCAGAAGTCACCACAGTAATACCGCCTAATTTCGCCTCAGTGCATAATAACGGCCTTACTTCGGAAAGGAACAGAGTCTGAAAGGTTCTTAAAGTGTGCCGCATCAAGCTGAAGCCATTCAGTGATGGTTGAATCTTGTAAATCTGCCTAGTAACAGGCTAGTTGAATTTAACGTTTCACCCGACCCACATATTTCTAAGAGATTATAATCGAGTGATTTAGCGAACCATTCGAAATGTAATACAGTACCTGATTGTCTGGGAAGCCAGGAATTAATGGCTGCAGCCCCGTGAAGAGGGTTTGTGTAATCTTGGAAGAAGGTAGCGTACACATTATCCTCATTATGAAGATTGAAACACTCACCGTTAAACCCGCCGTTATTGACTAGTGTATTATAGCTTAACAGTTTAAAATAGTTTGACCGTGTGCAACTGAGAAAGGCTGATCGGTTAATAATTACAATGGAATTATTTGGTATCAAATTCAGCAAAGCTAATTAGTATGTCAGGTAGGAATGATCGGTAAATATTTTGTTGTTAATGCACTATATCTTTTGTCTAAACAGCACTTCGTCCGACAAAGTAATAACGGTTATCACCACAGGTCGCCTATTAATGTCGTTACACGCCAATACTCGTCATGAGGCACTGAATATACAATCCTCACTGCAGTCCAGATCGTGGGGGGTCCAGCGCGGTTGTTAAGTAATCACGGTGCACAAATGAGCACTTGAACACATCAAACAAATCACTCAATTAATGTCATTTACGTATTCGCTGGAGGTCAGGTCCACTGCTCTGGGAGACACGCACAGCCGTTAAACAATTGTAAATGCGGTCGGCCGTCCTGACGATATCCGCTGTGCTCTCGCTTAGCAGCTAACAACTCACTTGCTCGAAGTCGCAGCACTGACTACTCTCTGGCGCACTGGACGCTCGACTATCGATAGTACCTAGTGTGACCAGCGTGAGGTAACGGTATATTGTTCTCAATACGTAAGGGGCGGTTGACCCTTTACAAGATCTACAAGAAAAGTTAGCACCCGATTACCAGAAATGTTGAAATAAGTGTCCTGGTCCGTGTTCAAAAAACTCTGAAAAACGGATAAAAACATAGTGTGAAAGACACGCGAAAAAAGTTGCAGAACCACCTGCGGTATGAGCTCCACACTTCAGGTGTTTTTCGGATGCCGGTGTACTGGGCACATTGCACGATTTTAAAAGAGTTAGAATCGCGACTCGTTGGACAGCAATAAACACCTGGATTCAGCTATGAGCACCGACCAGTTTGCTTTGTTTGGCCCGTGTGTATGTGTGAGCTACAATCTTTTGCAAGACGTCCGATGCCAAACGTCTATTACATGTGGGCCGGCCGTTGTAGCCGAGCAGTTCTAGGCGCTTCAGTCCGGAACCGCGCTGCTGCTACGGTCGCAAGTTCGAAACCTGCCTCGGGCATGGTTGTGTGTGATGTCCCCAGGTTAGTTAGGTTTAAGTAGTTCTAAGTTCTAGGGGACTGATGACCTCAGAAGTTAAGTCCCATAGTGCTCAGAGCCATGTGAACCATTTTTTTCTGTTACATGTAATTACCTTTGGAACGTTTATTCGGAAACTGATTGAGATATAGTTAGAGGGTTTAAACAAAAATGCGTCCTTGAACGTAAATGCAGATGCTAGCAACGCCTGGAGGTTGCTCTGTTGTACTCGTATTTGACCATGAGCGGCACATGTGCAATGTCCTCAATATGTGCATGTGTCAGTCGTGGTCAAAAAAAATGTGTGTGAAATCTTATGGGACTTAACTGCTAAGGTCATCAGTCCCTAAGCTTACACACTACTTAACCTAAATTATCCTAAGAACAAACACACACACCCATGCCCGAGGGAGGATTCGAACCTCCGCCGGGACGAGCCGCACTGTCTACAACTGCAGCGCCTTAGACCGCTCGGCTAATCCCATGCGGCTGTCGTGGTCAGAACAGTATCCTGTGTAATTGTGTGTTTGTAGTGTTGGATATGGGTAAACTGTCGGTATGGGTAAATTGTCGGTGCTCGTACTGTGCGTGCTTCCGTAGCCAAGGCAGCCGATGGTTTCGAGCTTCAAGAGGAACAGTATCTAAGATTTATATCGCATACGTCACCCGCTGAGTCCCAATGTGCACGATGGTGTGTACTGAGTGATCCTTACGGATGACCGCGGAAAAGAATTCTGATGAAACAGAAGAGGACGACAGGTGCAAAAGTCACCGCAAAACTGAATGTTGCATTTACTAACCTTGGCTGCTCCAGAACATCGCGAATGGAGACCCATAAGCTGGGAATTGCAGGCCTACCGGGAATTCCAAAACCACTCATCACTGATACAAATTTCCGTAACACGGAAACATGGTGCAAAAGCTATAATACCTCTTCTATGGAACACTGGCAGCCATTCATTTGGTCGGCTACGTCTGGTTTCTGGCCGAGTTAATATCCCAACAGTGCAACATGACGGGAGTTCGGTGATGATCTTGGCAGGGATTCGTAGTATACCATGAGTCTCATGGTTACTCTGCAAACTTTGAAGTAGTTTCTTCTTTTTTTAACATTACAAAATTAATTCTTGTTTTACTTTTGGGGCACACACTACAATAATAATTTCCTGTGTCTCAATGCCCCGGAGCAAGTCTTTGAATTGAAAGCCACTTCGATGGTTTGCGTGTCCTTAATCTACTCCATTGATCTAAAAGAAGAAAGGGGACCTGTACTTTAATATGGAATTCGAACCATGTGTCGTTCCTTACTCCTCCTCAGGTCATTCATATGTGAAGGCCAGATTAAAGGGGTACTAAAATCTTCGATGACCTGTCCGGGACTCGATCCCACAACCTTTCAGTTTCCGAACACGCGCTTTAGGACTATACCACCAGGCCCGACAGGCGTACAGTCACAGCGGCACAGCTCGTCGCCACCGCTGCAGCTGCCAGTGCAGAAGCCACGGACTCTCCGGCAGTGAGTGGTGGCCTGCCGGCCAGCTCGCTCTCCACTGGAGGGCCCTCTCGCCACAGTGGCGTCTGTCCGCCCACGCCGCCCACCGCGCCGGCCGTTGTAAAAACAGCACCGAGGCCAGAGCGCTACTCTCCACCCACTACGTTCTGGAGAGCTACCTCGCGTCCGAATGGCTCACTTCCATAGTGTCCGCTCTTAAACTGAAAACCATGGACCAGTGCAGGCAGGTAGATAATGTACGATATGATCTACTGTGGCTGGACTCAAAATCTCTTTCTACTGAGGAAGCGTCGTGTTACCTTGGATTAAGAGTCACGGATAGACGCAGAAGTACTTTCCGGTGTGTCCCGCAGGAATACGTTGGGAGATTTCCTGCACACGATGTATACTGAAGAGCCAAAGAAACCGGTACCTGCCTCATACTGTGCAGAGCCACCAAGAGCACGCAAACGTGGCATGGGCTCGACTAACGTCTGAAGTAGTGCTGGAGAGAATTGACACCATGAATCCTGCAGGCTGTCCATAAATCCATAAGAGTATGAGGGGGTGGAGATCTCTTCTGAACAGCACGTTGCAACGCAACCCAGATTTGCTGAATGATGTTCGTGTCTGCGGAGTTTGGTGGACAGCAGAAGTGTTCCTGGAGCCACTGTGTAGCAATTCTGAACGTGTGGGGTGTCGCATTGTTTTGCTGGGATTGCCTGTCGAAGTGCAAAATGGACATGAATGGATGCAGGTAAAAAAAATGGAAATGTCGTGTGGCTAGGGCCTCCCGTTGGGTAATCAAATGGCTCAAATGGTTCTGAGCACTATGGAACTTAACATCTGAGGTCATGAGCCCCTAGAACTTAGAACTACTTAAACCTAACTAACCTAAGGACATCACACACATCCATGCCCGAGACAGGACTCGAACCTGCGTCCGTAGTGGTCGCGCGGTTCCAGACTGAAGCGCCTAGAACCGCTCGGCCAAACCGGCCGGCGGATGCAGGTAATCTCTCAGGATGCTTACGTACGTGTCAGCTTTAAGAGTTGTATCTAAATGTACTATGGGTCCCATATAACTCCAACTGCGCACGCCTCTCACCATTACAGAGCCTCCACCAGCTTGAACAGTCCCTTGCTGACATGCAGGGTCCATGGAATCATGCGGTTGTCTCCATACCCGTATAAGTCCATCTGCTCGATACAATTTGAAACGATAGTCGTCCGACCAGGCAACATGTTTCCAGTCATCAGCAGTCCAATGTCGGTGTTGACGGACCCAGACGAGACGTAAAGCTTTGTGTCGTCCAGACATCAAGGGTACACGAGTGTGCCTTCGGCTCCGAAAGCCCATATCGATGATGTTTCGTTGAATGATTCGCACGCTGACACTTGTTGGTGGCCCAGCACTGAAATCTGCAGCAGTTTGACGAAGTTTTTCACATCTGTCACGTTGAACGATTCTCTTCAGTCGTCGTTGGTCCCGTTCTTGCAGGATCTTTTTCCGGCCGCAGCAATGTCGGAGACGTGATGTTTTACCGTATTCCTGATATTCGAGGCACACTCGTGAAATGGTCGTCAGGGAAAATCTCCACTTCATCGCTCGTATCCCATTGCTCGTGCGACGACTAAAACACCACGTTCAAACTCGCTTTAATCTTGATAACCTTTCATTGTAGAGCAGTAACCGACCTTTCAACTGCGCCAACACTTGTTGTCTTATATACGCGTTGCCGACTGCAGCTTCGTAATCAGCCTGTTTACAGATCTCTGTATTTGAATACCCATGTCTATGCCAGTTTCTTTGGCGCTTCAATGTATACTAACGACCTGACACACATTATTAATAATAACCTCAGACTTTCCGTAGGCGATTCAGTTATCTTTAATAATAAATTTCTGGAGAAGTTTCATTCATATTAAAGAAATTTAAATGTGGTTGAAGCACAGGAAACTTGCTTTAAAAACTGTACCATTGTGCAATTCACAAAACTAAAGAAACATAAGCCGGCCGATGTGGCCGAGCGGTTCTAGGCGCTACAGTCTGGAACCGCGCTACCGCTACGGTCGCAGGTTCGAATCCTGCCTCGGGCATGGATGTGTGTGATGTCCTTAGGTTAGCTAGGTTTAAGTAATTCTAAGTTCTAGGGGACTGATGACCTCAGAAGCTAAGTCCCATTGTGCTCAGAGCCACTTGAACAGTTAAAGAAACATAGTACGTTGACAATAAACATCGACGAGTCCCCACTACAGTCGGTCAAATAATAAATACAGGGTGCTTCAAACCTTTTGGGTCTAATTGAATTGTGTGATACTGGGTCCACAACCGATTATACTGTTGTGAAGAGAACATTATGACCATCTGCTTAATTACTTGTTCAAAAATGGTTCAAATGGCTCTGAGCACTATGGGACTTAACTTCTCAGTCCCCTAGAACTTAGAACTACTTAAACCTAACTAACGTAAGGACATCACACACATCCATGTCCGAAGCAGGATTCGAACCTGCGACCGTAGCGGTCGTGCGGTTCCAGACTGTAGCGGCTAGAACCGCTCGGCCACTCCGGCCGGCCTTAATTACTTGTTGGGCCGTCTTTTTAACACAATATATCACCGATTCTGCGTCTCATCGATTCTACAGTTCTTTGGTAGATTTGTGGAGCTATGTGGCACCAGGTGTCTAAGCGGAAGACATGTGATTCCCGTAAATGACTGGTTGCTCATTTGTGTACCAGTGATGGCGCTCGATGGCAAGCCAAATGGTGACCAAGACATTAACTTGATTCAACTACCACGCTCCTCGATGCACTGTAGCACGATTCTGGCTCCGAGACACGGAAAATTATACTGCTGAAAGATGACATCTTCGTCAAGGAAGAAAGGAAGCAAGTGGTCCTCCACTGACCTGGCGTCTTCGATTACTATCACAGGTCCCACGCAAGCGTAATAGAATGTCTGTCATAGCGTAATACTGCTCCCACCACCCTGCGTCCGTGGCGTGGTATACGTATCGAGCAGCCGTTCACGACGGCGTTTGTGGAAACAAACAGCGACCTAGTTAGCAAAAATGTGATTTATCCTACGAGCCGATAACGTTTCAGTTCTGCACAGTCCAATATCGATGATGCAGAGCCCATTACAATCGTGTTTGACGATGTCTTTGGGCCAACATGTGAACAGGTAGGAGCCTCTTATTCAACAATGTAGGCTGAATAATGTGCTCCGAAACACATTGCAGGTGGCGACTATTGGGAGGATGGTATGTCAGGAGGCAATCTCCCAGTTAGCAACTTGCTGGTTCCTCAGGGAAGAGGAGATGACTGTGACCTGTGTATGCCGGTGGGCGCAGTAAAGGAAGAGTGACTTTTAATCCTTTATTTCCGCCAATACATCTCTCCTTTATCGATGCTGCGGCGGTCCTCTGCCGCTGCTTGTCCGGGTGCGCCGCGAGCGCCCGGCAGATACTCAGGAAATGGATGCTGCGTCTCCGCCCTTCGCAATCGAAAACGGTGGGGCGTGCGTATGTGACTTACACACGCCGGCCTAGGAGGTTCTCGATCCCCTCCCGCAACTTTGGTTCATCTTTGCCCTCTGAACTTCGATGACGGTTGTTGTGTGGTCGAGAAGTGTGCCGACCCTCGCCTGCCGCGCGGGTAGACCCTGTGGCTCCGCTGAAGTGTCAGGAACGCTGGTGTCCTGGCCCAAGCCGACACGGAAGACCCCCAGGTGTTCCCATCTGCGTTGGAATCTGTCAGCAGCGCCGAACTCGTGACTGGTATTTAAGAAGAGGAAGACATCTCTCCGGCTGCTGTTGGCGATGTGGAGTACGAGCAGGAAATCTACAACAGACTTATACCCAGCATTAACGTGTTAATGCAGTGTCAGGGAATCGAGTATGCGCGTCCTGTACGCCATCAATCCTTCTGACCAACTACCTTCTGAACTCAAATGCTGGAGTGTATATAGTGTGAAATACCGGCTGGTGTTGACCCAACGTCACTTGTAATGACCGCGCAGGCTTTCCTAATACGAATGTATTAGCGATTTATATCGCGCTTTATTTGCTTAGCATACGAGGGTTGTCCTGGAAGTAAGTTCCTATCTGTCGCGAAATGGAAACGACATTTGAAACCAGAAACGTTTTATTTGCGACAGTTACGTACACCTTCCGCCTACTTGTCTACATTGTCGCCGCTCCAACTTCGAGTTCTGTCATAGTGTTGTATCAACTTTTCAATATCCTCGTCATAGAAAGTAGCCGCCTGTGCTTTCGGCCAGTTATCTGCATTGGTCTGCAGCTCGTTGTCTGCGGAAAAATTTGGCCTTCGTAGCTAGTGGTTCCTGTGAGCAGAGACGAGACTCAGGGCGAGCCAATTACGGACTATATTGTGGGTGATCGAACACTTCTCATCGGAAACGCTACAGGAGCGTCTTCATTGCCCCTGCAGTATGCAGCCGAGAATTGGCATGAACAAGGAACTACTCGACAGCTGTGTTATGTGGGCTGCATAACACAGGGGAAATCTCTAAACAGGGCCTCATACTTGGCGGGAGACGCTATTTCATACGCATCTTTACGTGCTCACTGTTCGCTCAAAACTGAAAAGAGCGACGCGACATGATGGACGGGCATACTAGAGACACTGCCCAACACATCTGTGCAAAGCTTTACCGGATTTTCTCAGTTGTTACCAATTCGCGACCGATCGGGACTTACTTTCTGGACAAACCTCGTATTTGTTATACCAACAGACTGGTCCGTTACAATATTCAACACGCCTTCTTGCGTCAGCAACGCGGCCCCTACTTCACGTAACAAGCTGATGCGATACTTCTCAGTCGTATTGCTTTACTAAGCTCCTGCTGATGCTACCTACCCATTTCGTGTAAGGCCCTGATGTCCGCTTTCAGCCTGTACTGCTAACGTGATGAGGCGCGGCCGCTTCATTTCCCGCTTGTTGACACTCCTGCAAGGAACACAAAGTGAACGAGGTCACGAGTTATGAAACTCTGCGGCCAGCTGCGTGATACAGGTTTGGTACGTAACCTCATGTACGTCCACCGACATTGCGCCCTTTTGCTGGAGGTGGCAGAGATCGCCATCTATCCTACATTGCAAAGCAAACAAGCCTCCGAACCCCACGTTCTATGAAGATTTGAGACGTCCAGCCATTTGGCGCCTAGTGGTAGCTTCACTGCACTTTTACCTCTTTCTGTAGACCCTTACGACAGTAGCACGTGAATATTCGACCAGCTATGACGTTTTCGAGTTACCTTTTCACAGCTTCTGCATAATAATAATCTGCTCTATGCAGAGTCGCTTATCTCAGTGGATTTCTCCATTTGTAGTGCATATCCTCCCTAGGATAATCCCCCATCCGTCCCTGCTCGGCTTATATACTTTTCATACTGCGTCACTTGCACATATGCCACCAGGAGGCACCCAGCCTTCAGTGGGCAGTGGTAATAGTGTTTTGGTTTGTCAGTGTACGCAGCATAGCAACAACGTAGCTCACAGTAATTGCTCAAAGCCACAGCTGAGACTCCCGATGCGTATATTGCAACGGCTCATGCATTTCTGCCGCACTCCCGCAAAGATCCGGGAGTCACTCGCTCACTGGAACAAGCAGCAGGTGATAAACAGTGTACAGCACTGAGCGCTAAACGGACATACTATACACTATTTAACTCACAGCACGTGTGTCATGTGACGAACCCGTGCGCCGCATCGTCGCTTTAACCAGTGCTGCACCATACCACCATCCCTAGTATTAGTTGTACATTGCATTAGATAGTTTGTGATTCGTTCGTGTTGAGGTCTTTTCTTGTGGACAGTGCACGATGCGTAGTCAAACACGTCACGATAGTTTGCAGACATGGAGTTAACCCTCTGCCCACAAGGTGGATTGGAAGGACGTTAACAATAAGGTTGAGTTGAATCTCACCCGCATAACACGTACCACGGAGCAGCCGACCCATCCAACACTGTGACGGGCTAGAGGGAGACACTAGCTGAGGTAAGGCCTGAGCTATGTCGCGTGTACGCAGTAAGGCAAATAGTGCGGGTGAATGGCTTTCCAGCCCACCTTGTACGGTCCGGCAGGGAGTAGTGACCTTAAAGCATCACAGATGTACAGAGAACGTTTTCCCAATAGGCGTCATCCTAACTGGAACAAGTTTATCTCCGTGGACTCCAAGTAACGAGCGACAGGATCGTTCACGCCACAGAGCAGCCCAAGGTTCCCGCCAAAGACATGTCCGAACACCAGACTTTGAGGATATGGGGTTGGAATGTGTGGCCGACATCCCAGCGGTAAGCACCCGCCAACTTGCACATGAAACGAGCAGTTCAAAGGATAGAGTCTAGAGACCACTGGTGCAGCAGGTATTACACCCTTATCACAAAAAACGTGTGCAAAGATTGGGATCAACGGGCTTTGAGCCCCATGTTTACGTCTGTCAACAGACTATCCGCCGCAGTGCTGTAGTGCCGACCTTGGTTGTTTGTATTGTTCACGGATGAGGTCTTATTCACCCCTGATGGTGTGTTCAGCAACCCCAAGAGCCACGTCTAGAGTGGACAGTCCCCAAGCCACCCACATCGGTGGCCACCAGCAACGATTGCCTGTCAACGGATGGGCGGGCGTTGTCCAAGATCACCTAATACACCGAAAAGGAACTTATTTACTGCCACCCAGTTTGACTGGTCCACGTTACCTAGGGCTCTGATAGATACGCCGTCATAGTTCTTGGAAACTTTCCCCGTTCCTGTCCGCGAAAGTATGTGGTCTCTCTATGACGGAACACCTGCTCAATTCGATGTTAATGTCCGCAAACACCTGAAAAATACGTACCGTCACAGTTGGACTGAAAGAGGAGGTCATGTTCCAAGACCAAAGTGATCGACGGATCTCACACCACTGGACTTTTTCCACTGGAGTTACAGCAAGACGTTGGTGAATGAAACCCCCGTAGAAACGGATGAACACCTGCTTGCTGGGATTCAAAATCTCTATCTCCTGATACAACAGACACCAGATATGTTCGAGAGAGTGCAGCATAATTTCATGCCCATTGCCATGCATGCGTCAAGGCCGGAGGTTGTCGCTTTGAACAATTGCTATGAGCTACGTGGCTATGCAATGTACGCTCCGTATGTGCATAACACAGTAAACACGCATTTCCAATCACTGGATCTCTATGTCAATGTAAACTGTTTTGGTCCCACTATTACATGTTTCAGTATGGCCCAAAAGGTTTCAGGCTCCCTGTATACCTAGATATAACACGTTTTATGGTAAGAAAATTGATTGATCTCATTTACTCAGTCTTAGTAGCGGAATCCGATGCATTTCGTAAATGCAGTAAGTGTACAAAGGAGATAAGCTACGAAACACCCGGTCTACCAACGCTAAAATATTGCTCAAGTATATGGGACACCAAGTCAATATAACAAGTCTACGTACGAAGTTCCTGGAACCACCTGCTACATCCTTCATATTGCTGTCGTAGGTACCGCGAAAACAATATAAGACTAATTACAGAATACATAAAGGAATGTTAGCAATCATTCTTCCCGCGATTCATATATGAATATAACGTTAACATTCCATAATGAAATTTGACTGGGAAGTCCGTCTTTCATGCACTTCACAGTATATGCATAAATGTGCATGTTTTAGCCAAAACATAGACATCCACTAGTGGAACATGAAAGATATGAGTCTGAAAGTATGGCTAAGAGCGAATGAATTTTTATTGTTTATTTCCACGAGGAACTCTAGAGATGTTTGTGGAAACCGTATGTGAAATAATCTCGGAAAAGAGGGATCAGACATGGTAATCAGAAATTTTTATAGGCCGCCTGGCTCAGAAGTCGTAGTGCCGGAGAGTTTCAGTGAAAATTTAAAGAGTATCACGAGTCAGTTGCCGGATGATGCTACTATAGTGTGGGGAGACTTCAGTTTGCCACCTATAGAATGTGAGAGGCTGCGATTAAAACTGATGTAGTAGTAGGTATTTGTCTAACATCTATTTGAGCGCCTCGTCTGAAAACTGCTTCGAGCAGTTAGAAAAGCGATTCTTGAGGGCAACATCTTGGACTTCGTAGTAACTAACAGATACGAGATTTCTGAATCAGTAGATGCAAAGGAGAGCGTATGGCTACTATACCACTGTAGCAAGAGAGACAGGAGAGAAACGGTAGAATGTCTAAGGAGACCACTTCACATATAGACCCGTGAGGGCAAGGGTGTGGAGGATAAATTGATGTAATTCGAAAGCTTTACACAATTTTCCTCGCACTGTGCCGAGCAAGGTTTTATGGGCTGGAAAAGACGAACCTTGTTACTACGAAACTAAAAAGATCTTCATTACAGATTTAAGCGAAGTCAAAGTGCAGTTGACAAACAGAAGTTGAAATATGCTGAAACCAACGTAAGAAGAACAATGCCAGAAGTGTTCAATGAATTCGAGAGTAAAATGTGGTGTGCCTAAAAATCTTATGAACATTTTGTGACACGTGCCGTCAGTCAGCGGATCTAAATCATCTACTCAGTCACTCTGTGACCGTAATACCACCGAAACAAATAAAAAATACAAGACCAAAATACTGAATTCAGTACTCCGGAATTGTTTCACACTGCAAGGTCCCTTCCGATTCTCTGTCAACGGATGGGCGGGCACGGTATGCGGCCTGAATCTTCCATGTGGTACGTCCTGCAACACCAAATACTACGACTAACTTCTTTCGAAAGCACCTGCGACACAAGCAACAATAATTTCCCACCGTTCTGTTTCAATTATCCCCGATGTAATGCCCTCAGAACTGCACAGAGCGCTGTTCTGACCGACTCATACTTGCAAAGTATCGATTACATTGCACAGGCGACGTTCGTGTTCAGATACAGCAGCGCAACCTTTATAGGACTGTCTAGCATCTGCATTTATGTTCAAGTATACACCTGTCGCCGTGTTTCCGTGTTTTTGCCCAACCCCTACGTGCCTTGCGAAGTGAACTCGACGAGAAAGTCGGAGAAATTAAGAACTGCTAAGGAATTTTATGGACAGTTGTTCTTGCCACACGTCATTCATGAATGAAACATAGAAATTGGCAAATCGTAGCGGTAGCAGACGCCTCCTGAGCCAAACACGTAGAGCTTCGTATAGTGACTTACAGCTTAGTTAATGTACAACATACGTTGAATGTATGATTATCGTTCTCGTTTGAAGACATTTCACAATATTAATTAAAGAAGGCTAGAATTTTATCGCTGCAGTAAATCAGTAAATTAAATCTTCTTAGTAGGCTCTTTTCTGGAGCAACAGCATCCTTGTGCCTCCATAGGAACTTATTAATTTTTTCAGAAAAGTACGGGACGTGTTCAAGACTTTCGGTCCAATTTTAACTGTTTCACATACAAAAAGTGTATCACAGTATTATAGATTCAGCCTGAATAATTGAAGTCCTGCAACGTAAAACTTACAACCGCGGAAGTGAAAATGTCTACAACAATAATACTTGAGTTAAATCGGTGCGCTAATACTCGTACGTACTGGTACACACTCTGGTTACAAAGCAAAGGGGACATACATAGAATTCCAGGAACTGTATCGGCCTAAAGAGCTGTACACAGCTCGTACCATATACTCGCATGTGTACAGCTGTTTAAGTGTATATATATATATATATATATATATATATATATATATACTTACATATTTTAAAAGTGGATATACGTATCAATGTATGTTCCACGGAAATGAGGATAAGAACCATCTTTCTCTCAAAGGGATGAGGGTGAGGACGAAAAAAAGAGTGCAGCTAACGACGCAAATACCCAGATTGTATCAAGAATTTGAGAATGTGAACTGGAATCAACTTTACACGTAATTTTAAATTATTACAAGACTTTTTCTCGCCCAATCCTTCCCCCCTCCTTCCCCCCCCCCCCCTCTCCCGTTTTCAAAATTATAATAGAATAATAGTTTATCGCTTACTATATTTTCGCTTTTCATGTTTCACGCACTAAAATCGCCGCATGAGGTATGACCTTTTAAATTATTATTTCTTTACTACTAATTCTATTGGCAGCACAATTTCAGACAATATTCGCATATACCACTGAATGTACTTAGAAGAATATATCATCGTACGACACATAATTCAACCTCTGCATCAGTTTCAAACAAACTTGGTGCACATATTACTTACTATCTGGAAAGAAATGCTGTGGCGCTAATAACCAATAATATCCCATTGGAGTGGGGGTGATAATATGCAGGAGATGGTAGGAGAAGCTGTCAGATAGAGGGAGAGGGAGAAAATAAACAGAGAAAGGTAAGAGGAGGATATGGACAGAGAGGGGGAGGAGGAGATGAGTAGGAGCAGGCCGACAGAGGGGTGTAGAACACACGGACAGAGAAATGAAAGAGGAGTACATGGACAGAGACAAGGCTAAAAGGTGATGGACCAAGAGGGGACAGCAGGTGATGAACAGTGAGAGGAAGAGGAGGAAATGAACAGAGATAGGTAAGAGAAGGAGGTGTCTGAATCCGAACTCCACCGACAAAATTTTGAAGGTTGTTCAGTGATATTTTCTGAATATTTTGGTAATTACCGACGAGGTGTCTCCTGTGGCTCACTACAAGGTAATGGCATTTAGTTCGAGTTCAATACCCTGTTTATCTTCGTATCTGTATTCCACTGAAAACATCTGCAGAACAGTGCAAACGCTAGCAGTATGCACTGCGTGTCTTGTTTGTTTCCAAATTTATTTCATTAACTTTCTGTCGACAACTGCTATACTCACTCCACTCTTCGCGCTCAGACTTGCCGTCAGTGCTGATCAGTTCTTTTTTTTTCTTTGTTTTCCTGCCAGTGTTGCTTGAACGTTAACAGCGATACAAAGAGATTCACTGATAAATGGCTTGTAGTTACGCACATCACTTACGGATTCATTGAATGCAATCGAAGAGCGGAGAAACGACGCTATGATTGGCTGTTTTCGGAGCGACGGTTCACATCGCAGTACTTTAGCACCTGTCTGACAATTATTGCGTTGCTTTGTGATTTGTGTTGTACAGTGATTGCAGATTACATTGTTTTTAACTGTTGTGAAATCATTTCCACGGAATCAAAGGTAAGTGGGGATAACAAACCGAATGAAACATAATTACATTATCACTCTGGAACATGCTACCGAAGACCAGGCGCCACCTATACCAAAATACTCAGAAAAAATCCCTGAACAACCTGCAGAATTTGGTCGATGGAGTTCTGGTTCACCCTATATGTATTTCATGTATATACACAGAGACTAAGACCGAACAACGAAAACATCTTCTTATGTATACGTGCCAACAACAGGTAACTACATCGCTTTTATCGCTAAGTGGTTTTATAGCAGGCTATACTTGAATGATGACAGACACTGAGCATAAAAGGAATTATCTGTGTTTTCAATGTCATTAATCAGTCTTGCCCTCAACGAAATTTCGGTAGTTACGTTACTTTGTTCATAATTAATTATAGAGCGGTGCAATAACAGTACTGAATTATAAAAAAGTTAAGGTCCATCGTCGCTCTATTTCCCATTATCTTAGACTTCGCTTATAATGCTGTTATGGGATCATACGAGTTAGTACCATAAACTGTTTTCTTTTCAATGTGATTGATTCCTAGCACTTTTTGACTAGCTGGAAGGTCGAATAAGTGTATAAGTACATTACTGAAAAGAAAATTTTCTACAGCCTTCTAGAGGTTTCCAATTCAAATAAGATTTATTTTTACAACGGCGCATACGGAGTACATGAAGCGATAACATCTACAGATGAATAGCACAAGTGGTTCTGTGGGACCAGGTATCGACCCATGCTGAAATATACATATTGGTACGCAGTGCAGCGTCAATTGGCGGCAATGCAGGCACTGACTCTGGGGTCCAGGCGATGGTACACATGGCGAATACTGTCCCGGGATACGTTATCCCATGCCTGTCCGAACTGTTCACTGAGTTGTGTAAGAGTTGTTGGATGACGATTCGCGCGAGTCGTTTCTCGTCCTATCACAGGCAGCACATGTTCGATTACAGACACGCCTGGAGATCGGGTTGGACAGGGAAATTGCTGCAAAAGGGCTGGAGGTGTGCGGGTGCCAGTAAACCCATTGCTAATAAACGATTCGCAAGAGTTCTTGTTGACACGTCTGGGCTCGAAAGCCCTCTTATCTGTGCTGTGGCAGCTGTACGATCTGCCACTGCTGCCCTTACAGTGCGACAATCCCTGCGGGTGTCTGTGCTGCATGCACGCCCAGAACCTCCTCTACGTGTCTGAGAATGTTCACTGTTACCGCCGATATCAGAATCGTAGCACAACTGACAAGCACGTAAAACTTGTGCTGCAATTTTCCAAGAGGATCTTTCCGCCGTACAGAAGGCCACAATTTGACACTTTCAAACTCGCTCATTTGGCTATAGGAAGCACGAGTGCGTCTGTGTGGCATGGTTGCCTGCTTGCTTCACATATTTCCAGCACACTGAGCCTTCTGATTCTCACCATTCGCTATCAAAGGGCAGACGCAGATGGCACCCTGGTAGCTATGGCACTGCCCTGTCTGTTGGTGGACGACGCTGGAGCCACTATCAGTACAGGTGACACTGAACACTTCTGGCACCGCTCTTCTTACGTTCTTTTCAGCAAAACTCAGCTTCTGTTTGTCAGCTACACTTTTGACTTCGCTTAAATCTGTAATGAATATCTTGTTAGTTTCGTAGTAACAAGGTTCATCTTTTCCAGCCCATAAAACCTTGCTCGGCACAGTGGGAGGAACATTGTGTAAAGATTCCGAATCACATCAATTTATCCTCCACACCCTTCCCCTCACAGATGGATATGTGAAGTGGTCTCCTTAGATATTCTACAGTTTCTCTCCTATCTCTCTTGCTATAGTGGTATATTAGCCATATGCTCTCCTTTGCCTTTAGTGATTCGGAAGTTTCGTATCTGTTAGTTACTACGAAGTCCAAGGTGCTGCCCTCAAGAATCGCTTCTCTAACTGCTCGAAGCAGTTTCCAGACGAGGCGTTCAAATAGATGTTAGACAAATACCTATTAGTGCATCAGTTTTAATCGCATGCCTATCAAATTCTATAGCTGGAAAACTGAAGTTTCCCCATACTACAGTACCATCATCCGGCAACTGACTCGTGATACTCTTTAAATCTTCACTGAAACGCTCCGGCACTACTACTCCTGAGGTAGGTGGTCTATAAAAAATCTTATTACCAGGTGTGATCCCTCTATTCGGAGATTATTTCACAAACGGTTTCCACTACCATCTCTAGAGTTCCTCATGGAAGTAAACAATAAGAATTCATTGGTGCTGAGTCATTGTTTCAGACTCTTAATCTTTCATGTTCTACTAGTGCATGTCTGTGTTTTGGCTAGAACATGCACCACTGTGCGTATACTGTGAAGTGCATGGAAGACGGTTCCTTCCATTCAAATTTCATTAAGGAATGTTAAAAATGTAACGGAAAGAATAGGGAGGATCTTGACGAAGCGGAATATTACAGTAATTTACAAGCCCAGCAGGAAGATACAGGAATACCTTAAGCCTGCCAAGGACGCTCGCAGCTGGAGTCTATAGGATCCCACGCAGCTGTGGAGTTGTCTATGTGGGTACCACTAAAAGAACTGTTTGAAAACGTTTGGAAGAGCACAAGGGCAATTGTAGAAGAGGAGAAACGGACCAATCAGCTGTTGCGGAGCATGCTTTCCAGCCAGGTAACCACCATATTCGTTTCGAGGAGACGCAAGTACTAGCGGCCACAAGCGGATATTACGAAAGACTCTACAGGGAGGCAGTCGAAATCACCAAACACCCTAATAATTTCAATCGAAAGGAGGAGGGCGTGAAATTAAACGGTATATGGATGCCGGTGTTGAAGAAGAGGTGTACTACCCGTCCACTACTGGGTGATGGCAACGGCGATCGACGGCAGCGGACAGCGGCCAATTGCACTGACGTATTCAAAACACGTGACGTCACGCCTCGGCGCGGGAGCGCGCGGACACGGAATTTAGCGACAGTCAGTAGCGAGCCAGTGGGTGTGTTGGACCTTCCATCGACCTACAGACCCCCTTGAAGATGTCCTCCGCAGACGGGGACGAAACGTTGGGAATTGACACAGAATTCATCAACCGACCACGGCATAACAGCCCAGATAATTATAAAGTATATAACGATATATTCACATATGAATCCCGCAGGTGACATATGCCGCCATAGGATCAAAATTGACGTCGCCTTTCTAGGTGCACAGATTTTTTCTTTTTTTTTTCATGCAGTGTATGTTACTAGTGGGTAGTCAGAGACTACATGAGAGATTAAAAATACGTCTAGCCATTATTCTAGAAGCACATTTATGCTTATCATGCGAATCACGTCGGAAAATAAGAGAAACTTGATAAGAAAATTTCTGTTAAATGTCGAGAGTTACCAACACTCTGATGCGACGAGCTCGCAACATACAGAATTCAAAATGTATCAGGTGAAAAGCGAATTTTTCCAAAGCGCGTATCACCCTCACGAATGGGTTAAAAAAATGGATGGGTGGTGGTCGCAGGAACCGGATACCGACGCGTCAGTTCTCTGGCCGCTATCAGCGCGGCTCCTACTTCCTAGCGGCGGCGGGCACTGGAAATTCATCAGCCTGCTGCGCCGGCCTAAAAAGGTCGGGTAGCTGCACAGTGGCTGGGCGCGGCCCGGCTATCTCTCGGGAGCCGGCAGCCGGCAGCCGGTAGGGCCTGCACATTGCGCGGCCCGCTGCCTGGCGTTTATCACGAGCAGCGACGGGCGACACAGCGCCGCCCCCGCGCGGCTGGCAGCTTTTAGCTTTATCGCTAATTCCCGGCTCCGCGGCGCCGGGGCGCCGGGCACGTCACAGGCCGGCCACAGTCCAAGACGACGAGTCAGGAAACGCACGCCATTTTCCCACAGTTTCGCTAGTGCAGCACCGCAAAGCGGCTGGCGTGTACACTACTGGCCATTAAAATTGCTACACCAAGAAGGAATGCAGATGATAAACGGGTATTCATTGCACAAATACATTATAATAGAACTGACATGTGATTACATTTTCAAGCAATTTGGGTGACTAGATCCTGAGAAATCAGTACCCAGACCAACCACCTCTGGCCGTAATAACGTCCTTGATACGCCTGGCCATTGAGTAAAACAGAGCTTGGATGGCGTGTGCAGGTACAGCTGCCCATGCAGCTTCAACACGATACCACAGTTCATCAAGAGTAGTCACTGGCGTATTGTGACGAACCAATTGCTCGGCCACCATTGACCAGACGTTTTCAGTTGGTGAGAAATCTGGAGAATGTGTTGGCCAGAGCAGCAGTCGAAAATTTTCTGTACCCAGAAAGGCCCTTACATGACCTGCAACATGGGTCGTGCATTATCCTGCTGAAATGTAGGGCTCCGCAGGGACCGAATGAAGGGTAGAGCCACGGGTCGTAACACATCTGAAATGTAACGTCCACTGTTGGAAGTGCCGTCAATGTGAAGAAGAGGTGACCGAGACGTGTAACAAATGGCACCCCATACCATCACGTCGGGTGATGTGCCAGTATGGCGATGACAAATACACGCTTCCAATGTGCGTTCACCGCGATGTCGCCAAACACGGATATGACCATCATGATGCTGTAAACAGAACCTCAATTCATCCGAAAAAGTGACGTTTTGCCATTCGTACACGTAGGTTCGTCATTGAGTACACCATCGCAGGCGCTCCTGTCTGTGATGCAGCGTCAAGGGTAACCGCAGCCATAGTCTCCGAGATGATAGTCCATGCTGCTGCAAACGTCGTCGAACTGTTCGTGCAGATGGTTGTTGTATTGCAAACGTCCCCATCTGTTGACTCAGTGATCGAGACGTGGCTGCACGATGTGAATAAGACACCCGTCGTCTCGACTGCTAGTGATACGAGTCCGTTGGGATCCAGCACGGCGTTCCGTATTGCCGTCCTCAGCCCACCGGTTCCATATTCTGCTAACAGTCATTGGATCTCGACCAACGCGAGCAGCAATGTCATGATACGACAAACCGCAATAGCGATAGGCTACAATCCGACCTTTATGAAAGTCGGAAACGTGATGGTACGCATTTCTCCTCCTTACACGAGGCATCATAACAACGTTTCAGCAGGCAACGCCGGCCAACTGCTCTTTGTGTATGAGAAATCGGTTGGAAACTTTCCTCATGTCAGCACGTTGTAGATGTCGCCACCGCCACTAACCTTGTGTGAATGCTCTGAAAAGCTAATCATTTGCATATCACAGCATCTTTTTCCTGTCAGTTAAATTTCGCGTGTGTAGCACATCATCTTCGTGGCGTAGCAATTTTAATGGCCAATAGTGTATAAACACACTGTTAAATTGCTGTGTATTGTGTATAATGAGTGGAGGACCACATTCAGAGTGCAGGTGGCGTCGCATTTTAGAGCTTATTGTGCCGCTGTAAGTATGGAAAATCGGTCCATAATGTGGGACGAAGCGAAATGTTTTCCCTTTCTTTCGGCAGTGTGGTATGGGCACAGTTGACATATTTTTGTTTCAGCCTCCCCAGGTAGGAGGCTTGAAATTTCCCCACATTTAGTACCATCATGCCTTCAGGTACCATTTACAATCCCTCTATTAGTTTTCAGGCCAACGGCCTTGCCGTAGCGGTAACACCCGTCAGATCACCGAAGTTAGCGCTGTCCGGCTGGGCTAGCACTTGGATGGGTGATCATCTGGTCTGCCGAGCGCTGTTGCAAAGAAGGATGCACTTGGCCCTTGTGAGGCAAACAGTCAAGCTACTTGATTGAGAAGTAGCGGCTCCGGTCTCGTGAACCGACAGACTGTCGGGAGAGCGGTGTGTTAACGACATGCCCCTCCGTATCCGCATGCAATGATGCCTCTGGAACTGAGAATGATACGGCGGCCGGTCGTTACCATTGTGCGTTTCGAGGTCTGTTCGGACGGAGGAGTTGATTAGTTTTCACGTGACCTTTGTGGAGAGCGCATGTGACGTTAGTGGCCTCTCAAGCTCAGTCCACCCGATTGCGTCTCACTTACAGACGTGTGCATTTTTCGTTCTTTTTCATCCGAGTTGTTACTCTGTTCACTTGACGGACGAGTAATTTGAATTCTGTGAATGTTTCGTGAAAATGTTCAGTATTCTGAGCTTGACTGCTCAGGCTCAAATGCTTCAAATGGCTCAAAGCACTATGGGACTTAACATCTGAGGTCATCAGTCCCCTACACTTAGAACTACTTAAACCAAACTAACCTATGGACATCACACACATCCATGTCCGAGGCAGGATTCGAAGCTGCGACCGTAGCAGCCGCGTGCTTCCGGTCTGATGCGCCTAGAACCGCTGGGCCATTGCGGCCGGCGGCTGTTCAGGCACATTACGCCTGAATATCCTGTTCTATCTTTTAAACTCCAGATTCTGCACGCAGTTATGGCTCTGAATTATTACGATTTGTCCAATCTACACCTACATAGGCACTGTGCAAGCCACCGTAAGGTCATTTGCCTTCATGTTCCTCTCGCAAATAGAACTAGAGAAAAACGACTGTTTATATGCCTCCGTAAGAGCCCTAATTTGTGTAATCTTATCGTCGTGGTCCTTACGCGCAATGTATGTAGGCGGCGGTAAAACTGTCCGGCAGTTAGCTTCCAATGCCGGCTCTCCTATTTATTTTTAATAGTGTTTTTCGTAATGAACGGCGCATTCCCTCTAGGGATTCCCATTTGAGTTCCCGCAGCAACTCCGTAACACTTACGTGTTGTTCGAACCTAACCGTAACAAATCTAGTCGCCCGCCTCCGAATTGCTTCGATGTCTTCCTTCAATCAGATCTGGTGCGGATCCCAAACACTCGAGCAGTACTCAAGAACAGGTTGCACCAACGTCCTATACGCTGTCTCCTTTACAGGTGTACCACTTTTTCCTAAAATTCTCCCAATAAACCAATGTCTACCATTCGCCTTCCCTACTACGCTTCGTACACGTTCGTTCCACCTCATATCGCTTTGCAGCGTTACGCCCAGATATTTAGTAAATGACTCGACTCTGTCAAGCAGGACATTACAGGTTTGATCTTCCTACTAACCTGCATTAAGTTACGTTTTTCCATCTTGAAGAAATTCAGGATTTCGTGATGTGCAATGACCCCATGCTATCTGAGGATCTTGGTGATGAGAGTGACATTAATTCACAAGAAGAGATGGAAGAATGTGAAGGCGATTCCGTAATGGAGTAAGGTGGTGAGGATATCGCGGAAGATGTAAGTGACAAAAGAAGAAGAAACTTTTATTTTGGAAGAATTAAGAAGACCATGTGCGCCAAGAAGTCATCTGTGAAAAGACATCGAAAGGCACCACACAAATCACCAGTCATCCTCCTCGACTCATAGGAAATGCCAGGGGCGCTAGAAATGCAGTTGAATGTTGGAATAATTTATTCGCTGACGACATCCTTGATACGGTTGTCAAATACACAAACCAATACGTTGACACCAACAAGGTTCGTTTCTCCAGATAATCCTCTGAAAGGAGTATAAGTTTCAGATGACTGTCTGCCCGATTCATCACCCTTGTTGTGGTAGATAATCGTTTTTGCTGGCTGTCGCGATCCGTCGCCCAAGCGCAAAAGCAGACTTCATGTGTCTAGCAGGGAACTGCGTATAGCTTGAGAGCCACAACAGAGAAGCTGGAACTTCAATTTTGAGCAGTGTTGCTTTCGACACAAAGAGCGCTTGAAGTCGTTTCTCTGCGAACAGAGTTGTTATCCTGTTTACGGAAGTGAAGATTCCTTAGCTCTCTGTCGAGCCTGAGACACAAGGAAGTGCTTCTTTGCAGGAGAACTCTTGGGCTGAATTTCTATTCATAGGTAGTGAACAAACAAAAATCTTGGCTTGTCTTCTGCCTTGTAGTAAAGTAAATTCAGCACTAGAAATTTGTGAATGGATTCTTGTGTCCACTGTGTAGTCAGAGAATTGCAGGAACGCCACGTACATCATCTGCACAGTGGCCAACACCATAGGGAACGTTCCACCAAGTTTTGACATTGCTTATGGAGCTGTGAGAAACTTTCATGAGAAACGATATTTTTGTTATACTAAAGTTTATTTTTCTAATTTTGTGATCTGGACGCATTGCAAGTATTTCTACGTGCCTGAGAGTCAACATTTGATTTCTGTGTCATGAATTTTAAAATAGAAGGGTGAAGAAACAGTTTTGTTGGTGTGTGTTTTAGACAGCTGCTTAAAACCCGCTGGTCGCCTTGGTGCGCTGTAGTTGCTACGAAACTGGCACCAGGTTCTGACGTGACCCTCAACCGCTGGCGCAGTTAAGCGGTGTGTTGTGGATATGCCAGTCGATTGTATAGATTCAGCGCAGTAAGACCGATCGAGAGTGGGACATGACAAAAAATAGGGATAGGAACTGTTATGTTTGGACGTGTCTATGATGTCAGATGAAAGAAGTTACCCGATTTGTTGGTGTTACGACGAAGACTAACAAACGTGGCCTCAAGGAATAGCACACTACTGACAGCCATGTAATACTGAGCGAAGACAGTGATCGTACAGAGATCCTAAGTAAAGAGGACCAGTGTCACATCTTGTCTATTGTAAACCCCCGTGGTGTCTGTAGAATATAGCGAGTGTATATGTGGTTGCCTAATGTCGTTTCTGCATCGAAATTTTCACGCCTATAAATGATTAAAATGACGCTGACATTGACAACCAACATATAGAGATTTCCATAAAACGAAATACAGTGTTGTGATTTCATTACATATCAGTTTACCAGTCATTCCTATCGGAATGCTACCAGAATGAATCACCATGTGATACTGTTACTTACTTATTCTCACGAAATATGTAGTGTGCAAAAAACTGTTTAAATGTGGAATACACAATACAAAATTCTTTCCTACGTGTAATTCTGAGACTGACAGAGCTTATTTTTGTCATTAAACAGCGTCCCCCCGTTATAAGATATACACAGAGTTGGGATGAGGGTTTGAACCCGTCGTGGTGCTCCAAATTCGTCAATGGCGATTCTGCACCAGTCGAATAGAGTCCGTGGTCGTTGTTGACGCCTGAAGACAGGTCGTTTCTGTCGGTCGCACACCGTTTTCGCCTGGGTTCATGCCCAGGGAATAGACAGGCCATTCCAGTCTGTTGATTCTAGCGTGATGAGGGGACGTGTTCACGAGAGCAGAACTATGAGGAAGCGACATATCATCCGAAATGAAATTGCCACCAAAATTTTGGTGATATGGTCCCACTATTGATTTCAGAATCTTGTCCCTGTGCCACAGAGTAATTAGATTTCCCTCAACAGCCACGAGAGGTGTACTGTTCCCCTTGTGACGCCACCACAGACTCAGAACTTGGCTTAATCACCGCCATGTTCTACATATGGGACACAGTGCTGGACGCGTTCGTTACTATTAGGTTGTCTCCATACACCTATATATGATTATCAGGGTACAAACAGATCTGAGTATCGTCCATATACAGCACCTGATGCCAATAATGGGCCGTTCAATATGAATGATTTCCTCAACTGCAACAGAGTCCATGGAGTTGTGCTGTATGATGTGGTGCTCGCTATGGCCGTCGGGAACGGAGATTAGCATCATGCTATCGACTACTAACAGTTTGATGCGATACAAGACATCCTATAGGCTCTTCGAACGCCGAATTCGGTTCCAGAGCACTCAGCTCACGGTTCCTTAGACTCTATAGACTATTCTGCGCCCACGTCATATGTGACGGGCTGTGCAGTTTAACACTACATAACGATACGAACCGATTCCATGTCAATACCACATCACTTTGATTCTGGTGCACACGCGGACACCTTGCCCAGTAAACAAGTCTTCTGCACATGACGCTATCATGCAGATCGAATCATAGGTAGCGAATGACCTGCATGGCGAGATGCTTATCTGCTAAACTGTTTTACAGTGACCTTTAATGTGTCCGTACTGATGAGTAGTAAAACAAAGGATGTTCTGCCCCACTCTCCACTCTTACCAAATGTATTCAAGTTTAAGATGGCGGACCCAGGATGGTGGCGATAGTTTATCACAATGTTGCAATGACATCAGGGCGGGAAGTTCCAGTTTTGGTATGAAAATAGGTCAATTGGGCTACCTCCACTAACCTAACCCCTTCCCCCGTCCCCCTCCCCTACTCCAACAGAAAATTGTGGGAAGTTCAAATTCTAGCAGAACAATTCAACACACCACAACTACCTCCACCGACCTATGAAAATGGCGGGTAAAGAGGTCACTTGGGCTTCTTACACTATCCTAGGTCATCCGACCACCACCTCTTCCTAGGTATTGGAGGGAAAAGGACTCAGAATGTGCTAGATAGGCTGGACCGAAGCCTTTATTTAAGCAGTCTATAATTAAACAATTTGAGCCAGTACCTCCATCCAGTGTGTTCACCATTAGCTCTAGAGTCCAACTGATCTAGTACACAGTACTGCCACCAGAGAGTGCCGTCTTCCCACCCATTACGTAATCTAAGATGGCAGTCTGGAGGGGAAAAATGGCGGGAAAAGGACTCAGCCGGCGCTGGTCTACTGGGGAGAGGAAGGAGTGTACTGTATATTACTTTGGAACAATTTATTAAGAGATGGATGTCAAGTAGTTCATTTAGTACACTGATACAACTCACTCACTCTGACATGCTTGGGGTTACAACACACAGTTTACAGACCTGCAAACTAGTTGTAAATCACCGAAATAATACAGTACACTGATGTGTAGACACGCTCACTAATTATAAATTGTCGAAATAATGCATACAATTTATTTAGGGACGGATTTCAAGTAGCTTATTTATTACACTGGTACAAAACACTCACCCTCCTGTGCTTGAGGTCACAGCAAATAGACTACAGACCTGCAAACTACTCATAATCACCAAATAATGCAGTACACTTGCTGTATCCTTAGTGGATAAGCAGGATGTGAGGAAATGAAACACAAAGCAAACATTGAGTAATAACTAGTTTTAAGAGAAATAAACAGATTACATAACTTCTGATATGTTGAGTGAAGCAAAGTACAGGATACGATATTCATAGATAATTTGTTCTTCTCCGATGGCTTGCTGGTGTACGTCTGCTGTATGGCTCGTCGTCTTTTCAGCAGGATGACTCGGTGCTCTTCTTCTATTGGCTGCCACGTGGCGGGGCGCCCTCGTGGCAGCCCGCAGCAACTTTGCTGCCAACCTGCGTTTCTTCTCGTGGCAGGGGCAGTATCGCAGCTATCGATACTGCAACACTGATGTGCAGACATGCAAACAACTCCAAAATTGTAAAAATAATACATGAAAAAGATTCTCCAAACGTGCTTGCTAATCGTCAACTGTCGAAATCATGTATTGCACAGCCTGCACAACTGTACACAAAATAATGCGACAGACACGAAAACAGCTCGTAAACTGTCAAAACAAAATGCATGTGTAACGCTATTGAAACACGCTCACAACCCCAAACACCCAAAAATAATGTAGTGCACAAATACTCAGTGCACGTCAAAAACGCAACGAATCAGCAAGGAGTTCCATCATACACTATTGAGGGAGCTACGACAACATATTAAGATTTCTATGTAATGGTCAAACACGGTCGTGTCACACTAACTCAGGTCACTCTCTCCCTACACAGGTCGCGAAAGGTTGTAGATACAGCTCTCTCTGACTTCTGCTCAGATCCTACTTAAATTGGAACTAACACATGCTCAATGCTGCAGAAATGGCAGGAGTTCCAATAGGCATAGGGACTATCTAAAATTTTAATGTAGTTGATAGGTTTGAAAAGGGTGACTCGTTTCAGTATATGAGAGTGCCAGAATCATGATTCACTAGTGGCTGTAATTATTGAAGGACTTCTCCATAGGATCCAACGCAGGTTTGTGGTTGAGTGGAAAGACTTAATTCCACATCCCAGACTGGAGTTATACCAGTGAGCGTAACACTATAATTCTGAAAAAATATTGTACATTTCTTACGACCTCAATCAGAACACCATCTACTGTTTGTGATCCTTCTCAATCAACCATCAACTCTAACTTAGTGGATATATCGCAGTGCCTCTGACATGGAATCAAGACAGAATGTGTTATGAATACTGGAGAAATATCTAGCGGTGGCTTGAGGAGTTCCAAAATACCGGTTTCATACCATGCTCCTTAGCCAAATCACTTTCAAAGTTCGGTAATTTTATTACGAGGATGCACCATCGGCGACCTATAACATCACTGCTGGTGTGCTAACATACACTCCTATGATCACCGCCTGTATTCAGTGTCGCGGTTTTTGTCTGGAACAACCATATCATTCGGAGGTAGTGCCATACCTCGATTTATAACGCCAGTATAGCTTTTAACATGGATACTTACATGTACCCGTAGAACCATGACTGCTTGTGACAGTAACATACAGTAATTTTTGCGATTGTGTTTTTTAACATCTGGCGATTTGTAAGACGATTACTCCTCTCTTTCAAAGACACAGAAGACTTGCAAGAAAAACTTGTGAGACATGTCCACCCACCGCTGATTATCTCTGACTATTATTTCGTATTGTCAGCAATCAGTCATTGGCGAAGTATTGTACTTAGTAGTAGGGGTTGCGTGGTAGTTTCGCCTTGAGCATCTGACATGTGCAAAGGGAATGATTATGTCCAGTCGTGAAAAAGGTATGGATTTGACGTGGGATACTGCGATAGCAAAGGGAAATCTATGTCAAGTCATAAGAATGGTACAGATATTTCTATTTCCAGGGCTGCAGCCATCAGCTGGATGTATTTCCGATACATCGCTCATTGTCGAATGTTGTTCAACTGAGACTGCAATCGTAGCATTTAATTGTAAGTATAGCGATCAAGTATGTTTCTGACTGATTTCCCAGGACGATTCTGTATAGGGGTGCGTGGCGCGCTGTTGGTGGCATCTACATCTACATCTACATCTACATTGATACTCCGCAAGCCACCCAACGGTGTGTGGCGGAGGGCACTTTACGTGCCACTGTCATTACCTCCCTTTCCTGTTCCAGTCGCGTATGGTTCGCGGGAAGAACGACTGTCTGAAAGCCTCCGTGCGCGCTCTAATCTCTCTAATTTTACATTCGTGTGGCAAGAATGATTCAATAATTCAAGTTTGCAGCTAATGGTACGAACTGTCCACATGGAGAGGTCTGTTGGGGTGCAGGAAGGTAGCTGATTTATCCAAGGTGTCCTCTAGACGTTCGAACAGCGAACTAATACGTAGTATGTGATGGACAGCTTTCATAATTGCATGGAAATTTGAGAAGATTCAATATGGATGTGTGTTTTCATTCGACCATTATTTCTTCTTGTGTAAATTGTCCAGTTGACTGCTTCTGCACATTTCACACCTTTATTTAGATGAGGGAACATCGATTGTGGTGTGTGCATCTAGCAGGTGAAAGACAGGTGGAAGACACATTTACTGGTTCACTAGACATGAGAAACACCTTAGTACACTTTGTAAATTATAGGGATGATGGATGATTTGTAGTCTGTTACATCACCGACATCGATATTTGCGAGTGGAAATATCAGTTTCCCCTTTTTCTTTTTTCGAGTTTTGTTGTAAACGTCTTTGCAGATGGCATAAGATTCTCGTTACTCAGTGGTTTACAGCACGCCCCACCTCGCTATAGTTTCGGGTTTCTAGAGAAATAGATTCCGGTCTATATCTCCGGATTCATGTTGCATGAGCAGTACTGCTATACAAGCGATGTTGCTATGTGCTCGATATTGAGAAATATCTCGAAAATGGTATGATATTCTGGCAAACCATTCGAAATTACATATGTTCTTGTAATCCCAGAGTCTTCAGCTCAGTGTAGAAAAACAAGCAAGCAAGCAGGTCGGGATTACAAACCATAAAGCATTTGTGCTGACAGAGCCAACCTTGAATTTGTAGAACAGTTCTGGGAGCGACTTTGTTTCACTGAGGGCGTTCTGGTCATGTATCAGGGGTGGATGACTGCCTTTTCTCGCGGGAAATATCTAGTGCAGCGACGAGTATACCTACGGTGCATGTGCTTATGCTTTCTATCTTTGCGGTATATGTACTAGTGTTTGGCGGTCGATAGCTACACGAATTATGTAAAAGGGGCGATTTTGTAAGGTGCAGGATACGACGATTTACTACATCGACATGGTACGCAGTGATATATTGCTGGGTTGAAGATCAGTTTCAGACTCTAATGTCCGAGCTCCTGCCCTCAGTGGCAGAACGGTGTAATTGAGTAAGAATCTTTCCATATCTGATGACGTGCACACCACTTTGCTAGGTTTAATTGTTGGTGCAATATGGCGATCCATTCAAAATAGCTTTTAGCCACTGAGATTCTTGTCTGCAGAAAGGAAAAACAAAGATGGACAGTGCTTCCACACAGGCAGCATCAGTAATTCAGAGGGTACATTCAGTAAGAGCCAATCATAATACTTTATTCCTTCACAAGACATCCTTTGTGCTGGGATGTAGGAGCCACTACATAGTGATGGGAACTTTTGTGTTTTGAAGATGTTTGTTGAAAGCAGCACTTAACGATTTCCAGGAAGGGTAACACGCGATGGACAGAGCACCACTTTATGACCATCAGGAGGAATGCATTCGGTGTTATTCTGCGCTATTTTCGTAAACACGTTCTGTTACGGCAAAAATTTTCATGCAGACAAGCTGAGACATTACGAAATATCCTACAAAAGTGATCGTTAATTATTTCTAGGACACTATACAGTTTCCGAGAGGTTGACATGACTCTTATTTTATATGGCCATGTGACATCAGTATAACATTGAGAACCTTTCAGATGCACTTGAGGTGGAGTGTAGCTACGCAAGCATATCTCGGAGATGTGTCAGCCACACTTGGCTGGTAAATGCGTGCACGGCTAGATGTAGCTCACATGTCGCATTAGGATCGCTAGGAACACTGCAGCCTGTGCTAATCTGGGATGCAATTGAAGGGATCTCTGCAGCGTCTGTGGGGGAGATTCACTTGGCAATTACGTCTTCACTGGACCGCAGGTAGAGAGAGGGATTGCACCAGCAACAGTGAACATATGTGTGCTGTCTAGAGGGTCACTTGTTGCTTATTTATATAGACATGTGATGTCGATATAACACTCGAAGATCTCTAACTGGATGCCCTAATATAGACGCGACTTTCACCTGCGCGCATTGGAACAGTTCACTGTTACATTGCGTTTTTTACATCCACTGAGTGTTTGTGCAGCACATTATTTTTGGGTGTTTCAAGGTTTTGAGCATATTTGAATAGTGTTACATATGCATTATTTTTTTACAATTTACGAGCTGTTTTCGTGTCTGTCGCGTTATTTTATGAACAGGTGAACAGGCTGTGCAATCCATAATTTCGACATCTGACGATTAGTAAGTAATTTTGGAGAATCTTTTTCATGTATTGTTTTAACAATTTAGGAGTTGTCTGCACCTCTGCACATCAGTGTTGCAGTATCGATAGCTGCGATACTGCGCCTGCCACGAGAAGAAACGCAGGTTGGCAGCAAAGTTGCTGCGGGCTGCCACGAGGGCGCCCCGCCACGTGGCAGCCAATAGAAGAAGAGCACCGAGTCATCCTGCTGAAAAGACTACGAGCCATACAGCAGACGTACACCAGCAAGCCAGCGGAGAAGAACAAATTATCTATGAATATTGTATCCTGTACTTTGCTTCACTCAACATATCAGAAGTTACGTAATCTGTTTATTTCTCTTAAAATAAGTTATTACTCAATGTTTGCTTTGTGTTTCATATCCTCACATCCTGGAAAACTTCCTCGATTTGAACCCACACTTTTGCTCAGCTTACCCACTAAGGATACAGCAAGTGTACTGCATTATTTGGTGATTTATGAGTAGTTTGCAGGTCTGTAGTCTATTTGCTGTGACCTCAAGCACAGGAGGGTGAGTGTTTTGTACCAGTGTAATAAACAACCTACTTGAAATCCGTCCCCAAATAAATTGTATACATTATTTCGACAATTTATAATTAGTGAGCGTGTCTGCACGTCAGTTTACTGTATTATTTCGGTGATTTACAAGTGGTTTGTATGTCTGTAGACTGTGTATTGTAACCCCAAGCATGTCAGAGAGAGTGTTTTGTATCAGTGTAATAAATGAACTATGTAATATGCATCACTTAATAAATTGTTTCGAAAGTAATATACAGTACACTCTTTCCTCTCTCCAGCAGACCAGCGATGGCTGACTCCTTTTCCCACGATTTTTCTCCTCCAGAACACCATCTTGGATTACGTGATGGGAAGGATGATGGCACTCTTAAGTGGCAGTACTGTGTACTCGGTCAGTTGGACTCTAGAGCTAATGGTGTACACACTGGATGGAGGTACTGCCTCAACATGTTTAGTTAAAGACTGCTTAAACCTATCCACCACAGTCTGAGTCCTTTTCTCACCAATTCCTAGGAAGAGGTGGTGGTCGGATGATCTAGATTAGTGGAGGTAGCCCATGTAACTTATTTTCCTGCCAACAATTCAAATTCATGCCATTACGTCATTGCCACATTGTCATGTCTTTTGCTGTCGTTTTGGATCCGCCATCTTGAATGCATCTGGTAACTGTGGAGTGTGGGTAGAGCATACTTTGTTCTACTACTCTGGTGCTTTACTGTCAGCTGACATCTTGCAGCCCCTTCAAGTGCGTCGTTCTGCCGCTAGTTACCATTCATTGTAACAGCGTGTATGTTTACAACTATGTCAAGGGCGACTTTCCAGTCACTACAGGAACAGATACTACAGGAACAGTCACAGCAGCAATACGCCTACACGACATGTCTGTTTGATGTACAGTCAGTTCCTCAAGAAAGTGTATGCCATTATCTGTATGGAATAATGCATACTGCTATAAATATAGGTTTACATGAAAATACAAGTTATTAGTAATTGCACATTTGCCTAATAGTTAATCCAAACGCCACCATTATCGATTATAGCTTGGCACCTTTTTAGCATGCTTCTCACGATATTTCCTGCATATTCTCTCAGTAATGATCTCCTTATCGTCCTGATTTTACATGACAGTTGCTTCAAAGTTTATGTTAGCTTTCCTGTAAGCTCTGTTTTAATATAAGACCAAAAATTGGCGATCGGATTTGCAGCCGGAGACACTGCACGCTTATGCTTCGTAGTCACCCCATTGTCTTGTTTCCATGCTGTAGAGAGACGGCTGCAATGTTTCGGATCATTCTTCTCTTCAGGCACCCCAGTTTGCCTCGTTCCAAGGAAATAGCTTCTTAACGGACCTGTGAAGGTATTTTTGATAAATAATGCAAATTTTTCAGCGTTTAATGGGTTGTAAATAAGTGCAAATAAGCCAAAACTGCAACTGACAACTGTCGGTGCGCTCCCGCCGTCGGAGGTTCGAGTCATCCCTCGGTCATGGGTGTGTGTGTTGTTTATAGTGTAAGATAGTTTAAATTAGGTTAAGTAGTGTGGAGGCTTAGGGACCGACGGCCCATGCAGTCTGTTTCAATAAGACCTTACCACAAAATTCCAAGTTTTGCAACCGACAAAACAATACATTCAACTCTCACACTGTTTACACTGTACAAAAGCGCGCTAATAGCAGATTCCAGACCACTATCAGCGATGTCACTGCGGCCTCAATATATTTAACATTATGGTGTACACTTTCTTGTGGAACTGACTGTAACACTTTTGTTGATTTGTGTATGTTGCCCAATGAGTTTATTTCTGAATTACAGTAATCAAATTGACTGGCGTCAGTACTTGATTAAATACCTTGACTGATGCTGGCCTTTAGGATGTTATCGATACAACGAAGTTGGATGAGGGTCTTCCGATTATCATTTGCGAAAAACCTCGTTTCGATATCGTAAACCGTTCACAAAATGAAAGTAGTTCAAGTCTCAATTGATTCACCTTTCATTAAAAGAAATTAAAAGATTACGCTCAAGTTTTTTATATATAATAAAGTTATGATTCGCAAACCTGCAAGCCGTGCATGCTTATGTACCCTCTATTAACATAAGAGTAACATTTTGTAAGTGTGGCGTATGAAGAAGCGTGTAGTTGATGTTAACTGACCAAGGTGACTGTTCGATGGGTTACTTTTGAAGCAAGAAATTGGGTATATTTTCCTGTTTCTCTTGCACACTTTGACCTTTTTATATTTGGCAGGAAATTTACATTTTCTCTCTTCCGAATATTTCAGCTTTAATAAAAAGCAACTGAAAACTCCTGAAAGTCCATGCAGTGCCATCAAGACAATTGTGAACATTGGTTTTTTCGAAAATATATAGCGCGTGCTCCAATACGTCAGTGTCAGATTTGATAGAATGGCTGGAGACCCTCTTCAGAACAGACACCAACTGTGGGAGTGCGAAAGCGTCAAACGTATGCAGGCGTTGTCCGCTCCATTAGTGGAAATCTGATTCAGGCCTGATAAGGAATCAAACAACCGGATCTGAAAACAATGGCGAGGTGGAAAAGGGCGGCCGGCGTTTGCTCAGCTTGCGCTGTCCGCGGCTGGAGTGGAGGCTCCCTAATACGATCAGGGGTAACGTTATTTTTAGCCCCGGCTTTTACGAGGATCAGCGGGTCGCTGCGCCTCTGCCGGGTTCGGCGGACGGCAGCGCGGACGTGTGGGGCCTGCAGGGGAGCCGGTGTGTGGGTGGGCGTGGAGTGGGGGAGGTACGCAAGGCTCGCTACCGGATTAGTGCTGCCCACCAGAATTGGCTTATGAAAAAATAAACTGTCTCGCGTTCCCTGGAAAGGGAAAAAATTTGGAGCGTGACTGTCCGGTAGCTTTTGAATAATTATTTTTGAGTCCTACTGTCAGTTCATGTCGCCAACCTAGTCCGAGTACGTAATGTACACGTATTACCAGGAAAGAGATTTTCTGAATGTTGGCGTGGCTGTTGTTCGAGTTTGTGTGTGTGTGCCTCATAGCGGGGCGCTCGGATTTGTGTGTCTGTGTGTGTGTGCGTGCGTGTGTGTGTATGTGTGTTGTTAGTTTATTTCTGCCATTTTAAATAGGATTTTCAAATTGCTAACGAAAAATCTGTAGGTATTACGGGAGATTGCTTGGCGGAACTGAGTACAGGATCCTCTGCCCAGCAAACACTCTCAAAGACGACAATAAAGGCTGCCGAAAATGTGGAGACCAACGTAGATGGAACATAATTCGAGAAAAGTTGTCGTCACTTTTGCCGTTGGACATTGCGGCAGTTGCTCGGCATCAGTAATTAACAATACACATTACAAATATTCTGCATTTTTTGCGCTTTAAAGGAATGAAGACGAAAGTACAAGTTTTAACAGAAAGAAAACACAAAGTTAAATGGCGCCCATTGTTATAAACTATCGGAAGCATCTAAACGTTGGTAACTAGTTCTACGATGGGAAACACTTTTGCCATATAACATGAAATTTTTGTATCTGTAAGCTTCCTATTGAGCAAACCACTGCTCATCCATCCTCTTACTTCTACCGGATACCAAACTGCCTGAAGTCCCAGAAACATTAACTGAATTTATCCTGATGTTACGTCACAAAGAAATCGTGCAACAGAAATCTAAGTACTGGGTTTCACATAGACCGATCAGGGACTGATCTTTATTTAGTGCTCCTTAGTATCTGTCTCTTGCAGGGTACATGAAGTCAATGATCACAGGACGTGGGATGGAATGCTGGTATGCACAAAGAGGAAAAATTTTGCTAACAAAGTACATTTAAAATTGGCATTTATTCACAAACACCACAAACTCCTGAACTTCCGTTAACATTTAGCACACATAAATTCATACAATCACGGTTTCGTGAGGACAAGCTGTTTCTCATTATATTAATGTTCATTATTTAACGAGGATTACGTTGAACACAACATTGACGTACAACAACGGTTCAAAAATTCACGAAGCAAGTCAAAGCCAAATTTACCATTTTCTGCAAAAGGTGCTTGTGACTCGCTGCCGAAAGAAATACATTTAATCGGGATCACGATGCGGAAAACTGAAGCATAACAGAATAAAGAACGGGTTCGTCCTAACGGTAGCAAAGTTATCACTCAACAGAACCCAATAATGCTTGCAACAAGTGAATTTAAAAGTTTCTGATACGGAAATCCGAACTAACTCCCATCCAAAATCACGGTCCCATTGTGCGCAGAAGTGCCACGTCATAATCGCCTCGCCGCAGTGCTGTGACTGACTAACACTGGGCACAGTCCAGTCTGCCTCGTCCCCGTGCACTATACCGGAAAAACATGCAAGACTGATCAGACCTACCGACAATATGAATTTTCCAGCGGTTCCCGGCGTTTCCTCTAAACAGAGAATTGTAGAAACAGAGTCCAGTTCCTCTTTCCCATTTTTCCCATTGGTTCGACTTCTAAAATTTGAACGAACTCATCCCTTGCGCATGCATCTGAAGGGACCAATAGCGAAGACACTCGTTAGGAAAGCCCGGGCAGAAAAATTACCAACGAATCGGTGCCTCAAACCAATTTTGAAAATTAAACTCAACAACCATTCACGGGCCTCTGTGACAAAGGTGAAACCCGGAATGTCCAACTGATTTCACAAATATGCATGCGTTTTCAGTTACACCAACTCTTGATGAACTATGGTGTCGTGTTGAAGCTGCATAGGCAGCTGTACCTGTACACGCTTTCCAAGCTCTGTTTGACTCAATGCCCAGGCGTATCAAGGCCGTTATTACGGCCAGAGGTGGTTGTTCTGGGTACTGATTTCTCAGGATCTATGCACTCAAATTGCGTGAAAATGTAATCACATGTCAGTTCTAGTTAATATATTTGTCCAATGAATACCCGTTTATCATCTGCATTTCTTCTTGGTGTAGCAATTTTAATTGCCAGTAGTGTATTAGAACAATATTTAAATAAACAAATGCTATAAATATGCTGTCACACTGATTCATGTTAACTGCAAATAAAGGTTTGCTTATAAATAAATGAGGTAGTTTGCTAGCGCAAGTACGCTCTCGTTAAAAGACATCTAATTGTTATATTATGTTTAAACCGTTATTTATGTCTTCTTGACAGAAGTGTGTTTTGGTTCTCTTTTCGATTGTGCTATCACAGATGACTAACCACTTAAGTTAGCACAGTTATCTTAATAGCACTTGTAACCAACATTTGAATAATAATGAACTGTTCCTTAAATGAATACATAATTATGACAAAATGTGAGGTATTTGCGCTGCAGTCATTTGATTTGTATTAGTGTGGAGCGTACAATTTGTGACAAACATTTGCCTAGCGATAAAGATATAAAATAAGTCGTAAATTGTTAAATAAAACAGACACAGATAATTATCTCTCAGGGATGACAGCTAAAGCGCAATGCTGTCATTTGAGATGTTTGTTGAAATTACGTGAAGTAATTAAAAGTTGTTAATTCAGAGGCTCATTGTGTAAATATTAAGAAACAACCAAACACCGTCTGAACAGGACTTGAAGCCCCAATGAAACCGACCGACCGCCGTCTCATCCTAGACCTTAGGCATCAGCTGATGCGGATGGACATGTGGTCAGCACACCACTTTCCAGGCCGTCGTTAGTTTTCGTGACCGGTGCTGCCACTTCTCAGTCAAGTACCTCCTCAATTGGTGTCACAAGGACTGAGCGGACCCCGCTTGCCAACAGTATTCGGCAGACCCAGACGGTAACCCTTCCAAGTGTTAGCCAAGCCCGACGGCGGTTATGTTCGGCAATCTGACGGGAACCGGTGTTAGCACTGCGGCAAGACCGTTGGCTGTGTAAACATGAGTTACCGTGAAATAGTAACTTCTGCAATTTTAGAGATATTGATAGTATTTTTGTTTCACTGTATACTCCTTATTTTTCAGCGATTGCAGATATACTCAGATTTGCCTTACTACTTGACTGCGCATTGTTATAGATTCTCAAAGAGCTGGGAGAAGACACCTTTCACCTTGGCTGACATTCCGCCATTATGGTGCACCTCCTACTCAAAGGCCATCCGACCGACAGCCGTCAAAATTCCCACCTCCGGAATTTACACATTACCAGGGACGCGCTCTCGTCTCTACAGCTGAGCTCGCCCTTAGTGGCCGTGCGACGTCCTCATCTCGCCGACCCGCAACCATCCAAGCAAGCAAATTCACTTGTCCTCAGCACTAGCCCAAGGTGGACGAATAGTTCCCCCACATATGCTAAAGTTACAATATGAATTCACTGACTGTATACTTGACATTTCTCACGTGTAAGTACGTAAGTTACCCAATCACACTGTAATTATCAGTGGAAACTTTAATCATCCAACAATTGAATGGGAAAATTACAGTTTTTGTTAGTGGTTGACGGAATAAGACATCCTGTGAAACTTTAGTAAATCCCTCGTCTCAAAACTACCTAGAACAAATCGTTAGGCAACCCATTCATGATGGAAGTATATTGGATCTAATGGCAAAAAAATAGATCTGACGTCTCTGAGGTTGTCCGCCTCGAAACTACTATGAGTGACCACGAGGCGATTGTGACAAGAAGGATTACCAAAGTACAAAGGACAACTTAAAACAAGCAGAGTACATCCAGTAAACTAGATAAAAATCAGTAGTGTCATATCTCAGTGGGGAACCTGAAACTTTCAGGACAGGTCTGGAGTATGTAGAGAAACACTGACTCAAGTCTAAAAGAATAGTTGACCACACATTGGATAGATATGTATCCAGTAGAACAATTCATTATGGGAGGGAACGTCCATAGAATACAGTCAGAGTAAAGAAACTTCTAAAGAAACAGAGATTACTGCATAGTAGGTGTAAAACAAAGCATAGGGCTATAGATAGAGAGATGCTGAATGAAACGCGGTTAGCCGTCAAGAGAACAATGCATAATGCCTTTAGTGACTACCATAGCAGAATATTGTCAAATGACATTTCACAAAATCCAAAGTAATTCTCGTGGTATGTAAGGGCTGTGGCGCTACAGTTAATGTCCAGTCTCTAGCGAATGAGACAGGAACTGAAGTCCAGGTTAGCAAAGCCAAAGCTGAAATGCTAACTCCGTTTTCAAATTTTCCTTTTACAAAGGAAAACCCAGGTGATTTGTTCCAATTTGATCTTCGGGCCACTAAAAAAACGAATGAAGTAAACATTAATGTCAATGGTGTTGAGAAATACCTGAAATTATTAAAACTGAATAATACTCCAAGCCCCGATGGAATCCCTGTCAGGTTATACACTGAATTTGCGGCTGAGTTATCCCCTCTTCGAACTATAATTTCTAGAACAAAAAACAGTGCCTAGTTCTTGCAAAAAGTCACAGGTGACACCTGTCTACAAGAAGTGATCCATAAAATTACTGTCCAGTGTCCTTGACATCGATTTCTTGTAGAATCTTACAACATATTCTGAACTCAAACGTAATGAGGTATCATGATCAGAATGACCTCCAAAATGCTAACCAGTAAGGATTTCGGGAACATCGGTCACGTGAAACCAAACTAGAACTATTGTCACGTGACATACTGAACGTTTTGGGTCAAGGCAGCCAGGTAGATGCAGTGTTTCTTGATTTCCGAAAAGCATTTGACTCAGTACCACACATACGCTTATTGCCAAAAATATAATGATATGGGGATATCAAGTGATATTTGTGACTGGCTTGAGGGCTTTTTGGAAAGAAGGTCACAGCATGTTATGTTGGATAGAGTCATCGTCAGTTTAGAAGTACAGGTGTGCCCCAGGGAAGTGTGTTGGGACCCTTGTTGTTCATATTCTATATTAATGAGCTTGCAGAATATATTAATGGTAAAATCAGGCCTTTTGCAGATGATGCTGTTATCTATAATGAAGTACTATCTGAGTGAAGCTGTATAAACATTCAGTCATATCTTGGTAAGATTTCAATGTGCTGCAGAGATTGGCAACTTGCCCTGAATGTTCAGAAATGTAAAATTTTACACTAAACAAAACAAAAAACCGTGATACTCTATGATTATAATATAAATCAGTCACTGTTGGAATTGGCGAACTCACACAAATACCTGGGTTGTAACACTGCGTAGGGATAGGAAATTGAATGATCACATAAGTTTAGTCGTGAGTAAAGCAGGTGGCAGACTTCGGTTTGTTGGTAGAATGCTGGGGAAGTGCATTCAGTCTACAAAAGAGATCACTTAAAAATAACTCGTCCGACCGTTTCTAGAATATTGCTCGAATTTGTTGGATCCATACCAGATAGGACTAACAGGGCATATTGAACGTATGCAGAGAAGGACAGCATGAACTGTCACGGTTTGTTTAATCCGTGGGAGAGTGTCACAGAGACGAGCCTACTGAACGAACTGGACTGGAAGACTCTTGAGCACAGACGTAAACTATATCGAGTATGTCAGTTAACAAAATTTCAAGAACCGGCCTCTAAATGATTATTCTAGGGATACACTACAACTCTTCGTATCGCTCTCATAGGGATCGTGAGCATAAATTAAAGTAATTACTGCACGCACAGAGGCATACAAACGATCATTCTTCCCGCGCTCAATTCGTGAATGGAACAGGATAAAACTCTAATAACAATTCCCATGGGACGTACCTTCAGCCACGCACCTCACGGTGGTTTGCAGAGTATAGATGTAGATGTCAGATGTTAAGCAGGCAGAGTAACTTGTAATAATGTATTTTGTTGTTATTGTTGTTCTAACCGTTGTTAGTACTGTCGTAGTTGTATTTATTATTAATATTCCGCCTCCGTAGCTAAGTGATCAGCAGATCTGCAACGCAGGCGATGTGGGTTCAGCTCCTGATAATGCAAGAGTTTCTTCTGAGTGGGAGGTTCTGATATTGAGAAGGCTATCTACACTTACAGTGGAAATGTGCTTAATTCAGTAGACAAAAAATTGCAGGTAACTGGTATATTTTGTGATCTGTCAAAGGCATATGACTGTGTAAATCACAATATCCTTTTAAGTAAATTAGAATATTATAGTGTAACAGGAAATGCTGCAAACGGTTAAAATCTTATATCTCTGGCAGGAAACGAAGGGTGTTATTAGGAAAGAGATATGTATCAAGCTATCAGGCATCATCCAACTGGAAATTAATTATATGTGGGGTCCCACGAGGTTCCATTTTGGGGCCCTTACTTTTTCTTGTGTATATCAATGACCTTTCATCAGTAACATTACCAGATGCCAAGTTCGTTTTGTTTGCCGATGATACAAACATTGTAATAAATAGCAAAACAAGTGTAGTCTTAGAAAGATCAGCTAATAAAATATTTGTGGACATTAATCACTGGTTCCTAGCCAATTCTTTGTCACTAAATTTTGAAAAAACACACTACATGCAGTTCAGAACTTGTAAGGGATGTCCCACGAGTATATGTCTAACATACGATGACAAGAAGATAGAAGAAGTGGACAGTGTTAAATTCTTGGGATTACAGGTAGATAATAAATTCAACTGGGAGGAGCACACCACAGAACTACTGAAGCGTCTTAACAAACCTCTGTTTGCAATGCGAATTTTGTCAGACATAGGGAATATAAAAATGAAAAAGCTGGCATACTATGCTTACTTTCATTCCATAATGTCATATGGGATTATTTTTCGGGGTAATTCGTCAAGCCAAGCTAAAGTTTTCTGGGCACAAAAACGTGCAGTAAGAGTTATATGTGGTGTGAACTCAAGAAGATCCTGCAGAAGCCTGTTTAGGGAACTAGGGATACTAACTACTGCTTCCCAATATATTTATTCCTTAATGAAATTTGTCATTAAAAATATATCACTTTTTCAAACCAATAGCTCAATTTATGGAATCATTACTAGAAATAAGAATAATCTTCACAAGGATTTAAAGTCACTTAGTCTTGTACAAAAAGATGTGCATTATTCAGGAACACACATTGAGAGGCACCCACGTGCCTTGCTCATACTGTGGCATCAAGCAGTCAGGCCTGCAAGATGAGTAGTCTGCCAAGCGAGTGGATTCATTCTTATTTATCGAGTAACATGAAGTCTCGTACTCACAATTAAGTCACTAATCAACCTCCTGTATGAATAATACGCAACGGAAACACGCATCTGACTATCAGTAATTTACAGAACTCTGACTGTTCACTACGCACTGGCAATACCACATTTTCTTTCCTTTTTATTTAACAGCTTTTATCAACACGTGGCCATCACACTGAATATGAGTGGCGCATACATTATAAATTCTGGATATGATGACAACATACAATTCGAAGGAAAAGGCCACCAATCTTTTTCTTTTCACTATCTTATTTATTCCGATAAATTCTATAACCTAAACACACAAATTCTATAACCTACAACAAATAACACATGAGAAATTCCGCCCAGTGGGCATGGCTTAACATTGGTGATTCTCTACCATATGGTCTCGTAATTATTTAACGCTACAGTGCACTTTCTGGATTGGATGGTGGATCTTTTATTATTTCTCACACTTCGACTCTCACAATCATCATCATGAAACTTTCCTCCGGACCGAGCACTACAAAAGGAACACGCATAACCCACTAATCTTTTGAAACTACCTCGCTACTCTCCCATGCAAACCACACATACCCAAATTACATGACATACACCACACTACAATATGAAATACTACACAGGGAATAGTCACAACATTATCACTTTCAGCTTTCCCACTTCAATTAATATTTATCCCAGTTTCACACGACACTGCCCCACTTCGTAATTCTACTTTCCTACTATGAACTCTGGAGATATATGCACGTCTTCCTGTGCAATGCAAGCCAAGTGGCGTTGCTGGATAGATGGCCGACTCACCTTGCTTCTCTCTCAGAGTTTGAATCTAGCGTCACACGGAATCATATCATGGAAAGTAATATTAAGAACACACGCGAGTCCTCAACTGATACCATGGACGAGTACTTCTCTTTATCTTTTGTCTCATACACAGTTTGAGACTCACACAGTACTCACCATGTGGAAGTACTCGTCTCTAATTTCAAGTCCTGCACACGCCATTTCTTAAATATTTCAACTTATGGTACACACGCTATTTCTTAAATATTTCAACTTATTGTACACACGCTAGTAATTCAGCTTAACTTAAGCACACGGAAGTATTTCAACTTATTGCTACACGTGGTTTCATTGTGACCATTGGTCACTTCCGAAGATTACTACAATCCCATTAATATTACCTGCCTGGCATTTAATTATCCCCACAAAAGTTCCTGAAATAGAGAAATTATTATTTCAATCTACTCTTAAATATTGCACATGCATACCATGTCTCCATTCTTTTGTCTTTACGGAGCACAACTAAGACAGGTCTTAACAGCACAAGATCCAGCGGCAGAGTGCTGAAACATGGCCGTTCTCGAGGTCCTCTCGCACCTCTGGTGAAGTGGGGGAGCACCTTGCTACCGTATTGGTCAGCCACATTTCAGGCACTCCAAGCTCAGGTAAATTTCATCTGTTTGGTCCCACCAAAGGTGGCCAAAGGATCGTCTCAAAGATGATCATATATTCACATTCACTATCTGCAGTTAGCAGACGACCATACATTCATTCATTTCACAGATCTCACCAAACTGGAAGTAGGGATTTACTTTGTGGGAGTGCACATGTGATCAATTAAATAAATAAATTGTCATTCTTTCCCACACTGGTATCCAGCTTCACTGTATTAATTGAAATTGAGTTATTATTAGAAAAAAATGTGTTGTTCTGACAAAAATAATGAACTATGTTGTACCTATTTTCAATGTCGGGCATACTGTACCCTTTCAACATTTTCAATAACTTGCCAGTGGCCATAAAAACCTTAAAAACCAATGAAATTCACTTTATAAAGGATTTATTGATGGCCAACTCCTTCTACTCCATTGATGAATTTCTCAGTAAAACCAACCAATTTTTATATATATATAACTTCTGCAAAATTTCAGTGCAGTAATGTGTTCATTGTAAATAAGTATTATAGTAGTTGTATTACATGTTTATTACCTTATAAATGAATAAAAAACTTCTTAATTTTAAATTCAGTGTATCAGTATTTGTAAAATGACTCTTTCATATAGTGTTCATTAAAAAATCACGATCATTCCACTTGGTACCTGTGGAATGGTACATTAGCTTATTTGTTTTAGTGGTAAATATTTGTCATGTATTGTTGTTTTTCTGACATGTTCCACATCCTGGAGGACCTCCTCAACACGGATCAATTGGAATGAAAGTAAATCTAATCTAATCTAAGGAGACGTGGAATAGGGTCCCGCTCAGCCTCACTCGTGATGCCAACTGAGGGCTACTTGAATGAGAAATAGCGGCTCCAACGCCTGGGAAAATGAAAACGGCCGGGAGAGCCATATGCTGACCACATGCCCCTCAGTACCTTATCCCAATAATGTAAATATCCTTGGATTCTCAGTAGCTGGACAACACTGTATGTTCCATCAGAGCTGGATCATGCTCATCAGCATTATTTGTTATTATTTATGCTATGGGGGAAACATAATATCGAATCAAAATGTTTTCTAGTTAAGTGAGCAAGAAAAGGACAATCTGAGTTTTCTAAAACTATTTTTGTGGTGTTTTCTAATCGGAATGGCATGTTCCACCCCTCCTGCTCCGCAACAACCGTGTCATTATTCTTCTCAGCCAACCAAGGAGCTGCATTCTCGTTATTAGGATTTCTTTCGTGCAAAAGTTGCATGCTAGTTTTGTGAGAGCCGAGGCTATCAGTGTATTTAACACTAAATTCTTCTAGAATCTTCATATGGAAATGATGCTCTAAGCCCCCCTTTTCTAACTCCGACTTTTGCTGTTGCACATGGATTAAGAAGAAACGTGAACTGACTGTAATCGACCCTGCAAGTGGAGTAGAAAAAGAGTTTGGCACCTGCAATAATTTAATTGGATAGAAATTAATTAGATAGAGGAAAGTTGCATTAACGTAGTGAGAAATGAAGGGGTTGCTCTACCAATTAACAGAATGAAAGTTCTGTCCAAAATAACAATTTGATTTATTATGATAACTCAAAATAATAAACAAACCACATGAAACAATTACAATACATCAAATAGGATACTCAAATAAATGCTGTGAAGATGAAGTTGTCCATAAACTAGATTGTGACATATATTACCAAGTGGTATGAGGAGCCAATTCCTTGCAACTCAAAACTTAATGCGTCCGGGTTCCCGGGTTCGATTCCCGGCGGGGTCAGGGATTTTCTCTGCCTCGTGATGACTGGGTGTTGTGTGATGTCCTTAGGTTAGTTAGGTTTAAGTAGTTCTAAGTTCTAGGGGACTGACGACCATAGCAGTTAAGTCCCATAGTGCTCAGAGCCATTTGAACCATTTGAATCATCAAAACTTAAGAGAAACACCCAGCCAACACAACATTAATTGCTGCTACAGTAGTGATAACTCAGACAATGAACACCCAAGACAGAACAAAGTTAGAAAAGATGAACAGGCGCGCTCTGCTGAGCTCTGATTATCACCTAGCAAAATTCCCTGATTTTCCGGTGCTGCGGACGTACATTACTAAGTTGTCTTCTTAACTGCAAGTACACGATCTGGCATACCGGCGGCGATGGCTGGTTGCTTCGACGTCCCGTCATAGTGATGATAATGTCGGGAGTATAGCCCGAAACGAATTCTCCTGGTCTGGTTGTTCCAGACTAAAGACTTCATAGTATCACAAATACGCCTCTGAGGGAGACGAAGAAGGCTCACTACACAATCACTGACGGTACGATGAGTGATTTTAACAAGAGAAGTCACACAGTAGCTCCAGTAGAGTCAACTTTAGCCAAAACTGCTCAAGACGGACAACATAGGCCGCTTGTATGCAGAACGCTTAATTGTCAACTGTACTCGGAAAGTTACGTTGAAGTCGAAACTTCAGCAACTTCATCAAACAGTTACAATTAAATGAAAGTATATTAGACAGCCAACGGAAGGCAGGCTGTCCAGAGCAGCGAAAGCTCAGTCTTGTAACCTACTCTGACTGAAAGGCGAGAGCCGACTCCACTCAAGAGCTCCCTTACAAGCCAGGCACAAAACATTCCCAACCCCGCGACAGAGGCCGTGATTAAATGTTCCAATCAGCAACACAAACACTGGCGGAAAATTCCACTCTATTGCTGAAGCACTACTATTCCACCAATGGAAATACTTGGCACCAATTTCTGCGCCGATTTTGCTATGCCACAGAGCTATCTCCTGAGCAAGCCAATTACAGTTATGATTTTGCAGAAAACGCGGGAATTTGCCCGCCAAGACTGCCTGGGAACACAAGTCATTTCCACGCCTCACTTGTAGCCCGCCAGAAAGTGTTTTCACTAAGTTTCTGTGAAGTAACGGAGTCTCTAGCCCAGCTGCTCTGTCAGGCCCCTGTGGGGGTGTCGCCGCAACTCTTATGACAATGTCGGCGTCTGGAAAGCATCCACAAAACTCCCTCACACCTGTCGACTTAACCCTTTCAAGATCAGCAGAACCCGCCTGTCACCGGACCACCCGGGTGACGAGAGACCCTGCGTGGGAAGTCTGCGTGTGAAGGAATAGCAACTTTTCACCACATGCCATTAGAGAGGAAAATCGAATTACACAAAGTAAGATAGAAATATGAGAGGGGGCTCATGCTACCTCTCAGTTTCAAACACAACAATTGTGCAGTGAACTCCAAGAGCAACGTCATATTATAATCTTTTTCCTTGCACTGGCTCACTGAAAAGGCCTCTGTAATGGACCGTGTAATCCGGGATCAGACAGCAGCGTGTTTTAAGAGGCTGCTGCATGACCAGCGGAGAAATATATACGCCAGACACGTAATCCACAAGTTTAACTGTTTCAAATGGTTGCTTCCTACCCAACAACTAAACTGTAGCCATACAATTGGTTCCACTCAACTTGTTGCTGGAGCATTCTCACACAAGTGACGCTGAATGCAAATTCTTGCCTCTTGGTCTGGCCTGTTGGCTCACTTGTCTCACTGATATCAGTCAGATGCTGCAACATGGTAATTCTGGCACTCTGATCATGTGTCATGTGGGAACTTGAAACATGCTGGCAGACGAGGCACATTTTATGTCGCGACATGCATACTTTATTTCGTCATTTTATATAGGGACTACCTGTTACTCATGGCTTCCCTCACACATTAGGATGAGTAAAGTAAGCTATTGTGCGCTCAGTAACGTCTACTGCCCTTCCGTGTCTGCCTGTCTACATCAGCATAGCTGTCAATGTTCAGTGCGACAGAATGTGCAGTGTTGCTGCTGAGCGGTGGGTGCAGAGGAGCTTGAGAGGGAGCACACATCTATGCGTGGTGGTATTGAAGTTACTATACTTTATACCACGTTTATATTATGCAACAATTTTAATAATTTCTAACATGGTTTCCGTTTAGTGTCCCATTGACTGGTTTCGTTGATTTAACTTTATAAAGTAGCCTGTGTTTTCCACAGGGCTCAACCTGTATCCATACCAAATTTTATCGCAACCGGTTCAGTTGTTTAGTCGTGGAAACGTTTCAGATAGATATACTTTCGCATTTAGAGATCTTTGTATGGAAGTATGGATTATACACGTTGCGGTCTGTACAACCATCTTAGTCAATACGTAGAACATTTCAAGCAATCAAAGCATTTCATTCAGTTGAAACGTCAAAAAGTAAATACCTTTTTCAAAGAGAAAATATCTTTCCCTAGATCGTATAAGATACTCCAAATCAATTAACATCTTGTACTACACACTGCGAAAAGGGGCCTGTGTTTTTCTTCAGGTTTTAAGCTATCCACACAGCAAATGTCAACGAAATCAGTTCAGAGGTTTAGCCGTGACAGGCAGAATTACTTTCGCATTTATAATATTAATATGGAAGTAAGTAACAAAGAAAGTGGCTACATCACATACAGTTTGTATTAAGAAAGCTTTTTTTCTAATAAATACAATGAATAAATGTGAAAGTATTTCAGCTTTCGGATTTTGATCTGTAACATTTATTTCACTAAAGAAATCTCTGTTTTGAAAACCTATATTACCTTTTTGCATAAGTTCGTTTATGGACATCGAATAGGTGCTGGAGACACGAAGTAGACCTTAACTAGAAATTTTGAAAATTACAGGTAACCACGAACTGTTTCCTTCCAAGTCATTGGGGCTTCATAGGAGATGTGATTAGATGCATAAATGAAACACGGTTCAGTATTGAATGGCTGCACTTCCAATTTCTCATAGCTCACAAAGTGCTGGCGATCACCCTATTACTCGTACAGCAATATGAGGATGAAGTGGGAGACAGCTTTGCTGGGTACAAAAGTGATATGTAATCCTATTCCGTTGGGATGTCTGTTTTGTGTTTGCCTCTCACTTAATTAGCGTAAAAACATTGCTCTGTTTTCGGCCCGTGATCTGATTGGCTGCAAACTCAATTGCATGTGCAGGGATACATTTCTTGCATTTACGAAAATCTGCGCATATTGAGCAGTTCCAATTTGTCAGAACAGGCAATTCTCATTTCATTATCCGCTCCATTTCTCTTCTCGCGTCAAACACAAACACGAGATGTCGCATCGTTCTGCCTCTCCCGTCAGAGTGTATGACTGTTAGGTACATGAGGTCGTCAGCACCGGCTTATACCGTACTGACGCCGTAACGCTATCGATTAGGCTAAACGCAATCAAAAGCCGGCAGAAACGATCGCGCAGGCCCCTATAATTAGGTTATTCCACGCCGCCTGCAGCCACGCCGGCAGGCTCTGCTGTGATTGGCAGGCGCTGCCTGCCTATTGGCGCCGCTTCCAGCGGACAAGTGCCGGCTAATTTCCGGACGACACCGCTGCGAGCGCTCGCATCGGTTCCGCTTTGTGCCGCGCGCGGAAGAATGGGCCTCGTTTGGCCGCGGCTGTGACTCCGATACGCTAATTGTGCGCATTTGTTTTCCAGCGGAAACCGAACTCCGGGGCAAAAAATGAGAGCGACAAACTGCACATTATTCTCGTACAGAGACTGGGAAAGTGAGTTCTCGGGAACAATCGCGCCACTTTCATTCCGTGCAAACGCGTTTATTGTAGGCAGTCCCTGTCTTACAATGTATGTACCACTCATCCGAATGTGTCAATAAACGATACAAAATCTTATCTAAGAGGCTATGTAGCTTATTATTTTATCGTAATGCTTTTTGGAGAGTCACATTCATTCTCTTTTGGTAGCGGGACGAATGTCTTCGGCGGCGATCAGGAAATGTACAATGTTTCGATTGCATACTAAAATTCACTGAACGGGTAAGGAAGTAAATAAATAGCCGGGACACTGTCTGCAAAATATGGCTGTTGGGGTATGAATCACGGTCCAAAAAACAGGATATGGTTGCCACAAATGATCAATACTCTTCCAACCAACATAGTAACATTAAAAATTAAAGAAAACTTTATTATTCTGTGGGTTTAACTAATACTGTCTCTGATACGATGTTTACGAGACTGCTGTTCCTGTGTTGTTCGCAGGCACGACGCAAAGTTCTTTCGGACGTGCATGCATGTCCGAAGGAAGCACTGTGACGACTACAGCCACATGTGATGTATTCGTAGTTGCGAATATGGACAACCATTAGCTATATAATGGAATGATGACAATGAAAATTTGTGCCGGTTGTTGTCGTATGTTGTACGTTCTCAAAATAAAGTTTCCATTTCTGCAACAAATATACAGAAAAACCGAGGGTATCACGAGCACAAAGCTGTAGCTCCACAGATTGTTAGTCTTTTTCAAAAGTAGCATAAGTAACTGCGTAATAACTGTTACAAAAATATGCAAAATTCCGTTTTACCTCATATGCATTCATCAAGAAAGCCCAAATACTAAGCACAAAACAGGTAAGCAAACGGGTAATGATAAAACATCCAGAACGCAGAATACTTCACTTACCGGTGTATCAATAGCACAACCCCATTTCTCATTCATTTTTCGCTGGTACACATGCTATTTTTTCGAAGAAATGTGAAAGAAAACCATTACTGAATGAAACAGATAATGCAGAGAAGAAAAATTTATGTATGCAGCATACAGCTAACTCTGCCCCGGGATCAGTGATTGTCTACGTTTAGTTTTAACATGAAAACAACTCTAAATGCAATATTAACTTAACATTTGATTGTAAATGACTTCATAAATCACTTACGAAAGGAAACATGTGCCACAAGTTGCCATAACGGGCCACCGTAATATCTAGTGTTGATCGTCAAACGTCAAACTATATTACTTATTTACTCGGGATTGATAAGAGGAACAGCTGTCCATCCACCGTTACAAGAAATTTCGATACGTTAGCTATATGTTTTATACAGCAACCTATGTTCTAAAACCCACGTTGCCTGGCAAGCTACTATGTTATTCAGTGCAAAGTTTCCAAAATACACCCGGTGGTTTATTTACTTGGAAAATATCGGAAGAATTATGGGCAGTAACGAAAATAAGGTGGTGGTGAATTCCTATGGGACCAAACTGCTGAGGTCATCGGTCCCTAGGCTTACACACTACTTAATCTAAATTAAACTTACTTACGCTAAGGACAACACACACACCTAAGCCCGAGGGAGGACTCGAATCTCCGACGGGGAGAGCAGCGCAAATCGTGGCAAGGCACCTCAGACAACACCACCTAAATCACAAGGCCATACAACTCTGCGAATAGGCGAGTGACGTCACCAACTTCAGGTATACAGCCAGTGCCACCTACCGGTAGCAGCGCGACCTAGATGCCTATAGAAATGCTATGTGGGGTTATGTGAACAACTGTTTCGGAGATGTAGTGTTAGTGAGTTGAATTCCCTTGTGAAATCGTTTGCTTTTCTGCTCTTTGAAGTGTATACTGCCTGTAACAGTTTAAAAGTGATCATCACCATGGTGAATAAGTGTTGTGTTCCTGGTTGTGACGGTAATGACGACGAGCAGAGAGAAGGTTCATATTTTTAAATTTCCAGCCGATGAGAATACGCAAAGGAAATGGTTATCTGTGATCGAAAGAGAGAACTTCCTTCCTTCCAAGAATTCTCTGATGAGTACCTTTCATTTTAATCCGTAGTTATCGACGAAAGTATATGGCAGTTGAAGTTTGAGTATCAGTACAAGTTTCAGCGACGTGTGTGCAGTGTATTATTTTTCACTTCGTTGGTCTGCCTTTTGCACTTCTGCGAAGACGATATATTGTGGGAAACACACGCAGTAGTCTAGAAAACTGGGGCTATGTTAACCGCACCACTAAGCAAGCCACAACTCCAACAAAACGCATTCCCAAGCAAATTTCATAATTGCCCTTCGTATATTTCTAAAGTGATGCGAAAAACCAGAGAATCTCCTTCTGAAAAACAGGTCAAAAGGGAAGCTGTTGCACTGAGGGCATCCCGGCATCCATAGAGGACAGTATTAAGTCTCTAGAAGAATATAGTAAGAAGTTTTCCTTCAATTCCTTTCAAGAACTAATAAAGAAGCTTGACTCTGGTACTTGTAGGGGAAAGTGGTCATAATCAGTGAAAGATTCATATATTCTGCTTTTTATGTAAACACTGAAAGTACACCACATCATAATTTGTACATAATTATTAACCAGGAACCCAGTTTAAGCATTTATGTTAAGGGTTATGAAATCATTTCCAAGAAAGTTCGAAAAACCGCAAGTAATATCCATGATCTAGACAATATTATAATATTTGTTGAAAGTTTAGTGTGCAAAAAGGAAGAAAAACATCTTCAAGACATCATTGTTGAGTTGTTAGATAACTTAGAACGTGAGGAGAATACTAAACATGCTCCTGAATTCAGAAGCAGCAAGTTTCAGTTAAGCTTTTCGCCTACTTAGAGACACAGATTTCCTACCCATGTTTTAGTATTTGCTTCTTTGTTGTTTTTTATATCAAGCGATGTTTACAGATTCATACAGAACACTGGAAATATTATTCTGCTTCATCCTAATACTATTAGAAACATTTGTGCAAATATTAATGTTGATCCTAACGGTCCTAACTTTCTAGTTTACATTAAGAAGAAAATATCAAACCTTAATCATCATGATAGTTTTGTGACACTCATGTTAGATGAAATACACATCAAGCCAGCCATGGACTACAAAGGAGGAACTTTAGTTGATATGGCATATGGCACCACTGCAGATGTGTTTATGGTGCAAGGTGTAACTTCATCACATGAAGATGTTGTCCACATCTTACCTGCAAAAGAAAAAGTATTGATTGGGTTGGAAGTCTTAGGTTTAAGGGTTATTTGTATTTGTTCTGACAATAACTCAATTAATAGAAAATCTGTTAGTAAGTTTGCAGTTCCACCCCAACTTAGTATTGCTTACCCACACCCTTCAGGTCATTCCAGACCCTTGTTTTATGTTGTAGGCCCAGTACACTTTTATAAATACATCAGAAATAAATGGGTGAATTTGAAAGATGAACTCCTGATATTAAGCTTTCCCAGTTTTGAAAACAAATATGTGAGAATGCAAGCTTAATTCTCTGTAATTGGGTCCTTATTTGACAATGAAACGAACAAATCACTGAAATTTGGGTATAATTTAAGTATCAAAGCTCTGTGGTCCTCTTCATTAGAAAAACAAAATGTGAAGCTTGTTTGTAAAATTTTTGAGACAACATCAAGTGTAGTGAACTGGAGTTGAAGCCTCCAAATAGCGTTATTAATTATAAAGGAACTGCTGAATTTATTAAAGTAATAAGTATATGCTGGAAAATTGTGAAGGTTAAGTCCCCTTTTCCCCTTTGAAAGGCCTTAGACTTAGAGAGGAAATGCAAAAGCCTCTCACAAGTCACAAGGATGATGAGAGGTGTAAATTTCTAGAATACCTTCTACATTGGTTAGACAGCTATAGCTCCATGAATCAGCCAAGTGGTAAGCTCAGCAAGGAAACACACTCTGTGCTCAAACATACATCATGTGCATTATTAGAACTGGGAATGTATCGCCTGCCAGAACTTAAAAAGTCATACTTGCAGCCTGGAAAGTTTCAGACTAATGCCTTGGAACCCATGTTGGAATTGCATCCACAGCTATCTGGATCCCAGTACTATGAGTCAATGAGGCAAATATTTGAGGCAGAGAAAAAGCTGAGACTATCAACTTTGTTAGAGCATTCTTTACAAGGTGGCTCAGTTAAGAAAATTGTACTTATATCTCTACAAAGCTGTGATCAGTCTGAATGTCTTGATGTTGCCTGTGACATCTCAGCATCAGGTATTTGTAAATGAAGTGTTAGTCAATGTGATTTGGAACTTATCGGTTGCTGTTGCTGCAGCATAATAAAAAAGTAAAAGTGTGGTAACTGTGCTCAGTTTTTAACGATAGATAAGCAGCTGTCATGTGGTGCTGGGCACAAACTAATTAAAGATCTTGATAGAGATGGATTACAGTATCCACAGAAAATGCCATTGTTGATGGTAATGTATTCTTTTTGTTTCATATGGAAACTATTATCAAATGGACACTGTGATTCCTTTCTCAGGCTTCAATAGCAATGGCAAACAGCATGTAAGTTAATTCTTGATTTTGTTATGACCTATGATGATTTTGCAGTAGATGTCTGTGACAAACATTCAGCACAGGAATTGTGTAAGTTAATATTTTGCTTCATAACTATTTTACAAAGGAAAATCACATGGTGCATAGGACATTAAACAAAAGTAAACTGAGAACTGCGGTGGAAGGACATATTTAAAACAAAGAAAATAAAAAGAAATGTACATAATTTTCATTAGTAGTTGTCCACTTCTTTTAAATTCACCAAGTAAGTTTTTTATACTAACTACATTACATGTAAGCTCTCCCTGTACATATTTCTTTCTTCAGCTCTGATGTTGCAAAACTTTCACCACTTTCAATATAGAGAAAATATTCTTTTTGTCTAGTATATACCTGCAATGAGTATTAGTTAGTGGAGTCTAGGATGGTGAATGAGCTGTTAGGTCTTAAGAGGAAGGACTGATAAGTGTATCTAGTCATAGCTTTTTGTCATGTTCCTCCTATTACATATTCTCAATGAGTTTTAAAAATATTTCTGGAACTTGTTATTTCCATACCTGTGACTCACGTCTCTGATGTCAGATATTATCATTTTAGATACTATGCAAATGTGAAATACTGAGTGTGGGTGCAGGATGTTGTGAGTATGCAGTCAGGAGGTAAGAGAAGGGGAAGATAAGTGTCGTTAGTCATAATTGCTTCCATTGTTTCTCTTATCATTTGTAATGTGTTTTGCAAATATTTGGATTCTGATATCCAACAGGTAATTTAAGAGTTTTCTGATTTCTACTGTTCTTTGAGTGCTGGTTTCCTTGAGACTGAGGTGTGTGCTATTGCTGACTCTTTTTATCCAATTCCTTTGACTCCTATCCTAGATGTGAGGTGATGTGGTTTCAGATAGTACGCAAATGTCAAATGGTGTTGGTGTGGGATGGTGTAAGTGAAGTGTTACATGGTAAAAGAAATGGCAGATAAGTGCATCTAGTCATAATTGCTAGTCTTGCTCCCATTATTGATTTCACTGTGGAATATTTGTTTCCTGATAGCCACCAAGTTACTTATGAAATGTCGGTCTTCTATTATTTTCATTTTCAACTTTTGCTGGCACTTGTTATTCCAATATCTTTGACTCTTCTCCCTGATGTGAAGTGTTACAGTCTTAGTTAGTTAGCTTGATGTTCCATAGATCATTTTGCATGATAAACCATAATGATTTGGAATGAGTCATTTTAAATTCAGATCGCAATTAATTTGTACATATGGCTATATACTGAAAATTTTGAAGAGTATTTTGCCATGTAAATGTGAAATAAGTTGTTCCACACTTGTGACCTGAGATGATGTCTGTTTTTCTGTGAAATACTGTGCTGGTTATATGCACCACTATTCATTTTGATATTTCAACTAGTAAATTCCTGGATTCCTAATGTTTTAATTTCTACTTTTTCTTAGTTCTGGTGCCTTTTTTGTGCTGCATTGTGTATTTTCCGAATATGTTACTTACTGAGTGTACTCACCCTAATACAATATTTAGGTAGGTCTTTTCCTCCTATATATCATACCTCAATAATTAAATAATAAAGCTGTTTCATCCCTGGAAAATCTGCTTGTAATTTTCCACTGAAAGCAGCAAACTCTTGTTTCACATTCAAGATGCAATGATAGCAACTTTACTATGTCCAAGATGGCTCTTATTAATATTGCTAATTATCTGCACAGCATTCTTTGCCACATTGTCATTCTGTAGAGTTTGGTGAGAAGTATTTGCATGTCTTTGACCATGTGCTATCTTGATCCTGCTTTGAAAGTTTATTGTGGGTGAACAAGGGCATCATGTTTCTATTTGCTTTACGTGTCATGAATTTGGATTTTCTTATTTTTCTTCCTCTTTTTGTGTGAAAGTTATTTTTGAGTAGAAATCTGTTAGGGGGCTGTGATCTCCCATTTGAGAACTTAAATCTATTATCTTCCCTGCATATTGTGCACATATTAGCACAATAATTTACAACCACACTGTTAATATTTAAGATGTTTTGTACAAGAAAATTTGCTATCTAGAAATGGAAATGTGATATAATTTGAGTAAATATTACCATATGTCCTTACATTAACTATCAATAGGCTGTGGCATCAGTCATTATGGCTGTGAAACGACCATAACAAATGAAAACAAGGTTACATTCATGAGGACTGCTACTTTGTAACTCTGTGCAATGTTTCCATAACTGTAATGTAGAATGAATGCTCTCATTGTTAGAGTAATGCCTGGCTGTTCAAGCAATTCATAGATACTTCTGTATGTTTTGATTGTGCTCATAGGTTTAATGAGAGTTATCGGTAATGTTTTTCCAATTTTATTGTTTACAATTTACTTCAAACATATATTTGAAATATGTTATGGATGTATATTATTTGTTGACCATCGTTTATATGTGTAAGCTGTATATTCTACAATTTTGTTTGTGTCAATTTTACTAGAATAAAATTGTGTCAGCGTAAATAAAAACTTTGGTACAATTGAAGGGGTCGCTGGTAGAAAATACTAGCCATCAATTAAGGATTGAACTGATAACTGCACCTGTTGTTTCCCAATACACAACGTTCTGGGAGGTCGTAGTTTCATGTGTACCGTCAGAATGCACTGTCTATTCTCTTTATGTCCTTGTCTTTAAAATTGATGAAACATATAACATACAATAACTCAAAATATGCTGTTAGTAATTAGCACTTTCTTCCGTCGTCTGCTTCAGTGTCGTATGTTATTTTACACCTGACATACTTTAGAAAGAAAAGAAAGTGTTTTAAGTTTCAGTAATGCCATTTCTTACAGCTCGACAGCTTTTAGAACCTGGAATTGCCAAATTTGTGTTAAGCTTAAAACAGTAAATGCTTCCGCTTTTTTCCCCGAGATAACAAATCAACTCGCAGTAGTTTTATTTATAGTCAAGCACGATCGTCTTAAACTCTTTTATTGTGATATATTTATCCGTTTCTAAAACAGTGTTAGCGCAACGATTTGGCGAAAGTCAGGGCTGACGCTAAGTGCTTCGCCTAGATTGCGTGACGTCATAATTGAGCTGAGAGGCCTTGTCGTTTAGGTGGCGTTGACTCAGACCGCGCGGCTACCCCACGCGGCAACGAAAATAAAACCAGTTCACTTTCAAGCTGTGATATCAGGCTAATAATATGTCGAAAAGTCAACCATTTACCAAATTAAAACTAAAAACTAAGCTCCGTCCGAACTGGTATCAAAAGACCCTAGCAGTACCGACCGACCGCCGTGCCATCCTCAACCTATAGGTGTCAATGGATGCGGATATGGAGGGACGGGAGGTCAGCACGCAACTCACCCGAGCTTTGTCAGTTTTGGTGACCGGAGCTTCTCAATTTGCCTCACAAGGGCTGAGTGCACTCCGCTTGCCAACACGCTTGGCAGACCGGACAGTCACACATTATTTACCTAATACTTCCCTAAACATCGAATGAGGAAGACTGCGTTATGCAGACAAGCGCGAATCACAAAACAGTGCTTTTTAAAATTGATTATATCAAAAGTGAAAGTTTTACTGGAGCTTTGATTCGTCTACATAAAGCAGCTTTGTTGGGCACATCGGATTACTTCAAATTAATGAAAACAGCAGCACGCCACTTGAGCGCTTCCGCCACTCGTGGCTGCAAACGGACGAAGCACTGCCCAAGAAGCAACGCGTCTCCTCCACGCCACCAGTGCGTGGATTGCTTCATTTGTTAACAATGAGGTGACCCGTCCCCGAACTCAGCCTATAGGGTAACGCCACTGGCCAATGGGTAACTGGAAAGAAGCGATTTAGCACGATGAAGTTCGCTATTCCTTGCAGCAATCACATGGAAAGGTCTGAATTTAACGAATGCCTGGATAACGTCAGTTTCCATTCTTTGTGGAGGCAACAGTGAAGTACGGAGGTGGTGGTGTTACGGTATGGGGCAGTTTTCCGTGGTTAGAGTGTGGCCTCGTTATTGCGCGCATGGAAACGCTAAATGCGTAGAGATATGAACACATTTTAAAACAATGTGTACTGCCTACAGTAGAAGAACGGTTCAGCATTACAGTGCACACTGTCATAAATCAGTGTCTGTGAAGCACTGGCTTGTAGGTAATAAGATTTCTGAAATTGAATGGCCTGCCAAGAGTCACAATGGAACACCTTCGGGATGACGCAGGAAATCTACTTCGCTCCAGACCACAGCATCCAGTAACATTATCTTCTCTAGTTTTGGCTCTTTAAGAACAATGAGCCTCTATTTCCCCCACAGACTTTCAGACACTTACTCGAAAGTATCCCCATCGGAGCTCAAGCTGCCATAAAGGCCAAGGATGGACTTCGTTTATTAATGTGCTCTAGTTGGTGTCCGGAGGTAATGTATAGACATCTACGTGCTATGCATTTCATAGACTACTTAACAGCTGTTGCAAATCACCTTCAAAAAATGTTTCAAGTTGTAATAGTTCTAGTGTTCTAGCACCATGTTAAATGATGTATTCGCTTGAAATTTAACAGAGCGAGGTGGCGTAGTGGTAACATGCTCGAGTAAAGAAGGACTAATTAAAAACCTCTTCTGGGCATCCAGTTTTAATTTTTTCCGTGATTATCCTTCATATTCAAGACTAATGACGAGATGGTTCTTTCGAGAAGGGAAGTTCGTGTTAACTTCCCTAGCACTATTGTGTGCCCCGTTTCTCATGATCACGTCCTTGACAAGATATTTAAGGTATTTCCAATAGATGTGCATGTTATCGAGATGTGTATAAACCCTCGAATTGTTTGAATGAAGATCTGTGGAATAATTATACATACATCAAGTTAGTTGTGATATACAACGAATTTAATTTGTGTAATAATGTGTACAAGGTAAGGTAGTTGGGGAGTGAAGCACTGAGTTGTATTCGACTAAGAGAGGCTGGGCCGAGACAAATTTATTTTCCAATTACTTTTTTTTTATTTTTTGGGATAGAAACTTCCTTAACAACTCTTGTGACTCAACGCGAACTTGGAACACCCGACATCCTCGGAATCAGCTAGGCGCCAGATGTGAGAACCTGCTCATCTCGACCAACACGGCGTCGGTAGCAACGCGGAAACGTAGCGATTTATCTGACACCCTAAGGGACATAATCAGCGTCTTTAAGAGCAAGAGTAGAAGCATTTCCGAAACTTCTAAGATTCTAACCGTTCGCGTGCCCCCGTGGTTAATGTATACCATGCATGGCAAAATGGCGCTATCCAAAACCATTGATGACGGGTGCGAACGACGGCTGCGTAGATGTGTGCGGGTGAATAAAGGGGCAACTGTGGAGCAACTGACGGCCAAGATGAAGAAGTGACTACCTTAGTGTCTACTCAATGACCATTCAGCGAACGTTGCAGTTCACGAGACTCTGCAACTGGCGCCTGGTTCAGCCACTCATGCTGTTACTCATCGGCGACGAAGGCTGGAATTTGCTCGCCAGTATCGCAACTGGACGTGCATTGGGTGGCGACAGGTGGCCTTTTCAGGTGACTCACGTCGTATGCCCTATCTAACAAATGGTCGTTGGTGTGTACGGTGTGAAGGGTCTGAAAACAAACACCCTGCAATATTAATTCTGGAAGGCACACTGGATCAACACAGGTAAGCATCTATGCTTAGGGGTCATGTCTATCCACACATGCAGTTTTTTTCTCCTCGGCACGATGGTATTTAGCAGAAGAAAAGTGCAGCTCGCGGTGTACGTGCGTGGTCTGGATATTACTTGGGTGGCATCACAGTGCACCCTTGGCCGCCAAACTCCTCGGATTCAAAACCAATCGAGAATCTGTGGGACCACCTTGAACGGGCTGTTCTCTTCATGGATACTGAAATGAGGTACGTAGTGCACCTGGCCCCAAAAATGAAGTCGGCATGGCTACACATACCTGCCTGTTCCTTTTAGAACCTCACTGATTCTCTTCCTTCGTGTATGCCGCTGCAAAAGTTTATGTTTCGGGATTTTGACACGTGGTCTCATGAGTGCGACTGTACAGTGTAAAAGCATTTCATCGAACAAAACTCTAAACAAAAAAATGGCTGAAATGGCTCTAAGCACTATGGGACTTAACATCTGAGGTCACCAGTCCGCTAGACTTAGTACTTAAACCTAACTAGCCTAAGACATCACATACATCCATGCCGGAGGCAAGATTCGAACCTGCGACCGTAGCAGCAGCGCGGTTCCTGACTGAAACGCCTACAACCGCGGTCACAGCGGCCGGCTACACTCTAAACATGAACAAAAATGCAGTAGCCGGCCGGGGTGGCCGAGTGGTTCTAGGCACTACAGTCTGGAACCGCAGGACCGCTACGGTCGCAGGTTCGAATCCTGCCTCGACATTGTGGAAATGGTCACCAAGGACCCAAAAAGAATTTCCCAATACGCGATCCCTCACTACAGACACGCCACACTTACTAAACTCACTGCTAAACCATACAGGTGTCAACATGCCGGTACCTACAACTAGAAACAACTTACTGCTGGTGGTAGAAAGTTACTCGATAACCGATACTCAATGAATTCACGAGTTACTCAACAAATGACCGAAGAACTGAGGAAAATCTTCCGAGCACTTCCGTTAAATAAAAGAATACTAAAAATTTGGCGGCTGTACTCGGCTGCCCATCACAGCGTGACCGAACCTGTCACTACGACATCTACATGGGTATGTACCAGAGTGGAGTCTGTTTTGTCTGACATGTCCGGCAGCCAGACACCACTGAAATCTAAACATATCTGTATGATTGCCACGGCTCCTTGGCGTTTGTTTCGGTGCGAATGCACTAGTTTCGTTCTAACTCCTACGCGAATAAATAATTTCGAAGTAGTGGATTCACGGACGAGGGAGCTGCATCGCAGTGTGCGGTAAGGTGAGAATTAGGCTCGGACGGAAAGCGTGTCCGGATGGCCGAGGCGGTTAAGGCAATCGTTCTAGAGAAGCGGAGCTCCGGGGTTCGAGTCCCGGTCCAGAGCAAATTTTCAACTTTCGTCAATGCATTATCACAATGCCCTAAGCGGCTGGAAGCCGCGAGTTCCCCACCCATCCTTTCCCGTTCCTTCTCCATTCTGTGTACAACCTGAGCTCTACATATGTGGCTGCACGCCTCAGCGATACAACAAGGAAAACCTGTCACGCAACCGCTAGAGGCGGCCTCAGACTGCTTGCTCGTTCCGCACCGTTTGCTGTCACGAGCGAGAAAATACCGTCTCTGGCCGCTGCACGCCTCAGGTCAAGAGAGCACGCGTCAGAGAGCGTCGTTTTACCAGCACCGTCTTATACGACAGGTGGCCGTGTCTCAGAATCGTAGGATTACGGGACCAGTCGGCAAAAATGTAGTAGGCCTTAAGAATGCACCACAGCCGTATGCAGAACTGTTGACGAGTGGATGTTGCCCAACATTTTATCAATACTGCCAATGTCTTCATAAGAACCGACTTTCCATTTCAAGGAAACGCGGTCGACGTGGGATCTAACCAACAAGGCAGGAATTCTCATAACTGGTGCAATAAATTCACAAGTCAGTCCTGCTAAAACGATCTGCACCATTAGACTCTGCGAAGATTTATTCTACATAGTCCTTACAGTCATTAATACCTACATGAGATATTCCACCACGAAAATTTTCAACATTGTTTGGAGGCAGTTAGCGATCTTTCTAACGAGACGATGGTTGCATACAGATATTGCATAGGAAGGTCAGCGTACCTCAAAGCGTAACGTATGAAAACAGCGAGCGTCTTGCACTTTATGCAAATCCACCTAAGAGTAATACGCAAGTTATTAAGAATTTGTCACTATTAAAGTAGCAAAATCTCCCGGGTCTCGTACCATTCAACCCACAGTACTAATAACAGCTCAATGCCGATTTGAAATTTCGTAATACGGCGTAATTTGTAAAACCAACGAAATAGCTATAATATTAAATTCGTCGCTTCAGAGCCTGCTATTATGAAGGTTAAAGGTAATACCATTTGAAAAACAAGTATATCTTTATCTCGGTGGTTGTGAAAACACTTTCAGCAGTATTTAGTGTACGCCTGGAGACTATATGTCAAGAGGAAAACAAATGGCTCTGAGCACTATGGGACTTAACATCTATGGTCATCAGTCCCCTATAACTTAGAACTACTTAAACCTAACCAACCTAAGGACATCACACAACACCCATTCATCACGAGGCAGAGATAATCCCTGACCCTGCCGGGAATCGAACCCGGGATCCCGTGCGCGGGAAGCGAGAACGCTACCGCACGACCACGAGCTGCGGACAGAGGAAAACAGATAATTAATATACCTATTCAGTAGTTCATTTTCTTGTTGATATTTGATGCGATAAGATATTTATACGCGATGAGGAAGAAAGTGCAAAAATAGCACTGAAAACCTTCCTGAAATCACTGCCAAAAAATTTCAAGACAAAGTTCTTTAAGACTGAGGCACCGAATACACTTTACCAGAAAAGGAAATTAGTACACCCTTTCAGAAATTTCCACTTCACTCAAAATTTATTGTTGCAACAGTGCATATGGAGTACATGAAATAATTACATTTACAGACAAATACCACAGGCGGCTCTAAGGTACCAGATGCCGAAAGATCCATATTATTCCATGGTTTAGCCTTCACGGACGGCAGTGCAGGTGCTGACTCTTGCATCCAGTCGATCGTATAGGCGGCGAAAACTGTCCTGGGATACGTTATGCCACGGCCTCACGACCTGTTCACCCGTTTCTGTAAGTGTTGTTGGTTGACGAGTCGCACGCATCACTTCTTGTCCCATCATATGCCACTCGTGCACGATTGGAAACAAGTCCGTACATTGTTCTAGCCACGGAAGTTGCTGCATGTCTTGAACAGCACGTTGAGTTTCACGAGCAGCAGTGTGTGGACGAGCATTATCCTGTTGGAAGAACACATCACCTTCCTTTTTGCAGAACGGTAAAAGAACGGGTGTAACAACATTCTGCATGTACCGAGTGTTGGTTAGCACCCCTCCAGAAACACCAAAGGTGAACGAGAGTGGTAGCTTATTACTCCCCAGGCCATAAGGCCTGGGGTGAGTCCAGTGTGTCTTGGCCTAATGCACTCTACGTGACGGTTCTCACCAGGTCTACGTCGTATGCGTAAACGACCATCACTCGCATGCAGGAAGAATCTGCTTTCATCGTTGAAGACCATGGGACGCCATTCCAACTTCCGATAGCATAATCTGAGCCGCACACGTCGATGCTGTGACGTGAGTGGAAGATGGGCCAGAGGTGTGTGTGTCCATAATCACTCTGCTAATAACCGGTTCGCCACATTTATTGACACGTCTGAGCTCATAAGCTTCCTTTTCTATGCTCTGATAGCTGTATTATTTGCCACTGCTGCCATTACAATACGCCTAGCCTGGCGGACGTCTGTGCTGGGTAAACATCCAGAACCTCGTCTACTGGTGTGAGGATATTCACGTGACTACTGCTACCAGAATCGATGCACAACTGACTCAGCACGTCAAACTTGTGTCGCAATTATCCGAAAGGACCATCCCGTCAGTCAGAAGGCCACAATTTATGACGTTTCCAACTAGCTCAGTTGGTTGCAGAAAGCACGAGTGCGTCTCCGTGGTACGGAGCCTTCTGAGTGTGAGCATTCCCTATTAAAGGGTAGACACAGATGGCGCTCTGGTAGCTATACCACTATGCTATCTGTTGGCGGACGACACTGATGCCATTATTAGTACATCTACTATCCCTCCAAGTTGAATTTGCCGTCAAAAGCGACGTCGTCTTTCCAGGTGTACTAAGTTTTTTGGCCGGCAGTGTGGACACCGATCCGATGATTCTGGCGTAACTGGGCAAGCATGTTCACAGTTTCGGGAATTTTGGGGAGAGCGCAATATTTAAGCCACAGACGGACAGTAGCATCTTGGATCGGTTCCAGATATTTTAGTAACTACGACTCCTTCCAAAAGAAACTCATCGGAAGGAGAAGCTCATAAAGACAGATGACGAAAGCGTGTTGACCAAGAAGATATCAAACAAGGCGTGCTTAACAGGAGAAAAGTGCTGAAAGGATTCAGGTATGACTGTATAGCCATTGTAATTATTGGAAATATGAGCAGTTTATTGATGACAAACAGCTGGAGACGGCCTCTGCCTAAAATATCTAGGCGTAACCATCCAGAGCGACCTTAAGTGGAACGACCATACAAAACAGATAGTGCGAAAAGCAGACACAAGACAGAGATTCATCGGAAGAATCTTAACGAAATGTAACTCATCCACTAAAGAAGTGGCTTATAAGGCGCTTGTTCGCCCGATTCATGAGTGTTGTTCATCTATGTGGGATGCCCATTAGGTAGGGCTGATAGAGGAGATAGAGAAGATCCAACGAAGAGCGGTGCGTTTCGTCACGGGATCGTTTAGCTAGGGAGAGAGCGTTACGGAGATGCTAAACCAACCCCACTGGCATACGTTACAAGAGAGACGTTGTGCATCACGGAGGGATTTACTATTGAAATTTCAGGACAGCACTTTTCACGAGGAGTCAAACAACATATTACTTCCCCCCCACATACACCTCGCGTATTGACCACGAGGAGAAAATTCGAGAAATTAGAGCTAATACAGAGGCTTATGGACAATCATTCTTCCCAAGCACTATTCGCGTGTGGAACAGGGAACAGGGTTGGAGGGATCAAATAATGGTGCCGAAAGTATCCTCCGCCACACACCATTAGGTGGCTTGTGGAGTATGATCTATATGTATATGGAGATCCATACACAGCAGTGCAGCATAAATCCACCTACAGCAGAAGAGTAGAAGGTCATAGGTGGGCATTCACTACCATCAAAATCAGAACAATGGAAACACAGAGAACCCAAGAGAGCGAGAGAATCAAGAAGTTCTGGGAAGAAATAAGACATTCTGAACAAGTTGAAACGTTCCTTACTTTTGCCCTCTGACATTACACGGCGCCGCGCGAGAACCATTTGCCAACGTGGTCACATTCAACCTACTTTAGGCGATGTGCGGCGCATACTACAAATTAGGCGACATACTCAGTAAATTTGATCGGAAGCGTTAATTAGCGGACACGGAGTAATATTCTGCCTTTCTACTCTCATGTTAACAGTCTAAATAAGCGTCGCTCTCGTCGCTTTGACCTGCGAAATCTCATTGCGTTTCTTACATCAAACTCAATAACTAAAATTCCTATATCTACCAAAGAGAAATTCCAAGTTTCGTCTCCTGGACTCGAATCTGTACAATGCTAAAAGATCATACATTGCCTCTAAATGTGTTCTAGTAGCCTCCGTCGATAGTCACCAAAAAGGCCAAAACAGGGGTACAGTGTAAAGCCAGAAGGGGTTGTCACTGTAACAAACAAATTATGTAACGGTTACATATGGGCATCTCTGCTTCAGTTATCAAACAGCACCTCCAGCTACCTAGTGGACGGTCGATATGACATGAGGCCTCCACCTAGCGCTCTTGCAAGTTCACAGAACAGTAACAGTACCAAACACAACTGTAAATGCTTCGGTAAGGAATCTACGCCCGCACACAAGGATGCAGTTGGGAACTCTTTAACAAGTTCGGTATGGAAAACATAACTTCATGGATCACTCTTAAACTAAGAATTGTTAAACAATTAATTCTAAACAATTAATGTTAAACAGTATTAAACAATTCATTCTCCATGTCCCAGAAGGCACAATTCACGTCACATTTCAAGAGAGTTTCATGCTAGCTTCCGATTTCGCTAGCTCTCAGTCGGCTTGATTAAATTATTTTACACATGGACTTTTTATCGAGCAGATTGAGGAGTGGAAGGCAGATAATTCTATTGGTCATTTTGTCACTTCCCCCAATAACACTGTAGTGTAAAAAGTAGTTTTTTACTAGGGTTTCTCAGAAGTTTCTTTCCAGCTCGTGGTGGAAGACATCCGTTAACTTGTAAATTATATATTGCAGCAATCAGTCGTCCTTAGTAAATTTTATTACGTGGATTCAGATTTCGGCTAGAAGATAGCCATCCTCAATGCACTATTATTTTCGCTCAATGCATGTCAGTCCCTGTTGATTGATTGGGCTTCACCCTCAGTTCACCCTCAGTTCATTCAGTATTCAGTGAACTGTGGGTGAAGCCTGATCAACAGGGACTGACATGCATTAAGCGAAAATAATAGTGCATTGAGGATGGCTAGCTTTTTGCCGAAATCTGTCCTGAATAATAAGATTTAAAGAGGACGACTGATTGCTGCAATCTATAATTTACAAGTCGATATGACAGTCGCTGAGTGCTACCGCTTCCCGAATGGAAGGTAACCTGATAGACATCTGTTATCTTTTCGGAAAACGACCCATCAGTGAAGTAGCCCCGTAGACGTACACCACAAACCATTTATGAGGAGCTGGGAAAGACCAAGCCACCATTTCCACGCTGGAGAAAGCAGTCCTCTCCCGGTAACCGGAATCCCACACGCAGAATACTTTTTCACCTCATAATTACCCAAGAAATAACGATAATTTCGGTATGACAATAAAATGCGACTATAACTCTGGCGTGCAAAACTTACAAACGGAGGAAACTTACACTTGAAGTTTCATTGCCAAGTAACATAGCGCGATTGAACTTGAACCATACGTAGAAAGAACTGCTGCAGTATAGTAGGGAAGGCAACTGAAAGAAATACGAAATGAAACGAAATTTTTATTCGAAGATAATAATTACGCTGAACTCGTGGGGATTTATGATTGTTCTCTGGACGTTAGAAAAGGCGGGAAATGGTTCTTAGAAGGGTGTGTGATCATCATTTACAGCAATGCACGCTTTGAAAAGTGCTCTCATGCTGCTTGGAGGCTGGTAGGAAGTTCATGTGGTAGCGCGGTTGGCAACTGCTGACGGCTCATTTGTGCATATAGACGTGCAGCAACACGCTTCCCCAAAGAATCCCTCACCAGCTCGATGGGATTGATATCGGGGCAATGGGCAGCCCAGTCCATTCGCTGAATATTTTCTCGTTCAAAGAACTCCTCCAGCTGCTGTATTCGATTGAGCGCCTGCGGGATGCTTCGAGGAGACGGATTGTAGCACGCGATCATGCACCGTTGACTGTTCAGCAGTTATCAAGCGCGCTGGTGGAGGGATGGAACGCCTTACAGCAAGAGCTCCCCCCCCCCCCCCCCCACCCAACTCTTCGTGGCCAGCATGGCAACACGTCGTCGTCCGTGGTGATAACACACTCTATTAAGAGTCGTTTCGCGCCTTTCTTTATGTCCAGGGGACTATCACGATATGCGGTGAATTCGATGTACTTACTGTCAAAGAATAAAAAGATGAAGATGGTGAGGATGTTTGGTTTGTAGGGAACTCAACTGCGCGGTTATCAGCGCCCATACAAATTCCCAACCTTTGCTCAGCCCAGTCTCGCCACTTTCATGAATGATGATGACAGCACGAACACCCAGTCATCTCGAGGCAGGTGAAAATCTCTGACTCCGCCGGGAATCGAACCCGGGACCCCGTGCTCAGAAAGCGAGAACGCGACGGCGAGACCACGAGCTGCGGACCAGAATAAAAGGGTCATTTCTGTTCGTCTCATTGAGTACTTCTTGCAGTTATCTTCTTTACTATGCTGTAGCAGTTCTTTACATCAGTGGTTCAACTACCATCGAGCTGTGTTACTTGGCAGTGATACATCATGCGAAAGTTTCGTTGTCCCGCACTTTCGCGCGTCATTGTGGTAATAAAATAGCTACAACAGAATTCACAAAGGTGTGAATGTTTCAAGAGACAGTATGAAATAACTGTGGTTACTAAGAACTAATGAAATTAATACCAACAGTACTTCTATTGCTGTTGCTGCTATGCCACTAGTAGTAACAAAAATGATTCACTAATGACCCAGAACAGTATGACTACCTGCTTGATGTTGTGTTGGTCTACCTCTGCAACGCAATACAGCAGCTTTCTGCGTGATATGGATTCGACAAACCCTCGGTAGGTTTCCAAAGGTGCATGGCATCAGATTTCTATACACCCCTCATGCAAATATGTTGCATCCTATACAGATTAGGGAAATTTGGTGGGCAAGACATCATTGAGAGTTCACTGTCACGCTATTCAGTCCTAGCTCAACGTCTCTCACACTGTAACACTGCCCCTCCCATGGCTGTTGTCCATGTTTGGAGCAGATGTTCGCCTGGATGGCGACGTACACGGACACTGCCATCGACCTAGTGTGACGTCCCTTCTATACGAAAAACTTTCTTGCCTCAGGTGACTATTCGAGACAAGTGTGTCTACTGCAGCGCCTGTGGCGTTTCATTCCTGTACTGAGTCTCGTCTCTCTCGAACGCTCATTACCGTTTACACTTCACTGCCGAAACTGCGTGTCTTATAAGACCTGCCTGCTGTGCAATTTGGCATCTAAAACAGTGAAAGTGGGAATATGAAGGAATATTCCCTCAACGAAAGTATCGAAATACAGTAACAAAATGTAGGAAAAAGCAATTATAATAGAGTTTATTAACGATCTTTGCAGAATTCATAGTGAAAGTTCGTGTCAAAAGTTGTGTGGTAAACTCTTTACACACCTAAGAACCGAAATAATTGGAAAACTATCATCCAAACCTGTCTTGTGACAGCCAGAGCGAGAGCACCAGCAGCAGCGAGTACTGTTTGTATAAAGCGTTTATTTTGCATTTTGTTTACGACCTTCCACTAAGGAAGGGATTCTATTTGTGTTTATCTGCTCTGCATAGTAACTAACAGTTCTTGATAAAACTTTACGTAGTTTTCGTGTTAGATTTCTTAGTGTTTTCTTGATCGTTTAGAACAGAAAGCGCCCTAAAACCGTCTTTTGTTTGTTTCGCGGCCGTTAGCCACTAGTCACTTGAATCAGCAGTTGTCTTGTGACAGCCAGAGCGAGAGCACCAGCAGCAGCGAGTATTGTTTGTATAAAGCGTTTATTTTGCATTTTGTTTACGACCTTCCACTAAGGAAGGGATTCTATTTGTGTTTATCTGCTCTGCATAGTAACTAACAGTTCTTGATAAAACTTTACGTAATTTTCGTGTTAGATTTCTTAGTGTTTTCTTGATCGTTTAGAACAGAAAGCGCCCTAAAACCGTCTTTTGTTTGTTTCGCGGCCGTTAGCCACTAGTCACTTGAATCAGCAGTTGTCTTGTGACAGCCAGAGCGAGAGCACCAGCAGCAGCGAGTACTGTTTGTATAAAGCGTTTATTTTGCATTTTGTTTACGACCTTCCACTAAGGAAGGGATTCTATTTGTGTTTATCTGCTCTGCATAGTAACTAACAGTTCTTGATAAAACTTTACGTAGTTTTCGTGTTAGATTTCTTAGTGTTTTCTTGATCGTTTAGAACAGAAAGCGCCCTAAAACCGTCTTTTGTTTGTTTCGCGGCCGTTAGCCACTAGTCACTTGAATCAGCAGTTGCCTTGTGACAGCCAGAGCGAGAGCACCAGCAGCAGCGAGTACTGTTTGTATAAAGCGTTTATTTTGCATTTTGTTTACGACCTTCCACTAAGGAAGGGATTCTATTTGTGTTTATCTGCTCTGCATAGTAACTAACAGTTCTTGATAAAACTTTACGTAGTTTTCGTGTTAGATTTCTTAGTGTTTTCTTGATCGTTTAGAACAGAAAGCGCCCTAAAACCGTCTTTTGTTTGTTTCGCGGCCGTTAGCCACTAGTCACTTGAATCAGCAGTTGTCTTGTGACAGCCAGAGCGAGAGCACCAGCAGCAGCGAGTACTGTTTGTATAAAGCGTTTTTGTACTTATTTGCTGCGCTTAGCTTTTAAATAGTTTTTCTGGGAAAACCTAGCGTAGTTTTCGCGTCTCGTATTTCAGTGAGTGTTTCTTGATTATCAGAGTAGCTCATCAGAAGATTATCTTGGGAATTTGTCACCGTATAGAGTAGGGTAAACATAGTCATGTGTAGGGACTGTGGTTGTTGTGAGCGGACGCAAGGAGAATTGGCCACTCTTCGGGGGCAGGTGGAGGCTTTGTCTGTTAGGCTCATCGAGCTCGAGGCGCAGGCGTCGGCTCGTAGTGGCGTTGGGGCAACTGTGGTGAGACCTATGCCTACTTCGGTGGCCTTGGAATCACATGGAACCCCTGATGTCGCTGCGTCTTCCGGCAGTGAGCATCTTACCGGTCAGCCATCACTCCAGGGTGAATGGCGGACAGTGGTGGGCTCGCGCGTGCCTGGCCGAAGGCGAAGGTGGGATCTGGCCGCGTGGCAGCTGCCTTACCCCTTTCCAACAGGTACGGGGTGCTTCCTACTGGTGATGACATCGTTTCCGAGCCACCACAGGATGCCTCGCCTGTTGGGCCAGTGGCTGATTATCCGGCAAGGTCCCGACAGTCACAGAGGGCGGGCCTATTAGTTATAGGGAGCTCCAACGTTAGGCGGGTAATGGAGCCCCTTAGGAAAATAGCGGGTAGGTCGGGGAAGAATGCCAGTGTGCACTCGGTGTGCTTGCCGGGGGGTCTCGTCCGTAATGTGGAGGAGGCCCTTCTGGCAGCTATTGAACGCACTGGGTGTGACCGGCTGCAGATAGTAGCACATGTCGGAACGAATGACGCCTGCCGCTTGGGTTCTGAGGCCATCCTTGGTTCCTTCCGGCGGCTGGCTGATTTGGTGAAGACAACCAGCATCGCACGCGGAGTGCAAGCTGAGCTTAATATCTGCAGCATAGTGCCCAGAGTCGATCGCGGTCCTCTGGTTTGGAGCCGTGTGGAGGGTCTAAACCAGAGGCTCAGACGACTCTGCGACTATAATGGTTGCAAATTCATCGACCTCCGTTATTGGGTGGAGAACTGTAGGGCCCCCCTAGACAGGTCAGGCGTGCACTACACACCGGAAGCAGCTACTAGGGTAGCAGAGTACGTGTGGCGTGCACACGGGGGTTTTTTAGGTTAGAGGGACCCCCCTTGGGCGAAACGATAAAATACCTGACGGCTTACCAGAGAGGACATTATCATCGTTGATAAAGAACGTCCGTCCTCAGAGACCAAAAACAGGAAAAGTTAACGTAATATTGGTAAACTGCAGGAGTATCCAGGGCAAGGTTCCTGAATTAGTATCTCTTATTGAAGTAAATAGTGCGCATATAGTATTAGGAACGGAAAGTTGGTTAAAACCGGAAGTGAACAGTAACGAAATCCTAGACACAGAATGGAATATATACCGCAAGGATAGGATAAACGCCAATGGTGGAGGAGTATTTATAGCACTAAAGAATTCAATAATATCCAGTGAAGTTATTAGCGAATGCGAATGTGAAATAATCTGGGTTAAGTTAAGTATCAAAGGTGGGTCAGATATGATAGTCGGATGCTTCTATAGACCACCTGCATCAGCAACCGTAGTAGTTGAGCGCCTCAGAGAGAACCTGCAGAACGTCGTGAAGAAGTTTCGTGATCATACTATTGTAATAGGGGGAGACTTCAATCTACCAGGTATAGAATGGGATAGTCACACAATCAGAACTGGAGCCAGGGACAGAGACTCTTGTGACATTATCCTGACTGCCTTGTCAGAGAATTACTTCGAGCAGATAGTTAGAGAACCAACTCGTGAAGCTAACGTTTTAGACCTCATAGCAACAAATAGACCGGAACTTTTCGACTCCGTGAATGTAGAAGAGGGTATCAGTGATCATAAGTCAGTGGTTGCATCAATGACTACAAGTGTAATAAGAAATGCCAAGAAAGGAAGGAAAATATATTTGCTTAACAAGAGTGATAGGGCACAAATCGCAGAATATCTGAGTGACCACCATCAAACGTTCATTTCTGAGGAAGAGGATGTGGAACAAAAATGGAAAAAATTCAGAAACATCGTCCAGTACGCCTTAGATAAGTTCGTACCGACTAAGGTCCAAAGCGAGGGGAAAGATCCACCGTGGTATAACAATCATGTACGAAAGGTACTACGGAAACAAAGAAAGCTTCATCATAGGTTTAAGAGTAGTCGAATCATAGCTGATAAGGAAAAGCTGAACGAAGCGAAAAAGAGCGTAAAGACAGCAATGAGAGAAGCATTCAACGAATTCGAACATAAAACATTGGCAAACAATCTAAACAAGAACCCTAAAAAGTTTTGGTCATATGTAAAATCGGTAAGCGGATCTAAATCCCCTATTCAGTCACTCGTTGACCACGATGGCACCGAAACAGAGGACGACCGAAGAAAGGCAGAAATACTGAATTCAGTGTTCCGAAACTGTTTCACTGCGGAAAATCGTAACACGGTCCCTGACTTCAGCCGTCGCACGGACGCCAAAATGGAAAATATTGAAATAAACGATATCGGAATTGAAAAACAACTGCTATCACTTAGTAGCGGAAAAGCATCCGGACCAGACGAGATACCCTTAAGATTCTACAGTGATTATGCTAAAGAACTTGCCCCCTTTCTATCAGCAATTTATCGTAGATCGCTGGAAGAACGTAAAGTACCTAGCGACTGGAAGAAAGCGCAGGTCGTTCCCGTTTCCAAGAAGGGTCATAAATCAGATGCGAATAATTATAGGCCTATTTCGCTTACGTCAATCTGTTGCAGAATAATGGAACATGTTTTGTGTTCTCGTATTATGACGTTCTTAGATAATACAAATCTCCTTCATCATAACCAACATGGATTCCGCAAACAGAGATCATGTGAAACTCAGCTCGCCCTATTTGCCCAAGAAATTCACAGTGCCGTAGACACTGGCGAGCAGATTGATGCCGTATTCCTGGACTTCAGGAAGGCATTTGATACGGTTCCGCACTTACGTTTAGTGAAAAAAATACGAGCTTACGGAATATCGGACCAGGTTTGTGATTGGATTCAGGATTTCCTAGAAGAAACAACACAACATGTCATTCTTAACGGTTCAAAATCTGCAGATGTAGAGGTAATTTCGGGAGTACCGCAGGGAAGCGTGATAGGACCTTTATTGTTTACAATATACATAAATGACTTAGTTGACAACATCGGTAGCTCCGTGAGGCTATTTGCAGATGACACGGTTGTCTACAAGAAAGTAGCAACATCAGAAGACTCGTACGTACTCCAGGAGGACCTGCAGAGGATTAATGCATGGTGCGACAGCTGGCAGCTTTCCCTAAACGTAGATAAATGTAATATAATGCGCATACATAGGGGCAGAAATCCATTCCAGTACGATTATGCCATAGGTGGTAAATCATTGGAAGCGGTAACGACCGTAAAATACTTAGGAGTTACTATCCGGAGCGATCTGAAGTGGAATGATCACATAAAACAAATAGTGGGAAAAGCAGGCGCCAGGTTGAGATTCATAGGAAGAATTCTAAGAAAATGTGACTCATCGACGAAAGAAGTAGCTTACAAAACGCTTGTTCGTCCGATTGTTGAGTATTGCTCATCAGTATGGGACCCTTACCAGGTTGGATTAATAGAAGAGATAGACATGATCCAGCGAAAAGCAGCGCGATTCGTCATGTGGACATTTAGTCAGCGCGAGAGCGTTACGGAGATGCTGAACAAGCTCCAGTGGCGGACACTTCAAGAAAGGCGTTACGCAATACGGAGAGGTTTATTATCGAAATTACGAGAGAGCACATTCCGGGAAGAGATGGGCAACATATTACTACCGCCCACATATATCTCGCGTAATGATCACAACGAAAAGATCCGAGAAATTAGAGCAAATACGGAGACTTACAAGCAGTCGTTCTTCCCACGCACAATTCGTGAATGGAACAGGGAAGGGGGGATCAGATAGTGGTACAATAAGTACCCTCCGCCAGACACCGTAAGGTGGCTCGCGGAGTATAGATGTAGATGTAGATGTAGAACATACACATTTACCTGCTCGAGAAAATATATACCTGCCAACACATCAAACAATATTTAGAATGCTGTAAATAGCCGCTTTTTGCTTTATCCTTTATATCTTGCTTCCTTGATAAGTGCCAAACAAGAACGAAAATAAATTTTCTTGTCAAATAAGTCTGACTCATTCACTGTTGAAATATTCTTCATTGAATCACGTTATTTGTGCACAGTATAGACATTCTCTCTGTAGAACGCAAATATTTGCTTACCTGCAGGTATGTTTTCTCTTTTGAAGGAGAACAGTAAATGGGCGGCCGGGATGGCCGAGCGGTTCTAGGCGCTACAGTCTGGAACAGCGCGACCGCTACGGTCGTAGGTTCGATTCCTGCCTCGGGCATGGTTGTGTGTGATGCCCTTAGGTTAGTTAGGTTTAAGTAGTTCTAAGTTCTAGGGGACTGAGGACCTCAGAAGTTAAGTCCCATAGTGCTCAGAGCCATTTGATCCATTTTTAGAACAGTAAATGGAAAAAAAGGACCTTGTGTAACTTTACGGCGTGTCACGAAAGCAAAGCCAACACTACCATAAAGATTAAGAAGACACAAAAGCACAAATTCCATTTCTATAACAAGAGTGAGCACGTGCAGAATTACTCGTAATTAACGTCCGACGTTATAGGACGCCGCCATAGTCCCTTGTTTTTGCGCACTCGCTGAGTGTAGCATACTAAGAAATCTAGAACGCCACACTCGGTACAACATACAGATCACCGATGGCATATACACTATCGCATCGTGATTGGTTGCTGATTTACATGCAGGCGCGAAGGGCGCAGGAAGCCAAAGGTGCACTTGTTGCATGTATCACTGTGTTTTTGTTATTCAGAAATATAGCCTTCTGAATGCTGTCTTTCCTCTTCTGTCTACCTTGATGTAAGGACGCATTTTCTTGTTACTTATCCTTTTACAAACAATAATCATGGTATTCAGGTATATTTAACTGTTTTCTTATAGTAGTCCCTTAGAGATTCTGTTAGTGATGGTATGTCCTGAATTTAAATCTGTTTCAGTTTTAATTACATTCGGAAGCGATTAGTTTTGTGATATATCGATTTGCGCGCAATCCGCGGTCCTTTATATGCAGATTTGAATTCTTTGCTAATCGAACCTGAAGTGCAAATTTCTTGTCACGAAGTCTGATAAATATTTTTTGCTTAACGCAAAAATTTTTCCAGAATGAGATTTTCACTCTGCAGCGGAGTGTGCGCTGATATGAAACTTCCTGGAAGATTAAAACTGTGTGCCGGACCCTTTAGAAGACCAATTGTATGACTATCAGTAAATTTGTGTAAATATTAGTAACTGTTTGAAACTAGCTGCGATAACCATTCTCAAAATTTATACGTTAACATGTTATCAGTTTTATTAGTCGTAAGAGAGTGTGACAGGCCTTGATTAATACCAGTATGAGTACATTATTAAGTACTCGGGACCTTTGCCTTTGCCCGCGAAAGGCAAACTTCTCGAGTTCGAGTCTCGATCCGGCACACAGTTTTAATCTTCCAGGAAGTTGCAAAAATTTTTGTCGCATTAGGGTTCGTATTATCATGGTCCGTCGTCACCAAGCTTATCTGCTTCGTAATAACGACTGTGAACCTAACCACTATAAAATTAGGTTACGGAAAAGTTTTATTGTGGCCAACAGTAGGTGTGAATTAAATCAGAACTTAACTTCTTGTGACATATACTTCCTTGTTAATGTTCCTGCTGTCATTTTCGGTGGAGTGGAGTTCATTCGTTACCTTTCAGCTTCATTTCATGCTTTATTTTGGATGGGGTACATTACAGAAGAAAAGTAAACATCGTACCAGGTGATACGTTACAGTAGATCCACGACACAGTCCTGATTATCGAGTACGAAATGCGATAGCAATTGACGATGTTGTTGAATCAACAGGTAGAAGTCATGTGCTGCGGAGCTCCATGTTCAACGACGTCCTCCGAAACACTCGTGCCTGCACTAGCAATGTAATTTGTCGTCAGGTGTGCCACAGATCGCCGTCTATCATGCAGGCAAGCCTCCGACCTGCACTCTGTGTTCAGGCGTCCATATCCGACGCCTTGTCGCCTACTCGTGTTTTCACCGCCCTTCACGCAGTTGCCACCGCTTCTTTCAAGGTGAGCACACCAACAGCCAAACATCTACGCCGTTTCCAAGGTGCCCTTTCCTAGACCCCGTCTGTGACGAACTGCCCTTTGTTAAAGTCACTTATGTCAGTGAATTTCGCGATTTTTGGCCCGTTTCATCCCTAGAAATATTCCCTGTTCGTCTCTGCTACAGAAAGTAGAAAAATGTTACAGGAAAATCAGGAATAAAGAAATTCAAATCACTGAGGAATGAAATAAATTGGAAGTGTAGGAAAGCTAAGACCAAATGGCTGCATGAAAAATGTGAATAAATCGAAAAAGGAATGATTTTACGATAGGAAGGACAGACTCAGCATACAGGAAAGCCTAAACAACCTTCGCTGACATTAAAAGCAAGGATGGTAACATGAAGAGTGCAAGAGAAATTCTTCTGTTAAGTGCGGAGGACAGAGGAAATAGGTAAAAAGGAAGACTTTGAAAGCCTCTATGAGGGGGAAGATTTGTCTGATCTGACGGGAAAAGGAACAGGATTCTATTAAGAAGAGATAGGGGATCCAGTATTAAAATCATAATTTAAAAGAGCTTTCGAGGACTTAAGATGAAATAAGGCAGGAGGGATAGATAACAGTCCATCAGAATTTCTAAAATCATTGGGGGAAGTGGTAGCAAAACGACTATTTAGGGTTGGTGTGTAGAGTGTATGAGTCTGGCGACATACTATCTGACTTTCGGGGAAAAAAAACATCCACAGAATTCCGAAGACTGCAGGAGCTGACAAGTGCGAGAATTTTCGCAATATCAGTTTAAAAGCTCATGCATCCAAGATTCTGAAAAGAATAATATACAGATGAATAGGAAAGAAAATTGAGGATGTTTTAGATGACGATCAGTTTGGCTCTAGGAAAGGTAAGGAATGAGAGAGTCAATTCTGACGTTGCGGTTGATAATGGAAGCAGGGTTAAAGAAAAACCAAGAGACGTTCATAGGATTTTCTGACCTGTAGCGTACGACGGTGTAAAATGGTGCAAGATGTTCGAAATTCTGAGAAAAATACGGGTGACCTATAGGGAGAGACGGATAATATACAATATACACAAGAGTCAAGAGGGAATAATATGAGTGGACAATCAAGAACGAAATGCTTTGATTAAAAAGAGTGTAAGAGAGGGATGTAGTCTTTCACCCCTACTGTTGAATCTGTACATCGAAGAGGCAATGATGGAAATAAAAGAAAGCTTTCGGAGTGGCGTTAAAATTCAAGGTGAAAGATATCAATGATACGATTGGCTGATGACATTGCTATCCTGAGTGAAAGTGAAGAAAAATTACATGATCTGCTGAGTGGAATGAACAATGTAATGAGTACAGATTATGGATTGAGAGTAAATTGAAGAAAGACGAAAATAATGGGAAATACCAGAAATGAGAACTTAACATCACTATTGATGGCCATGAAGTAGATGAAGTTAATGAATTCTGTTACGTAGGTAGTAAAGTAATCAGTGACGGGCGGAATAACGAGGACCTAAAGAACAGACTAGCACTGGCCAGAAGGGCATTCCTGGCCAAGGGATTTCTACTAGTATCAAACAGAGGCCTCAATTTGGGGAAGAAATTTCTGAGAATGTACGTTTAGAGCACAGAACTGTATGTTAGTGAAACATGGACTGTGGGAAAACCGGAAAAGAATCGAAGCCTTTGAGATGTGGTGCTACAAACTAATGTTGAAAATTAGGTGGACTGATAAGGTAAGGTATCAGGAGGTTCTGCACAGGGCCGGAGAGGAAAGGTATATGTAGAAAACACTGGTAAGGAGAAGGGACAGGATGATAGGACATCTGTTAAGACGTGAGGGAATGACTTTCATGGTACTAGAGGGAGCTGTAGAGGGCAAAAACTGTGGACGAAAACTATGATTGGACTGCATCCAGCAAATAACTGATGGCGTAGGTTGCAAGAGCTACTCTGAGATGAAGCGGTTGGCAGAGGAGGGGAATTCGTGGCGGGCCGCATCAAACCTGTCAGAAGACTGATGACCCAGAAAAAAAGAAGAAAAAAAAACAGGTCTCGATCCAACACAGGCGACATGCGGCGTTCAGCCTCGTGAGTGATAGTGATCATAATGTTTGGGCCATCAATGGATGATACTATATTCCAATCCACGAACGATGGCGTCTCGTGCATGTCGAGACACAGATGCGGATTGCATTATTGACGATTCCGGACGACAGTTGCGGTACGTGCATGCGCATGCTTCCCTATGGAGAAAGAGCATATCGTGCAAATTAAATCTCTCACTTGCTTCTACAGAATTTATCACTTACCTCCACTATCAGCGATGACGACTAGCAACAAACGGAATAAAACTTACTAAACAACTAGCCGCGATCACTTTTAATGCTCGCATTAGTTTCGGCATTAACAGCTGTGCTCTCACAATACTACTGAACGCTGATTTGCTTTCGGAGAATGCGTGACGTAGTTGAGCAGCACAAGCCTAAACTTGATCGCCATCGTTCGCGACTCCAACTATAAAGACTCGTGATCCTGTTCTGTTGAAACAAACCAAATAAAGAAATATAATTTAAACTGTTAATCGGACACATCATTTAGCGGGTGCCGGCGTTTAAGAAGACTACTGTAGAACACGGACGTTTAGAATGATTGCCGCTACTGTCCCCCTGCAGCTGGTACTTCTAAAGGCGTTCTGGTCCCACTGCGTGCCTGACACTTCCCAACAGTTCTACATGCGGAACAACGGGCTACTGGTCGTTTCATCCTGGTTGTGGCTCACATTTTTCTTTCCTGTTGAGATATAACGTATGGGCGACTCCCAGAAAAACTGACAAAGATAAAGTGCAGCAATCTACGGGCGCGCATCCCATTAGTTTCTTCGTCGCTCCCAGTCGCACCGCGGGCCACCAGCTGGTCCGCACGCATCACGCGTGTCTCCGAGGGACCGCGTCTGGTGGTCTGCTGGATTGCTTCTGTAGCCGGTAGCTCTCGTCTTACTTCAGCATAACTCAGAAAAGCAGTGAGCAGTGCTGCGGAAGCTGAGGTTTTTACTTTGATCGGATCAATAGTAAGAGGAAAAATAAACAAAGAAGACCTCAGTTAGTGCTCCAATATTGATTACTTCATGTATATATAAAAATTTATCCCTCTCTGTAGCCAGCATCGCTAGCGCAATGTAGTGCTCTCGACCTGCAAGTAGATGGCTCGAACCTTGATGTTGAAAAATACGGGGTTTCCTTTTTCTTCCCAAGGTACCATCGGTCGCCAGTGTGAAATCACAGTGAAAACTCTTACATGATGGAATGAAATAAATTCTGACATCGGCTTGTAATCTTCCCCCCTCCTTCCTACTTCTATCTATTGTCCGCATTAAGCATGTCCAGTCCAATTAATTAATAAGGAAAGTCTTTCATGAAGATTTGAGAGGAGTAAGGACTACAGTTAACTTTCCACTTTACTTATCTTGTGTTGAGAAAGCTTCAGTTCATCTTGTCTAGGGGTCTGCTTCTCGAAGCTGAAAACCTCACTTCAGGTCCTCACCGTTGGTTTGAACTAAATATCTCCGATGGTTGTTGTTGTAGCATTTTTTTACGTAAATACATTTTCTCATAGTTTAGTATAGTTTAACATGCAGTATTTCGATTTTTCACATTAACGAAGCCGAAATTACACTGTTCGCACAAACTCGATGTCGAAGATGTGATGTTTTACCGGTATCCTGATATTCAAGGTAACCTCGTGAAATGGTCGTAAGGGAACATACCCAATTCGTCGCTACCACAGCGATGCTGTGTCCCATCGCTCGTGTGCCGACTATAATACCGCGTTCAAACTCACTTAAATCTTGATAACCTGCCATTGTAGCATCAGTAATCGATCTAACAACTGCCCTATACACGTGTTGTCTTAAATAGTGGTTGCCGACCGCAGCGCCTTACCCTGCTTGTTTACATACCTCTGTATTTGAATAAGCATGCCATAGCAGTTTATTATGTATGTCAGTGAATAATTGTCTCGAATGAAACACAGCCCACAGTAGCATTAATTTATGGTTATTTTAAACCTTGGCCATGGTTTCTCGTATAATAATATAGCATTCTTCAGAAGTCATACGCACTAATTAATGAAAAATGTCTTAGCCCGCCGGCCGCGGTGGTCTAGCGGTTCTGGCGCTGCAGTCCGGAACCGCGGGACTGCTACGGTCGCAGGTTCGAATCCTGCCTCGGGCATGGGTGTGTGTGATGTCCTTAGGTTAGTTAGGTTTAAGTAGTTCGAAGTTCTAGGGGACTTATGACCTAAGATGTTGAGTCCCATAGTGCTCAGAGCCATTTTTTTTTGTCTTAGCCCAGCAGCTGTCTCAAGACCAATAAAATAACTTCAGCAGATATAAGCCTGTTTCATATAAATAAAATTATATATGGCAACATATGTCCTCCGCCACTATCTCTGGTATACTGGCACTATAACAGAGGTAGTGGCAGAGAACATCCCATTTGTGCATTGGTGTTTGCAGGTGTGTACTGAAATTATTTTGGTAACTAGGAATTGTTCACATGTCTGCAGAGCATTATTTAGGAGTAGTTTACAGGTCTGTAGGCTGTGTGGCGCGACCCCAAGTATGTGTTTTGTTTCATTGTGATAAATATACTCCATCCCTAAATAAATTGATTGGAAATAAATAAAGTACACTCCTTCCTTACTCTCTCCAGCAGCCCAGTGCAGGCTGAGTCATATTCGTGCCATTTTCCCCCTCCAGACCACCATCTCAGATTACATCACTGGTGGGATGACAGCACACTCTGGTGGCAGTATTGTGTACTAGGTCAGTTGGAGTCTAGATATAGTGGTGGAGAAACAGCCTGCAAAATAAAAACTTATGTGCAGCAAAGGCAGAGTCGCTTTCCCACCATTTCCCTCCACCATCTTCGATTACTTCGCTAAACGGACGACAGCGCACTCTGGTGGTGGTACTGTGTACTAGGTCCTGATCTTATGGTTTACACACTGTTTGTCACCATCTTGAGTAATGGTACTTGCATCTTGAACTGACGTCATAGCTGCCATCTTGGATTACGTCACGGAATGGACGACAGCGCTCTCTGGTGGTGATACTGTGTACTAGGTCAGTTGGAGTGCAAACCTCATGGTGAACACACTGGATGGTGGTGCCTCTAACTGTTTAAATAAAGACTGGTGCATGATTTCAGTAGTGGACGATGGCGCTGCGCATTGGTGCACTATTGGTCACCACATAACGATTGACTGACATCGCTTGTTTGAGTTGGAGAGAGAATTTTGGCAGCTGGGCTATACCTTCTGGGGTGCATAGCACCGAAACAGTGATTGTGTACATAGCTGCAATATGAGGAATCAGTCAAAACGAAACATAAACTTACCAGCTATTCCATCAGTGTGAGAGACGAGTCTAAATGTAGGACTTGTGAATCACCTTCAGACCGTAGTTTGGAGACTGTACGCAACACAAGCAAACTCTTCCAGTTTCCTTATGTGGTAAGTGTCTTTTATTTAAATCAGCTGATGTGTTGCATGTTAATGTGTGCCCTGTAAGAACATGATTTACACTGTGCAACATCTAGTTTCCTGTGAAAGGCCATGGATCTAAACTTCTTAATGTCAGTTTAGAACCTGGCACAGGCCTTGAAGTCGTGGCAGTAGAGTGAAGTGTTTGGCATTTTACAAAAGCGTGTTAGAAAACAGTGTTTCAAACAACTAAAAAGGTCCAGAGGGAGCGTCTTTTGCCACTTAATATAGTCTATGGGATACGATCATTAGCCTAGAGTACAGCTGATCAAACGTTAAAGTGGCCTCTGCAGTGCCTGTATGTTTAATAGGATCGTGCCACACAGGCAGCAGTAGCAGCAGCAGTTTGAGGTGTAAATTCGGTGAGGGACAGGACATACCGTTAGGATTGCTTGGAGGGCTGTACATTGTGCTACTCTGGGAAGCATTGCGACGTCTCCGTCTCCACGCTGGAAACCCACCACAGCTTTGCATCATTGTGTGAGCAATGGTGACTAGGTGAGTTTTATATCGGATGAAGTTAGTGGGGCTTCTATACTTTTTAATTTTTCTATATTTGAAGGTAGAGAATAACGATGATAGCATGCAGGGCTGATAGATTTGAATGGACACGGATGTGTAGTACTTGTATGTAGTTTGGGGACGCACCAAAATGCGCGCATTTCCACCAATTGGTCAAAACATGCTCCTGTCACACTAACTCAGGTCACTGTATTTCTACATGGGTTGCAGAGGGTGGTGGATATGGTTTTCTCTGACTTCTGCTCAGGTCTGACTTAAAATGGAACGGTCACATGCGCAAAGTTGTAGAAATAAGAGCAGTTGCAAGATGCGTAGGGACTGACTAAAACAAGGTTGTAATTTTACTGTAGCAGATATGTTCGAGGAAGGTGACTCGTTGTGGATATGAGAGTGCCAGAAATATGATTCACTTGTGGCTGTGATCCAGTGCAGGCAGTGCAGGTATGTGGTTGAATGAGAGGACTTGATTCCAAATCGCAGACAGTATTTCTAGCGGCTAACGTAACACAAGAGATCTAAAAAGCAAGTGTACATTTATTACGACCTGAATAAGCATATGATTTACTACTGTTTGTGATCCTTCTCAGTCATCGCCTGCAACTGAGTGGATATACAGTAGAACCTCTGACATTGTATCGAGACAGAATACATTACACATACTGGATAAATATCTAGTGGCGTGAGGGTATTGCAAATACCTGTTTCGTACCACGTTCCTCAGCCGAATAACTTTCCAAATTTAGCGATTTTATCACAAGATTGATTCGTGGGCTACGTGTAAACGCGCTGCTGGACTGATAACATACACTCCAGAGATCACCATCTCGGTATTTTTCTGGACAGAATAACCACCTCATTCAGAGGAAATGTCATACCTCGATTTATAAAGCCAGTGTGGCTTTCAACATGGATACTTGTGTGCACCTGTAGAACCATGATCGCTTGTGACAGTAACATATAGTAGTTGTTAGGATCGAGTTTTTTAACATCCGGCCGATTACGTCTGTCTTTCTAGGACAAGATGGTGGTGCATGCAAGAAACACTTATGAGACATGTCCACCTATGATTGATCTCCTCTCAGTATTATTTCATATCGCCAGCGATCAGTTATTGACGAAGTATTATACTTAGTAGTAGGGGGTGCATAATAGGTTCACTTTGAACATCAGGGTTATAAAGTATGTGTTTGTGCAAAGGAAATGACTATGTCCAGTCGTAAGGAAGGTATGGATTTGACGTGGAGTACTGTGATAGCATGGGAAGAATATGTCAAGTCATAAGAGTGGTACTGATATTTCTATTTCCAGAGCTACAGCCATAAACAGAATAATTTCCGATACTTCACTCATTGTTGAACGTCGTTCAACTGAGACTGCGATCATAACATTTAGTTGTAAGTACAGGGGTAAAATATATGTGTGACCGATTTCTAAGGATAAACATTTTACCTGTGCGTGGGTCATTCACTTTTCCCGTTGATGGTAGGAGCTGTCAGACTGGAGATGCCTGTTGTATTGTAGGAATGTTCATGAATGAACCATGTTGTCCTCTAGACTACCGAATAGCGAACAAATGCTTAGTATGTGTTCGATAGCTTTCGTGATCGCATGGAAATTTGAAAATATTGAATATGGAGGTGCGTTTCAACTGCACCATTATTCGCTCCCATGTAAATGGTTTGGTTGACTGCTTCTGCACATTTAGCGTCTTCATTTAGTTCAGAGAGTATCGACTATGGGGTGTGCATCTAGCATGTGGAAGACACTTTTGCCAGTTCTCTAGACACGAGAAACACCTTAGTTGATCTTGTAAATTATAGGGATGATTTCGAATCTGTTACATTACCGAGGTTGGTATTCACAGGTGGAATCATCATTGTTCATCTTTCTCTAGTTACTCAGTGGTCTAGAGCACGCTCCACCTAGCTCAAGTTTCAGGTTCGTGTAGAAATAATTCCCAGTTTATATCTTGGGATTAATGTTGGGCTAGCGATTGGTGGGATATTGCTGTGTGTGAGCCATGTGAAATTAGATATGTTCTTGTAATCCCCATGTCTGGAGATGTGTGTAGACAAGCGAGCAAGCAACGAAGCTGGTTCGGAGCAGAAAGAGTAACGTGTTTGTGACGAGGAGAAACGAGGCCGAATTTGTAGAACAGTTCTGAGAGTGACTTCGGTCCACTGACGGGTTTCTGATGTAAATGGGATATTTTGTACGGTGGAGGATATGAATTGTATGTTTACTACATCGCCACAGTGTGCAGTGATATATTGTGGGGTTTCACACTTTAATATTCAAGCCCCTGTCCTCAGTGGTAGAGCAGTGTAAATGAGTTAGAGCCTTTCCATATTTGACGATATGTATGGCACTTTGCGAGGTTTAGTTGTTAGTGCAATATGGCGATCAGTGTAAAACAGTTTATTGCCACTGAATATCATGTCTGCAGAAAGAAAGAAAAGGCAGACGGTGCTTCCCTAGGACTGAGGAGCGTTGTGATGTATAGCCAGTGTGAGTGTAGGCATACCATAAATTTTTTGGTGCTGTACACATATTAAAGATAACTGCATTGTTTGTGTAAAATGTTTATATATTGTACTGTAAAGTTACTGTGGCTTATGTTGTGTAAAATTTGTATATATTGCATTGTAAAGTTACTGTGGTTTATGGTGTGGAATGACTAGAGAGGATGAGTGTGTGTCCTACCATGAGGGCCATTGTTCAGTTTCAGCACATCAATAGCCGCGATGGTATGAGAGAGGTTTTTTACATGGAATATTAAGTGTGGTATAGATATTGAGATTCATTCCAGAAGCACAGCCATCAAGAGGAGACATTACCTGTACATCGATTAGTGTCACACTCTAGCAACAATCGTAGTATTTAATTTTAGTTGCACTGATAAACATGTTCCTGGCTTCCAATATTCTTGTGGGCCTCGTATGTATTGGATAATCTGTAGACAACTTCGCAGGTCTAACTGTCAATGCAATTTAGCGATCGGTGCAAAATAATTTTACCGCTGAAAGTCGCATCTGCAGAAAGAAAGAAAAGGTGGATGGTGCTTCAGTACTGGTGGCATCAGTTATTCGGTGGGTAAATTTGATAAAAGCCAATGATAATACTCTATTCATTCATATCCATTGTGCTGGGATATAGGAGCCTCTACATAGTGGTGGGAATGTTTGTGTGTGTTGAAAGCAGGAAGGGTAGTATATGATGGACAGAGCAACACATTAGGCCTATGGGGAAGACTACATTGGATGTTATTCTGCGCTATTTTCGTAAACAGGTCCTGTTAAGGCAAGAATTTCCGTGCATATAAGCTGAGACATCAAGAAAGCGAGCGTTAACTATTTCTGGGACGTATACAATTTCCTAGAGGTCGACTCGGTTCTGATTTTCCTTAGCCATGTGACATCAGTATAAGACTGAGAACGTTGTTAGATCCACTTCCGATTGTCTGTGGCTACACGCGCACACTTCGCCGAATTGCGTCAGTCATGCTGGCAGTTAAGCATTGCTAGACGCATCTCTCACGTCCAAGTAGGAGCAATGTGCTCTGTGCTACTCAGGCAACTTTCACCTGCATCTGGTGGCGGCTCATGGCTGTGATGGCGTGTGCGCCTCTGAAGCATCTGAGAAATTTCTCAGGTATCAATTATGAAAGGATTGTCGCTGACTCATGGTTTAGGGCACCTGTGTGTAGTTTGATAGCTGACGGCCATGTCGCTTTGCAGCGCTGCAGGTAGCGTCCTGTGTACTCTTGTGGACAGGGGTGGTGGACGGTGCTTGTGCATGTTGATTGTATTATTTTGTTAACGGATGTGAAGGCTGTGCTATGTGCTATTTGGGACAGTTCGTGAGTATTGAGCATGTCTACACATCACTGTGCTGCATTATTTAGGAGCAGTTTGCAGACCTTTACTGAAATTATTTAGATTAAGTTAGGACTTGTTTACGTGTCTGCATGGCGCTATTCAGGAGTTGTTTACAGGTCTGTAGGCTGTGTGGCATGACCCCAATCATGTATTTTGTATCAGTGTGATAAATATACTCCATCCCTATATAAATTGTTCCCAAATAAGTAAAGTACACTCCTTCCTTACTCTCTCCATCACCCCACTGCAGGCTGAGACATTTTCGCGCCATTTTCGCCCTCCAGACCACCATCTTGGATTATATCACAGATTAAGGACAGCACCCTCTGGTGGCAGTATTGTGTACTAGGTCAGTTGGAATCTAGATCTAGTTGTGGAGACACTGCCTGGAAAATATAAACTTACATCCACCACAGGCAGAGTCGTTTTCCTTCCATTTCTCCCCACTATCTTCGATTACATTGCGAAATGGACGACAGTGCTCTCCTGTGGTGGTACTGTGTCCTAGGTCCAGACCTCATAGTGAACATACTGTTTGCCGCCATCTTGGATAATGGTACTTGCATCATGAGCTGACGTCATGGCTGCCATCTTGGATTACGTCACAGAACAGACAACAGCGCTCTCTGGTGGTGGTACTGTGAATTAGGTCAGTTGGAGTGTGGACCTCCTGGTGATTACACTGGATGGTGGTGCCTCTAATTGTTTAAATAAAGGCTGGTGCATGATTTCGATAGTTGACGATTAGCAAGCATATCTGCAGAGTCTTTTAGATGGATTATTATTTTCACAATTTACGAGTTGTTTCGCTCTCTGGACGTAGCTGCATTCCATTATTTACGAGTTGTTTGCATGTCTGTGGGCTGTGCAATGCGTTATTTTGACAGTTTACAATTAGCAAGTGCGTGTGTAGAGCATTATACATGAGTTATTTACGAGTACTTTGCAGGTCTGTATGGTGGGTGGCATGTCAGAGTGTGTGCTCTGTATCGCTGTGATAAATATACTCCAGCCCTAAATAAATTGTTCCAAAATAAATAAAGTACACTCCTTTCTCTCTCCAGCAGCCCAGTGCAGGCTGAGTCCATTTCCCATCAATCCCTAGAAAAAGGTGGCGGTTGGGTGACTTAGGTTGGTGGAGGTGAGCTTTGTTTCCTGCAATTTTGTTACATTGGTAGAGAAACTCCAGGTGACCTTTCTTTACTGCCAAAATTCAAACTTGGCGCCAGTTCCTAGGATTAGGTGGTGGTTGGGTGACTTAGGTTAGTGTAGGTAGTCCAAGTGTCCATTCTTTCGCACCATTTTCTTAAATTAGTAAAGATACACAGATTGACCTTTCTTTACAATCAAAATTCAAACTTGGTGCCAGTTCCTAGGAAGAGGTGGTAGTCAGATGACTTACGTTAGTGGAGGTGGCCTAAGTGTCCTTTCTTTCATGCCATTTTCTTAGGTTACTAGAGTTAACAGTGATGTGATGCATTATCCTATTGGATTTTGAACTTCCCGCTGTTTTCCCAGGGGAAGAGAAGAGGGTTAGTTTAGTGGAGGTTGCCCAATTGCCCTATCCCCCTCCCCCTCAAAATTCAAACTTCCAGCCAAAATCCGCCATCTTGGATCACATCACGATTGTACTATCTTCCTGTCAAAATTCAAACTCCCAACCAGGGGACGGATGTGGCAGGGGGGTGTGGCACTTGCATCATCAACTCACATCACGGCTGCCATCTTGGATGACGTCATGCACTGTTAGATTTTAGATTTTTAGATTAATACTTGTTCCATAGATCATGAATACGACACTTCGTAATGATGTGGAACGTGTCAGGTTAAAAAAAGATGTGTCTAGAAGATATCACATTACACAAAATATTACATGACACTAATGTTTAAGTTGGTTTTTTCCGCCTCCCTTAATTTATATCTAAAAATTCAGCCAATGAGTAGAAGGAAATGTCATCTAGAAATCCTTTTAATTTATTTTTAAATGTTGGTTGACTATCTGTCAGGCTTTTGATGCTGTTTGGTAGGTGACCAAAGAATTTTGTGGGAGCATAATTTATCCCTTTCTGTGCCAAACTCAGATTTAACCCTGCATAGTGAAGATCATCCTTTCTCCTGGTGTTATAGCTATGCACACTGCTATTACTTTTGAACTGGGTTGGATTATTAACAACAAATTTCATAAGTGAATATATATACTGTGAGGTTACTGTGAGGATCCCTAGATCCTTAAATAGATGTCTGCAGGATGACTGTGGGTGGGCACCAGCAACTATTCTGATTACACATTTTTGAGCAATGAATACTTTTCTACTCAACGATGAATTACCCCAGAATATGATGCCATACGAAAGCAGTGAATGAAAGTAGGCATAGTAAGCTAATTTACTGAGATTCTTATCAATAAAATTTGCAATAACCCTAATAGCATACGTAGCTGAACTCAGACGTTTCAGCAGACCATCAATGTGTTGCTTCCAGTTTAACCACTCATCAATGGACACACCTAAAAATTTTGAAAATTCTACCTTAGCTACGGACTTCTGTTCAAAGTCTATATATATTACTGGAGTTGTGCCATTTACTGTACGGAACTGTATATACTGTGTTTTATCAAAATTTAAAGAGAGTCTGTATGCTGAGAATCACTTAATAATTTTGTGAAAAACATCATTTACAATTACATCACTTAGTTCTTGGTTTTTGGATGCTATTACTATACTTGTATCATCAGCAAAAAGAACTAACTTTGTATCTTGATCAATGTGGAATGGTAAGTCATTAATGTATATCAAGAACAATAAAGGACCTAAGACCGACCCCTGTGGGACCCTGTACCTGATAGCCCCCCAGTTTGAGGAATCAGCTGTTGTTTTAACATTACATGAACCACTTATTCCAACTTTCTGCATTCTTCCAGTTAAGTATGAATTAAACCATTTGTGCACTGCCCCCCTCAAACCATAATGATTTAGCTTATCTAAAAGAATTCCATGATTTACGCAATCAAAGGCCTTTGAGAGATCACAAAAAATACCAATGGGTGATGTCCAGTTATTCAGAGCACTTAATATCAGATCAGTGAAAGCGTATATAGCATTTTCTGTTGAAAAGCCTTTCTGAAAACCAAACTGACATTTTGTTAGTACTTTATTTTTACAAATATGGGAGGCTACTCTTGAATACATTACTTTCTCAAAAATGTTTGATAGAGCTGTCAGAAGAGAGATTGGGCGATAGTTGTTGACTTCTGACGTATCCCCCTTTTTATGCAATGGTTTTACAATGGCATATTTCAGTCTATCGGGGAAAACACCCTGCTCCAAAGAACTATTACATACCTAACTGAGAATCCTACTTATCTGTGGGGAACAAGCTTTAAGTACCTTGCTGGAAGTGCCATCAATTCTGTTAGAGCTTTTACTTTTCATTGAGTTTATTATTTTATTGATTTCAGAGGGAGAGGTTGGTGGAAATACAGTTGTTTCAAACTGCACAGGTATGGCCTCTTCTGTTAGTAGCCTTGCCTTTTCTAGTGAAGATCTAGATCCTATTTTCTACACAACATCTAAAAAATGCTTATTGAAAATAATTTCAGTTTCTGATTGTTTGTTAGTACACTTGTCATTCAGTTTTATGGCACTAAAGTCTTCCTGTGCTCTTGGTTGCCCTGTTTCCCTTTCAATAATATTCCAAATTGCTTTTATTTTATTATCAGAGTTACTGATGTCAGAGATGATACACATGCTTCGGGACTTTTTAAAAACTTTTCTTAGTACCGCACAATAGTTTTTATAATATTGAACAATTTCAGGGTCAGTACTCCCTCTTGCTGTTAGATAAAGTTCTCTTTTATGGTTGCAAGGTATTCTTATTCCTTTAGTTAGCCAAGGCTTTTTATATGTTTTCTTGGAATTATGTTTAACTATTTTCTTGGGAAAACAATTTTCAAATACCCTTAAAAATGTATCGTGAAATAAGTTATATTTCAAGTTTGCATCAGATTCCTTATACACTTCATCCCAGTCTAGCTGCTGTATGCTTTCCCTAAAGTTTGCAATATTTATATTGTTAATTGAACGCCCTGCTTTGAAATTGTGATTTGATATACTGCATGGAGCTATGTCATGTACTGTAACTAGCTGTGCACCATGATCTGAAAGACCATTCTCAACAGGATAAGCACTTACGTCCTTAAACTTATCTTGGTCTATAAAAAAGTTATCTATCAATGTCCTGCTGTTCTTTGTTATCCGAGTAGGAAAATCAATGACGGAGCTCAAATTGAAAGAACTGAGTAATACTACAAGGTCATTGTTCCTATTACACTCTTTCAGGGAATCAACAGTGAAATCCCCACAAATGATAATTTGCTTCCCCATGTCTGACAGATAGCACAACAAAGCATCCAAGTTTTCTAGAAATAGCTGGAAATTCCCTGAGGGGGACCTATACACCGTTACAATTATGAAAGTGCCATCATTTAGTTTTAGTTCAGTGGCACATGCTTCCATATGTTGCTCTACACAAAACTTTTTGGTTTCTAAATTTTTTGCATTGTGGAAGCTTTTGACATATATGGCAACTCCTCTTCTCATCATATTATCTCTACTTACATGTTCAGCTAATTTGTACCCATTGATGCTAACCTTTTTCATATGAGTGACAATGTGATGCTCAGACAGGCATAGTACATCTATTACATTCTCAGTTTCTATATCTTCTAAACAAAGCAGAAGCTCATCAATTTTATTCTTCAATCCCCCAATACTTTGATGAAATATACTAACATTATTTTTCACTTTACTTTTGTGAGTATCTTGAACTTTTTTAACATCTTTAGTACTTGCCTGGCTGAGTTTCCCACTGGACACTGATCTTACACTAAAAAAGAGTTTTCACCATGAGATGTAGTTCCTGCCCCCTTTAAATATCCTGTCAAGTCTGCACGCCGCCATCTTTGATGCCGTCATCACCGCCAACATTGATACATCTGGCAACAGTGGAATGTGGGGTGGCGCTGTCCTAGCCACTCAACTACCGTCCATTTCCAGACATACGTTCATAGGAGCTTTTTTCCTCCATTTTCAGTCAGGAATCCGTCACTGCGGTTTGTTGGATTTATTAACGTTTGCCTTGAGTAGCTGAAACTGGAGGGACTGTTACAGAAAGTATTAAGTAACACGAGTGCCATACAAAGTGTGAAATGGGATGTAGTAGCACATCACGAGAAGTGTGGCCTTGACATTGATTTCAATGACGTACGTGTGCTGGCTAAGGAAACCGACAGCTATAGATGAAATGTCCGAGAAACGATTGAAGTTTCTAAGAACTCATGTAACTTTAATAGAGAGGACGGCTATACACTTCCGGCATGGTTGCTTCCTGCCATCAGGGAAGTGGTCGCAGCGTGCGAGCAATGCAAACTACAACCTGATGACGACAATATTTTCGATAAACATTCCCTCTCTCTTGCTCTGCCCGTTTCACTTTTTGCCAATGGTGATGAGCTACCAATTGCATGGAGAGGAATTTTATCCTATAATTATTCTCCAGCATAAGCGCGGGAGAAATCCTTTCCTAACGAATGACGATAGCCACAAATGATAGCCACAAGAGATTTATCAAATAACCCCCATTCTACGGTATTAGCGCGGGAATTCCTCGCTTACTACCCAATGATGATGGTCCGACAATGAAATCCACAAGAACTCTATCCAATACTCCTATTTCTGTGGCACATGCGTGGGAAAATTTCCCTTTGTAAGAGAACGCGACACTGGTTTCTGACAGTGTTCAGTCAACAGTGGAGACCACAAGACACTGAAAAAGATCCTAGTATAGGTGTCTAAACGTCGAACGTTTAGAAGAAATATGACGCGGCCTAACAACCCAGAATATTTTATCTTCTGTGACAACGGCCACGAAAGTCTGCAGACGTACACAAAGACATGAGTGTTGGCCGTTACAAGCCGTAGCCTTTAGAAGTTAATGGAGTTTGACTTTTTTTGCACATAGACACTAGCAGACACTAAAATTGCAGCACCTCTGTGACAGCATGTAACCAGTTTCAAATTGGCATGAAGTCTAGTATTTATGTGAATACTTAAATGATTAGCGTTCCATTGCAGCAGTACTAAGTATGTCGGTGTAATGTCGTCTACATTCTGCATATAAGAAAGGATTACTCAGCTGGTTTCCATATTCAGATAACTCATTTGAATGTTGGTTTTTGTAAGAAATTGCCGGCCAGAGTGGCCGTGCGGTTCTAGGCGCTACAGTCTGGAGCCGAGAGACCACTACGGTCGCAGATTCGAATCCTACCACGGGCATGGATGCGTGTGATGTCCTTAGGTTTAATTAATTCTAAGTTCTAGGCGACTGATGACCTAAGCAGTTAAGTCGCATAGTGCTCAGAGCCATTTGAACCATTTTTTTGTTAGAAGAATGTGTCATGCCTCGATGCCTCGTGTAAGTGCGAGAAACATCTGCTAGCATGGAATTCGACAGCTCACAGTCTTGGTCTATCGAGACTGTGGTTTACCGTTACTTAACATGGGTTTTCGCATTTGTCGAGATTCCCGGCTGCCATGTATGGAATCTATGGGTTCAGGATAGGTATACGCAACATTTTTGAAAATATCGGGAATCTGACATGTCGATATTCATAAAATGTTATACCGCGTCGCGATGTATCGGAAAAAACTATCGATATATCGTGAAAAGTATCAACGTACCTGCCTATAAAATATCGGTTGCACGTTGTAAACATACTATTGGTTTACAGCTTTACATTTAAGTATTGATTTATTATTTGATATTCTGTACATAAACATGCTAGCAGCCTGCCTATCCACCTTAGAGCAAGAACTGAAAGAAAAACGATGCACGTTTACGCTTGGCGATAGCGACTTTGCTAAGAATGGTAACTGCATATAAGAGGCAAAAGGTGTCCGATGGGTCCGTCGTTCGGTTTTGTCGCATACCGGGTTTGTCCGGAATACTTCGTGTCTACTCGCCTGTTTTTTTTTTTTTTTCATTTCTGCCAACGCCAGCTGCCTAGCTGCTGTATTGTCAAAACTCCGTCCGCTGTGAAGCTAAACGTTGCAGTTTCTGTTGGTAGCGCGGAGCGCCGATTACGTCAGCTCCTCTTCTCACACACTTCTCCGCCCACCGCAAGGACCAACCTTGTCGTTTAGATTTTTGTTCATTTTCTCAGAAACTGTTTTTGAAGGTGCTGATGTCAAGAGATAGCACAATAGTTGTGTCGAAACGCAACCGGTGTTCTATTTCTTCACATCGGATATCTTGTAACACCATTCACACTGCCAACACCCTTCTCCGTCCGCCCCCGGTACCTGAATGGTCATCGTGACGGATTGTCAGTCCGCTGGGCCCATGTTCGATTCCCGACTGGGTCGGGGAATTTTCTCCGCCCAGAGACTGGGTGCTGTGCTGCCCTCATCCTCATCCTCATCGACTGCAGGTCGCCGAAGTGGCCTGAAATTGAAAGATCGGCACCCAGCGAATGGTCTACCCGTCGGGGGCCCTAGCCATTTGATTAAATAAATAAACCCTTCCCCCACCCCACGAGTACAATCGGACTTCTTCTTATGTGCCACCTATATTTGCTTCACATAGTCGAAGAGAATGATTGGACGTGATGAAAGCTGAAAAAGTAATAACATTCCTTCATACAGTGAAAGTAAATTTATGTCCTTCTGCAATTTCAATAGAACAACTTCAAATATTTACCGATAATTGTAAAAAAAATGTAATATAAAATAAAAATGTATCGGCACTCCGTATTATCATTCCGATGTCGATATATCGGGTGAATGGCATCACCGATATACATCGATGTTCCCTAGGAAGTATATCGCTATACCTATGTATCGACATTTTAACGGCAATCCTATACTCAGTGCTATGCAGAATGTCAATGCCTATACACAATTAGTCCCCGAGAGCACAGACGTATTGTTCACTCGTCCGTAAAAGAACGTACAGCCACATCAAGTAGAGAGTTACCTTTAGTCAGGAAGTGGGATTGTTTGCTGCCAAGTATACACGCTGACAGAGAAACGACGCCCGCAATACCACAGTTCGTCAGAACTGTGACCATTGTTTCGGTTTCCCCCGACGCGGCAGCAGAGACACATGTGCCTACAGCGGTGCACCCAACGAAGACGGTGGATAGGGGGATGCAAAATGTCGCCTTTTCAGCAGACTCCTGGTTCTCAGTACAACACCACGACGGATCTATCGGTGCGTGGAGGTTCCGAGGCGAACGAACATTGTGAAAAGGTTGTTGGACCTGCAGCCAGTAGACTTACATATCATAAAGGTGTATGTATATATGTTCCACATCTCCTCCAACATCACTGGAATGACTTCAGAAAAAGTTGGTACACACATCACTTACTGTCTGAAAAGTATCAAAAATGGCTCTGAGCACTATGGGACTTAACTTCTGAGGTCATCAGTCCCCTAGAACTTAGAACTACTTAAACCTAACTAACCTAAGGACATCACACACATCCATGCCCGAGGCAGGATTCGAACCTGCGACCGTAGCGGTCGCGCGGTTCCAGACTGTAGCGCCTAGAAGCGCTCGGCCACTCCAGCCGGCTGAAAAGTATCACTGTGGGGTAAGAAACACCAACCTCTCAAAGGGGTGGAGAAGGTGGCCAAAAACAAGCGTAGCTCACGAAGCGCCGTGAGCCAGACTACATCCATCCAAAATTAGAAAATGGGAGTACTTAATCACTTGTGAGAATTATTCAAAGCTGAAACTCCCGACAAATGTTGAAAGCAAGAAATTTTACTGCTTACTACATTTTCGGTACTCATCCAGTAAAACTGCTGCGTCAGGCATGACCTTTCAATTTATTACTTCCGTACTACTTACTCTATTTGCAACAAATATTGCAGGCGGTAGTCACATGTACCACTGAATGTGTTTCCGATCATACATCATTGTCCGATTCGTTGTTGAAGAGCTACGATGTCAAACACTTGGCTGCTTGAAAACCAACTGCAGGGAGAAATTTACTAGATACGAGTTGAAATATGTGCGACAATATGTGTGAAATATGTGAAATACACTGAAGAGCCAAAGAAACTGGTACACCTGCCTGATATCGTGTAGGGCCCCCCGAGAGCACGCAGAAGTGCCGCAACACGAATTGGCATGGACTCGACTAATGCCTGAAGTAGTGCCGGAGGGAAATGACATCATGAATCCTGAAGGGCTGTCCACAAATCGGCAAGAGTGTGAGGGGGTGGAGATAACATCTGAACAGCACGTTGCAAGGCATCCCAGATATGTTCAATGATGTTCATGTCTCGGGAGTTTGGTGACCAGCAGAAGTCTTCAAACTCAGAAGAGTGATCCTGGAGCCACTCTGTAGCAATTCTGGAAGTGTGGGGTATCGCGTTGTCCTCCTGGAAATGCCCGTGTCCGTCGTAATGCACATTGAACATGAATGGATACAGGTGATCAGACAGGTTGCTTACGCGCGTATCACCTGTCAGAGTCGTATCTAGACGTATCAGGGGTCCAATATCACTCCCACTGTACACGCCCCACACCATTACAGAGCCTCCACCAGCTTGAACAGTCCCCAGCTGACAAGCAGGGTTCATGGATTCATGACGCTGTCTCCATACCCATACACACCAAAGCGCTCGATACAATTTCAAACGAGACGTGTCCGACCAGGCAACATGTTTCCTGTGGTCAACAGTCGAATGTCGGTGTTGGCGGGGCCAGACGAGGCGTAAAGATGGCTGTCGTGCAGTCATAAAGGGTAGAAGAGTGGGCCTTCGGCACTGAAAGCCCATATCAATGGTGTTTCGTTAAATGGTCCACACGCAGACACTTGTTGATGCCCCAGCATAGAAATCTGCAGCATTTTGTGGAAGGGTTACACTTTTACCAGGTTGAAGGCTTCTCTTCAGTCGTCGTTGGTCCCCTACTTGCAGGATGTTTTTCCGGGCGCAGCGATGTCAGAGATTTGATGTTTTACCGGATTCTTGATGTTCACGGTACACTCGTGAAATGATCGTACAGGAATATCCCAACTTCATCGCTACCTCGGAGATGCTGTATCCCATCGGACGTGCGCCGACTATAACACCATGTTCATCCTCACTTAAATCTTGATAACCAGCCATTGTAGCAGCAGTAACCTATCTAACAACTGCGCCAGACCGTTCTTGTCTTATATAGGCATTGCCGACCGCAGCGCCGTATTCTGCCTGTTTACATATCTCTGCAGTTGAATACTCTTGCTTACCAGTTTCTTTGGCGCTTCAGAGTGTATGTGAAATGCCTGTGACATGTGCGTAAGTATAAAAATCACTTCCTAATTCCTTGATAGATTTGAACCAGACTTGGTACACATGTTATTTACTATTTGGAAAAAAAATTCTGTTGAGGTAAGAACCAGGAATCTCGTGTATGCGGTAGAGGTGGTAAAGTTTAGATAGATGGAGGACACAGATCAGATAGGAGGCATTTGGAGGTGGAGAGAGAAAGGAGAAGGGCAAAATGGACAGAAAGGAATAGAACGAGAAGGACAGAGAGAGAAGAGGGGAGTAAACACAGAGAAAGAGAGGAAGAGAGACACTGACTCAGAGGGTAGAGAGATGTGGATATAGAGAGAGGGGATGGAGGACATGGGGTAAGGAGGACACGATCGGGGGGGGGGGGGGGAAACAGATAGAAGGGAAGCAGCAGATGGACAAACTGTGTGAGGCGCAGATGAACAGAGAAAGGAAAGAGAAGCAGGTAAACAAAGACTGGAGGGAGGATAAGATCGACAGATGGGAGGAAGCAGGAGCTTAATAGAGACACAGAAGAAGGATATGGACAGAAGGGAAGACGAATAAAGGGAGAAGGATCAGAGAGACAGAGGTGGAAGGACCAAATAGACAGAGAGAGGGGGCGAAGCAGATAAACAGAGAGAGAAGGGGGTGGAGCAGGTGAACTGAGTGAGGTTTAAGAGGAGGTGGACAGAGAGTGGGAGTGTGTCAGTGGGCAGATAGAGGGAGGGAGCGGATAGACATAGGGGGTGCGTAGGAGAGTGAGAGGGGATGAGGTGATGACTAATAGAAGACTATAACAAATAGGCTACTGGGTATTGCAAGTTGCTGAAAATATAAAGCTTTACCGCTAATGAGTGGGAAACGACAGTCTGATCATGTTGCCCCAATAACGGGGATCTAAAAAGTTACTAGTAACACAAATGTTTCAACTCAATAAGCATCCAAATGTGACACAGATACAAGTGCTACCACCACTGCGTAATGAATAGAGGGAATCGGTTAGTACTTTTCATGACTGTATTTGACTTTTTCCGTATTTCATTCAAGCGAGTAATTAAGAATAGCTCATCCAACAATTCGATCTCATCTCTTCAGTATTTAAAGGTTCCTCAAGAGCGAGAGAACAATGTTTTCAGGAAACATAATACCACGTCACCTATTTCACAAACTTTGAAGCTCAAACAATGGTATACGAGTTACGAGTGACAAAAACAAGAAGGCACCAAGCACGTTGCTGCAGGGTAAATCACAATCGAACCAACTGCAGGTTGGGATTACAGAGGGCGCAGATCAGATTCTCTCCTCCTCACTTCTCACCCCTTCCCGCGCCGTCAGCAAACGCAATTCTCGGCTCCGGTTTGTGATTACAATTACGTCAAGTTAGTCGGACAACACTCCAAGTAATGGAATAACGCGCCCGCTCCACGGCTTTTGTTAGCGGCCGCTGATTCGGCGCGAGGCCCCCGCGCGAACCGCCCACAGCCGACACGCAGATTAAAACCACCCCACGCCGTGTGGTGGCGCTGCCTGGTTCGCGGCACACCTTCACTGGACATCTGTCAAGCCGCACTCGGTTGGCGGGCACGTCCACAAAAACAAGTCCCGCAGTGGGTTTTGCGTAGCTTAGGATTTCTGCTAAAAGCATCGTTGACACAACCGTGGTGTATCGTAATAGGTGGCGCACATGCCAGAGTGAACAAAAAGCAATTTAATATTTTATCCATCTTCAGCGACTGTAGTTGTATACATCGAAACAATCAGGAACCAGCTAAATAAAAAAAATTATTTCCTTAAACGTCTTCAGGCACTTAGTGCCCTTCCTCAGGCGGCTGTACGGAAAAATACACCAGGAATAAGTAGAAGTTAAATATGAATGTTAAAATTTAAAAACTAAAAGTTAAAAATTTTTTAAAAACTTTAAAATAAAAAATGTACATATTTACAACTATCTCATTATTTGCGAGTGTCAACAATAAGATGCACATAGTGTAATATCTGTGCTCCTAAAAAAATACAACAACAAAATGTAATATAGTAATGAATCCATTAGTACAAATACAGCTCATAAATGCTTATAGTGCTTGTACAGAAATGGTATAAAGAAACCAAACAACAAGTGAAGACATCATGCCAGAAAGGGAGATAAACAGTTAATGATATGCTTATCTTGAGTTTGATTTCAGGGTGCAGGTAAAAGTACGAAAAAATAATAAAATAACCTTACACACCTACAGTTGCCATAAGACATAAACGAAAATGTAAGTTCGCATGAGCTCCACAACGATTAATCTATAAAAACTTAATGATAAATAAAATAAGTTAATACTAACGACAAGTTGCACTATGGATGGGAAATTTGGGAACCAATGCCCAAACAGCGGTACTGAGGTCAGCAGCAAGCTAGCAGGAAACCTGTCAGCAATAACAAAATGCGAAGCGCATCGTGGGGATGGAAATTGCAGTGGAGAGAGAATTCTCAGTCATTGACTAATATTACGAGTCGGAAAGTGACTGTAGAGTAAGGAAGCGTGGGCACAATTGTACTATAGAGAAACAGTTAGTACTGCAGGTCGCAAGTACGATTCGTATGATACCGTAAGCTTTGGAACACATCGCTGAGCTGGTGTAGAGATGTGAACAGCGTGGTAACAGGAAATGCGGCCCCGGCAACAGCGCGCTAGATGCACCAACGCCAGAAGCTATAACTGGAGTACATGCAGGAACAATTGCTAGTCAGTAACTAAAACGAAGAGTCTGAAACAACTATAGGACGAACGAAACATGGGCATCGTTGTATACTTTTGTTACAGTGGACTAACTTATTGATAAAAGTATACAAAGTTATAAACACGCTTCGTGAAGTTAATATAAATAGTGACACATAATTAGGTTGCATGAAACAACTACAATAGGTTTTACTATCCGAGGTTGATTGACTAAAAGCGCTTATTAACAGTAAACACTAATTGCAACTATAAAATAGAACATCTGTAACATTGAGAATAGAATGTTCAAATCAAATGCACTATGGGACTTGATATCTGAGGTTAGCAGTTCCCTAGACTTAGAACTACTTAAACATACCTAACCCAAGGACATCACACACATCCATGCCCAAGGCAGGATTCGAACCTGCGACCGTAGCAGCAGCGCTGTTCCGGACTGAAGTTTCTAGGACCGCTCGGCCACAGCGGCCGGCGAGAATAGAATGTCTATAGGTCATTGCTTACATATAGATAACCATCTGTAGCAAAAATACATCACCACCTGTAGGTTGTAAATGGTTTAGAATCTACAATAATAAATGGTTAACTATTTGGAACTGCAAGAGGCTAAACACTTACAACTACAGATGCCTAACAGCCTGTAACTATAGATGATCAACTAACTAAAAATCTGTGTAAAAAGTTAAAAGCTAACTATATGTAACAAATGTGCCGACATTAAAAGTTTAACTACATCTGGCTGTGAGGAACTGTTTAAATGTGACCGTATATAAATAACAGCGACTAACCGTAACAGCGTGCGCCCAAATACTTCTACATAGTGGTCGTAAACAGCAAATTTCCTGTTCTAGATGCTTAAGATACTTCACTGTGACGTTCTCCACAGAAATCGGTAGTAGTTGGGAGACTGATGATAGTAAATGACGTTCAAAAGTCTTCCAATATAGACCGATTACCCAGAACATTTTGACCACCTACATAATAGCCGGTTATGTCCACCTTTTGCACGAATAACAGGGGCAACGCGTCGTGGTATGGAAGCAATGGGAACTTGATAGGTAGGAGGTATTTGGCACCACACCTGGACACACAAGTCACTTAATTCCCTTAAATTTCGGGGAACTTTGACACCACGTTAAATACCAATTATGTTCGATCGGGTTCAGATCATCAACTGGAAGTCGCCACTGTGTTCCTCGAACCGCTCCATCACACTCCCGGCATTGTGACATGGTGCACTATCATGCTGAAAAATGTCACTGGCATCGGGAAACGTGAAGAGGCGTACGTGGTCTGCAATCGATGTGCGACGCTTCTTGTCGGTCTTGGTGCCTTACACGAGCTCCTCAACTGGACCCGTGGTTGCCCACACGAATGTTCTCCAGAGCGTAATGGAGAAACCGCCAGCTTGTCTCCATCCTGCAGTGCGGGGGTCAAGAAGCTGTTCGCCTGGAAGACGACGGATTCCCTCTCTTATCGGCATGAGGAAGATGGTATCGGCATACGTCAGACCATCCAGCACTCTGCCACTGAGCCAACGTCCACTGCCGATGGTCACGTACCCATTTCAGTCGTAGTTGCCGATGTCGTGGTGTTAACATCGGCACATGCATGGGTTGTCGGTTGCAGAGGCCGATCGTTGGGAGTGTTCGCTGCACTGCGTGTTCAGACACACTTGTACCGTGCCCAGGATTAAAGTCTATGTTAGTTCCGCCACAGATCACCGTACATTCTGTTTTACCAGTCTGCCCAGCCTACGATGTACAACGTCTGTAATGAGGGATGGCCACTGAATCCCATAACGCCTCGACATGGTTTCACCTTCGTTTCGCCATGTGTTGAAGACACGCACCACAGCACTCATTGAACTACCGACAGGTCCTGCAGGTTTCGAAATGCTCGTGCCGAGTCTCCGGGCCATCACAACCTGCCCTCGGTCGAACTCAAATAGATTACGCGTGCCGAGCGGTTCAGGCGCTTCAGTCTGGAACCGTGCGGCCGCTACGGTCGCAGGTTAGAATCCTGCCTCGGGCATGGATGTGTGTGATGTCCTTACGTTAGTTAGGTTTAAGTAGTTTTAGGTTCTAGGGTACTGATGACCTCAGATGTTGAGTCCCATAGTGTTCAGAGCCATTATTGGATCACGCGCCTTCCCCATTCTATACACTGACAGCACGCTCAGTGATACTGCATACGCTGTGTGTATGTCTGGCTAACACTCATTCCTCGTTAGGTGAAGCTGCTATCGCCTATACGGGTTTATATCGATAGTATGGCGGTGGCTGATCAGTGTATATTAATCAATGTCTTTGAGTCTTCAAATAAAATACGTTCATTCAAAAAGAAATATGTTATATACCGCTAAGAATGATAAGTTGTACATTAGACATAGTGTTTTGTGGAGTCTCAGACATCTACTGACTTTCCACGTTCACTGTAATTTCCAGAACTCAGAGTTGGTGAGTTCTACTAAAATTTTGGTAAATAGCGGAAATAAAGTGGAACAGTGACTCAATCACTTTTTTCTACTCTCTGCGATAAATGGAGGTAGTTAAGCTGGGGGCAGTATCGTGTAGTTAAGCTGGCTGACTACTTACTTGTTTAGTGAAATTCATTTCAGAGCATTGTAAATCCCCTTTGTTTGAGTGAATAAAATGCATTACACTGAGCTTGTCTTTGCTGATAATGAAGCATCTTATGTCCACGAAGCCTATAGTTTCTTCATTACTTTTTTTTGTTAAAACTGGTTGAACTCTAAGTGATGATTAACTACTCACTTTTCATTTCTGCCCCATGGAACACTTTTTTATTTATTCATTTATTCTTGTCTTTGAGGGTTCTGATCATGTTCTGACTGTCATACAGGTCGTAAGTGTGTTGGTTACGGCTCTTCTTGCAATCAGAGGGCAAACGAATTACATGAGACTTGCCAACAAATGTACATCGATAACGATAGACTTTAGTGTTTGTCTTACACTAAAATCAATAAACTACGTTCATAACGTCCTCAATGTTCGACAGCTGTTACAATATCTAATATAGTGTCGTGTATACCGTATATACTGATTTGTATTACACAACATTTTTCTCTTCTTATTCCACAGATGGCAATAGATCACACTCTCATATAGTGTATGACCATAACCTCATATAAGTGTACACGACAGGAGAACATTTTACACCATTTTAAATCAGTATTACGTAGTTTAAACATAAAAACTGTCTTCACTACTCCATTAGCAACAGGTAAAATTAAAAGAGCTGTTTTGTAGAGAGTGTGTTGTGTTTTGAAAGTCCGACCTCCTTAAAATGCACAGGAGGGGCAGTTTTCAGAAATTCTCACGCGCCGGTTTTCCATGATAATTGCAATACACATTGCATACGGTGCAGGAAGGCTGCAGTTACAAGCGATCATATAGTGGTTCTTTGAACCTCGATTCGTGTTTAGTAAAAAATAAAGAACTCCTAAGGGAGCAGCTTCGAACAGCAGACAGTCTCCTAATTCCGACTCAGTCAATGTATATACACAATTATCTGCAGTTTTTTCTTCTTCTTCGTTTTTCATTTTAGTAAAAGATAACGCATCAATAATAAGCACATACTGGTATTAAGTATCACAAAGCTGTTAAGACCAAGGGAAAAAGAACACTTAGAAAATAATAATGGTAATAGTTTTTTCATGATTTCCATTGGAATAGTGAAGAAAATACATATAGACACAGGAAGAAGATTCTAAAGTATCATTCCTTAATTTTGGGAGGGTTCCGCCCCAGTCCGCGTGCGAGTTTCACGGCGAATGGAGAGGCTGCGTTCTGCCTGCAGTCAAACCAGTAGCCCAGTCACGGGCTTGCATCAAGGCCATAGTTTTACCAATTCTTTTGCAGAGGTTGGTGGCATATCAATTCAGAAAACAATTCTACCATGACGACTTTACAAAACTACACAAGTTCGTAGGAATATTTAACCTCCAAACCACTGTACTTAAAAATAAATTGATGTCATTCATAGCAATCTAGCCAACACGATGCACGTTATTTGCTGGAACAAGTAATATTATCGACTTGCTGCTACCCGTTGCATTTGTACATCAGTGCCTTTGTTATGATGACGAATGGTGAGTAAGTAATCTACTGTATGTGCAACAACATCAGTCACCCTCAGGAGTCTGCCTGGTGTGCTAATGCTTTGCTCCCTTCCCTGCCCCTTTTCAAGCTTTCCAAAAACGCATGATATGTCAGCACGCACAGCGTCGATCCAAGTAGTGCGTACACATGGGAGTGGGCAGGAGCGCGCATCTATGCATTGAGCAACTTAAGTAGCCATACATTATATAACATGCATATTGTGCCACAAACAGTGTGTATGTATCTCTTAAACATACTGAAGATTGTATAGTCAATGTATTCATTGCTTTGAATCATGACATGTAGCACATATCTACCAATAAAATCACTTTTACAAGTAAGATAAACTTTGAATCTCAGAAAGTAAACAGCTTTCTCCGAGAGCAAATATGTTAGCCAGTTCGCGTAATATGCTTCAGATCAATAGGTATCTTGCACTACACACTTTATAAAGCAGCCCATGCTCTTCCTCCGGGTCGAAGCTGCACTATGTGATCAAAAGTATCCGGACACATGGCTGCAAATGACTTACAAGTTCGCGGCGACCTCCATCGGAAATGCTGGTATTCAGTATGGTGTTGACCCACTCTTAGCCTTGATGACAGATTCCACTCTCGCAGGCATACATTCACTCAGGTGTTGGAAGGTTTCTTGGCAAATGGCAGCCTATTCTTCACGGAGTGCTGCACTGAGGAGAGGTATCGATGTCAGTTGGTGAGGCCTGGCACGAAGTCGGTGGTCCAAAACATCCCAAAGGTGTTGTATAGGATTCAGGTCAGGACTCCTTGCAGGCCAGTCCATTACAGGGATGTTATTGTCGTGTAACCACTCCGCCACAGGCTGTGCATTATGAACAAGTGCTCGATCGTGTTAAAAGATGAAATCGCCATCCTCGAATTGCTCTTCAACAGAGGGAAGCAAGAAGGTGCTTAAAACATCAATATAGGCCTGTGCTGTGATAGTGCCACGCAAAACAACAAGGGGTGCAAGCCCCTTCCATGAAAACCACGACCATACTATAACACTACCGCCTCCGAATTTTACTGTTGGCACTACACAAGCTGGCAGATGACGTTCACCGGTCATTCGCCATACCCACACCCTGCCATCGGATCGCCACATTGTGTACCGTGATTCGTTACTCCATACAACGTTTTTCCACTGTTCAATCGTCCACCGTTTACCCTTCTTACACCAAGCGAGGCGTCGTTTGGCATTTATCGGCGTCATACGTGTCTTATGAGCAGCCGCTCGAACATGAAATCCAAGTCTTCCTACCTCCCGCCTAACTGTCACAGTACTTGCGGTGTATCCTGATGCAGTTTGGAATTGCTGTGTGATGGTCTGGATAGAAGTCTGCCTATTACACATTACGATCCTCTTCAATTGCGACCGTAGCGGTCACGCGGTTCCAAACTGAAGCGCCTAGAACCGCACGGCCACACCGGCTGGCAAAAAACTGTGGTAACAATTGAGATAATTAACTACAAAATTTGATTTTTTTCTAAACATAAAGTTTAAAACGTAACAGCTCATTCATTTTTTTCACAAATTAAATAGATTCACCTGTAGGTATGGTTTGTATGCTGTGCAAAATTCATCGAACAGTCTCTCTTACTTATGAAGAAAAGTGTACCTATAGCAACAAATGCAGCCAATTGTAGGTGAAAAAATGATGAAATTTCACATATAAAAAAATATTTTTTATGTTTTTGAACTTCCGCTGCTACGAGTGTGAATCCTGAATCGTTCTTGTCATGCTAACAAAGTTTTATGAATTTACTTGTAAAAGTATAGAGAGTGGAAATTAAAACAGTGGTGCCTCTCCTGCTCCAAGTCGGACCGTTTGACGTCCTCCCCCCCCCCCCCCCCCCCTTAAGTTTCAAAACAAGTCGGCAAAGAGTTTACTTTCTCAAGAAACGACGAGGACGAGAAATTAGAGATTATACGCAATCGTTCTTCTTGAATGGAATAGTCAAAGTGGACACAACGATCTTCCGAAAGTACTCTCTATCAGAGACAACCAGTCGGCTTGCGGAGTGTAAATGTAGATGTGATCTACGGCGTTGAAACCGTCGTTCAGTCTCCCTCGCCCTCCTCACCCCTACTCCTGATCTCTCGCTCTTTAGGAACACACACAAGTCCACAGAACAGAGTGAACATGGTTTTTATTTTCATATCTGGACACGATCAGGCATTACCATCAAAAAAGGCGTTCTGCACAGGTATTGAATTGCCGTTCGCTCCTAGCTGACGCAATCATTCTCAGATCGATCACCGTGCGCCGAGAGCAGGCAGTCACCGGGCGCACCACCTGGTGCCCGGATTCCCACGCGCCCGCCGCCGTCTCCTCTTCCAGATTCCTGAATGGGGCGGATAACAACTCGCCTCAACGGCCGCGGCTTTTCGACGGCCGCGGGAGGCGCAGGCAACGCGCAACAATAGGCGACAAATTCTTCAGCGGCCCGAGAGGGTCCAATGGCTGCTATAGACTCGTATGGAGTGCGCAGCCACTCCATCGTCAGCGCGGACCCCTCGCCAGGTGCTCGCCGCGCACCTGGCGGGCCACGCTCCTCGTGGGTAGCCTGGCAAGAGAGCAGCGTAGGAGCCGCACAATGGGTGGAGAGCGCGGGGCGGCGTCCAAGTGCCGCGGAACTGGAGAAGTCAGCCGGCGCGGGGCAGTGGGGACTTCTAACGGCCCGACACGCGACAGGCAAACAGCGTATCAAGGGCGCGCCGCTTGCGATTTCTGGCACTGCTCAGAAGCAACTGTGGGATTAGCGGTGTGGAAGAGCTGGCTTCATTACACTCTTGTGGCTGCATTCTGTGTTACACGAGAAGCGACATGGGTTGTGTGGGCAGTCACTGACGTAGATAATGTTTCTTCACAACGCATCATCAGTCTTTGCCGTGAATGATCAGTCAGCTGAAAACTACAATTCAGTTATCACTGAATGAAATAATTGTTACATATCAAACACTTTTCCCTTCCCCTTCTAGTTCTGGGCAGATAATGTCATTTATAGCTATTATTCCGAGCTTAGAAATATTTCTGTTAATAACACGCCTTATCCAAGAAAAGCTGCAAGCATGAACGATAAATACACTCCTGGAAATGGAAAAAAGAACACATTGACACCGGTGTGTCAGACCCACCATACTTGCTCCGGACACTGCGAGAGGGCTGTACAAGCAATGATCACACGCACGGCACAGCGGACACACCAGGAACCGCGGTGTTGGCCGTCGAATGGCGCTAGCTGCGCAGCATTTGTGCACCGCCGCCGTCAGTGTCAGCCAGTTTGCCGTGGCATACGGAGCTCCATCGCAGTCTTTAACACTGGTAGCATGCCGCGACAGCGTGGACGTGAACCGTATGTGCAGTTGACGGACTTTGAGCGAGGGCGTATAGTGGGCATGCGGGAGGCCGGGTGGACGTACCGCCGAATTGCTCAACACGTGGGGCGTGAGGTCTCCACAGTACATCGATGTTGTCGCCAGTGGTCGGCGGAAGGTGCACGTGCCCGTCGACCTGGGACCGGACCGCAGCGACGCACGGATGCACGCCACGACCGTAGGATCCTACGTAGTGCCGTAGGGGACCGCACCGCCACTTCCCAGCAAATTAGGGACACTGTTGCTCCTGGGGTATCGGCGAGGACCATTCGCAACCGTCTCCATGAAGCTGGGCTACGGTCCCGCACACCGTTAGGCCGTCTTCCACTCACGCCCCAACATCGTGCAGCCCGCCTCCAGTAGTGTCGCGACAGGCGTGAATGGAGGGACGAATGGAGACGTGTCGTCTTCAGCGATGAGAGTCGCTTCTGCCTTGGTGCCAATGATGGTCGTATGCGTGTTTGCCGCCGTGCAGGTGAGCGCCACAATCAGGACTACATACGACCGAGGCACACAGGGCCAAGACCCGGCATCATGGTGTGGGGAGCGATCTCCTACACTGGCCTTACACCACTGGTGATCGTCGAGGGGACACTGAATAGTGCACGGTACATCCAAACCGTCATCGAACCCATCGTTCTACCATTCCTAGACCGGCAAGGGAACTTGCTGTTCCAACAGGACAATGCACGTCCGCATGTATCCCGTGCCACCCAACGTGCTCTAGAAGGTGTAAGTCAACTACCCTGGCCAGCAAGATCTCCGGATCTGTCCCCCATTGAGCATGTTTGGGACTGGATGAAGCGTCGTCTCACGCGGTCTGCACGTCCAGCACGAACGCTGGTCCAACTGAGGCGCCAGGAGGAAATGGCATGGCAAGCCGTTCCACAGGACTACATCCAGCATCTCTACGATCGTCTCCATGGGAGAATAGCATCCTGCATTGCTGCGAAAGGTGGATATACACTGTACTAGTGCCGACATTGTGCATGCTCTGTTGCCTGTGTCTATGTGCCTGTGGTTCTGTCAGTGTGATCATGTGATGTATCTGACCCCAGGAATGTGTCAATAAAGTTTCCCGTTCCTGGAGCAATGAATTCACGGTGTTCTTATTTGAATTTCCAGGAGTGTAGTTTGGACAAGAAGAGAATAGAAGCTTTCGAAATGTGATGCTACAGAAGAATGCTGAAGATTAGATGGGTAGATCACATAACTAATGAGGAGGTACTGAATAGAACTGGGGAGAAGAGGAGTTTGTGGCACAAATTGAGTAGGAGAAGGGATCGGTAGGTAGGACATTTTCTGAGGCACCGAGGCATCACCAATTTAATATTGGAGGGTAGCGTAGAGGGTAAAAATCGTAGAGGCAGACCAAGAGATGAATACACTAAGCAGATTGAGAAGGATGTAGGTTGCAGTAGGTACTGGGAGATGAAGAAGCTTGCACAGGATAGAGTAGTATGGAGAGCTCCATCAAACCAGTCTCAGGACTGAAGACCACAAAACAACATCCAAGAAAAATTTGTCTATCGCAGTAGCCTGAAATGAGGAATCGGAATGAATGATTGGCACTTTCCTGTATCTTTTCATCATTGTACAAAAGTTGCAAGAGCACCAATGTCCACAGGCATAAGTAACGACGGAAATTAGTACAGTATAGAGGATATTCGCACACTTACAACTGAATAAAACGTTATGACCTCAATCTTACGCCGATCAGCACAGTATTTGTACTCAGTATTTGGCACCTCTTACTCTGAATGATCGTTTGACATTTGCGTTCACCGAATACTTATTAATAGGTATTCGTTTCCAGTCTCAATATTTCATTCCCCTGCTTTAATCCAACGTGTTTCGAAGGTACAATTCCAATACATATGGACCGCATTGACGTTTTTACTAATGTTTCTACTTCAGTTTATCATGTTCATCTGCCCACAAAATGTTCATCTTCTGCATCGGTGATATATGAAACCGGAAGACGATTTAGTAAGACAATATTGTGCATAACATTGTATTTTAACAATGAGGAAGCCCGTTTTGTTGAAGGAGAAAAATGCGGGTGTTACTTACCTCATTTGTTAATAAAAAAAACAATAGCTGATGTAAACCAGCTCTGTTACTTGCTTATAAATATTTCTGTGTGTATATACACTCCTGGAAATTGAAATAAGAACACCGTGAATTCATTGTCCCAGGAAGGGGAAACTTTATTGACACATTCCTGGGGTCAGATACATCACATGATCACACTGACAGAACCACAGGCACATAGACACAGGCAACAGAGCATGCACAATGTCGGCACTAGTACAGTGTGTATCCACCTTTCGCAGCAATGCAGGCTGCTATTCTCCCATGGAGACGATCGTAGAGATGCTGGATGTAGTCCTGTGGAACGGCTTGCCATGCCATTTCCACCTGGCGCCTCTGTTGGACCAGCGTTCGTGCTGGACGTGCAGACCGCGTGAGACGACGCTTCATCCAGTCCCAAACATGCTCAATTGGGGACAGATCCGGAGATCTTGCTGGCCAGGGTAGTTGACTTACACCTTCTAGAGCACGTTGGGTGGCACGGGATACATGCGGACGTGCATTGTCCTGTTGGAACAGCAAGTTCCCTTGCCGGTCTAGGAATGGTAGAACGATGGGTTCGATGACGGTTTGGATGTACCGTGCACTATTCAGTGTCCCCTCGACGATCACCAATGGTGTACGGCCAGTGTAGGAGATCGCTCCCCACACCATGATGCCGGGTGTTGGCCCTGTGTGCCTCGGTCGTATGCAGTCCTGATTGTGGCGCTCACCTGCACGGCGGCAAACACGCATACGACCATCATTGGCACCAAGGCAGAAGCGACTCTCATCGCTGAAGACGACACGTCTCCATTCGTCCCTCCATTCACGCCTGTCGCGACACCACTGGAGGCGGGCTGCACGATGTTGGGGCGTGAGCGGAAGACGGCCTAACGGTGTGCGGGACCGTAGCCCAGCTTCATGGAGACGGTTGCGAATGGTCCTCGCCGATACCCCAGGAGCAACAGTGTCCCTAATTTGCTGGGAAGTGGCGGTGCGGTCCCCTACGGCACTGCGTAGGATCCTACGGTCTTGGCGTGCATCCGTGCGCCGCTGCGGTCCGGTCCCAGGTCGACGGGCACGTGCACCTTCCGCCGACCACTGGCGACAACATCGATGTACTGTGGAGACCTCACGCCCCACGTGTTGAGCAATTCGGCGGTACGTCCACCCGGCCTCCCGCATGCCCACTATACGCCCTCGCTCAAAGTCCGTCAACTGCACATATGGATCACGTCCACGCTGTCGCGGCATGTTACCAGTGTTAAAGACTGCGATGGAGCTCCGTATGCCACGGCAAACTGGCTGACACTGACGGCGGCGGTGCACAAATGCTGCGCAGCTAGCGCCATTCGACGGCCAACACCGCGGTTCCTGGTGTGTCCGCTGTGCCGTGCGTGTGATCATTGCTTGTACAGCCCTCTCGCAGTGTCCGGAGCAAGTATGGTGGGTCTGACACACCAGTGTCAATGTGTTCTTTTTTCCATTTCCAGGAGTGTATTTTACCTAACAAGAACTGTCGATGTTTTGAAACATTTGTATGACGCTGCTCCTATGTTTCAAAATATTACTGTTGGATAGGAAAAGTATCTGTTATCAGCTTTGCTTTGTCCTTTATTGTGATGCTGTATTCCGACTGTAGTACCACTATTGTGGTTTATTCTCAATATCTCATTACAACTTATGCGGTAGAACTCATCACCAGTTTCAGTAAGTACATCTTGTAGTTGCATTACCTGGAAGGTATACAGCTAATAAGGAGTGATGCCTACATTTTCCTTCTACGCTTACTCAAATATCTGAAATGTGCAAAATTGGCTTCTTATTTTGTCTTCTGTCTTTACTCAACGTTGTGAACGATGATTCGAGAGAATGGGGGGAGGGGGGGGGGGGGTGTACAACTGTTGTTGCCAAACACTGATGTGACTGCTCCATCGTCCAAGAAAGATAGCAAAAAGTTTCTCCTTCTGAGAGATCTGCCAGAACTCTTTTACATCCTACTGGGAAATTAACATCCTCCTTGTACCATGGCTACAGATGTGACATGAACTTCCTATGTCATGCACCATTCGGTTCTTTGTCCACTCCATGACTGAGATCGAAAGAAACGTCACCGAAAGACAGATTAACTGCTTGTACGACCTATATTTTGTTTCAACCTGTATAAGAACTATTACGAGTAACTACACTATGTCATTTATATCAGCAGTCACGGCAGTCGTTACCATTGTTGTACAGCAGGAAAACGATGGAAGGATGATTAGGGTTTAACGCCCGTCGATATCTAAGCTATTAGAGACCCAGCACGAGCTGGATTCTTTCATGGATGGGGAAGGAAATTTACCGTGCCCTTTCAAAGGGAACATCACGGCACTTGCCTAGGGTCATTTAGGCTTTCTTACTGCCGTTGCGTCGCACTTTTGTATGCGGAGTAACAAGATGAACCAGAAAAAACACAAAAACTCTATCTCTCCGCATAAATAATGAGCCATTTTAAATAGCCCGCAGGAAAAATGTCGTGAATTGCACAAAGCTGTATCTCGGAAACACATTAATGTGGAGGAGACGTTAATTTGACGTATTCCTTTCAAAATGGTCCGTGCTACCACTTTACAGCAGTGCTGACTATCAAGATAGCAACATTATACTGCGTGAAACTGGCATGAAGTCAAACTGTAAACCATTAACAGTTCAGCGCAGTAGCACAAAATACACTGTCGGAAAGAAATGCAGCAGCCTCAAAGACAACGTCATTATTCTGACAAGACAGGTGACAGGTAGGTTATCACTGTAGGACTATACAACAACAAATTCAGATCAAATGAAACACACATGTCAGTAAAGGGTGCCCAGACCGTCGTATCACTACACAGTGCACCCCACTCCGGCGGCAAGGCACTTGTGTATTCTCGCATGCGGACAACCGTAAAGATTCTGCACCTGTTGTTGCAAATCGACGATGATTCCTGCTGGTCCTGGAGAATGAATAAGTACCCGCTTCATTATGTCGCATACGCCTTCAATTGGCGTGAGAACAGGTGATCTTGCTGTCCTGGGCATTTGCTGTACTCCACGAAGAGCACGTAATGTCGCAGCGGCCGTATGTGGACACGCATTACCCTGGTGAAGAAGCGGGTCACCTTTCTGTTAAAGAAAAAGGTAGCAACACGGGAATAACAGTTGGCGCAATGTACTAGACACTTGTTCTTTTGTCCTGCAGAAACATGATATGTGACCGCGAATTGCTACTGTTGCTCCCCCACCCCCTCCTCCACCACCACGAAGTATGGGATGCGACCTGTGTGTGTTGGGCGATTGGACACCAGAGTAGGTAGCTCTCCAGGTCTTCGTCATTCGCGTACAGACAGAAAATACTCTCATCACTGAATACAAAAAAGCGACGTTCCACTCTCCAGTGAACACATTCTCGGCAAGAGAGTAACTTAGCAGTGTCGTGGTGTCAGTGGTAGCCCGGCCACAGGTACACTTTATCCTAATCATGCTGCAAGTAAACGGTCTCCAGTAGTCGCTAATGACACAGCAGGCGCAACGTGGGCTCGGATGTCGTCCCTGGATGTTCAGTCGACCACCGCAGCTCGAACATTACGTCGATCTCGACATGCGTCTGTACTACGTGCACGTCCAGAATCTGGCTTAAGATGTGGGAACGTTGGAGATACCACTTTTGAAAGCGAAACACGGGCGATAGATTGTGGCCAACAAGTGCAGCAGTCCGTCGGTACGCTCATCCAGCTTCGCCGCTGGCCATCTGTGTGACAACGTCCAAAAGGCCGAAGCCATTCAACAGGAGTACGTACTATTTGGTGTGGCACGGTTGTACCCTAGAATGGACATCGCAAACACTGTTACATCTAAAATGAACAGTTACTGCCTGTAGAGACTAAACAGAAGGTGCACAGACAGGCACGGAGCGGCATCTAATCCCAATGACCGTGACAAATGAACCACTAAGACTAGAGCCCCTCAGTATTCACATCTTACACAAGTGGCACTGACCACAGTCGTTGAGGGTGTCGCGTTTCTTTCCGGCAGTGTAGATGGGAATAGGATCCTCTTTATTCTGTACATATGAGAAGAGTATGCCGTTGATTTTTCACTCAGAAATGTTATTTAAAGTTGTATCTTTGTGAAAATAATCGTGCTAAGGCTCCTGTAAGATGGAGAAAAGCCAACCATCGCGTGTCGGGATGCAACACCTGCAGAGTTACCTCTTGTCGAGAGAGTGGATTATCGCTAGGCGATTTTGCTGTTCGTGTTGGCCGAGAGGCCACGCCTGAAAAGCGAATACGGAATCGATGGGTTCAGGAGAGTCATACTTAACGCCATGAAGGATCTCGACGGCCCCAAGTGGCTATTGTATATAGGACAGGCCAGCAGGATCGCTTACTGCATCACGTAACTTTAGTCACGAAAAGGGTGTTTTTGGAGTCGCACAAGTATCCACAAGGACAGTACGATGACGTCTAAAGCACCACAGACTGTCAGCAAGCTGACATATATCGCGGCTTTCTTTGACACTGCACCAGAGACGCGCCGATAGTGCTGCGACCAAGGCAAACAGCATGCACAGGAGTGGCGCGAAGCCGTCTTTTCACACGAGCTCCAGTTCTGTAAACAGTGTCACGAAGGACATACGCGTATGGCGAGGCTCCTACAAGAAAAAATTAGGCGGAATTCGTTCTTCGATGTCATACGTGTCTATCACCTCACTTGATGGTGTGCGTTGACAGCGGGTATACAACGCGATCACCTCCGGTTGTCACAGGCGGTAATTCCAACGCAAGCTATAACATTTCTGACGGGGTAATACAGTAACATCTTTTGTTGTCTGATATGACGGTTTAGTATGTCTCTGTCAAACTATTAACTGGGGTAATTACAATAAGCGGACAAAAGTTAATTATTTAATTAATTAAAATGTGTGAAATCTTATGGGACTTAACTGCTAAGGTCATCAGTCCATAAGCTTACACACTACTTAACCTAAATTATCCTAAGGACAAATACACACACCCATGCCCGAGGGAGGACTCGAACCTCCGCCGGGACCAGTCGCACAGTGCATGACTGCAGCGCCAAAGACCGCTCGGCTAATCCCGCGCGGCGACAAAAGTTACCAGATAGCGATATGCACATATACAGATGGCTGTAGTCTAGCGTACACACGGTATAAAAGGACAGTGCATTGGCGGTGTTGCCTTCAGGTAAAAAGGTGCTCTGCGGTACGACGGAATTAACAGACTCGGAACGAGGAAAGTTAGTTGGAACTAGGCGCATGGGACATTCCATTTCGGAAATAGGGAATTGAATATTCCGATATCCACAGAGTCAAAAGTGTGACGAAGATACCATACTGTAGACATTACCTCTCACCACGGATAAGGCAGTGGCCGATGGCCTTCACTTAATGACCGAGAGCAGGGGCGTTTCCGTAGAGTTTCCAGTTCTAATACACAAGCAACACTTCTGGAAATAATCGCAGAAGCCTATGTGGAACGTACAACCGTCGCATCCGTTAGGCCAGTACGGCGAAATTTTGCGTTAATGGGCTATGGCACCAAATGATCGACCGACGTGAGTGCCTTTGCTAACAGCACGACATCGCTTGCAGCCCCTCTCCTGGGATCGTGACCGTATGCTGGACCCTAGACGACTGGTAAACAGTGTAAAGGTCAGATGATGTCAGTTGGTGGTACGGATGTGGCGCTGACCCCCGAAGCCATGGACCCAAACTGTCAACTAGGCACTTTAGCCGTGGTGGTTGCTCCATAAGTGTATCGGCTATGTTAACATGGAGTGGACACGGACTTCTAGTCCAACTGAGCCGATCATTGACTGGAAATGGTCATGTTCGGCTACTTCACTCGTGGAATTCCTGTTCCCAAACAAAGATGGAATTTTTACGGATGAAAATGAGCCATGTCACCGGGCCGCAACTGTTCGCGATTGTTTTGAAGAACATTGTGGGTAATTAGAGAGACTGATTTGGCCATCCAGGTCACCCAATGTCAATCTGTTCGAACATTTATGAGACGTAATCGAGAGATCGGTTTGTGAACAAAATCTCGCACCGGCAACTCTTTCGCAATTACGGAAACTACAAAGGCAGCATCGCTGAGTTTCTCCAGTTCACACCACATCGAGCTGCTACACTACGACGGGAAAATGGAGTTCCGACGCGATATTAGGAGGTATCGCATTTATTTTGTCAAGTCAGTACATGAGTACTGGCATTGCACGATTGGCCGATCAACGAATATATGTCATATCGTAACTGTAATAGCGCTCTGTGTGCTGGTTTTTCTTTTGCATCAAATACTGTAACATATCCATTTATGAAACACAGTTGTGGATTTTTCCATCTTCTCAGTGTTGATAAATCGTCAAGCTAGTTGTTGTCATGTGATCAAAAGTCTTGTGCCATTGAATGGAAATGTACTGCCAGGTGGTTGCAGTCCAGTAAAAGTCATCCTGACGAGGTAGGTGGTGAAGCACAAATCAAATTATGTCGGCTACTTATTTTATTAATCAGTCATCAGGGTTTCAGTTACGACGGCACGGGCTTAACAGTAATACTGGATGCCGCGGGGAAGAATACTATACTGCCATCACTATTTCAAGCCTCCGCTACAAGAGATTTCAGCTTCACCACTCGGGTCCACATTGCATACTGTGGAGTACGTCCGATCGTTCACTGATCTCTGTTCTTAGGAGCTGCTGCCTCATCTGGACTTTATGGATAGGTTTGTGAACTAGATCATAATTTAATTTCGACATTTTAACCTCAACATCTAAACTGTTTAATAATCAGTGGAACATGAACATAAATGACATTCACATTATTTACTCTTTTTTCAAGTGCTCAACGAAGTCAGATAACATGTTGATATACCAGTTCGTATTCCAAATATTAACGAAGCAGATATCAATTATTAAGTATTAGACTATAGTTACATACTGATGTTAGTAGCTACGCTCAGTCTAATTTATCTCACGTTGACTTATAGTTATGGAACATATCTCTGTTTGATAGTAAAATAAAAGAAAACTTCACTTAATACATTTATTCTGTAATTTATGAAATTTAAATACCAGTACATAAAAAATAAGTGACCCATTCAAAAGTCACTCCATACGCCTTCGAATTATTTTACAGAATATAATTTTCTTTCTTTCGAAACCTTACATGTAGACTGAGTTTTGCAAACTAAATCTGATTCCTCGTACATAATAAAATGTTATTTATTAGGCCAAATTCATAATTTTTCCGCTCTTACCACGCGATTGACTTCTGTCCCAATTTCATAAACTTTGATTATCTGTCCGGACTTGACCATCGTATTTGACAATGACAAAACCTTTAGTTTTAGAAATAAGTCTGTCTTCTAAACATTTCCCTGAAACGTATGTCCTTTGTATCTTGGGCGTAAGTGCGATATGGCCTCACACATATTCTATTTTGATGTTCGTTACTCATTATTTATTGTAATATAGCTTTGAGTTTATATTAAAAAGACTTATTTTGGTTTCAGGTATTTAAATGCACAGCAGCAATGCAAAAAATTTAATACGAACACCCTGTAATATGATATTTTCGACCATATTTCACGTCTCAGGTTTGATTTCTTTATAAAATATCGTATAATGTAATTTTATTTAAATATCTAAATAATAATAAATAGGAATAGTATAAAGAGTATATAAATTTCCTTAGGTGTTTATCGCCAGACAGAAATGCTTGGAAAAAAATCAGTATCTCGTTCATTCCTCAAGAAAGTCCCAGGTATGCAAATCAGTAATTTTACGGCTTCGTATATTGCGGCACCTACCGCACATACAAAAGAAATATGGGGACAACAATCGCACAGTTTTACACGCAACATTATTCGACACTGGCAGCTTTGACTGTAGTTACAAGCCTGGGAGCTGAGCCATAGTTGTTGGAAATTAGAATACTCAAAATACAGCACCCACTGAAAACATCTGATCATAGGTTGTTGAGAGTTTGGTACTCGACAGCCAATATGGCTGATGGACTCTGGTAGACAGTTGCTAGTTCATGGAATGGCGTGCCGATATAAGACATGAAAACTCAGCCTGGCTCGGTGCCCAGCCGGCTTAGATCTGTTACTGACATCAGAAAAAGCAGCTCTGTGTCCTAAGTTTCGTATCCTGTATAATCCGAATCATATAAATTACAGAATGTAGGCAGTAGTATCTGCTGTGTGTTGAGCAGTAGTCGGGACGACGCTGGAGCGCTGTGTGGACTCCCCCCCCCCCCCCTGTCCCCACCCCCCCAGAGCGACCCACGCTCAGCTGCCTCCCTTCCTGCGCCCTCCCGCCAGAGATTCGTCTCAGCAGCCAGAGTGACGGGGTGGCTATTGTTAGCCACGTGCGCCAGACTGCGTGCCGCCACCAAATTCTGGAGCCCCGACTCGGTTTTACGGTCGCTGTGATGCCGCAGCGGCACTCAGCCGCGTATCCTGCTCGAGACAGAAGGCTCTCCGAAGAAGAGCAAGTTTTTCGTTTTCACCCGAAAAGTCTTTTCAAACTTCAATGAACGACGTCTAATTTCAAAACAAAACATCTATCGGGCGCGTTTCCATAATCTTATTATCCAATAGGTTTTCGGGTACAGCCGTCTTGAATGAATAAAACATTTCATTTATATCTAGTTCCAATTATTACATTAGATCGCCCAGGTCCAGTGAGATGCATACACCATGAAGAGAGTTAAGAAAAACGCGGTTGAATTGTGTGAACACTTCCGGCAGTTCAACTGATTTGTTTTTCCAATGTGTGTGCACGATACATGGATGACCAATCCAACAACTTTTGTAGCTACTCCGATCAGTGCCGATACGCCTAGCCTCCAACCACAATACGAAGTATTGACGGTGTGACGGCTCTATTTACAAGCCGACTCCCGTTGCTTAATACACTCTTTTGCTGCTCTTTTGTTTTTCAGAGACCACATTAATACTCTTTCAAACCTTGATAAACCGATTCAAAACTTGGCTTGAACAGAAACCGTCATCGCCGGCCGCGGGGGCCGTGCGGCTCTAGGCGCTGCAGTCCGGAACCGCGGAACTGCTACGGTCGCAGGTTCGAATCCTGCCTCGGGCATGGATGCGTGTGATGTCCTTAGGTTAGTTATGTTTAAGTAGTTCTAAGTTCTAGGGGACTGATGACCTAAGTTGTTAAGTCCCATAGTGCTCAGAGCCATCTGAACCATTTTTGAGAAACCATCATCCCAATTTATTACGTTTTTCGACACTTTTACTTCAAGAGGCACTTACTGGCGCTGTCATAAAAGTTGGACTCGTTTAAAACAATCCAGCACTGCGAAATCTGGGTTTGTACCGCTTTCGATACGAATGTGGCATGTCTTACGTGAGGCAGAGTATTAGAACCGTTCAAATGAGTTTCAAGAAACAATGCGACGCACCCGACTGGCAAAAGAAGGAAAAAAAAGGATGCAAACCAGCTTTCGGCAACCGGTTCCTAGAGTACAACACGAAATGCAATGTGACGGGACCAGTATCGTGGTTCAAACTCAAGTTTATGGGACAACCTAGCTAAGGTGCCTGTCGAAATAAATGTTTCTGGGAACCTAATATGGGAGACACAGGTTTTTATTTAGACGAAGCTTAGGATTAGGAACTGATTTTATTAAAATCTCGTTGATCATTGTCCTCCGCCAAAAATGGTAAAAACTGCTAGAATATGCGTTTCACAAAATAATACTGCAGCCTCCAAAAAGCAAATGAGTTTCAACTGGAGTATCGGGTAGCAGCAATCGAATACGACTACCGATGCGTGGAAGTTTGGACAGATGGAATTCGGACAGGCCGCTAGTTTTAATAACAGTTTGTTTAACATGCAGAATATCAATATACAAAAGATAAATCACTCCGACAAATCGATAATTCTTTGTAGCCCGAATAAAACGTTACATGGCTCAACTAATAAAACCCTCATTAAAATAACAATATCAAGTGGGAAACCAAATACGACGTAACAAGTAGCAGTTCCTTGCCCTTAGCAGAAGTGTCACTATCAGTTCCTTACATTAGAAAATACTGAACTTCTGTAGGACAGAAACTAGCAAGGAGAGGCCACAACGTTGGGATCACAGTTTTACTTCAAACTTGGAACACTTTTAGTGCACCGTTAAAACAACATAATATGCAGGTATTAAGTCGCACTACTCTTGTGCACTACTCTGGCAATTCCGAGAAAATTGCAAGGGAAGTTTTACGCGTCCGTTATGTGCCGGATGTATCTGTGCGTAGGTACCGGACGTTAGAGTTCATGGAGGTCAATTGGTGTCAGAGGGCTGATTGCCCTCTGTAATAAGAAAAATGAGTGAAGGAACCAACGATCGACTTGAACGCATGTCATGTGACGTCGGCCCAGAGCAAACGCAATGAACAGTACTAAACAAAATACATAAATAAGTGGTTAGCGCTCGAGCTTCGTATGACGAACGTGTATGAGACGACGGTTCGTATCCTACTCGAGCCTTCATTTTTGTAGTACAAGTGTAAATTCTGTGCTATTCAAAAATTTGCACCTACACTATTCGTCAATATTGCATTAGCAACGTTAGATCGGTACACAGATTAAATGCCAATGGGGCCTCCTCTGTGTCTGCAGCTCAAAGCGTCCAGGTGCAAAGTAGCTCTGGATACACTACCAGATTGCATGTATTATCAGCGTTCAGAGGAATGACGATATCTCTTCATTCAAAGTTTCAACCAGTGTTGGAACACTGTTTATTTGTCTGCCTTACACGCTTTTATTATGCATCGTTTTCAAAGGCTAACTGGAAAGTATATGCATGGTATCATTATGAAAACAAATGGTTACGCTGAATCCAAAATACTATTGTGGAGAAATCTTACCATATAAAAACTTTTATATTTAAATATTCTGCGTACACTAGGCATATGGGTACATAAGATCTAGTCATCTGTTGCGAGCAACAGCTAAGTGCAAGCTTATTCCTGATATTGCGTGCCATTTTAAATGAAATGGCAACAAGATGCGACTAAAGTAGGCGATATCCCTACCGTTTTTCACGTAAAAGTTGGCATATATAATAAATATTAAAATTAAATAAGACTAAAACTAGCAAACTGTCATATTAGATTTGTTCAAACAATTAACTGTGCTGTTAAACGCATATATGTAATACCTAACAGCAAGATACAGCACGTAGACTGTTGAAAATGACTTCAGCATATACTTACGAGTAACATTTCCAGAAGTTCATTGATACGTTTTCCGTTTCAATTCATTAGTTAAAAACCTGTATATAAGCTGTAAAAGGATTGCATACTGTACGAAATAAAACCAATGTCTTATTTCAGTGTTCATATGACTAAGCATGCATGTAAAAGCGCATTTTTTGACAAAGCTAATTGGAAATGCTTTTGAAAGAGTTAGCATCATTATGAGTTGTTACCGTGGTATACAGCCCACTGACGATGCATCCATATATTAAATAAAATACATTCCCATTCTAGATTAACTTTAAACTAGTACGCATTTTATGATAATGGATGTATAAAAGAGAAACTGCATATGGCTGCATACAGGGTATAATATACATGTGTAAATTTCAACAAAACAATAGTTATTAGTGGCAAAATAAATACTTTAATAAGAAGGGATGATGAACAGAGGGAGGGTAAGGGAAAAAAGATGGTTAGCAATAGAGAAGAAGGCTGAAGGATTCATTATTACTCTTAAGACAAGAACAGAGAATATTTGTGTTTACAATAACTTTAAAAAGGACAAGAGGCAACTGAATCGTAATGTTCAGTATACAAATCATTACTACAATATTAATATGATTATTGTAGTTAGTATGAGAGGGTTGATGATGGTGGGGCCTATGGAAGCATTTGGTGGAGAGGCCTGAGGGTGGGGCTAGGGGAGGTTACAGAGAGTGGATTGGATAGAATAGAAGTGTAAGATCGTGAATTTAATAAATGATCTTTTAAACTTTAATTGCAGTTCAAGCTAAGCTTACAACTCTATATTAGTACCAGAGTATTAATGACATAGCAGAGATCACCAATGTTATTATGAAATTTAAAGGAAACTGTACAACCAATATCTGGCTTCCTAGAACGGTATATGTTGTGTGCATACAATATGCAATATGTAACAAATTTTTTTCATATAACACCTTGTTCACTGTTTATGCCGTCTGGATGTTATCCAATAATCATTCTTTTCATTGCTTCATTGTTCAGATGGGCACAAAATCTGGGACTTAAACTAAGTGAAATAACGTTCATTAAATTCTGTATTTCATCACAAATTAATGTGTTTTGAGTACAGAGCACACTTGCCTATTTTCCTATGTGTTATCTCATCAGTTTATAAGGAAACTATTAAGAACGTGGGTATAATTTTGAACGGTCAGCGGAACTGGACAGAAACCGTTGTTCCAACATGTAGATAGACTTCTGCTTACCTGAATTCCTTTCTGAAGTATCGGAACATCTGAACATGCGAGTGCTTCATATGCCCAGTTAGTATGGCTGCAGCCATACAAGTTACGTGACTACCACTCGGTGTATTTGCTTCCCATACTTTTCAGGGCGCACACACACTAGCACCTATCATCGAAGATCAAGTACATCTCATATCATCGTAATTGCAATACATAGTGTCACTTGTTTAGTGTCCATGTCGTGCACATCCACGAAACAAAAACATTCATAAACTCATTTGTTGGTGTAGTTCGCCTCTGAAACAAGCTGCCCTGCACCCTGAGCACGATTCAGGACCATGTTGCAATAGCGATCTATAAATCGTCAACATAAGTTGATATTTGTGACGAGATGTTATTGCCATAAAAGGATAATAATAGTATACCCAAGACTAGCCCCGTTAGCACTCCAGTGAGCACATATTTCCTTCCGTCAGCCTCAAAATAAATTCCCTCATAATTAAAGTATAGGACAAGTTTCTCTTTGTCGAATAGTAAAGCCGGTATTTCGATCTTCTCGCATACCTCTTTTCATTTGTCAAACAATCACGTCACTATCTTTTCCACTGTCAGGTTGCTGGAGCTCATAGTGAAATTAGCGAGGCCCCCCCTCCTTCCCCCTCCCCCCCCCCCATTTTTGTCGAACCCATGTATACCGTTTCAAGCAAAAGTTCATCGTCTGTTACACTGTCAGATAGCCCCCTCCACTTCCAAGATGTTTTACAAGAAAATATTCACAAGTTAAAACCAAAATAACGCAATAAAGACATAATGTTTGACCGAATGGCAGCCAACACAGAAAATAAATATTAAAAATGAGATTTCAGTACTATTAATAAATGATTTCCTTATCTAAAACTTCCTTCTTTAAAAACATCGTCATCCATAACATTTTTTGCAGATGTTTTGGCTGATTTGCATAAGGTAATATTGAGCTGAAAACAATCATAATAAAATGTGATGAAAGAGTTTTCTTTGAGATCAAGACATGAACATTAGTACTTGAATTGTTGTATTGATGTATCCATTTAGTAACTTCATTCCTAACTACATACCTCAATATCAAATTTTGGAATTCAGTACATATGTACGTACTAGCATTTTCCCTATAGATTTACCCATGTAAGCATTCAACACATATATTGAACACGCTTTCTCCTCCCCCTCTCTGTGTTCACCTCTTCCTCTCTCCATCTGTCCACTTCATCCTCCCATCTCTATCTGTCTAGCTACTACTTCCCACTTTCTCTGTTCTTCATCTCCTCCTCACTCTTTCTCCATTTCCTTCACCATATCTCTCTGGCCATGTCTCTATTTCCCCTACCTCTGACCACATCCACTTTTCTGTCTCTCTTTCCATCCCCACCTCCACCCTCTTCCTCCCTCACCTGCTCGCTACCCCTCTAGGCCTTCCATTTGCCTCATGCATCTCCCCATTCTCCCCTCTCTCTGTCAATTTCCTCCACACAGTCACTCTGTCCATCCCTCCCTCTGTCCAATTTAACCTGTGCCCAACGAAGCTCATCAGGACATGTAGCCCCCACAATATAGTTTCAATACTTGTACAACACACTTGTCTTGCAGGACTGGCTACACATCGTCAGATTGAAAGGCAAAGCAGGTTTATTTGACAGAGAAATAGAGTTCCCATACAACATGCCTGTTGTCCAGAATAGTGTATATGCCAGGGGTTGGAAAACGAATTTTTGACAATATTTCTGCTCCTATTGGAGGTAGGAGATTATGTACCCAACAGTGCTGGTACTCATAAGACCTGCTGTTTCTGTGCCAAATTTAGTTGAAATTTATGCAGGGGTTTGGGAGGAGATGACAGACATACACATACAGTATATATAAAACAGGAGCAGATATGTATGACCAAGTTTCGGTATGAATGTTATACTACTCAGCACTGTGTCAGCACTAAATACAACTATGATTTGTGGTATAAGGTCAAAAAAGCAAACAGCAGCAGCTTGATACCATAATGCTCATTTTTAATCTCGTGACACATGTGCTAATCCGTGAAGTTAAATTATATTCCAAAGTGACGACTTACAAGGGCACACTGCAAAATGATGCCTCCAAATTTTTTATTGAAAGCTCTGAATGCTTTTAAAGCAAAACAAACGTTATTAACATTCTAGATCTTTATTTCTCATGTCTACATATTTTTCAGCACAGTCATCCTGGAGACAAACACATTTCTCCCAACAAGAGACCAGTTTGCTGATACTGTCGGTGAAGAAAGTTTCACTTTCTTGACAGGGCCACAGCCACACTTCCGCGTGCAGAACTTGTATCAAAGTGAATTACTCCAAGGAGTTCTTTAAATCTGGGAAATATTAAAATCGGACGGGGCAAAGTCGAGACTGTATGGAGCACAATCGGTGACGGTAAACCAATGGCTTCGGATTGTTGCAGGTGTCGAAGCGCTCATGTGTGGTCTGGCGTTGTTACGCTGAAAGAGAGGGTGCTCCATATGTTGACGAACTATCAAAATTCGAAACTCGAATACAATATGCTGTTTCTCACTCACCAACATGGCTACATTACATACTGCCATGTTACACGCTTAAATTCAGAGCCCGCTAGCGGCGGAGCACTGCACCTAAGTGAACACGAGGAATAAGGATGTAGAATGTTAGTAACGTTTGTTTTATATAAAAAGCCATAAGAATTTTCTCATAAAAAATTCGCAGAACTACCTTTCAGCTCGCCATCATGTATAAATATGCGGACGAAATGAAATTTAAATAATACAACAGCATTGTTCTGAGTCTCAGATTGGCGCAAGAAAAAGACTGTTCTAAATGAAGCTTTCGGGCCGTAAGGCCCTCGTCAAAACTACACGACAGACACACACACACGCTCACGAAAACGCAACTCACACACACACATGACTGGAGTCTAAATGGCTCTAAGCACTATGGGACTATACATCTGTGGTCATCAGTTTCCTAGACTTAGAACTACTTAAACCTAACTAACCTAAGGACACCACACACATCCATGCCCGAGGCAGGATTCGAACCTGCGACCGTAGCAGCAACGCGGTTCCAGACTGAAGTTACTAGAACCACTCGGCTATAGGGGCCGGCGACTGCAGTGTAAGGCACTGACAGTGTGGCTACAATTACCTTAGACTGCAGTCATGTGAATGTGTGAGTTGCGTTTGCGTGAGTGTCTGTCGCACACAACAGCATTGTTCTGAGTCTCAGCTTTGTTTGGAACAGCCTTTCTGTTGTGCCTATCTGCCACTCAGCATCTCCGCTTTATAGTCAAACTGGAAATTTGTGGTAAGGTCTTATGGGACCAAACTGCTGAGATCATCGGTCCCTAAGCCTACACACTACTTAATCTAACTTAAACTATCTTACGCTACGGACAACACACATAACCATGCCCTTAGAAGGACTCGAACTTCCGATGGGAGGGGGCGCGTGTACCATGACAAGGCGCCTGAGAGCACTCGGATACCCCGTACGGCCTTTATAGTCAGTAGTAACTTTCCCTTTCATAATATTGTTACACACCAGCCTTTATTTTCCACTGCTTGACAACAGCATTGTTTTTAGATACTTTTACGTTCGATCATCGATTTCTACAAATGGAAAGTTTCGAACATAAATAAGTTTGAATAGTGGTAGAAGAGACACATCAACACTTTTTAAATGATTTGTTTTGAGTTTTTGACGTTAGAGCACTTCCCTTGTGAGGGTAACTACCGACTCGATGGAAGTCTCCCGCGCCCGGGTTCCCGGGTTCGATTCCCGGTGGGGTCAGGGATTTTCTCTGCCTCGTGATGACTGGGTGTTGTGTGATGTCCTTAGGTTAGTTAGGTTTAAGTAGTTCTAAGTTCTAGCGGACTGATGACCATAGATGTTAAGTCCCATAGTGCTCAGAGCCATTTGATGGAAGTCGAACACGGTGCGAGAGGAGAATATGTGCGAATAACGAAAAACATTTGTAAGTACCGAAGCAGCACTCCGACATACATAATACTCGTTAATAGATTAGTATGACTTGCAGCAACTCTAATGCGTGTGCTACTGGAGCCAGTAATATTTCGTATCCAGTCGAGTTGAAAGCGGCCGCTACTGAAATGGAGTGAACTGAGGCGGTGGCACGGAAAACGGACGCTGTTCCCTGGAGCGCGCGTTCGGAATAAGACGAGACGAGCCACGGAGTTCCGGCGGACGTGCTGCCGCCCCGGCGCGGCGCCTGCGCTCAGCAGATTAGTGGGCGGATGTGCGCACCGCCCGGCGCCGCTATCTGGGCGGCCATCGCCGTCGCCGTGACGACCAAACGGCGCGTGTGACGCTGTTAGGCGCTGCGGCGCCCTCAGCTGTTAACGCGTCGCCGGCCCACTGCCGTCTCCCGGGAAACGGGCCGCCGCCGCCGCCGCCTCCCGACGCAACGCTGCCCACAGACCCCCCCCCCACCCCCCCAATTCCCATCCCTGCCCACCCGACGGCTCCGCTCGCAAGTTGAAAGCATACTGTAGCACGTACCTCACTACGGCACTTCTTCACCATTGCGAATTTTTTTGACATCAGCTGTATCTGTTATGGAAACGTTATCTATTGGTCTTTCTTTTGCTTGTGCCGTTTGTTCCACGGATACGCAGGGTCGGCATGATTAAACGGATGTGGCAATGTTAGTTGAAGGGGTGGCCGGATGCCCTTCCTGCTGCCACCCCGTACCCCCCAGGAAGGAATTAGTGTACACCAACTGCCTGCGACTAGTGTAATCCACAGAATAGTGCGAAAGTGTCCAGAGGTCTGTAGGCCGTGTAACTGGGTCGGGACGTGGGGACCAGCCCGGTATTCACCTAGGGGGACGTGGAAAACCACCTAAAAACCACATCCAGGCTGACCGGATTCCGAGCGGATTCGATCCGAGGCTGGCGCACCTACCCGAGTCCAGGAAGCAGCGCGTTAGCACGTCCGGCTAACCTGGCGGGTAAACGATCCTAGTTCTGAACAAATTTTCATGTGACACCAAATGTTACCTACTGCTGTCACATCAAAATTTGTGCAGAACTAGGATCGAACCACGATTTCAGGTTCATCGCAAGCAGTCGCCTTGACCGTCAAGGCTATTAGTGGACACTTCCCGGAGCGATATGCCACACTGCCTGTTCCCCTATTGTTCGCAACATTACTTGCATGCGTTTCTGAAGAAAAAAGACTTGTAAAATAAATATTCAAGTCTACACGGACAAACTGACGAAAATAATACTCAAGTTAAAACACATTTACCTCATTACCCCGTAGCAGAATTCCAAGTAAAGCTGCGAGCAATAGATAATGCTGCTTATGGAGGTTTTGATCGGTCATCCGAGATGATTAAATCTTGTGATAAATGGGAAATCCGGGTTCGAATCCCAGTCCGGCACAAACTTTGGTGCGTCACCAACACATCACGGTTCCATAATTAATAGAGCTGACGTCAAACTGTACGCAATTGGGAAGACATTACGTAATATGAATACAGGTGAGGATCTTCGCGACTTCCTGTTCCTTCAGCCTGTCTCAAATAACAGACTTTGCAATGTCAGAACTTATTTTAAAGTCTGTGTTTCCTTATAAGCAAAATTAGTGCGAACTGTTCATGTAAGTTGGGTTTTACCATTTTGTAAATTTCCAGATAGACTTTTAACTCTTTTAACTATGATAATAAGTGTGTAACTAAGTGGCTACACTGTCAACACAGCGTAAATGTAATAATGATGCTTCATCTTTACGTAAGTACAGACACATTTTCGTCAAATGCTGCCTTGCCACTTACAGTTGTCCCACTTGTATCTGTGTAGTCACCAGCAATTTTTTTTCTTTTTTGTATTTATGCAGTAATCTCCAACAGTATAAACATGTACTTGAATCCATAAACACCTGAGGATGGGCGCAAGCTCGAAACCGGTCGTGTCATAAATAAATAACCTTTAATTGTGACTGGTAGCGGATATATTTCTACATCCTATAAAGGAACAGTCACGGAGTTCGACAGCATCCACTATGGATAATATTCACTTCTAACTCCGTAGCGCGACAGTAAATGGTGTCGCATTAGTGCAGTATATCATTTCGTGGCGCACCTCTGTGTTTTCCTGTGGCTACTGTGTACACGAGGGCTGGTAACGGGGAGAAGGCAGTATTCCCGAACTAAATGGATTACGACTGGAGACTGCCTCGTTACTTTAGCGAATTTTGACTTTACGCGATGGCTAGTATTTCGCAACACCTGTTGATTGCATTGACTCCCTTGCGGAGAGAATGTAACATGTTGTTATTTATGGGATGGATTCTAAGGATGTAAAGGTAGTTCTGGGAGTTCCACAACGGAGAGTCATAGGGCCGCTTCTGCCTGTTATACACACGGAGTTATCGTCCTTGCATGAAGCCTCTAGCAGTGATAGGTAGCGTCTTGGGGATCAAATTTTGTTTGAGTCAAAATGTCCGCTGACACTTCCCAGCGACGGTAGGTGTCTGTTTTTGGGTCAAGCGCACGATCCGATGCCTCGAGTCTGCTTTGACCCATGACATTCTCTGTGACATCGTCAGTTAATGTTACGAAGGATGTAAGCGACCTGATATTAAGTGTTATCTGTGGTTGTCTTAGTTGCTAGTATAATGTGTGGTGTTTGTGAACTATGCCATTTATTCCAAATGTGTCGTGATGTACGAGGGTGTTGTTTGGGTGGAACCTGAGAGCACAGAGAAATTAGCAGTGATTATATTTTCATTTCCTTTTTCTGGCAAAAATATTTGGCTCATTATTTCTGCGTTTGGCACGATATCCGAGGATAAAGTTAGGCAGGATCTTAAGAGAGCGAGTTAAAGTGTTTTGAGTGAAACGATTACCTATTATAATTATGTTTTTTCTAACAATTGTTTTACTGTTTTTGTAAGGTGTCAAGTATGTTGATGGGGAGGTTGGCCAGGAAGCGAAGTGCATAGCCCAGATTGCTACTGAATGAGACGGGTAGTAACGTTATTTATAATTTTGTTTTTTTCAAGTATTTGTCTCTATCTTTAGAATATGCCAACGTGGAGGCCCTGCGTTTATGAAATCGATTGTTCTTATACCGGTCGTTTCGTTGTTACTAGTGGCTCACTCTTGTGGGTGGATGTTTGTTTTTTGTGATGTGGTATATAGTAATGGTTTAGTTGAATGGGATGGAGTCTCTGGTATTCATTGGTTGCTTTTTGACCGGTTAATTTTCGTTTGTAGTAGTAGTATACTTTCTGTTTCTCCAGGAGTGATTTGTGTGTGGTAATTTTCGATTAAATGCTGGTTTCTTGGAGGTTAGTGTGGTACTGCTGTCCTCCTTTTAGCTGTATAGGTCAAGTGAAAGAATTGATCCTAGTTTAATGTTGCTCTGTTTTTTTTTTTTTTTTACTTATTTTAGAGGAATTCGCGTGTCCCATTTTTCGGTTATGTGGTTGTTTTTTCGGGGAGGTGTGTGGTATCGTTTGAGATACACACATCACGTAAAATTCGGTTCTTCTTGCGTATTCTTTTGTATAATGTCTCCTGCTTTTTTCCGGAGGACTTTGTGTGTGTTATTTTTGGATTATGTCGTTGTTTTGTGCGGGAATGTCAGGTATCGCTGTCTTCGATTGAAGACATGGGTCAAGCGAAGTATTCGATCCCAAAGTTTTTTGTTCGGTTTGTTCTATGGGAAACCATACGTGTTATTTTTCGGTTATGTAAGTCTTCTGTGTGTGTGTGCGACGGAGGGCGGGGATGCGGTACAGGCGTCTTCGTTTGATCCGTAAGGTCAAACGGATAATTCGATTTCAATTTTGTGTTTTTTGTATTTTTTGTCCGGTTTACTCTAGAGGAAATCATGTGTGCTGTTTTTCGAGTTCTTGGATGCGGTGGAATGATCTTAACATTATCAACCTTTATTTTTAGTCTGACTCCACCCAAAACTCCCTCATTCCCGCGGTTTCCCGTTAATTTCATATTATTCGCTGACCAAAATGCTTCGCGTGTTTTCTTATGTTTGTTTTCGACCGTAGAGGTCTAACTTGTGGTCACCATATTGAAGAATGTAATCAGCCTGTTACTAAATGTTACCTGTTGTTGTTACGAGCTCGTATAAACTATCCTCTTTACTCGACATATGACATCATGGGTTAAAGCTGACGAGATGAATCGGACTTTACTCTGTTCCTCTTTTATTAACGTTTATGCCCCTGAGCAGCATCTGGTTGTAGGGAATCGGCGGCGTGTCAAAGCGGTGTTTCCTGCTCCACGTGAAACAGGGCAGGGTGAGCAAAACCGAAGTTCGTAATTTACTTCTAAATTTACTGGGAAAGGCAGTTTGTAGACGCTGCCAGTTCGAAGAAATCTCGTGTTTCCGGGGGCCGGAATTCAACAAAAGCTGACTGGTATCGCCAAAAATCGTCAGTCATCATTTCGTCTCTAAAAAAGGATGTTCCCCTTAACGAGACCTCTCACCCCTAGACCTTTGATTGAAAAAACATAAATAATCTAGTGTATGATGTTTATGGGCTATGTTTTTTTATGGGATGGTTGTATAGTCAGAAAACATCAGAGAAATGCAGGGAGACTTGCGAAGGGGTGATGACTGGTGCAGAGACTGGAATTTGACATCGAACGAAATTAAATTCAACATATTGCGCACAAGTAGGGGAAGACACTCATTACTTGTGGATACTGGTATCGACGGTGTCTCACTTGATAACCAAGAATAACTATCTGGAGCAGCATCAGGTGGAATGGCGACATATAACTAACTGCAGGAAAACAGAACCCAGTTTGAGATTCACAGTAGTAATTTTAAGGAAATGCATTTACTCCACGAAAGAACTTGCATACAAAACACTTGCTCGAAGCGTTGCTCAGTACTGCACAGCAGTTTGGGATCCCTACTACGTTGGAATGACAGAAGAGATAGAAAAGGTCCACCAAGAAAATGGCAAGAGTCGTCATGCGATTGTCTGACAACCCTGATAGAGTTGTGTAGATCCTCAACAAGTATCAGAGGCTGACACTAAAAGCGAGAAACTGTAAATGATGGAGAAATTTACTGCCGAAATGTCGATAATGTATGTTTCCTTCCACACTCCTCTAGCGAAAATATCACGATTGGAAAATTATAGAAATTACAGTTTATACGACTTTCAAAATGGTTCAAATGGTTCAAATGGCTCTGAGCACTATGGGACTTAACTTCTGAGGTCATCAGTCCCCTAGAACTTGGAACTACTTAAACCTAACGGACCTAAAACATCACACACATCCATATCCGAGGCAGGATTCGAACTTGCCACCGTAGCGGTCGCGCGGTTCCAGACTGTAGCGCCAAGAACCGCTCGGCCACTCCGGCCGGCATACGACGTTCAAGCGAGAATCATTCTCCACACATGCCATTCGTGAATAGAGCAGGGAGGCGGCAATAAGATACTAAAATCAGGGGTTCCTTACGCCGTGGCTTGCGAATATGTACTTAGAGGTAGGCGTAGAAAGCAACCACTGAAAGCACTGGCAGGAAGCCGAACCTCACGTAAAGAGCTAGTAGGAAATGCCCAGTTGGAGTTCCTACATTTGGACGCGGCGACTGATTGGTCGAAAGGGCTGAAGGTCTGGGGATCTCTTCTGAACAGCACATTGCAAGGTGTCACAGATATGCTGAATAACGTTCTTGTCTAGGATTTTTATGGCCATCGAAAGGGTATGAACTCAGAAGAATGTTGCTGGAGCTACTCTGTACCAATTCTGGACTTGCGGGATGTCGCATTGTTCTGCTGGAATTGCCCAAGTCCGTCGGAATGCACAGTGGACATGAATGCATGCAGTTGGTAAGACAGGATGCTTTCGTACGTGTCACCTGTCAGAGTCGTATCTACGCGTACCAGGGGTCCCATATCACTTCAACTGCACTCGCCTCAAACCATTACAGAGCCTCCACCAGCTTGAACAGACCCCGCTGAGATGCAGGGTCCATGGAGTCATGAGGTTGGCTCCATACCCGTACAGATCCATCCTCTCGATACAATTTGAAACGAGACTCGTCCGACCAGGCAATATGTTTCCAGTCATCAACAGTCCAGTCACCCTGTTGATGGGTCCAGGCGAGGCGTAAAGGTTTGTGTCGTGCAGTCACCAAGAGTAAGTGACTGGGCCCCGAAAGCCCATATCGATGATGTTTCGTTGAATGGTTCACACGCTGACGCTTATTGATGGCCCAGCATTGAAATCTGCAGCAACTTGTGGAAGGGTTGCACTTCCGTCACATTAAACGATTCTCTTTGTTTGTCGTTGGTACCGTTCTTGCCGGATCTCTTCCAGTCGTAGCGATGTCGGAGCCTTGATGTTTTACCGGATTTACGGTACACTCGTGAAATGGTCGTATGGGAAAATCCCCACTTCATCGTTACCTGTGAGATTCTGTGTCCCATAGTTGGTGTAGCGATTATAACACCACGTTCAGATTCACTTAAATCTTGATAACATGCCATTGTAGCAACAGTAACTGATCTAATAACTGCGCAAGACACTTGCTGTCTTATATAATCGTTGCCGACCGCAGCACCGTATTCCGCCTGTTTACATATCTCTGTATTTGAATATCCATGTCAATACCAATTCTTTTGGCGCCGCAGTGTATTAAAACTAGGATACCGCCTTAGGTCAATACTGCAGAATTTAATCATTAAAGTTGGATTCCCACAAAGACGTACAAAGCCTCACCCAGAAATGTCATAATCCTAGTTGTAGTCACGTTCTGCACATCAGTGTCCAGTCACATTTAAGTGACTACCGCTATGTTCGAAATTAACTTGTAATAACCACTCACGGACTAGAAGTGGACGGTAAATAAAGAGTGTCGGGGGGACGCAGAAAATATTGCAGTCGCTGTCTTAATGCAGAATCAGCGGTTTATCTCACGGCCAAAAGAACATGATCGTTGGCCTTCGGGTCAAGGGTGGAAGAATTGCTGCCAGGTGAAAGTATACCGTGCACGGCAAAACCGGAGCCGAAGGAAAAGCTTTGCATACTTGCGATACATGAATGGGTGGACGATGGCTGCGAAGATGTGTACGGGCGAAGAGACGTGCAGCTGTTGAACAACTCAGCACCCAGATGAACCAAGCGGATTCCAACAGTGTCTTTTCAACGACCTTTGAGCGAACGTTGCTGCATATGAGCCTCGGCAGCAAGCACCTGGTTATGGCATCCCATGGTGACTGCAACCAAGAGAGGAATTTGCACGTCAGGGCCACAACTGGGCGTCTACTGAGAAGAGACAGGTGTCCCTTACAGGTGAATCATATTTTCTGCTCCATCGGAAACACGGCCTTTGCCGTGTATGCCACTTCGACAGTCATCTGAAGGGTCCTGGTCAGGGGAGGGAACGTTATGGTCGGGGAGAATGTTTCCGTGGCTTTACCTGGATGATTTCGTTATTCTGGAAGGCACTATGGATCAACACAAGTACACATCTATCCTTGGGAACCATATCCACCGCTAAATATAATTTGTTTTTCCTCAGCACGATGGCACCTATCAGCACGACAAACGTTTCGCACAGCTCGCAGGCTATGTGCTTGGTTCGAAGAGCACCAGTTCGAGCTTACCGAACGCCCTTGGCCACCAAATTCGCACATTAAAACTCAGTCGAGGATCTGTGGGATTAAGTCGATCGCTCTGCTAGTGACATAGATCCTCAACCGACAAATGTAGCGCAGCCGGCCAGGGATCTGAAATCATTGTGGCTCCACATCCTTGCCGGTAACTTCCAGAACATCTATGTCTCTCTTCCTGCGCGTCCGCACTGCAAAAGGTGGTTATTCAGGCTTTTGACGGGTAACCACATTAAGTGACTGGATCGTGTATTACAATTGTAAGCCTGATGTGAACTATATGTCATGGTAATTTCAATGATCCATTGTGTCGTGTGTACTTTACCTAATTTGATGAAGACGTCCATACAGCGGGTCCTTTGTGGACATCAAAAGATGACGGGGTGAACTGGTAAAAACTAGATATCCAGCAGAACTTCGATGAGCCCACAATGTCTACATAATGTCCATATTACGCAGTCAGGGCAAAGGAAGGTCGGGCTTGCGGATATTTTTCTCGTCGTCACACATAGAGAGAAGCAATTGTATTCTTATTATTTGCATATTTTTTTATTATATTGAATTTGTTTCTGGCGGTGGGCCATAAAACACGTAAAAAATAAAAAAATATGAGGGAAAATTAAATTTGAAGTTACTTTATACACAGGCCAAGCACATAGTAATATAATGTTCAACGGTTTAGTAACGACAAGTTGGAGAGTGTTTCGCTTTGTTGGTGGCCATGGGACCTGCTCTTAGTGTGTTAATGACGACAGAATTGAGAGATTATGTGGTATAGGATGTTAGCTGGCACAGTACCAACCTTCTTTGTCTTTAATGTCCTAATCACATAGCGCTGAATATTCTGCGTTGCCGCGACTACAAAGCGTTGATACTAATCGCGGTGCGAAGGAGTTGTCAGGAAAGGTGTTGCTTCTTGATTCTCGACCAGCAAGTCGGCGCGTTCGTAGCCTTTAAACCAATGCTGACCAGCATCGAAGCATTCAAATAATTCAGCTGTTAGCATGGACGTTTTAATGGTTGCCAAGAGTAATAAATCCACATCAACGTAGAATGAAGCTGCTGCAGGGATAGCTGATATTTTTGAGCTTTCCGTAGACGCTTTGTGCCACCATTCCAAAAAGAGGTATAATTTGGGCGGATAACACTCATAAATGACTCGAAAATACTGTCGCCTTGCTTACTTGATGATCATTTGCTGAGACACGAGATGAAACATCACTCGATCGGAACCGCCTTTCCCCGTATAAATGCAATTAGAGACATAGTACTGGCAAACATCCGACGATCTTCCCATGCAGTACGATGTCGACAACAGGCGCTACTTTTCTCAATATACTTCCGGCACAGTGTAGTAATCTGGACATTTTTCATAATACTGGATGATTTAATGGCAATCTTCGTCTCAATAAGAATCTTGAACGTGGACGTTTCCATCTAGAAGATAGCGGGAGCACAGCCACATTTTCGTGGGTAACTACATCTGCGTGACGACTCGGATCTGAAGTATCGTCATGCCGAATAAGAGTCCAGTGTTCTAACTATTTCTTCATCTCGCTCGTTCTATGCAGCCGCCAGGAAGATTACGGTTAAACATCGAGACAGTGTCTTAGTCATTACACATAGCATACAATTTCGAGTTCGACATGATTGTGTAGCCGTATGCTACACAAAGCCACCATGCCCCACGTACGTAACTCCGGAAAGAAATACTTTCAGGCCGGTCACGATCTTTCCTTTAATTGTATGAGTATTCGTGTCATTCTATTGTCATTTCTCCTGTTAGCTATCTGCTAATTCTTTTTTGTATCCTTGTGACTGCACATTGTCCTATCGATTCTAGTATCCCGTCAGTGATATAGATTATTATTATGTTTGTATCAAATTATCTAAGCAGTTTACAGTTTTCCTCCATACGGTGTGGCATCTCTTCTTACCAAAATTAAAAGTTTTGTTACCTCCTTTGACTTTTGCACGCTTTGGCTGAATTTTACACAACTACCTCGAACTATGTCCTCTGTAGTGGATTATTAAGGAAGATGAATAGGTTAATTATGAGATAAAATTCTCATATTTTCCAACTTCTTTGTGGTGTGATGAAAAGGTTGTGTTCTGACAGTCTACTCACAGAATGAGAGACTGGGGTAAGTCTCCTTTATAGTAGAATTTTAGTGATATCTTCGAAGTTATTTACCACAGTCCTCGCGATTAACTTCTTACTACAATCTGTGAGGCTACTACATCGAAAATATCGAGAGTCATTTGTAATTCATTTTATTTATGGATAGACTGCTGCTTCTATTTTTTTTCAGCTAATTAATTCTTGCGGATATCTCGATTACATTCAACGTGAGAACTGCTTTTATTATTTTCATCGTAGGAAGTTTGTGAGGCCCCTGATTATGAGAATCCCCTCTACGGGGAGTCGTTCTCGAAGACAATTATCGCTTTACTTCGTAATAGTGAAAAATTATTTGTTTACATCATTTTCGATGCTTTGTCATCCACCATACCTTCCTTCGCTTGGAGTTCTGGTACTCGGGCCTGCACAAGTGTGTACTTTCTCTTAGGCACACGAATTCCCCAATAATAATTCGATTAAATCTTCCACTTATCGCGCTTGTTACGTTCTACCGACACTACCCAAGTCTGAACACACATCAGCAAGCAGGACGGCAGTAGATGATCAAATTTCACCGACTCGGCGGATCTCAAGAGATGAGTATCAAACGTTCAGACACAGAGGGAAGACATTCGGCTGATGATATTATCCTGTTTATTCG